>NC_083292.1:20477047-21097404 GCF_963506605.1 Zootoca vivipara | reverse complement strand
CTCCAGTTGCTCCTTAGCTAAAACTCCATCCTTCAACAGTCGCCTTCCCTCTTCGAAAGAAAAAAAAGTCCTGGCGTCTGCAGTGTAACGTCTAGCTGGGCCCTGGAAATTCAAGCGGGGAGAAGTTGAAGTCTTCCCTGCGCCTCAGTGCTTCTGCTGCACCCCGAAGATATCAGCAACACGTAAGAGTTAACCTTCCTGTTTTTAGTAGTAGTAGCAGCAGTAGGATTGTCATCATATGGGCCCTCCTGACCCAAAGTTTGCACATTTGTATTCCAGAACCTTACATTTCCAGCCCTCTGAAAACTCCCTCTGCGACTAGCGGTCCGTTATGTTTCCGGGTTGTAGTTATACAACTTCCCGGCGTTTGTTTTTGATTACCTCCCCTTTTCCGTTAAGGGTATTAGCGTGGTTCAGCTAATGAATGACACGCTGCCTACCCAGTATTTTTAAACATTATGCAGAGGGTGGGGGGATGAGCTAAGCCAAGAGGCAATAAAAGTTAGGGACGTCACGGAGCATTCTGTGGCTTCACTGTCGCCTAACTGAAATAATGAGGCTAAAATAGAGATTAAACACATGCACGCACAGACCCCAAAAGGGAAGGCAGGGGTGAGTTTATGGAATCCTCATTACGGTCAATAGAACGACTTCAGCACCCTGGTCAGCTCCCGTGCACTCTGCTTGAGCGTGCCGGCAATAAAGGCAAAGAAGTATGGTGGATCTGTGTCCATTCTCGTCCCCGCCCCTCCTCAAAAAGCTATCTGGAAGGGGTGGGATATGTCCCTCCCTCCCTCCTCTTTGGGGCAGTGAGAAAGCGGGCGGTATGTTATTTATTTCTTTTAAGGCGCAGGGTATTATTGTCAGCCAGGCGAGGAAACTCAGGTATTTATATACCAGCAGCGCTCCGGCGGTGTTCAGCTGTGATGGAAAGGAATAATAATTATTAGATCTATTTCAGATTAGGGCTTCACGACAAACAAAAGATTTAAATTACAGACCAATGGGGCGTGTGTGCGCGCGTTTCTTCATGAGTCTGCTTTGGTTAGGGGCTCATTCCCTGGCAACCTTAAATATTAAATATTAAAGCAAATATTTTAAAGTAGGAAACCCATGTTTCTGAACACAATAATGAATATTAAAATATTGTTATTTCTACTAATAATGGCGTGGTCCAAGGGAATACAAACTCTCTTTAAATGGATGGGATTTTCTGTACTTGAAATACTAATACTAAACTATTTTCTTCTGGGATGCAGCAGATTTTTAAATCCCTAGGTCTTCACCGCCTGGTTGTTCTGGGTTTTTTGTTTGGGTTTTTTTTTTAAAAAAAAAAGGAGGAGGAGGAGGGAATGAACTACAATATGAAGGTTTTCAAAAATATTATTTTGGGGTCTCAGACAAAATTTGCCAGATTTCTACAGGTACAAAATTCGTTGGAAGGATTTGGTTATTTCACTTTTTTAACAATGGGGAAAATGGAGGAAACAGGAGAACGAATCCCGAAGACAAATATGTGAGGATGTGACGTGAAGCGTCATTCGTATATTTAATGTGAAATTGCGAGGGGTTCAAACTAAGCCGGGAGAAAGAGCGCGTTGCACGGGCTGTGCGATTTAACAGCGGCTGGGGGCGAAGGAGAGAGAGCTCGTCCGCCGGATCCCAGGCAGAGCTCTATGTCCAGAGCAATGAAAGGCTGCAATCCTTTGCCCGCTTACAAGGGAGTAAACCCCGTTGAACGCCATGGGATTTACTTCTGCGCAAAGCACGTACTGCGAGCGCAATCGGCCTCCCAGAGAACCGGCCTCATTGAATCTAACGCAAAAGATTGCTACCCATAATAATAACCCTTTCCTTCACCACCGTCACCACCACGCCACTCCTGCAAGCAGCTTCGTTCCAAGAGAGGCAGAGAGAGAGAGAGAGAGAGAGAGAGAGAGAGAGAGAGAGAGAGAGAGAGAGAGAGAGAGAGAGAGAGAGAGAGAGAGATCTAGTTTGGTTTCCCGCTTATACTGTAATGGGCCGAAGGGAGGAGGGAGAGAAACGCGTCCCATTACTGGTCCACCGATGCCTGCTATTGTCTACTCTGACTGGCAGCGGTCTTTCTCAGCCCTTGAACCCAGGATCTCTTCCTGAATGGAGATGGCAGGAATGGAAGCATTGGCAAGGCACGTGCTCTGTCACTTTGGAGAGAGAAAGAAGCTTACATTAAAATCCAACAATACGGCCGGAGCTTCTCCTGCGCAGCCGCCCGCCCACCCATAACCGTTTCTTTTTATTTCGATGGGACTCTTCTGCACGAGAACTTCCACCTCGCCCAGCATCCTGCCCCCGCCACAAGTCCTCCAGTTCCCTTGGGTGCTTTTTTAGGAGACCCGTCTCTCTCACATACACACACACACAAAAAAAAAATTCCCTGTCGTTATGCTTCAGTCCCGATTTCGTTTCTTCCCCGCTGGGCTTTCTCGCGAGCGGGGTGCTGCTATTGTGGGGAGGAGGAGTACTGTAGGAGTGGGCATCACCTCGTCCACGTGAACTGCTCTACAACCCGCTCCCCCACCCATGCAACAATCTCCGCAAGCCACAAGAAACAGCAACACAGAGGACGTCCCCCCTCCTGCCAGCTCCCAGTCACATTGAGACGGCCCTTTGAGGTGCAGTTCCAGCTCCGGGGAGAAGGGAGAGGACTCCAGAAAGCCCCTCCTCCGCCTCCCTACCTCTGCTACCCTTGTTGCGGATTCCCCCTGGAGGGGCAACTGCTTAGCTCGCCCAACCCTCTCCGCCTTTCCCTCTCCCTCCCCCTCCCCTACTGCTGGAGAGCCGGCGAGTCGTCGATCACGGATTTCCCTTTTTCTCACCTTCTAAACAAAGGCAAACGAGGGCACCGCCGCGCAGGATCAACACGCAGTCATTAGCGGGAGCCTGGCAGGGAGAACAAGAACGAGATTTCTCTTACACTCCACCGCTCCCAGCTCCCGTTTTCTCCACTCACACCCAGCTCAGGCAACTCAGAATGTTCCATGGGCCATTCGCCTAGCTCGCCAGAATCAGCTCGTATGTGTGTGTGAGAGAGAGCGAGTTTGTGTGTTATAGATAGATGGGCAGATAGATTTTTTTTCTAGTCCACGGCCCATCGGAACGAATGGGGGGAAAACTGCTCACCTTCCTTCATTCCAGCTACAGCGTGACAGGGTTGGCATGCCCGCAGCAGAGCCTTTTCTGTGGTGGCCACGGGTGCCAATTTGAATAAAATATTGTGGGTGCCCAGGTAAGCCCCGCCCTGCACAATCGATCACATAACGCAATGCACACACACCATTTGAATGGGAATGCCCATCAACTGGGGGGGGGGCGGCAGCCCGCTCATATATTTTATATTGGCTCCTAGAAGTTGGCTCCAATGGTGTTGGCCCCACAAGTCTCTGACACTCTTGGCCCAATGACGTACGATTGGCCCCCTTCCGTTCGGGATTTTTGGAGCGGGTGGTGTTTGTTTAAATCTACTCCATCCTTAGAAGTCAGCTCCTAGGGACCCGAGGTCCCTTCGGCCCCGCCCCATAAAATATTGGAGGGGTCTGTCTGCCGCCGCGCCCCCCAGGTCGATGGGCATTGCTATCCAAATAGTGTGCGTGTGCGGTGTGCCACATCATGTGATTGATTATGTGGGGCGGGGCTTACCTGCCCCCCCCAAAAAAAGTTATTTTATTCAACTTGGCACCCCTGACTCCATCTTGCTTTTCGTGATGGTTGTAAGATGATGCTGTTGAATTTGTTTGGTGTTTTTTTCAGCTGGGGAAGCAGAAGGCCTTAAAGCTCAGTGGTTTGAGCATGCCCAGGTTCAATCCCCAGCGTCTCCAGGGTGGTTTTGAAAAAGGCCTGAAACCCCGGAGAGCCGCTGCCAGTCAGTGTAGGCGATGCTGAGCTAGATATGGTAGCTCCATGGACTGACTCGATAAAAGGCCGTCTCCTGTGTTCCTGTAACAATATGGGGTTATCTGCTGCCAGTTTGCAGCCTGGGCGTTAAAATAGCTGTTTGGGTTCAATGATCTGTGTGTGATGGTTGAATGAGCCTCAACAATACTTTAAGGTATTAAACATTAGAAATAAAAAGAGCCATGCTGGGTGACGTCAAGGCGCCATCCGGTCCACCCACCTTTCTTGTTTCCGGAAGTGGCCGACGGGAGGCCCTCAGAGAAGCTAGAAGCAGGACTTAACGGACACGTCTCCTCTTTGCTCCCCCCACGCCGCCGCAAATATTTGTCGCAGGTACACTACTCCTAAACATGGAGGATCAGCTGACACAGCTAAAGTAAGAAGATATCTGACTAAGGGTGCTGGAATTAGAGGGGGGCTGGATAGGTATTAGCAGTGCTTTAAAAAAAATGTTTAGGGGTACTCTCATTTTCCTACTCATATTGAAATACTGCCCCTCAATGAGGCCAAACTTAGATTCACAAAATGTTTAGGGGTATGCGTACCCCTGCGTGCCCCCAGAAAAAAAGCACTGGGTATTGGGGGGGGGGCTTTAATGAAATCAGCAAGTCCAGACTTCTCACCAATCTCTGCCAATGTATGTCCCTTCCTGTAGCCTTATTATTTAAAATAAAAAGTGGTTAAAATCACCCTAACAAGAAGCTGTTAGGTAGGGTTTGGGTGGCGAGATCTTTTCCCCTTGTTTGAGGAGCAGTAGTGTAGCAGTCATATTCCAAGCCTGGTCAGACAGAGAGAGCGTGAAAGGTGAAATCGTAGCCCTACCAGGCTAGAACTTCATCTTCATAGCTGGGTTTAAGGCATCTCTAGGTATCCTCAGTGTTTTTCACTTGTGGTCAAGAATTAGAGGCTCCCTGAGTCATGGAAGACTTCCAGGTAGCCGACAGCCTGGACACTTCTGCATTACAATTAAGAATGACCCTTCCTCTCTCGGAAAACTAAAGAAAAACAAAAAGAAAAAACGGGGGTCTTTTGGAGAGAGACGCCACTTCAGATTTGGGGACTTCGTTTTCAGCAGAGTTTTAAAAGCCCCTTTAAATTCAACCTAAAGTTGAAAGGAGAAGTGTGTTTTAAGGAGTATTTGCTGTCGTTTTTAATGATGGTTTTGACTAATAAGTGATCTCTTTGTTGAAGGCCAGAGTTCAGCAGAGTTATAACAACAAAATTAATAGTCGCCTTTTGTATGTGCGCCAAGGTTCGCTACACTGACCCATTCAGTTTTTTGTAACCACCGTCACACAGCGTCTAGTTCTTGCAGTGGCCCTATCTATAAAATATGAGATGTAGAGGGTGCGGGGCGGGGATCACAATGGTCTGAAACACAGAGGAAGGGGAAGAGAATGTTGACGTTGTGTTTAAAATTACATAAAAGGCTGCGTATTCTAATTAACTTGTGTCCAACACTGTAAAGAATGTTTAAGTATTTTTCCATGAAGCTTGTGTACATGGCGACTTGAGTTAGACCTTAGCCCTTAGGACCAAACCACAAGGTTTGGATAGAGAGAGTTACAAACTGTTTGCATATGTTAATGAAGTTGTGTGCCCCCCCCCCCCTCAGGATCACAGAGTTTTTAGCAGTGCTTAGCTGGGTGTGGTTCAGCAAGTATGTAGTTTGAAGCAGGAGGGGTCAGGGGGAGCGAGAGAGACATAGAGTATTGTGGATTTCTAGCTGGAAAGGCTACATTTTAGTAAAATATACTGTTAAGCCTCACACTGAGAACAGTGTCGAAAGAATCTCTAAGACTAAAACAAAATGTAACAGAATTATTCTTTTCGGAACGTGTAAACTAAGTTCTGCAAGTAAAGTTTGTGATTGTGTGTGTGTGTTGGGGAAGATTTATTTCTGTACAAATGGTCTGATCAGAGAGGCATCTTGCAATTTATATTTTTATCTGAAAAGCTCTTCCTACATCGTGGTAATATATACAGAGAGAGAGAGAGAGAGAGAGAGAGAGAGAGAGAGAGAGAGAGGGAGAGAGAGAGAGAGCTTCCGCATTACTCAGGGGCTCCTTCAGCGCTTCCTTTGTCCGGGTTATTTTGCTGCGCTGGAATTCGTCTATAGACTTTCGTCGGAAGAAGGAACCGGAAGTTTGGGAAATAATCCGAGCAAAGGTAAAGAAAAGCCCTGTGGCTATTTACTTTTTCTCCCCGCCCCCTACACACACAAAAAGCCAACTCCCGCGAGACCTGAGACTTATGGTCCTCCAAACCAAATGATCAGCTTTAAAGAAGGAAGATCGAGGTTAGCAGCATAAGTGATCAGAGTAAGTGCTGGGGCCATATGAACAACTCTGTTCAATTGGGGGAGGGAAGTTGGAAAGACTCAAGTGAAATTAATAGAAAGGTTCCTTGACTTTACACAGGAAAACGAATGGGTGGGTGTTCTGGTCCTCTGATGGGTTCACAGGTATACACTATGTAGATGCACACAACTTCATCAGGTGTGATAAAAACCCTATGTTTGTTTCCCAGGATCCAGTCCCGCCTGCATTCTTTTCAAATGTTGCTGGTCAGGGATTGCCTAAAGCAGTGAGAGCTTGGCCTCTGAGGGAAAAGGAAAGCTCTGCTGGATCAGTTAGTGGCCCATATCGTCCAGCATCCTGTTCTCACAGAGGTCAACCAGATGCCTTATGGGAAACTCACAAGCAGGACCTATCTTCACTTGTAATTACAAGCAGGCCACCACAGCGGGGGGGGGGGGGGGAAATAGCCATCATAACAAGCAGCCAATGTTAACCAAATCCTTCATGAATTTGTTGAATGCAGGGTTTCCTAAACATGAGCCTATGGCTGGCTTTGGACTACAATTCCCATCATCCCTGACCAGTGGTCCCGCTAGCTAGGGATGATGGGAGTTGTAGTCCAACAACAGTTTGAGACCCAAGTTTGGGAAACACTTAAGAACATAAGAAGAGCTTTGCTGCTGGATCAGGCCAATGGCCCATCTAGTCCAGCATCCTGTTCTCAACGGCCACCCAGATGCCTGTGGGAAACCAGTACAGTACCTGAGTGCCACAGAGCTCTCTTGGGGAATGGGGAGGGGGAGAAAGCACTTGAGCCTTCCCCACTCCCTGTCGGAAGCTCTATGCCAGAATTATCCAATAAAAATCAGTGCCTTCCCTCCAGGGTTTTGGGGTCAAGGCTTGCTTCTCCAGTCTGAGGTGCACACTCCAGTTCGGATAATGGGGCCCAGTTATGATCCCTTAACACTACCCACCTGGTGTTACTGAACACTGGATGGAGAGGAGAGAAGTGGGGGGGGGACTTACTTCCCCCTACTTTTCAGTAATGTTTGTGAACTTTCTAAGGCGCTCCAGTGATGGCGAGTCGGGAACCTGGGCTTGGTATTTCTTGCAGGTTGATTATCGTGGAGCAGAAGTGTTGGGCCTCTGCTTGTACTGCTTCCAGTTCCCTTCAATCCAAAGAGAAATGTGGGGGGGGGGTGTCCTCTAAACATCTGTATAACATTAACACCACTAATTTCAGACTGTTCCATTTACATAGCCTCCCAAGTGTCCGTGATTCAATAGGAACCAGCAAAATACAAATTTGAAGCGGAACGTGTTTGTAATGTCAAGGTTTAACTGTGGGATATGAGGAGGTTGAGGGTGTCTCCAAGCATGTGCAGAAGCATAACCACATTTTCACCACCTCCATCACTAAAAAGAAACCCAACATGCTTGACATTCAGTTTCCACCTAGGATGTGTATGTGCTGTTTGCCAGGTCAAATGGGTTGGTTTCCAGAGCTTCAAACGTCTGGTGCATTTATTTAGATTTTTAAAAAATAAAAAAAGTTGCTTATTTCAATGGAAAATACTCCCAGGTAGGATATATAATTCACTTTGCTGCCTTCTCTGTCAGGGGATGGACAGGGAAAGCACACCTCTGTGATGGAGGGGTAACAGAACATACATGAGCCATTTCATGTGCACACTGACCTCATTCCGTCTTTCATACAAGGGTCTAGTTCTCATTGAGGTTCCCAGGTTGTGACACTTCAGAATGGGGGAGCTAACCAGCACTGCTGGTTACCAGCATAACAAAATGCTCCTCCCAGTTGGAATAACACTTGTAGTTTAATGTTGAATTTTGGATATAATGGAGATGTCAAAGATTTGGATGTAGGAGGAGATGGTTAACCAAAGGACCCACAAAGGGAAGGAGGGAAGTCCAGGAGATTCTTTAGAATCTTGTTTTTAGGGTGATTGTTGGATAATCGATTGTAAAACTTTAAACTGAAAAATTATTATTATTATCATTATTGATGCTGCTCCCAACCACCATCACCACATCTTTCAGTAAAGAAAATGGATAGATCAAGCAAAATCTTTCTCCTAGACCAGGCGTCCGCAAACTTCAGCCCTCCAGATGTTTTGTACTACAATTCCCATCATCCCTGACCACTGGTCCTGTTAGCTAGGGATCATGGGAGTTGTAGGCCAAAACATCTGGAGGGCCGCAGTTTGGGGGTGCCTGTCCTAGACCCTAGTTTTCTACCTACATGGATGTTGTCATTGTTTGTTCCCATGTGGAGCAGCATTCCATCATAGAAGTTCCCACTAGTAGTGCATTGCAGTGGTTCAGCCCTGACACAGCTGCTTCTGTGCAAATGAGGCCCGGCTCACAACCTTGTGACAATGAATGTGCAAAGCTTATCATGAACCCTGGTATGGCATCCACAGGCTCTCCACCTCATCCAGAAGGAGGCAGGGGCAAAGTGTGGGAATCAAGCCCACCCTCTTGCCAAAGTCAGTGATAGAGGTTTAAAACATTGGCATTTTACATTCTTTAGGTTGCACCTGCTATATATGTTTAAAGCACTGGGATTCCATTCTAGGAGTGATGGATTCCCACAAAGAACCTCGGAGGTTGTGGCCTTGTAAGGGTGCTGAAAGTAGTTAGGAGACCTTATCTTCCCCCTCACAATTCCCAGAGTTCACTGGGAAAGAGGGGGGGGTTCTTTAAAAAAGGTAAAGGACTCTGGGAGCTGTAACTCTGTGAGCGGAATTCAGGGGTCTCTTAACTCTCAGCACCTTTACCGAACTACAATTCCCATAATTCTTTGGGTGAAGCTGTTTAAAGTGTTGTCATAGTGCCTTAAATGTATGGTGTGGAGTAGAGACCAATACTCAAAGTAGAGACCAATATCTATAGCAGAACCGGATTCACCTTGTATCCCACCCAACCCAGAATGCTTGTCCGTCAGGCTGGCTCACACGTTTCTGTACATCGCTTGATTGCTGGCAGATAAGGTGTGAACCAATTCCATGGAAAATCATTGTGTCTGGCGACACGTGGACGTTCCAGCTGAAAAACCGATCTATGTTTGAAGTTGAAACAAAATAAAAAAAAAATTCCTTCCAGTAGCACCTTAGAGACCAACAAAGTTTGTGGTTGGTTGGAGTTTTCATGTGCATGCAGAAGTGTGCCTGCACACGAAAGCTCATACCAATGACAAAGTTAGTTGTGTTTTGTTTTGTTTCGACTACGGCAGACCAGCACGGCTACCTACCTGTAACTAGAACTATGTTTGAAGTTGAAAGAGATAAACTTCTGAAGCTAGATCCCTGGACTGAGCCATTTCAAAAAGTGTGATATGAAGGTGCACAAGTTTTTTTAAACTATCTGCATGTAATAAACATATCTGAGAGTAATATTTAGCACAGCCTGATAACGATAATTTATTTCATGCAAAACGTTGTTGTTTTTAAAAAGAAACGTTCTTAACTCGCACAAAGATACACAGATCACTCCTGCTCTCTCGCTCTCTCTCTCACACACATTCTGAAATGGCAGGGTCCAGATGTCTACCCTCTCATTCTGCCTGCCGTGCAGAAACCTCTCTCCCCCATCTTTGATATGGAGCAGCACATTCACACGTGCACGTTCACTACTTCGTTACTGCGATGAGAAGCGTAGTCGCGTCTAGCCCGACAGCAGATTCTTTTCAGAGACGGATCTGGAAAAGGTCGCCTCTAATTTTTAGTGGCCAGTAGCGGCTGCCGCACAGAGACACGCTCAGCACACGCGGGCACAGTTTCCCCCCGCGTGTTGCACATGACCGGTTCCTTTTCCCCCGGTCCCCTCGGCTGGCTGACGAACGGAGCAACAATCCGTCGATCACAGAAGTCTCGTCTGAGATCAGTCGTGATTCTACTGCTTCTCTCTTTTTCTTAGCTTTTTATAACCCCTCGAGGCGTGGGTGGGTGGGCAGCCGCTAGGGTTCGAGGCTGCGCTTCTCCTCTTAAAAAAAAGGAAAGAGAGAGATTGGGGGGATCCTTTCTGCAGTTCTTTCTTGCCGTCCGACGGCACCCGGCGGGTCCTTGTTCCAGGTACGCAGTTTCTCCGACTTCGAGTATCCTTTCTTTTTCTTCATCCCTCTCTTCCTTTCCTTCCAAGCCAACTGCGGAGAGACTGTGCAGCTTAGAGAGAAGAATTGAGGGCAGGAAGGGGGGAGAGGGGGGATTTGGAGAAGGGGTTGGGTGGGGTGGGAGCGGAGGAGGAACACGAAATGAGCGCGCTCCTTCTTTAGCACCGCTTCCTCGTATACCAAGCTACCAGTTTTATTTTCCTTGGGTGGGTAGACGATGCTTCTTTAATGACACAATTAATTAGCAGGGTTCCATAAACTCGGCCCGCCTGCTCCTCGAGGCGCGCCTCCCTCCCTCTCTCTCTCTCTCTCTCACCCACACACCCTCCCTTTCCAGTAGGCTTGATGGAATTAGAAGTTTGAGGGGAAAGGTGGACGGAACGGGCAGTTCACTGGATCCACGCATCCCAGCCCAATTCCCGGGCGTGGGAAGTGTGGGGAAATCACAAGAACTCGCGAGGTAACCCCGCGCAAGCTGCACGTGTGCGGAACGCGTGGGAAGCGGGACCAGGATGCATAAACGCGCCCATACTCAAGGCGAGTAAATGGAAATACCCCTCCAGCTTAAAAATAAATAAATAGATCAAACTTTCGCAGTGTACCTTCCGCGGCAAACCCTTATTAACTGATCCTAAGATATACAGAGAAACGATTCCAGAGTTCAGAGGCGTGTAGTGTCTGAGTGTACCTATGAAATCACGTTTACTTATGAAATTACGTTCCCCGAAATCCATTAAGAATTCGATATCCAATGCCCCAAGCCGTTGTTGTTGTTGTTGTTGTTGTTGTTGTTGTTGTTGTTGTATTTTACTGTTCTCTTTATTTATTCTATTACGTTCTTCAGATTTCTACACCAGCCTATTCCCAGCTCAACTCTATAGCACTTTCCGGTGCTGATGAGCGGTTCGCACGAGCGGGTACAGTCTCTCCATTTCTCTCCAAGCTCTGCTGACTAGAGATTCCTTTCGAAAAGCTGTGAAATAATTTCTAAGTGGCCGCTGTTTTGGTAAAAGTGTGGGCTGGTGAACGGTGTGTAAAAATGGAACAGAAACGGTGGACTTTGCTGTCATGGGATGGGAAAGGAAAGTATGAGATTTGGAGGTCTGGATTCGTGGAGGCTCATTCACACACGCGAGTCATCACGGTTGGTTGGTTGGTTTTGGCAGTCGCCATGTGATTAAAATGCATGTCTGAACCAGCACCTACAAACCCCGGTGTGTATTAGAAATGACATTCTTGAACAGGCGCCAAGATTCTTTGCGCACGCCGGTGGGCGTCCCTAAGAGAAAGCGAGTCCGGGCATTACGTCTGTAGCTGGGGTGGAGGGAGGGAAAGGGGGGGGCATTATTTATTTCGGAGGCGACAGACGCGAGGGTCGCCTCCTATCATTCGTTTCAGAGCCAGGAAGAGCCTGGAGTGAGGTCTCCGGAGCGCAAGCTGGTGGGAATGTCTCCTGCGCAAGGAACTGACCAGACCCCCTTTTGCGTAAAGCGCCCATTCTTTCGCGAAGGGCCTCCCGGCAGGAGATTCAACCCCCAGCTTTGGAGAGGGGATTTCCTTCTCCACCTCTTTGTTCGCGGAGGGAAGCTTGTGAAAGTGTGTGAATGAACCCCTTTCAGCTTTATTTTACGTTTTATTTTATTTTATTTAAAAAAAATTCCTTTCTCGCTTTCTTTCTTTTTCTTTCCCCCGCTCGCATTCTCCTTTTATTTATAAAAAATTATAAAAATGGTGTCTTGTCCAGCTGCCTGCTTTCTTTTTTTTCTTTCTTTCTCTCTCTTTCTCTTTCCAGTTTAACCTTGGTATTAATTTCGGACGGATCTCCTTTAAATGCGCTCCGTAATGCATTCAGACGCCGCTGGACTTTTTGTACCGTAGGTTATATTTACACCCAAAACAAAATAATTACACTTTTGTGGAAGAGAGAGAAAGCTGGGTGATTAGGGCTGTTGCTCTTTGCGGCAAAACACTTTCGCAGTGGTACACCAGTAACAATTTTTCACGGCTGACTGAAATCAAAGGGAGGCAGTAATGAATCCGGCGAGCAATTTAAATTTACAATTTGTAACGCAGCCACTCAGAAAGAGCCCCACAGCCCACAAGCCCCGAGAACCTCGCTGGGTTTGGTGAGGTTGTTTAATCTTATATGTATATAAAATCCTCTCCCTCCAACATCTTTTCCTTCCCTACATATTCTTTTATTTTTCCAGAAGGAGATTTTAATGAGGAAAATCAGAAGTCATTCATACAGGCACCCCAACACTCTCATTGTTGCCAAACCCATTCTTCCCTTGCCCTTTTCTCAAAACTCCTCGCCACCTTTTGCAGAAACAAGCACATTCCATTCCACACCTACAGTGTGTGTGTGTGTGTGTGTGTGTGTGTGTGTGTGTGTGTGTGCAGGAATCAAAGACACGATCCTGCCAAGGTTAATCATTTTTAAGGCTGTCTCCAGCCTGGGAAGGAAAAAGCCCCGCTTGGACTCCCTGGGACTTGCTTCCAAGTAGTGTGGAAATGCAATCTAAATTTTTATTTTATTTTTTATTTAGAGACTCTCCCTCCCGCCTTTGGAACAGGGGAGGGATTTAAAGCAAGCAAGCGCCCACACATACACATGCACCCTAGCTAAAATAAATGGAAAGTGAAGGCTTTATTTTCCTGATCGAGGCTGCTTAGAAAGAAAAGCCGGTGGAACACAGCGGTGTACACTAACCCTGCCGGGGATTGCGGCCCTGCGCACGTTTGCTTGGGAGAACTCTGGACGCTGTGAGATCTGTTAATTCAGTGCAGGGCGGGGTGCATATACAGGGGAGCGAGGAGAAAAATGTCAAAGATTAGGCCCCATTCTACAGATTTCGGAGTCATACTTCTCTTCTCTTCTCTCTCTCTCTCTCTCTCTCTCTCTCTCTCTCTCTCTCTCTCTCTCTCTCTCTCTCTCTCTCTCTCTAGATTGTAAGTTCCTTGGGGGCAGAGACCTGCTTTATTGCGCCCTGCAAAGCGTCATGCAAGCAAACAAACAAGCCTGCGCTGGATTTTTTTTTGGGGGGGGGAGCCTTTCAGTCTAGCTTTAACTCCTACTCAGAGTAGACCCACTGAGATCAATGGGCCGAAGGCATTTTTGTCTATTAAATTGAGCGGGTCTACTCTGAGTAGGACTAAGATTGAACACAACACAGAGACACATTCCTTTGAGGGTTTTGCTGGAAACGCGCTTTAGACTACGCAGCAAACAGCACTAGGGAACCAGACCCCGCAGAAGTGCAACTCCCATCATCCCGGACCTATTGGCCCTGGTCCTGGCTGCTGCCGCTGGGGCTACTGGGAATTAGAGTCCCCAATATCTGGAAGGCCACGCGTTCCCCATCCCTCATAAAAGACAGCTTGGAGCTCCCGAAGCCACTAACAGGCACGCCCACGTCTTTCCCCCTCCCTTCCTCCCCCCCCCGTGTGTCTTTTAAACAACACTCCTGTAAGGTTGGCGGGGGCGATGGGGAGTGGGGAATAATTTGGAATATCAACAAAAGAAAAAAACCCGTCGCAATGCCAAACAGATAGGTAATTAATTACAAAACTCAGGGGGGATATGCAGAGTGCAGCCTTACAAATTCTACAGAGCTTAACTGATTGGAAACAGATGATTATCTTGTTTGTCTTTTCGCTGTTTCCTTTATCCCTTCGCCGTCTGTTGCGCTGTAATGTTGATACACTTTACTCTCTTCAAAGGGGCGCTTTGCTGCTTTCTTTTCTTTTCCTTTCTGTTTTTTTTAATATAGTAAATTCCATCAACGGCGCGCGCGCCTCTTATTACTGTCACCGCCGCAGTTGCCAACGCGCAGTCGCTTTATGAACTAAGGAGAGAGAGAGAGAGACATAGCTGCCAAGTTTTCCCTTTTCTCGCGAGGAAGCCTATTCAGCATAAGGGAAAATCCCTTAAAATAAGGGATAACTTGGCAGCTATGGAGAGAGAGAGAGAGAGAGAGAGAGAGAGAGAGAGACTGTAGGGTTTGATTCTTTCTAACCATCTGTTCCAGCGCGCTCGGGACCCCGGAATAGGCCTAGCGGGGGAGGAATGGAGGAAGAGCTGGAGATTTCGGGGGGGTTATGGGGGAGCTCTAATGTAGTACAATTTGGGGAACGGAAGCAAAAAGATCGCCCCCCTCTCTCTTTCACACACACCCCTTCTTTCCAATGGAAAAAGCTGAAGATTTGTGTGGATGGAATTGGGGAGAGGGGAGGTTCTAATGTATTACAGTTTGGGGAATGGAGGTATATATAATTTACACAAACATACACGCGCGCCTCTTTCTTCCAAGTGCAAGAGGAGTGAAAAAGAGCTGAAGATTTGTGCGAGTGGAATGGGGGTGTGGGTTTCAATGTAGTATAGTTCGGGGAATGGAAGGAGAAAAGATCTCCATATCTCTCTCTCTCTCTCTCTCACACACACACACACACACACACACACACACCTTTTCCTTCCCAGTGCATTAAAATGAGGAAGAGGGGTGAAAAGCCTGTTCTATCCTGGATGAGGAAGAACTGAAAGGGTGGGAGAAAAGAGTTATCTCCTCTTCCCAGATGCTGATAGGGAGGGAAATTATCGATTTGTGGGCATTATCAGTTCTGATGTATAAATGCCCGGTGATGTGTAAGGAACCGTAGCTGGGTGGGAGAGGGGCTTTCGTCTCCCCCATGAAGATTTTTGAGTAGCCGATAGTGATGAAGGACCGGGGGTCCGGTTAGGGGATGGAGGATTTGTGCGTGTGCGCGTTTCTGAGAGAGAGAGGATTGGGTTTAATATGGCCAGACATATTCGAGAGGGATGCTAGCGCCATAAAGGAAGGACCCCTCCGTTGCGCTGTGGCTGCGATCCCAGCCACGCTGAAGGAAGGAGCGCAAAGTAAACCAGCGGGACTTATTTCAATGTAAATGCAATGCGATTAGGATTGCGGCAATAAATAAAAGAAATCAAGGTGGTTGTTGCTGCCGTTCGCCGCTCTTTTCCTCCTCCACCTCCTTCCCATAACACCAAAGAATAAATTGGAAGAAGCAGCTGCTAAGGTTGGGTGAAAACGATAAGAACCCCTACATGTATCAAATATTTTATAGACGATAAAGGAGGAAGGAAGCACGTGGCCGGGAGATGCGGTTCAGGGTATTCTACGCATTCACAAACGCATGACCAAGTAACTGCGTATCTTTCCACTGATATCTGCGTATAAGGAAGGCTCTCTAGGTAGGACGTTCTTCATGCCGAATTGCACTGAAGTTGCACAAACTGGAATCCAGATTCAACCACCTTCGAGGACACTTCTCTAGTCTAATGCTTTATAAATGATCCCTGAAAGCTTTTGGGGGGAGGGGAGGGGGTGTCCATTAATTTTCAGGCTTGCGGACTTTTTCAGTTCAAAGCCCCTTCTTTCACACACCATCAGGGTTTGGATGTCTTGCTCTCTACTCGTTTTTCCTTCGTTCCATATAGATTTATGGCGAAGTGTGTGCGTGAACTTGCGCGCTACCCTGTCTCGGCGCTCAGCACACACCTCGTTTATTGGTACATAACAACCTAAACTTCTGCGGTGCGTGATAAATATAAACGCCTCGGGGTTTTATGCATAGGTAAGGAAACACTCGCCACAGGCAAAACCACACTAAAAAAAACCCCACATACTGTATTGTATACGTGTATATATGCGGGACTCGGATTTTCCCTACGCAGGTAAAAACCTAGTTTTAAAACTGGAAATAATTTTTTTAAAATCGTTCCCTAAAAGAAAAACAAAAAACCCCAAACCAATCTGCAGATAAATGCAAGTCCTATTGATATATTTTACCCAATAGAAAATATTTGCAAGGGCGGGCGCACAGGGCGCCCTTGGAAATGTATGTGTACCTAAAGGTCTTTGTTTTGCCTTGTGTTTGGAAGGAAACAAATATCTAGAGTGTTTATCCACGGATCTCCCCCCGCCCTCCAAATGCTTCTCGAGGCCATGGGTTTCTGCGTGGGAGGGTTTCCGAGTCTCTTCAAGATTCAAGATTCAAAAAGATTTTGCGACCAGAAGGGAAAGGGAGATACTAACGCCAACATTAAATGCCAGCAACATAGTCAGTAGGTAGGATACGGATTAACCTCCCCTCTTACATGGCAGTTGTGTGAGCGGTATGTTAATAATAGGGATGGAGATAAGTGCACGTGTGTGTGTGTGTGTGTGTGATATATGTGTCTGGATGGTACATATAATTGAATTTCCGTTTAGATTGGAAAAGATTTCGCTAGGAATAATACACCCACGTTTGTCAAAGACCTCCGGCACCGTGCTAAATATTGGGAGGGGGGGTGGCCTTATCTGACACAGAGACCCAAAGAAAACAATCCAGAATCTTAAAACCGAAGTACTCTGCTTTAAGTCGAATTTACTTCCCCACCCACAAACCTCTACGATTCTTAGACCTTTCCTTGGACACAGAGAACCCCTTCAAACGGGTGGAAACCTGGTGAGGTTCTCAATTTACAATCATTCACACGCAACCCTTTCCCTTCTTTAAAATCTCACTGCATATAGTCAAGACAGGAAACGATTTCTGCTTTAATAATAAAAAAATAGGTTTGCGAGACTGAATAACATTCCATTTTTAGAACTCTCCACACCGGTCAAAGTCCAGTGTCTCCCTTGTTCTACAGCTGGTCTCTCTCACTCACATTGGGAACAAAAGTCTTGGCTGCTGGACTCACAGGACAACACACCAGTCCTTTGTTTTGAACAGATTTTCTGCGTTGGGTCCAGGAAGGGCCATTAACATTCCCTTCGCCACCGGCTTCACAAACACACACACACACACACAAACACGACCCTCACACACCGAAGCTTTGCCATCCCTTCCCCCTCCCCTCTTGCTCCGACGCGTATTTTAAAATAGGGGCCTTATCCAGCCAGCGCGCTTCCTCCCTCCCCCCTCCAAAATTAAAAATTGGCCAATAGACAAATTAAGTGGCTTGGGTTTTTTTTAAAAAAAACAAAAACCGAAAAATTAGATTCGATTTGAAAAAGGGGGGGTCTTCCTAGAGTAAGGATGTGGGAAGGATCCCCGTTGAGTCCCCGCCCGGCCTCCTAACGCACCGAGCTCACGTCGAGGAAATATGTAGATTTTCTTTAGGAAGATCGAACGATTCCCATTTTCTGTCTTTTCAGATGGCATCTATAGGTGTAGCTGCGAGCTCTGGGGAAAAGGAAGGAAGGGGCATTTATTTGGGTTTCTGCCCTCTCCCCCCCAGCTCTTCTTTGAGGCTCTGCTTCTCAGCTCCCCCACCCACCCAGACTTCTAATGTTGTCGTACAAATGAGTGGGGGGAAGAGTTCTCTCTTCATTATCAGACTTAATGAAATGACTAACTATGTATTTGGGGCTCGGACCATTCACGGTGGCTTTGTGAGAGGCTTGTCAAACCCTCCCATTTCTAGAGAGCAAGGAATGGTTTGGGGGAGGAGAGAGAACCTTGTAAGTTAATCTCTCCTGTCCCCCCTATTGTCCGTGCACCTTGCATGACAAAAAGAAGGGGGGTGCCCAGCCTTCACTCCAAATTCCTAGGCAACAGGCGCACGAGGCCAACGACCCCCTCCTCCCCCCCCCACTCCTGGATCATGCACTTCCAAAGTCTTCCTAGATCAGGAATTTTATTTTATTTTCTAACCTGCCAACACACTCCCAAACCTTCCTAACTGGGCCATGTGGTGTTTCAACGGACCTTACTCCCAAGTAAGCCCCCCCCCCGCGCGCCCCACCGATAGGGAGGCTCGGAGAAATCCAATCCACACAGGAGAAGTTAAATGGGAACACGAAAGATAACGCGGTCTATTCACTCTCGCTTTTTCGCACTCCCCCAGCCTCCGAGTAGCAACTTTCGCATTCGAGTCTAGGTGGAAATCCTATTCGAACGCTCGTTTCGGGCGAATATTATTTTATCCCTTTCATTTTCTGCCTCTGCAATTGCTTCCTTGGACAATTTTCAAGACCCTGGAATTGGAGGGCAGCGGCTTGCGGGGGTTGGACTAATTGGCAAAGTTTTATTGCTATAATTATTCGCATTAGTATTATTCACTGGGAGGGGGAGATTCTAGGATTCCCAGTCCATTTCCCGAGAATAAAAGGAAGGGGGGGTCCCAAAAGGTTTTATTTTCCCTATTACTATTACTATTATTAATGAGGGGGAGGGAGAAAGAGAGAAAAATTCAGGGGTTGCATGCCAGTCCTCCTCAGAGTAGACCCACTCGGAAGAATGGGCACAACGAACGCAAGTCAGTTCATTTCAACGGGTCTACTCGGAGCAGAACGTGGTAGGATGGGCATTCCGAGGATTACCGGTCCCTTTTCATTTTACTGCCGGGGTGGATTCGTCATCAGTAACATAATAAATATAATAGTTTTACATACAGACTCCCGAATAAGTGGCTCGATTTCACACAAACTTTACAGCCCAGATCCTCGCGCGCAACTCTTTCAGACAGGTAACGCCGTCTGCCCGCTCGCTGCCCAAGCCCCCTCCCGAAAGGAAACCGCGAGCAGAACTATCCTGACACCTTTTTAGAGATTTCTCAAGAGCGGGGCATAAAAGGGCTCCTTTTATTGCTAAAGCTGGCTTGTTTTTTGGGGTGGAGGGGGGTCTCCCCAGGACCGAACTACCGATACACACACACACGCGCGCGCGTCCTCCAGCCCCCCGTGGGCCCCGATCCGCGAGCACCCCCTCCTCCCCAAGGCTCCTGAGGAGGCAAAATACTCACAGAGTACCCCGGCAAGCCAGGTGAAAATCTCGCCCCTCAACAATAGGGCTGCCTTCTTTTTCCCCCTCTGTGCCAAGCGCAAGGCTGGAGCCAATTTAGATATGCTATAAATTAAGAGGTTGCCATGGCCACCGGCTCGCCATTGGCCGCCGCCCATCCGACGTAGCGCCCGACGTCACCAAATCTGAATAAGGATGCGCGAATTACTAAAGCCGGGAGACAAAGCTGGGCGATGGGAACAGCATGAAAGTGGAGCAAAGTCCCGGGCAGCCATCCACACGCCGGCGGAGAGGACCGCGGAAGGGGAGGAAGCGCCGGGCCTGCTGGGCCTCGTCTCTCTCCGCCGCCACCACCGCTGCCGTCGATGCTCCCTGCAGGGCCGAGGATGCGTCGCTGCTGACCTGCCCGGACGGCGCCCTACAGGCGGACCGAGGCGGAGAGAGGAGCTAGCGCGTTGCCCCGACGGCAAGTAGAGAGAGCGAGAGCGCACCGAGAAGCGCGCCGGAGAGGGAGCGCGCGGAGAGGCGAGGTGGGCTGGCAGCGGGGCGCGGCGCGGCGAAATCCCCACCACCCCCATCCGGCCGCGGCTATGATGGTTCACTGTGCCGGCTGCGAGCGGCCGATCTTGGACAGGTTCTTGCTCAACGTCCTGGACCGGGCCTGGCACATCAAGTGCGTCCAGTGTTGCGATTGCAAATGCAACCTGACCGAGAAATGTTTCTCCCGGGAAGGCAAGCTCTACTGTAAGAACGACTTTTTCAGGTGAGGGGCGACGTCTCTCCATCTCCTTCCCCCACCCTTAAGCCTCCCCCCTCTCTTTTCTAACCCACCCCCCACCAACACCCCAATGGTCCCTCCTGGATGATGTGGGCTGTAGTCGTAACCCCACTTCCTTAGGGTCTGAGCCCCCACTAAATGGAGTGGGACACCTCTGAGTTTAGAAGTGCGGCCCCTGAAGCCCCCCCCCATCCCACCCCGGAAAATTGCCCACCATAGTCCATCCCCTTCAGGACTGTGGTTCTACTCTTCTCTCGACTCTCCAAAAAGTGTTGCTAGTTCTGTATAGCCAGTGTGTAAATAGACGCTAAGGGCCCTGACTCTGAACAACGCCCCCCACTCACACCCCACACAAAGGCCTGATCCCGCTATGGCTGTTTCCTTGGGGTTAAGCCAGGCATCGCCAAGCGTGCTCTTTAGGCGTGCGGCCTTTACCCAGGAGTAAGTTCCATCGAAATGGAGGCTTGCTGCTGAACAAAGGGGCATAGGATCGGGCCATCCTAAATTCGGTTCCTAGGGAAGATAATCCCATGGGGGGGCAATAGGATTTACTACCGAGTAAGAGGAAAAGGCTTGCATCCTTTGATTTAGAAACTCAGCCCAAAGACAGAAAGGAAGGGGGGGTCCTGCGATATTTTTTATTATTATTATTGTTATTTTAAAGGTCTTTATATAGCTTGGTATTGGAAAATACTGGCAAATGGGGCGGGGAGTAGCAAGGTCAAAACCTGCTCTCTCCATCAGCGATGGATTTATCCGAGAGGGCGGGAAATCGGGGTATCCGAATTACCCAGGAAAGACTGAAATAAAAATGAATATGTACTCCATATCCATTTTGACACAGGCAAGGAGAGCCTCCTTCCTTCAGAGAAAGGGTCGAAAGAGGATTCAGCCTATCATTATGTGCACGCTTTCCATAGGAAGAACACCCACCCATTGAATTCACTAGGGCTTCCTTCCTCCGAGTAAACGGATGTCTGCTGTTTTGACATCGAGGCTGCGCTCCGAGGTGGGCTTAGGCGCGCCAAAGCCCATGAATTTCCCGGCGGCACGGTATATTTGTCAGCATGACAGAGGCCCAGAAGCTGGTCCTGAAGTTCTTGCGTCTGGACGTCCAAACGCCCCCCTCCCCACCCCAACAATGTCAAATCGAAGCAATCCCCTTGATTTTATATTTTCCTTGAAAATATAACCAGCAGCCCCCCCTCCACCCCGTTAGTCTGGGCAACCGAGGCTTAAATATATGCAGTCCGACCCTACTCGGGAGTAAGTCCGATTGATTTCAACGGGCTCCTTCACAATTTACAGCTGTCTGCGCAGAAGTTAAAGTCCTATTGATTTCAACCGGGCTTACTCCCAGGTAAGTGGGGCTGCAATTACAGCCTATATAAGCAAAGGATGACAGTTTCGGGGGTATTTGGGGAGCGGTACCTGTTCGCCACCCCCACCTCCTGATATATAAACATTTAGGCGAATCCATTTTTGTGGCTATTCATAGAGGCACATTATTTTTTCGTCCAGTGGAAAGGGGTCCAAGTTTCCCACCTATTATTATTATTATTATTATTATTATTATTATTATTATTATTATTTATCCAATAATATTTTCAAAGCCCCCTAGATCTTAAAAGCCAGTTGCTTTCAGGTGTTGTCCCGCCGCCAAAAACCTTCGGAGAAGGAGGTGGAAATCTTCGCCTCCTTTGACTGTGGCCCACCCGCATTTCTCACTCCTCCCCCCACCTCCCTTCCTTATTGTCTTCGGGAAAATGAAAATCAACAAATAAACCCTCATTTTGCAAATGCAAATCCACCCCAGCCTTTTGTTTTCGGGCATTAATTGGAGGTAAAGCGCCTATCTGTTTAGGTATGGAAATGGCAGGCACGGGAAGGTGCGGTGCTGTAGGGCGAGAGAGGGGGAGCCAAAGTGACTTCAGCTCTGTGGGCATAGGGCCCCCCAAGGCAAACGCATATGAATGAATGGAGGCTAAGCTGGCTTTGCACATGTAAACCGGCCTGTAATGGCCATTCCGAGTTCTTAGACTTTCCAGCCCCTTCCCTCCCCCACCCCACTTTTAAAAAAACTTTAAACCCCTTGAACGGTTTTAAAAAAATTTTTTTTTAATAAGGTGCAGATGAGGCGACCGCCATACAAAATAACCGCACCAAAATGATTTATGGGTTGTAATGTTTTCACTAAATCAACGTCACCGTGGGCCATCCTGGGGAGAAAATGGTGCCTACCGAAGGAGGAGGTGGTGGTGACTTGGAGCCTTGCGCGCTCTATACCCCAAATTCGAGGTGTATGCGGGGGCAGACACACTGACACATCGATACAGAGACCTCGATTATGGTTTTTGGACCACATTTCAACCACATTTTGGACCACATTTCAACTGGCGATTTCACATTTCAACAGCTACCCACACAACTCGTTGCAATAGGGAAAATTAAAAGCATTTCCACAGCTTTCGTTTCCCCTAACGCAGCGCGCGCGCTTTGCTTTTTGCAACGGCGAGGGGGTGGTTCCTAATGCCTAGATCTAAGGACCCCAGTTCGGGTCTTTCCACTGTGGCCCCGATTCAGTCCAACGCATCACACACACGCGGGAGGGGGGGGGCGGACGCACCTCAGACTGCCAACAAACAATAAAAAAGGACCTAGTGAGTGCTGCTACAGGCCTCAGGTTGATCAAGCACCCGGGACTGGATCCGACGGGGGTTCTCCTGCGCAAAGTCGGCCGCGATGGCCCAATTCCTCTGGACTGGAGGCGGGAAAGATTGCGTTGGTCGGATCCTGTTCCTTCCCCGTCGCCAAAACTTTTCCAGGGCCAGGCAATAAAATGACCCTTCTGTTCCCTCCCTCCCCAAATTTTTGGCAGCGTCTACCGGGAAGGTCCGAGATCCAGGATCTGACCGCCTGTCGGAGACCGTGCCTCTTCCTGTCTAGAAGTTCCCAACGCGCAAAAATACCATGGAGAGCGGCTCCCCGCTAAGATTCATTTCCTTTCCTTATTGGGTCCTCATCCTCTCTTTCTCTGACCTCCCCACCTTTCCCTCGCCCCCCTCTTACGCTATCTCTTTTGTATCCAGGAGGTTTGGGACCAAGTGCGCCGGGTGCGCGCAAGGCATCTCCCCGTCGGACCTGGTGCGCAAAGCCCGGAGCAAAGTCTTTCACCTGAACTGTTTCACTTGCATGGTGTGTAACAAGCAGCTCTCGACGGGCGAGGAGCTTTACATCATCGACGAGAACAAATTCGTCTGCAAGGACGATTACTTGAGCTCGGCCAGCTTGAAAGAAGGCAGTCTCAACTCAGGTGAGCCGACGGAGCCGGCCCTACCCTAGGGCAGGGGGAAGGAGTCGCCTTTGGCAGCCGATATGGAGTGTCAGGAAAGAGCAGCCTTTTGTTAGCTATTTGATTCGCGATTTCTCTCTGTGTGTGCGCGCGCGCCAGGGAAGAAGAGAAGCGCCTTAGCTCAGTGGTAGAGGATCCGCTTTGTGTGCAGAAGTTCCTGGGATCAGACCCCGGCATCTCCATATAGAGCTGGAGGAGATGCCTTGTCTTAAAGCCTGGAAAGCTGTGGGTCAGTGCAGAGGCAATACATGGACCAATCTGTGTCTGATTCAGTATCGGACAGCTTCATAGGTTCCTTTGCTTTTTGCCTCAGCTGCCAAAGTAACTCGAACGGCCTGCAGTTGGATAGCGTGCATTTGCTGCTAGATAGGGGCGGTCTCCTATAACAACTGTACTGCTGCTCTTAATAGGACCGTGAGTGGTCCTAGTGATTTTGCTGTTCCTGTTGTTATTATTTTATTTTTTGCTGATTGATTTCTGATGTGTGGACACCTAGCCACACTCCTTTGGGAAGTAGGAGCCTTTGAACTGGGTGGAATTGATTTCCCAGCAAAGGCTCAGAGGCTTGTGCTGTAACGCAGCAGGTCCCTGCCCCGAGTTGCTTGCAAACCTACTTTGGACGGAGTACGAGCAAAGGGAGCGGAGATGGATGGGTCAGAAGGGACAGATGAGGACAAGCGCAGCCCCCAACCCAGACCTTCAGAATGATTCTGAGGACCTTCGACGCTGCATTTCTATTGCGCCTTTCTTCCGCCTATTGGAAGGTCCTTTTCTATATCCCACCAGGCGCCGTGCAGAAGGATTTCTGCGCGAGGTGGGTCTCTGCCTGGAGGAGCTTACAGTTTAACTTTAGACAAAGGGAAGCGGGGACAGGAGGGAGACAAAAGAGCGACGAGTAGAGTGAAGGAAGGATTTTCGCGGGGGGGGGGGACAGAAGAATGAGCCGCGGCAGTGAAGACCATAGTTCCAGCTCTTTCTGTTTCGGGAATTAACCCGTCGGTGCTGAAATGGATTGCACAGCATTAGGGCTGGGTGTGCTAGCAACAAGGGAGAGTGAAGGAGAGAAGGAAGGCCGTGTATTTGTCTACTCTTAAAGCTTTACCCAGAAAAATATCGCTTGGGGTCTGTCGAATTTGTCCCCTTCCTTCCTTGTTTTGTTTTTGTAAAAGAGGGAATTTGGAAGTCACCCTGTTTACGAGTGCCTTCCCACTTCCATCTGTGAGGGTAAATGACCCTGGTTCTCTGCAGCAGCCGTCGAGGGGGAGGCATCTGGCGGTCCAATCACCCCTTGGAGACACGTTGCATTCGTTGGAATACAATAACTGCTTTTGCTGGGAAGGATAGGACCAAAGACCCTCCAATCTCGGGTGTTGTCTCCTGAGCGTCCAGGCAGGCGCCTCTAGGGAGACCAGTGGAGGTGTCTCCAACGCCTCCCAGAGCCCTTTTGCTTCCTTCCAGCGGTATCAATAAGCCCAAAGCAAAATTCAGAAAGGCCTCTCTCTCTTTAGACGGGGTGGGCGTCGATTAATAGGGCCAGCAGGGAAAGTTATTGGTGAGAGTGGGGCCTCCAAGAGGGGCCTGGCTTAGCAAGGCAAACCTCACAGGAACGTAGGAAGCAGACTTATATTGTCTACCCTGACTGGCAGCGGCTTTCTAGCGATTCAGGCAGGGGAATAAATAGTCTCAGCTGTATCGGGAGACCCCGGAAATTCAAGCAGCTAGCACCCTTCTGCATGCAGGGCAAATGTTCTACCAATGAGCCACGGCCCTTCAGCAGGAATAGAATTAGAACTTTTAGAGCGGAGAGGCAAGAAAAACCCTATTGAAAGTAGGTTGAAAGCGAGTGTAGTGTAGCGGTTAATGTGCTGGGCCTGGGAGATCAGGGTTCGAATCTTCGCTCGGCCATGAAGCTCACTGACTGACCTTGGTCGGTCACTGCCTCTCAGACTAACCTACCTCGCAGGGCTGTTGTGGAGGGAGAACCATGTGGCCACCTCGAGCTCCTTGGCGGAAAGGTGGGATATAAATGCAAATACCGTAGCAGCAGCAGCAGCAGATTAGAAGGCAACGTACTGAAGAGGTTGCTGACGGTGTTACGTTTTTGAAAAACGAACCTCATTTTATTTCACAACTCCTGCAACTGGGACATGCTTCCCTTTGCTCAGAAGTCAACTCCCCTTAGCTCCAACAGAACCGCCTTCCCAGAAACGTGCGTCTCTGATTGGGGTATGTAGAGAGCACATAGTCTGGGATTCTTCCCCGCCCCAATGGTCCTGCAACACCCCTTCCAAATCCAGACCTGCCCATATCCCTCCCACTTTTCTTCTTCTTCAGGATCGGGACCCAGGTGCTTTAGGTTGGGTTAGATCTAGGGGAGAAAATGGGGGGAAATGGATCACGAGGAGTGGGGGTGGAGCGCCGCTGGCCTCTGCTTTTCAGACGGCTTTATTTGTTTGTTTGTTTGATTCATTAATGAATCAATTAATTGATTGCGTTTCCCTCCGCCTTTGGGATCCTCGGTGCTCCTCAGGGCAGACTGTGTCCTCTCCCTCCTGTCTTTTCTTTTAACCTTCTGAGTATTTCTTTCGGGGGAGACCAACCACAACTGCCTTTTCTCTGAAAGCAGTACTCGGTGGCTCCTTCCTTAGTAAGATTTCATTGTTTGTGTCACCCTCCTTTCCCAAAGTGGCGCGCAAAGTTCTCCTCCCTGCTCTCACAACAACCCTGCAAGGTAGGATAGGCTGAGAGGCAGTGGTCGCCCTGTGAGCTTCATGGTTTGAGTGGGGATTTGAACCCTGGTCTTACAGGTCCACCTTCCTTTCCAGGCCTGTCTTCTCTCCTACCCTAGGTCCAAACAGGATGAAAGCTGATGGTGAAATATATATTTTTAAAGTCCTTGCAGGAGGCAGGGGTCTTTCCATACCTAAGTCTGGTGATGGATGAACTCTGCCCTGCCAAGTGATTCCTTTGGGGAAGAGAATGACCCGTGCAGCTGCTTATCCTCTCTTCCCAAAGAGTGACACCCACTCTCCCCTTTCCTTGCCAGTGTCCTCTTGTACCGACCGAAGTCTGTCTCCAGACATCCAGGACCCGATGCAGGACGACACAAAGGAGACCGACAACTCCACCTCCTCCGATAAAGAGACCACCAACAACGAGAATGAAGAGCAGAACTCGGGGACCAAGCGGAGGGGACCCCGGACCACCATCAAGGCTAAGCAGCTGGAGACCCTCAAAGCAGCTTTTGCTGCCACTCCGAAGCCCACCAGGCATATCCGGGAGCAGCTGGCTCAAGAAACGGGACTCAACATGAGAGTCATCCAGGTAAGAGGACCCCCGCCCCCCCGCGCCCGGTTGTTGAGTCCGAGCTTCGATGGGACGATCAGCTGGTACCTGTTCTGCACTAGACCATAGATGGGTTTGCTCATCTCTGTGCATTTTGGGGGCCCTTAGAGATGATGGAGCCACTGCTCTTTGGAATGCAGCGTTCTCTATATCCAGCCACGCACCCTTGTCTACCGAAAGGGGGCGATCTTCTACATGTTGCAGATTGTATCATAGCTTGTCACCACTGACATCGGCAAAGGGTCTCCTGTGATGTGATGTCACCTGGGCTGTAGATGATGTCACACTCACTCTCATCACCCAGCAAAAATCAGGAAAGTTGGAAGGTGAAGCTGTCGAGCCACAGAAATCTTCAGGCTTTTTGTCCTCTTTACCAGAAGGTGGCCATCATTTTACCTTCGTTCTCCATCCTGAAATGTTTTGGGAAATCTTCATTTACTTATGTGTGGAATATTGGAATACTTGTTTTTATGGACAGTGGAAATCCGGATGGGTAGTACTAAAGTATAGGTTATTTTGTTGGTTGGTTGGTTGCAGGCTATGTGACACCCCCCTCTCTTTTTTGGTAGAAAGGGGAAAAATTTCATGCTTCATCAAAAGGACTTCGTACACCCCATTATTCCTATTGTCCCACCATCATAGCTGCCAAGTTATCCCTTTTTTAAAGGGATTTTCCCTTATGCTGAATAGGCTTCCTCGTGAGAAAAGGGAAAACTTGGCAGCTATGCCCACCATGCTAGCTGCCTAGGAAAGCCCAACCTGAGGAACACTTCATGAGGAAGTAAACCCCACCAAATTCATGGGATTTACTCCCCAGCAGACCTGGCTGAAAATCAGTTAAGGGGAAATGTATGCTCGAGTCCCTTTAAAATGAATGTGTGTACGTAGGGGCCTATTCATGTTTACTTTGATGTAATAAGTGCTTCGAATGCTCAATCAAGCTTCCTCAAAAGGATGCATGCCTAGAATTGTAAAGCCCCAACCCTATCCATGTTTGCACAGAAGCGTTTCCTAGTCATTTCAATGAGATTTACTTTGGGGTAAATGTGAAGAGAACTGCAGCCTTGGTCAGGCATCCCCAAACTGCGGCCCTCCAGATGTTTTGGCCTACAACTCCCATGATCCCTAGCTAACAGGACCAGTGGTTGGGGAAGATGGAAATTGTAGTCCAAAACATCTGGAGGGCTGAAGTTTGGGGATGCCTGGCCTTGGTCCTTAAAGTGCAAAGACAGTATTAGTCCCGTCCGCTTCGAGAACACTGTCCAACCATCTCATCCTCTGTCGTCCCCTTCTCCTTGTGCCCTCCATCTTTCCCAACATCAGGGTCTTTTCCAGGCAGTCTTCCCTTCTCATGAGGTGGCCAAAGTAACGGAGCCTCAGCTCAGTTAACTCACTAGTCCCCTTGATTTCAACAGGAGAATGAAGCCCTCAGTTTAGTGCTCTCCCATTGAAATCAACACATAGACAGGTGCTTTCTATACCTAGTTGGGCCTTTGGTGCATCTAGTTCAATATCCTCACTGACTGGGCAGCAGCTCTCCAGGGTTTCAGGAAGGAGACATTCCCAACCCAGACCTAGCAGGACCTTCTGCCAGAGAAGCAGATGCTCCACCATAGAGCTATGGCCCTTCCTCCAGCAATTTACACTGTCCCCATGAGGTTGGAGGTTAGACTGCAATCCTGGGCCCAATAATTATGAAGTTAAGTCTTGCTGAAATCAGTAGGACTTCCTCTTGAGTAAACATGCATGGTTTTGAGCTGGCGTTAAGACAGTCATGATGTTGTTGTAAAGTTACTATTTATTTGTTCTGTTCAAGTAAGTCATACTCAGAGCAGACCCACTGAAACTTCTTCCGTTCTTCTTCTTCTTCTTCTTCTTCTTCTTCTTCTTCTTCTTCTTTTAATTAAATAGACTTGGATTAGTCATGCCCCTTTATTTCAATGGCTCTATGCTGAGTATGTCTCAGTTTAACACAACTCTGTTCTGCTTGAAATATTTCCAGCATTGCAAGCCATCTAGGGCAGGATTTGATAAGCCATTTTAAACAATGGGAAACATTACATAAATGCAATATTGCAATAAAATAGAGGCAAGTGAAAGCAAAGCAAATTAATATTACATGTTTTTGGTTATAATTTGTATTGTGCACAGAATTTGAAGGAATTCAAAATGGAACAGTGGTAGCTGGTAGCATTCCTATGTAGGGCATTTCAGCAATTTTTATCACACTCCTGTATGATTGCCTTATGTTTTAAATTGGGATGGGGTGCAAGCCAAAAGAACAATGAGTAGCTCTGGCGAGATTCAGGGACTCTTGCTTGACTTATGACTGTTTCCTCAGAAGTAAATCCATCTCCATTGCTTCCAAGTAAACAATATAGGATTTGCAGACTCTTTGCTCACTTACTCGCAAGTAAACATGGATATAGAATTGCCACCTCTGTCACTTGCAGACCCCGAGTTGTAAATTTAACATTAATGGAGCCACAGGGCCGTCAGTTGTATCAATAGTAGACCCGTTGAAATTTAATGGACATGGCTAATTTAAGTCTATCATTTGCAATGGCTCTAGTCTAACTTAGCTGGATACAGCCCTCAAATCCATCAACTTGGCTCCAGTTATCAATACATTATGATGGCAATATGGATTAATGTCATGAATTTTAGAATATCATCACATAAGGTAGCTTATGAAAAGTGGGTTAAAAAATTTACTGACTAAAGAAACAGTGTAATACGATCCATATCTACTAATAAGTAAATCCTATTGAGTTCAGTGGGGCTTACTCCCGGATAAGTGGGCAGAAGACTGGGAAAAAGTCATAAAATCATATAGGTATGAATAAAAAATACAGCCATCAGGATTTAGCCACAGAAATGTAGAGAGGGAGACCTCCAAGATGGAAAGGATGGGTTGTAACCAATGATAGTCCTACTCAAAGTAGACCTGTGGAAATGTATCTATTCTGTGTAGGGTTTACACTGGATCCAATCCTTTGATGTTTACCTCAATTCAGAGGGCAAGGCTGAAAAGGAATAATGCAAGGACAGCCACGCCGTGCCCCCACTCCTCCGCAAATAGGGTTTTTCAAGGAGTGTGGATTTGAAACATGGGATCAATATTTGTTTGCAAAGCTACAATGATGCCATGCAGTACAGCCCCAGTCCTCGTCCGCAGGTGCCCTTCCAAATGGGTGGTCCGGTAGCATCAGGCCACCTGGAGTCTACTTCAGCAAATCCTGTTATTATTATTAGTAGTAGTACGGTATTATATTTTATTTATAAGCTGCCCATGTGGCTGGGGTTCTCCAGCCACTCTGGGCAGCTTACAGATCAGATTCCTCTAGTTCCCCCTGCCTTTTCCTCCTGTCCATGTTGAATGAAACACCCTGCCTAGGACCGAGCATCTTGCAAGTGTGGGCTCTCTCTCTCTGGAGCAGTTTAATACAGAATGACAGTGGAGCTTCCAAGTTCAGAGGCACTATACCTCTTAAGTTCAGCTGCTGAGGCCAGGGAAAAGAGAAGGATGTGGTCTTCATGTTCTGCTTATCTGATTCTCAAAAGCATCTGCAAGGTCTATCTAAATGGATACTCTAGATCAGGCATCCCCAAGCTGCGGCCCTCCAGATGTTTTGGCCTACAACTCCCATGATCCCTAGCTAACAGGACCAGTGGTTGGGGAAGATGGGAAATGTAGTCCAAAACATCTGGAGGGCTGAAGTTTGGGGATGCCTGCTCTAGATTAAAGATGGGGAAATGGTGGCCTTTTAGGTGGGACTCCAACTCCCATCAGCCTCAGCCAGTATGACCCATGACTAAGGATCATGGGAATTGCAGCCCACATGATTTGAATGGACCTTTGATCCCATCTAACAGGGATAGTCTTATGGGTAGCATAGGAAGGAAGGAAGTCCCATTCTGGTACAGTACTTTAAAGCACCAGGTTTTTTTTAGAATATTGGTGCAAAACCAATACAAGCACCACCAAGAAGTATAAAAAAATGCAGTGGGAAATCTCTAAGATATTCTAGGTCAACATGCTTTTTTTTAAGGCAGGGAAAGTGATGAGTTTAAATATGTGTTTGGATGGTTTTCCCACACTGCTAATTGTACCATTTACTGCACACACTACTTCTAGTAGTTGTTACTCCTAGTAGTTATGACTACAGGCATTTCTATGTTATAGTAGACTGGTGCTTAATTAGGGCACAAAACAGCAGTCATAGCAGCAGAGCCATCGAGCCAACCTTTCATCCCACAAATTAGTGGGCGTACCCATTCTACTACCAGCCCATGGCAATATAACATCATTTATTTGTGCAGTAATACATAGGGACTTTTCAGTGTCCTAAAGTCATAGAACTGTAGAGTTGGAAGGGACCCCAAGGGCCATCTAGACCAACCCCCTGCAATGCAGTAATCTCAACTATATTCATGGGCAGATCCTGAACCCCTGTCCTCCAAACCAGGTTTCCTCTTTATGGACCTACAAAGAAAATCCTTACTTTTTTCTGCAAACGGGGGGGGGGTGTCTTTTTGTCATTGCATGCCCTCCCCCACTTTCTCCTCCCCTCCCTACTTCTCCATCTTCTCTTCCCTTTATGTTTATTTTGAGTTTGATTGTGTGGTGTGTTTATTAAATCCTAATTTCCTGTCTCTCCATCCGTCCGCCTTTCTTTTGGTTGCATACATACATACATACATACATACATATATAATTTCATTACGGTCAAAGAGCAGCTCGAAAAGCACAACTGGGACAACTTTCACAAGAATAAAAAAAATACATTTAAAACATTGTACAACAGCTTAAAGATTAAAATCTGAGATAAACGCATACACACATAAAGACCTAAAATTTGGGCTACCATACAAATTGGCCTTGCCACCATGGAGGCCGACTTCGACTGTTTTCCTAGTGGACCAATTTGTTTCAGGGGGTGGTCTGCGCCTGCAAATCTGCGTGCAGAATCTGGCGACCATCCAGGTCCTCTTGTGGTCTTTGCCTAAGAGGAGAGAATTGAGTTTAGTTCTTTTGGGTGTCTGCTGGGGTTCAGTCCGGCCAGAGGGCATCACCGTAGCCTCTCTCCTTCTGTGCCCCCACAGGTTTGGTTCCAGAACCGACGGTCCAAGGAGCGACGGATGAAACAACTGAGCGCGCTGGGAGCCCGAAGACACGCTTTCTTCAGAAGTCCTCGACGCATGCGCCCTCTGGGAGGCCGCTTGGATGAATCCGAAATGCTAGGCTCCACCCCTTATACTTACTACGGAGGTAAGAAGGTTTTCCCCTCTCGGATTGGGGGAGGGCGGAATCGTGGTGGGCACTTTTCCTTCCTTTCATCCAATCACTTTTTTTCCTGAGTTTTGTTCCCAAAGCATATTTTAATCCCAATCAAACAAGGATCACCATCCTAGGCACATTTACCTGGGCATCCTACCTGATGCAGATTCACACTAGTTACATTTAAAGCACATGACTTTCCCCAAAAGGACCCTGGGAGCTTTTTTTCCTTCCTCAGGGTACCGGAAACAGTAGGTCTGTGAGTGAGGAACTACAATTCCCATGATTCCTTGAGTGCTGTGTTTTAAATGGGGATTGAATGTCTTGAACACAGCCAGATTTTACTTCGGAGTGAACGTGCGTTTATTATGGACTAACTTGAAGTCAATACTCTCGCTGCTGAAATTGCGAGAGGCGGCCTCCAGCCCTTTTGGGCATCCCACCAGCTCAGACAAGCTAGCCTTGATCTCCTGGCCACAACCTCCTGGTTTGACAGTTTTCATTGTTGCTTCAACCGGTTTAACGGTTATGCTGTTTTAATGAATTTGTCCTCTTGTATATTGTGATTATGGATGGTTTGATGAACTGGTTTCATTCATTGTGCGTTTTAACTGGGCCGATATAACCTTTATCATTGGGTTTACATTTGTAAACAGCTTAGAAGCCATTTTCTGACAAGCTCAGGAAGCTGTATATAAATACACATACTGCATAAATAATCACGGGAGCAAATAACAGGGGCTACTTTGAGTAAAACTTTGACCAACCCTTTGGAGCCAGCCTCTTTAGAACCTCAACCTCCTGCTTCCTGAGGGAGACAGAGTAAGATTTTCTTTCTTTCGTTTCCCTCCGTCTTTTGTAGTTTTTCATCTACTTCCTCTCCCTTCCATACAGAGATTCTTCCTTTTCCACCTCTCCCTGTCTTCCGCTTTTCTTCCCCTGCCATCTCTTTACCCCGCTCTTTTCCTGGCTTCGCTAAAATCACTGAAAATCCGAGGGCGCTCGGAAACCAGGGCTGCCTGCCGGTTGCTTTGATTCCCCTGCTTTTTTGCTGCGGTTGCACCCTCCGCTGTTCCTCCCCTCTTAGTTCCTCTTCCGCCATAGTTGCCCCCCCCTTGTTGGTTCCTCTTCTTACCCTCCCCCTTGGTTCCCCTACCCCCGCCTCCCCCAGCTGGTTTCTTTCCAACGGCTTCCCCGACGTTTTTTTCAGGCCAGCCTCTCCCTCCGCCCCGACGGTTTCCCTCGACGGGGAGGAGGCGTGGTCCCTGCCTGGATATCTCCTCCTCCTTGCCGCCACCGCCCCGCCCGAGAAAGGGAGCTTTGTGCGGGAGGGTCCGGCTGTGCCCGACCCCTTTGACGCCCCGCGCTCCCTTGCCCTGCGCTGCGACGAACAAAGCTCCAGCTGCCTCGCCTTTGTACTCTTTTCAGACGGCATTTGTTCCAATTACGGCCGAACCCCAGGCGCGTATGGAAGGCGGCCGCCGCCTCTGGCCAGGGCCCCGGACATTTGTCTTCCAGGCACCGCCGCTTCCCCGCACCCCGTCACCTTCCAGCTCCCTGAAGGCGAAACCTGATAAAAAACGACCCCCCCCAAAAAGGAACCAAAGCCCAGGAGGGAAAATATTTATTTACTTCTTTGAGCAAGGGTCGCCTGGCTGGAAGGAAACTGGAAACTCTATTTCTCCGAGGATTCCGAGGTCTATCTGGCTTCCTGCTCCTTATACTCCGTCTAGGGGGTGTTATTTGGCACTCTTCCTCCCCCCCCAAACACTTCCAAAGACAGGAAAGGGGCTCACCCAACTCCTAGGGGTCAAGATCCCTTGCCCCCATAAAATATTTTAGGGGGCTGTGCTCTCCAAACTTGACAGGCATTGCCATTCAGATGGTGCGCGCGCCGTGTTTCGTGATCGATTAGGCAGGGCGGGACTTGCCTGGTCCCCCAAAATTTTATTCAGTTTGGTACCCGTGGAAGGGCTGTAGCTCCGTGGCAGAGCATCTTTCTGGCATGAAGAAGGCACCAGGTTCAATCCCAAACGGTACCTCCAGATCCCTTGTCTAAAACCGTGGAGAGTCGCTGTCAGTTAGTGCAGGCAATGCTTGAGTTTACTGTAGTTGGTCGGCCTCGGCCTCAGGCCGTTTGTATGGCTGTGTGCTCCGTCTCGCCTTAAATCGCCAGGGGGGGGGTTCGGGTAGTGACGGGAATGATGCTAGGCAGGTTTGGGAAGTAAACTCACTTGAAAACAGCGGGACATATTTTCCAATAAGCACCGCAGAGGATTTGCTCGCGTGTTACACGCGTCCCTTTAGCGCTATAGTTGTAGGTTGCGCGCGCGAGGATGCTGCTAGGAAGATGTATACACGGGTGTTATCAAACAATTAAGTAAATAATTAAATGTACATTCTATGGAACTATATTCTGGTGTCAGAAATAAATAAAACGTGCAAACTAATAAAGCCACAATTTAAGCATTGGAGAGGAACGGGAACAGCCTGTGCGCCGGGAATTTAGCATGAGAAGTAAAGTCAAATAATATATATTAAAATACACTGCTACAACGTGGTGCCCTGCGGGTGTTTCGGGCTTCTTTAAGAGAAACCCCTGTTCGCTGGCGAATTCTAGCTGTTCCCAGAAGTTTCTCCCTTTATTTCTGAGAGAGTGTGTTTATGCCAAATTATGTGCAGAGAATTCCCTCTTCTCATGGAGAAAAAAGTGTCTGTGTGAATGTGCGTAATATAAACGTATACTTCCGGGATGAGAGCCTTTTTTTCTGTGGCAGCTCCTAAGCTGTGGAATGCCCTCCTCAGAGAGGTGCGTAACTTTGGCGCCTTCACTACGCAGCTTTTTGCTTGAATGCTGAAGACCGTGGCCTTTGACACTTTAGTTACAGGTAGGCAGCCGTGTTGGTCTGACGTAGTCGAAACAAAAAAAAAATTCCTTCCAGCAGCACCTTAGAGACCAACTAAGTTTGTCATTGTTATGAGCTTTTGCGTGCATGCAAACTTTAGTGTGTGTTTCCAGAACCCGCCCTGTTCTTGTGAATCAATGTCCTCAACTGTGTCTTTTATTCTGAATTTTAAATAGTTGCAACTGGCCCCGAGACCTGCTGGTGAAGGGCGAGTGATGAATTAATTTTTAAATTATTATTATGAAAAGCAATAATAATAATTAGAGCGGCAAGATAATGTAACTTCTTCCCCTCTAGAGGATAAGCGTGCGGGCTTGGCTCTGTCTGAACACCTTTGTTCTAGGCTTGTGTGAGCCTTTCCTCCTGGAGGAATGGGTGTATCTTTAATCGAATTAACATCCTATCTGCCACTGGCGGAGGATGATGGGGGTTGGGGAGGAAGGTGCAGGCGGGGAGAGAATTGATTAACTCCAGCCCGTTTAAAGCGACTGCTTCTGCCCTTCCTTCCTCCTAGTTTTCCGAAACTAAATTTGCAGCCCAATCCTAAACGCGTTTACTCTGCGTTGAAGTCCCACCCGCATTTTGAGAAGTTTTTTTCTCCTCCCACCCGGGTCCCTGCTAGTAAAGATTAACTAATTTGAATGTGAAGCTCCAGTTTCCGGAGATTTTAGATTATTAATATTTTTTTTAAAAAAAAATATTGCTATTGTTACAAGCTATTGCTATTGTTACAAGCCCCTCTTTCCCTGCTGCGCGCATTTTCTTCAGGCTCGGAGCGTATGGAAGGGGCGTATAGAATCAGGCGCGCATCTGATAGCAGTCCATAAACAAACGAACGTTAATGCGGCTCCGGGCTTTGATGTGTCTGCTACTTTCTCCACGAACGTTCTGTTTGGAACGCTGTGACGTATCGAATAGAATTCGATGCGGGAGGGGCGGCGGATGTCCTTTGAGGATGCTTTTATACCGCTTGAGTGTGTCGTCGGGGGTGTTTGTTTCTGAAGCATAAAATCGGGAGAGGTTTGTGGGGCGTTTTAAACTGCTCCATGACAGTTTAGGCAGGCGGTAGTAGGTAGTTGGAGGGTGGAGGCGCCTGCCTGATGCGTCAGGCCAAAAAAATCCAGTTTTTGGCTTCCCGCATCCGCGGAACCCGCCAGCAAAGCGCTTTGAAGGGGAGGGGGGAAGCAGCTGGCTTTTCACCGTCCGCTTTCTGCCGTATTTATTTCGAGGTATGCTGCCTCTGGGGATGGAGGTTTTGTTTTTGAGCTCTAGCAGCTCATAGTCGTGTCATCATCCATTAATTTCTCCCAATTATTAATACAAAACTCACCAAAATTATTCTTTAATTTATTATTGAATGCATTTACTTGTTTCTTGTTTTTAAACCCCACACTTTATATAAGAATAATCTCCGTAGATTCACGGTGTGTTGTTTTCGGTGACCCCAAACCGCCCCCCCCCGTGCGCGCGCACACCGATCCGACCCACAGTAGCTGATCACAGACCCTCATCCTCATGCGGGAAATGGCACAACCGACTTGCGCGCCCAGGCTGCGATCCTACACCCACTCACTGTGGGGTTTTTTTTGGGGGGGGAGCGCTATTGCATTCAGTGGAACTTTTGAGTTTACCTGTACAGCATCGAGCTATAACTGGGATTCTGGCCTGGAGGCCGTGTCCACGCCTAGGTTTCTGTGGTAGCAGTATATTATTATTATTATTATTATTATTATTATTATTATTATTATTATTATTATTATTATTATTATTATAGTACATTGTTGTTGTTATTACCCATGTTATACAAATAATAAAATTATTAGTAGTATACCATTATTATTATTATTATTATCATCATCATCATTATTATTATTATTATTATTATTATTATTATTATTACAGCATGCTGTTGTTCTTGCTGTTGTTCATAATGCATGCAAATAAAATACCATGCTGTTATTGTACTACTACCAATAATAATATTATATTTCTATGCCACATTTCTATTATTTGCAATAATCGTGGTTGTTAATGATCTTTGCACTTCTCTGTGGGGTTATGGCCTGGCCTGGCCTTCATCTGGCCCACTGTGGATAGTTTTAAGTTTGAATCCTGACTGGCGTTTGACCCCTCTGTGTCCTTCATTTCTTCTCGACTGTCCTGGCCTCTGCATAGGTCTTTGTGAGCCTCCCTCTGCTTATTTGGGGGAGGTCGGGGGTGTGGAACAGAGGGGGTTTGCTTCTGAGCAGAACAGCAGTGCTCCCAACAATGCGCGGGCCTGCAGCTTTACCTCTCCGAGGTGTTTCTCCGGAAAGGAGTCGAGCTGGATTCAGTGGCGGAGCTGATATTTGAACTCGGTTGCCCGCGAAGCAGGACTTCCCCCCCTCGACGTAAATGGGAAGGTGTCAGTGGCCGGCTATGCTTGCGGAAGGGCCGCAGCTCGGCTTTTGTCCTAGGTCCCATCCTGGGAAATATTCCCTGCCTGGAACCCCGGAGAGGAGCCTCTGCCAGCCATTGTGGGCAGCACCGAGCTGCATGACACGCAATGGTCTCAACTGGCAAGGCAGTTATGTGGGCGCGGCTGCCCACCTGCCCTGGTCGTCCAGGAAAGAAATGGCAGGAAGCCACCGGTGTCGTCCTCTTCCTAACGCAGGGCTGCCAATCCCGTTGGCATCGATATGTTGATCTATTGCTTTTGTTTGTTTGTTTGCTTATCCCTCCCTCCACAGACATTGCCCTGTCTTCCCACTCCTCAAGTTTATCCTCACAACAACCCTGTGAGGTAGGGTAGGTTGAGAAATAGTGATTTGCCACAGGTCGCCCACTGATGGCTGAGTGAGGAGCTGAATCCGGGCCTCCCCAACCTCGGTCCAGAGCTCTAACCATTGCACCACACCACCTCTCAATCAATGGGATTTTTAAATGATTAACTGAGGGGAGGAGGGTTTTTCTCCTTATAGGATCTCGTCAGCCCTGTTTTAGATCCTATCTCACCTGCTCTCGCTCTCTCTCTCTCTCTCCTCCCTTCCTCCCCCCCCCCCGCTCAGATTACCAAGGCGACTACTACGGGCCTGGGGGCAACTACGACTTCTTCCCGCACGGCCCCCCCTCGCAGGCGCAGTCCCCCGCCGATTCCAGCTACATCCCGACCTCGGGAGCCGGCTCCACCCCGCTCGGACCCCTGGAACCCCCTCTCCCCGGGCACCACGCTTCCGAGAACCAAAGGTATACGGATATGATCTCTCACCCCGACACGCCCAGCCCGGAGCCCGGGCTGCCAGGCTCGTTGCACCCTATCCCGGGCGAGGTCTTCAGCGGGGGGCCCAGCCCCCCTTTCTCCATGTCCGGCTACAGCGGGCCCCTCTCGCACCCCAACCAGGAGCTGAACGAGACGGCCGTGTGGTAGAGCGACCCCTGGCGGAGGGCGCGCGCCTGACCTCACCGGACCAAAAAAAGAGTAGCCCCCTTTTTTTGTCCAGCTCCGTCCGCTCCGTCGGGGCGAAACTCCGTTTACCAAAAGCGCCACCACCGTGATGCCAAATCGCGCCTCGCCAGACCTCCTCTCCCCCTCGGGGGCCGCTCAAGGACCGCGCGCGGCCCGCTGTCTGGCCCCGGGTGGGCTCAGTGGGGACGCTTGGACACGGCTGGCGGGCCCGCCAACCAACAAACCAACCCACCCACCCCGGTTGCAGCGCGCAGAGGTGGTTCGCCGTCTTTGTTCGAGGAACCTCTCGCAGCGAAATCTCTGGAACTCGCCCATTCGTTGGACCAAAGCTGGACTCGCCTGTTTCACAGACTGGAGGATGTGAGAAAGAGGTTGGGGAGAGAACGACCAACACCTGTCCCAGCCCCGTCCAGGATTGCGTCTTGAGTTTTTTTGGGGTTGTTTTGGGTTTTTGTTTTTCCTAAATCCGAAAAAAGAGAGAACCAGTTTATTTTAATTAAAAGGTTTATTTTGTGCGTGTTCGATGGTGGCAGGAGAAAGGACTTTTGGAAAAGATCTCCGGAAAAGGAGGAATGTTTTATTGGTGACACGTCGCCCCCTCGTGGTAAGTGCTGGAACGACTTGCAGGACTTATTTAAATACGTTGAGAGGGACTTGGGGAGGGTGTTTTTTTGTTTTCTTAATTATTATTATTATTAATATTATTATATTATAATTATAATTATTTTGGCGGAAATATAACCACAACTACCAATAAAAGTTTTTTAAAAACCCAATTTTGGAATGCCGCTAGCAAACGCCAATCCAGTCTAAACCTTCCTCGGAGGCAACACACCTGTTTAAGAATGTATTATAGTTTTTTGCTCCTAGTTTCTTTATTTTGTATAAAGAAGAAACAAATAAAGTATGTTTTTGTGTTTATTGGTTATTTATTGTACCTTAGTCATCTGGAGTGTCAATTTGCAATGGAGGTAACAGCATAAGTAGGAGTACTGGAAAGATTCTCATTCTACTGCTAATTATGTTATCATTTAATGCAGTTAAGAACAACAATAACAATAACAATTATTATTAATTGGAATAATTCTCATTATTATTCAGTGCAAAAATTTACTGTTAATTGCAATTGTTCTTAATGGGTGCTGCATTTCTCAGAGTAATCATGAAAAGATGGGGATCTGCCTCAAAGAGTGGGAGAGAAATGCCTCGATTTTTAACACATAGGCAGCAGATTGGGAGTAAACCCCAGAGATCTTAAACTTAAAGGGACTTACTTCTGAAGAAATGTTCACAGGAGTACAGTCCCTGATTACAAGATACTGTGTTTTTCTGTTTATAAGACGGCCCATGTATAAGACACCCCCTGTTTTTGGGGGACTCATATTTAAGAAAATGGGGTGAGATGTATCCGTGTATAAGACGCCTCCTCATTTTTGACATTATTTTTTAGGGGGGGAACACCTAGTCTTATACACGGAAAAATACGGTAGCTCTATCTAAAACAAGTTTGGGGTTTCTTTGAGCCAATTTAGCACATGGGGGCAGTTTTCAAATATTTAAAAACATCCCAGACAACACAGGCCAAAGGTGTATCTCATTCAGGAATGGAGACTCTGTGACTGGACTCCAAATCCCATCAGGTCCGGCCAGCGTGGGTTCTGCTTGGGGGTGCTGGGAGCTGTAGCTCGTCTACATTCGGAGGACTACGGCTTCCTCATCTCTGCTGGAAGAAATCCCAGGAGGTGTAGATTTTCTCTTTCCTGAATGACAAGATAACCTTACTGAGATTTCTTCCTTGACCTCTCTTGCATCCAGTCATCCTTTTTTAAAAAAGCAAAAAACAGGGGCATAGATTGTTGGTTAAAAAATTAAAATAGAAGTGGCCTCATTGCACAGGTTGTAGCTAAAGGCGGGCCTTGTGTCTGCAAAGGTTGATGGTGGCTACCTGACCTGTGGGAGCTGCAATAAAATATTGCAGCATGGAATTCTCCTGTCTAAGGTCCCAGTCAAGTCAGCCAGGACTTCCTGCAGGATAGTCCATTATCTTCCTCCCTGGTTTTCTGCTCCCCCCCCCAAAAAAACCCCCCCACACACCAGTATTCCCTAAGTAGCAAGCATGTTCTCCTCCTAATGAGCTGATTTGAGAGTTTCTTTTCCCCAGTTGGGGGAGGGGGAGGGGAGATATACTTCTGCAAATTTTGACATCCTCCCATGCCCTCTTGATAACCTTCAACCTGTGTGTGGGTTTTATTATATTTTTTCCAAATATATTTATTGATTTTATAAAACTGAAAAAACATATAAACCACAAAAATACAACAATACAAAAAAATCACATAAAACACAAAAATACAAAATACAAAAAGAAAAAAGAAAAAAATACAAAATACAAAAAAGAAAGAAAAACAACCATATTTGTCATTCATGTGTCCTGACATTGTTGACTTCCTCATGTCCCTCCTTGCTGCGTTTCATTGTATATCATCCTTAGTAATTTCTATATCATACTTCAATCAGCTTATTTTTACCTTAACTAACTAATTTCACCTCTTATTAATTCCTTAACAACATTTCAATTCTTATTTAACACTTATCCAGTATCTAAATCAGGCACCCCCAAACTGCGGCCCTCCAGATGTTTTGGCCTACAACTCCCATGATCCCTAGCTAACAGGACCAGTGGTCAGGGATGATGGGAATTGTAGTCCAAAACATCTGGAGGGCCGAAGTTTGGGGATGCCTGATCTAAATCTTAATACACTACAATACCTCTACAAATCCTCCTCTACAACCTCCCTGTACTTCCAAATCTTATATTAAACATTTCCAATATTGCAATTATTTCTTAAATAAACTTTAAATTTCTTCCAATCTTCTTCCACCGACTCATCTCTCTGGTCACGAAGTCTCCCGGTCAATTCAGCCAGTTCCATAAATTCAATCATCTTCATCTGCCATTCGTCCACTGTAGGTAGGTCTTCACTCTTCCAATTCTTAGCCAGTAAAATCTTCTCAGCTGTTGTGGCATACAGAAAAAACGTAATATCTTTTTGGGGTAATTCCTCTCTGACTATTCCAAGTAAAAACGCTTCTGGTTTCTTAACCTGTGTGTGGGTTTTAGCTACATAATGTGCATCATACCGCCCAACATTTCTCCCATGAAAATAGGGACGTCTGTTTTAGCTACACAAGCGGTTGTGTGCACAGCCCTGAAGAACAGTGATGAAAGGAATGGTGATAGATAAGATGCCAGGAAATGTGTTTGCCATCTTGAAGGTGCCGAGCCGATTTACTGTGGCAGATGCTTTCATGGACCAGAGTCCATCTCGTCAGATGCTTGGCGTGTCCTCAGTCGGCTCAGATATACATGAGAAAGGTGGCAGTGTGTGTGTGTGTTTGTGTGTGTTTGTGTGTGTGTGTGTAAATTGGCAGACCATTAAGGCCTCAGACCCAAGAGGGATACAGTCTGCAATGTTTCTATGCGAAACACACATGTATCCCCGATAAGTGCAATGAAAATAAATGATCTTCCTACTTTGGGTATGTTATTTTAACCTTTGGAGTGTGTGAGTGAAAGCCTTGCTCCTGAATGAGTCCTAAACAGACAGCTTTAACCCTGCCAACAAATTGTTAAGGGGTGGGGGGAGTCCCCCTTAAGAGACAAGCTCCACATTTGTAAGATACGGGTCTTAGCAAGAGGATAACAGCTGATCAGTTGCCAGAAATTGCAGGAGCGGGGGGGGGGAGGTTCCTTTCTGCTTGGGTCCTGCTTGCTAGTTTCCCATGCGCATCTGGGTGGCCATGGAGAGAACAGGATACTGGACTAGATGGACCACTGCCCTGATCCTGCAGGCTCTTCTGATGTTCTTCTGGCCGTCCCACTTTCTAGGAAGTGTCTTAATCTCAGGCATACAGCTCACCCACATTTGAGGACTATTTAGTCGTTAATCTACTCTCCCGCCCTTCAGATTAGTAACCCACACTCATCCGCATTTGATTTTGTATCTGAGAGCAACTTTGGTCCAATAGGCACACACATACCCCTATTGTTGTTTGTCCCATATTTGTTGAGTCTGTCATGCCCATTAAGTCAGGGCATGTATGCATGTATGCAAATAATTGTTGTTGTTTAGTCGTGTCCGACTCTTTGTGACCCCATGGACCAGAGCATGCCAGGCAAATAATTACATACATGGTTAAAAATGAAACGCCCCCCCTCCCATCAGAAAGTGTGCAAAAGCACAAGTCGGGCAATTGTTAATTTGATTGTGCAGTCTTCTGGCTTTTGCACAAATCTGCGGGATCAAAAGTATCTTGTGTTTTCCATACTGTGGTTTTAGGGTGTGGAGCACCCTGAGATCTACAGGTAAAGGGCCGTATGCAAATTAAATAAATGATCATAATAGTCGGTGCTTTTTTCTGGGTACACAGTATTGGCACCAACACCACCACAAATGTTCAAAGTGTGGCACTTACTTCATGATTGCAGTAACTTCGTGGCATCTTTTTCTCCCTAAAAAAGGCACTAATAATAATAATAATTTATTAAATTTGTATACTGCCCTATCTCAGGGCAGCTTGAAGGGTTCACCACCCAGTGCAACTAATTACTTTCCCCCTCAAATACCAGCAAAATAAAAATTAATGGATAAAAGGAGAAACATCCTGTACATTTTCTCTGTTTGTGTCATTTATACATCTTGCAGAATTCAGTTTTTCTTGGAGCAGAATTTGAACTTCCAGGACGCAGAATGTTAAGAGGCTTTTTAAAAAGGCACCATGTATACTTAATAAAAAATAACATTATTATTATTATTATTATTAAAGAAGGCACTATGCATATACACCGTGGCGCTTATACCGTGAGCCGTTACTGTGCCTTACAGCAGTGAGTTGCAAAGATTTGTGCGCTGGGGTGCAAATATGTGTCTTCTTTGTTCGAATCAGATGCAGTGTGTTCTGTTTTTTTGGGCAACCTTCAGTTTTTAATCTTACACAGCGATCAGCAAGTTACCAGCTCAGTGGTGATAATAGATGTTGTGACTGTCACTTCTCTTCCCCAGAAAGAGGATGGAGGAAAAGGTGGGCGGGAGAAAGAGAGACCAGCAATGGCAAAAACTAGGAGGATAAGTGAGACTTGTGTAACAGCTTGGGGCGGGGGGGAAATGAAAGAGGAATGCAACATGGTTGTTTTTAATTATGCTTTCCAAGGCTGACACAGGGCCTTTGAAACAAGATGCCTGGTTAGCTCAGACCTCCTTATGTAAGTGTGGAGGCTGGTCCACTGAAGCAAATATCTCCTGTTTTGCTCCCACCCTGTTTCCTGACGAGTTCTCCGTCTTGGCAACACCAAGAGGCCAACCAGATGGCCTCTGGGAAACCCACAAGCAGGACTTGAGAGTGGTAGAATTGTAGGGACCCCAAGAGTCATCAAGTCCAACCACTGAAACACAGGAATTATAGCCTTTCCAGTTCGTGATCCCTGGCAACTGGTATTCAGAGACAAGGTTTTATTTATTTATTTCATTAAAAAATTATATAATGTTCTACTGAAGAAGAAGAAGAACCTCAAGAATAAAACAATGAAATTATAATTTTTTTATAAAAACAAAACCCCAGTTAAAAACAGTTATTTAAAACATTCAAAAGTAATTAAAATCAACAATAAGCTTAAACCCGGATAAAAGCACATGTCAACGTTCCGCGTGTCTGGATAGCTTCCCCTAAACAAACAAATATTTTTGGCAGATGCTGAAAAGAGTACAGTGAAGGTACTTGCATGGCGTCAATAGGCAGGGAGTTCCAAAGGGTCAGTGATGCCACATCGGGGGGGCGGGGGGGGGGAGATCCATTTCTTACAAACCTGAAAAGGAGTATTTCATGGCACCTGAAGCAGTGCCTGTTCTGCAGATCGAAGCAATTGAGAAGACATGTATGGGGAAAGGTGATCTTGCAGGTAAACTGGTCCGAAGCTGTTAGGAGCTTTGTACAGTCCCAGGTGGCGCTGTGGTTAAACCACTGAGCCTAGGGCTTGCTGATCAGAAGGTCGGCGGTTCGAATCCCTGTGACGGGGTGAGCTCCCGTTGCTTGGTCCCAGCTCCTGCCAACCTAGCAGTTTGAAAGCACGTCAAAATGCAAGTACGTAGATAAATAGGAACCGCTACAGCGGGAAGGTTAACGGCGTTTCCATGTGCTGATCTGGTTCGCCAGAAGCGGCTTTGTCATGCTGGCCACATGACCTGGAAGCTATACGCCGGCTCCCTCGGCCAATAATGCGAGATGAGCGCGCAACCCCAGAGTCGGTCACGACTGGACCTAATGGTCAGGGGTCCCTTTACCTTTACTTTACAGTCATAGTAGCAAACTGGCCGCCTCTGTTGCCTCCGGTCATTCCTGGAGTTAATATAGAGCCATCATGACTAGCGGCAACCAATTCTTCTTCTTCTTCTTCTTCTTCTTCTTCTTCTTCTTCTTCTTCTTCTTCTTCTTCTTCTTCTATCACTCGTATCCGAGTAAGATTGTCTTCCATAAACACGGTTTTAACAATGGGTCCGTAAGTGACTGTTGGAGGCCAATTCTGGATCCACCCGTCCTTCCACAGTGGGGACATTGGTTTCCGGGTGGGAGTTGATCACGGTGTGGATTTGCCAAGCGTGCCTTCCCATGACGTTGACTGATCCCCATAAGAAGACCAAAGGCACCTAGTCAAGCATCCTGTTCTCACAGCGGCCAAGCAGATGCCTCTTCTAGGAAGCCCACAAGCAGCACCTGCGTGTAACAGAACTCTCATCACTTATGATTCCTTCAGATGGGTAAGATAAGCTGGTGTCCATCACCACTTCTTCTTGCAGCACTGCATCTGTAATTCAACTATGTGCCTTCCTGTTAACACCCGGTTGGCCGCTGTGAGAGCAGGATGCTGGGTGAGGTGCTTGGTTCTCCTCTAGGATGAGTGGAAGATCCATAGCTCAGTGGCAGAACCTTCTGCTTTGAGACGCAGAAGGTCCCGATGGAAAGGGCTCGTGGGGAGGTTGGAAGCATGCGCCCAAGGCACACATTTCGGAAACCTCTGCCTTAGGCCTGAGCAGGGGTTGTGGCCCCACTAGGGTTGAGCCAATGGCGTTTTTCTGGCTGAGGTGGAGCAACAGTGGGCTTGCAGAAAATGGCTTTAAAGGAACATTGCTACCGGTATTTCAGATCCGTAGGTAAAGCAAACAGAATCCAGATCGTTGTGCTGCCTGACTGCTCTTTGCACGAGGCCAGAGATATGACCTCCGCAAAACAACAACAATAACATCAGCAATCCTGAAGTGGAGCCTGAGATGAACATTTGCTGTAAGGTACGGTACATATCTATGATAGAAATGGGGGATCTCAGCCCCAGAAGCTGGATTGGGCCCTTGAAACTCTTCACCTGGCCACACCTTCTCTCGTCAGGCCACACCCCCTCACCAGTCCTGCTTCACAACCTCACTGAGTGTTATTTTTCGCCCGACTGGCCCAAGCCCACAGCCAGTAAGCTTCATGGCTAAGTGAAGGGATGTGAACCCTGGTCTCTCCCAGGCCTTAATTCAGTGCTCTAACCACTACACCACACTGCCTCTCCTGCTTTAAATGTTAGAAGCTGCCTTGAATCCCAACTTAGGAGAAAGGCAAGCTTTAAAAAATAATAAATAAATGACTACATAAATCCCCAGCTGGGTGTGGCAAGGAGAGGTCCAGAATCAGAAATTGATGCAGGGGGATGGGGGAGGCCAAGAGGCAGAGTTAAGTCAGGCTATTAAAGAAGTCAGGGTGTCTCCCCCTCCTGTTGCAACAAGCTCCCCTCTCCCCTAATCTCCTAGGTCTAGCGGAGGTATGAAGTGAGAGGAGCAAAGACAGGCATGCCAGCATGATCTCAGATTGCTTGGGAAGGATCTGGGAGAGAAACAGACTTAGGCAGCTATGGGAAGGTGGGGACCTTCAGCCTCCACAACTGCCTCATGGGGCAAGACCTACCGAGAGAGTTGCTGTGCTTGATAGGCTTGGCACAACTAAGAGACCTTGTTTCTTCTAATAAAGAGTAAACTTCACTTCCTCAGTGTGATTTATTGCTGGCTCGCTCCTGACACTAGGGCTGAGAAAGATGATTTCCCTTAAATTCTGGACAGCTGCTTTCAGTCAGTATAGGCAAAGGTGGAATAACCTGCTCCGGTACCCGGTATATTCCTGTGGCAGGGAGGCTTCTAGGAATGATGTGCTGATGTTCCTTCTTTTTTTTCCAGAGAGAAAAATGAGACCTAGGGTGGACATCAGCCCCCAACTCACATTGAAAATGCATGACCATTCCGGAGCGCTAACCCCTCACTTTCCTCTCTTGCAGTAAAAAGAAATAAACAGACCAAATTGCTTTTCCCTAAGTGGATTATCGGGCAACCAGTCTCCTGATTGGAATGTTAACTGCCCAGCCCACTCTGTGGCATTGTAAACTACTGGGTTTATGAAAACCTGGCTGCTGTTTTGAATATTAACTCTGTCCCTATGACAAATTGCTTTATACTGGGCCCAAGCCATCAGTCTAGCTCAGTCAGCGCTGTCCAGTTTAGTTCAAAATATCTGGAGGACACTAGGCTATGAAAGGCTGGGTTTCAGCAGGAGTCACCAGCCTTGATTCTGCTACTCCACCCCAAGAAAGTGAGAACAGGCCAGTACATAAGCTTCCCTTTTCTATACGGTGTCTGTGTAAAAGTGAGATCCAGTAGAATTAATCAGGGTCTTGAAAAGCACATAGAGCTGAAAGAGGAAGTGGGAAAGAGCGGCACTCTTTCAACTTCCTTCTTCAGCTCAATGGACCTTTCAAGGAAAAAAAAAGGTTAACTACCCTCACCACCTCACCATCAAAGGGGCAGTGAGTGGGGAGGAGGACTGATGGCTTTGTGGGCACCAAGGGAAGACCTCAAGGACGCCTTGAGATTCACAAGTGCAGTGCTGGGAAACGCCCTGAGATAGAATCATAGAATTGTAGAGTTGGAAGGGATCCTGAGGATCATTTAATCCAACCCCTTGCAATGCAGGAATATGCAGCCATCGCATACAGGGATCGAACATGTATGAAGGGCAGTATACAAATTTAATTAATAATAAATAATGACAATGCTGGCAACCCCTGGGTTGCAGTGTTGGTCGAAAACTGAGGGAACCAAGACTTGTTTATTGTGAAGCTACAGAGTCTGAAGACGTGTAGACTAAACATATTTAATAAATAATAATAATAATAATAATAATAATAATAATAATAATAATTTTTTTATATCCCGCCCACCTGGCCGGGTCTCCCCCGCCACTCTGGGCGGCTTCCAACACACATCAAAACACATTAAAATATCACAGACTAAAAACTTCCCTAAACAGGGCTGCCTTTAGGTATTTTCTAAATGTCAGGAGGGCGTTCCACAGGATGGGTGCCACTACCAAGAAGGTCCTCTGCCTGGTTCCCTGTAGCTTTTCTTCTCGCAGTGAGGGAACCGCCAGAAGGCTCTCGGCGCTGGATCTTAGTGTCCGGGCTGAACGATGGGGGTGGAGACGCTCCTTCAGGTATACAGGACCAAGGCCTGTATACATGTTTTATTTTTATTTTATTTTATATTTAAACTAAAAATATCCAAACATAAACCCTTGAGTAGTTCCATTTCAGGTTACAGGCAGAGGACTGAGAGTCTGCAGTCCCTTTTCCCCTATGCAATGGTGTAGTGGTATGGGGTCAATGGGGGGGTGTCAAATACCTGCTACTATTTCTGCAGCAGGGTCCCTTTCTCCAGCATATTAGAGCCGCCTAATAAGCAAGGAAGTGGGGGGGGGGGTTAGCCACTGAGAAGAAATCTTCCCACCCTTTGTGCTGACTGGTGCCAATCAGGTTGAAAGGAGGTGAGTCAGCCATTGAGGATCGGCTCCTAGGGTCACTCTAGAGAAGGTACACTGGAAGAACACTGAGCATTTAGAAACACTGAAAAGCACAAGGCGCTTTGGTTTCAAGAGAATGGTGTGCAAGTTCTGTTTCGTACAATGGAACGTCATGGAAAACACAATTTAAGTCACTCCAAAATAAGATATTGGAGCACTCTGAATCATTTGCCCACGTACGCCTTCTCGGTAGTGGCATCCGCCCTGTGGAACGCCCTCCCACCAGATGTCAAGGAAATAAACAACTAGCTGAGTTTTAGAAGACATCTGAAGGCTGCCCTGTTTAGGCCAGGGAAGTTTTTAAAGTTTCATTTTTTATCGCTATGATGATGGTGATGATGATGATGGGAGCCACCCAGAGTGGCTGGGGAAACCCAGCCAATGGGCAAGGTGTAAATAAATAAATACAAATATAACAATAACAACAACAACAACAACAAACAACAAACAACGTAGAAAATAGTAGATCTAGCTGAAAGGCAACACCTCAATATCTGCACTGAACATTGCAACACATCTATTATTATTATTATTATTATTATTATTATTATTATTATTAAATTATTGTATAATCTTAGAATATTGTAATATATTGGAAGCAGATGTTTGCTGTGGCTATCATGAAGGCTGCACTTCTGAAATTGCTGCCTACGCTACTACCCCCACATCAAAAACTACCCTGCCATTTGAAAGCTGACAATTCAGGGGTTCAAGATCCTGTGCCTAGCTGTCCTCCTGACACCCTAGTTTTCCATATTCAATGAGTTTTTGACACAGGGGTGGAGGGAAGCAATCAAACCTGGAATCTCATCCCACCCCCCTGCATTCTGAAATGGTACAGTCCCAAAAGACTCGGTCACACGCTTTCACCCAATCTCGAAGATCTGAGCTTCCCCCCCCCCTTGGCAACTCTTTCCCTTTTCTAAGTCTGGTGTTGCTTTATTCTTTCGAAGGTGAAGGGGTGGCAGAAGGCGGAAAGTAATCAGTTTTGAGACTTAAGATAAAAAATGGTCCAGACTATGTTCGGCTGACTGCTTTATAATTAATGGAGTTCGAGTAATAGGGTTCAACAGCCCCCAACCCTTCTTGGGAGTGCCTTTTTCTTTTTTAGGAACTGGGGGTGGAATTGCCCAGAGTTTTGATTTATGAGATTCCATCTTCCTGAAAACATCTCCTGGGGTGCTTTGGCCACTGCAATTCATCAAGAACCAAAGGGGGGGGGGAGAAAAAAGAAAAACCCAAAGATGCAGGCAGAAAATGTCCCTAAATGGGACTTTGCCGTTCTCCCAGGATCACCCATAGAGAGGCTATTGTCAGCACATGGAGACTGCCACTTGTGCCTTTGGCTTTCTTGGGGGGAGGGTGATTGGCTGGCCCATTGATCCTTTCTTGGTTCACAATACAGGGTGGTAGCTTCTGCCCCATTGCAGCAGGCCCCGTAGCTTGTAAGGGTGCTCCTGGATCCCGGGATGCTTCGAACAACAATGCTAGCTCAGAGCAGCTCCTTCTCCTTTCTGTCTGATGCAGAGGCAAGGTCTCCTGCACGGTTCTTGCAGCCACTTTCATCGTCTCGGATTGACCACCGCAATGCACTTCAAGTAGGGCTGCCCTTGGAGACTGCTTGGAAGCTGCTGCTGCTAGTATGGAATGAAGGAAGAACATACAGGGCAATGTTATATTTCACCACAAAAGCAGTGGCTGCGCCGGTTGGCAGTTTGCTTCCAGGCCCAATTCAAGGTGATGGCTTTTGTCTTTAAAGTGGGGGGGGCTTCATTTGTGGGTAATTTGACAGAGGCGGTTGGTGGTTGGCCCAAAATGGGCAGGGAACCCTCTTTCTCTCTCTCTGTGATACTCGTTCTCCCTCCTTGCCACTTGCATGACATTAGGACAAAGGGCTGCCTGCACCCAGAGGGCCATAGGTTGCCCACACTTGTTTTATAACCCTGGGTGCACATATCTCAGAGACCACCTCTCCCTTTATTTGGCATCTTCCCCCTGGTCTGGCACATCAAATTATCAATTAGCAGGCCTGTCCTAGCCATAGAGGCTAGTGGCGCGGAGAACCACGGCGCGGGCGCTGGAGGGCGCTGGAGGGCGCTGGAAGGGCGCCAAGTGTGCGCAGGGTTCTGGCGATCTGGCCAGGACTGCGCTCCTTCTCTGAGGACTCCGCACTGCGCCTCCTTCTCGTTTCCCCAGCGCTGGGTTCCGATCAGTCGAGCTTCGCCACCAGCGCGCGCACAGCGCCCAAGCAGCTCTTGCTAGTCCCGCGGTGCGCGCACTGGTGGTGAAGCTTGACTGAGCGGAACCCAGCGCTGGGGAAACGAGAAGGAGGCGCAACGCGGAGTCCTCGGAGGTGGCCTCCCGCTGCTGCCGCGGTCCGCTTGGCACTCCCGGGCCCTTGGAGAGGCTCTGGAGGGGGGCGCTGGAGGGACCTAGCGCCAGGGCGCTGGATGGGCTTAAGACGGCCCTGTCAAATAGTGTTTATTATTGCCTTTACATCTCACCTCTCCTCCAAGGAGGAGGACCTGCTAGCATTGCCATATTTTAAAAAGTGAAAATCAGGACATGAAAGCTGTTGAGCATTCTTTTCTTTTTTTTCTTTTTTTTTGGGGGGGGGGGTAAAGTTGTTGAGCTTTTTCCAGTTTTGCCCAAAGTTGTTGAGATTTCTTTGCAAACCCCTCCCCCCATTTATTTATTTGTTGCCATTTTTGATATATTTTAGGAATATCGGGAAAAAGCAACACTGTCAACATGGCTTGCCATATGTCTGGATTATCCAGGACATCCCCCCCCCATTTCTGACCGGACACTACTTCCAGGGTAGGTCAGGCTGACAGGCCATGACACACAGTGAACTCCATGGCCAAGTGGTGATTTGAACCCTGGTCCTAGTTCAACATGGTAACCATAACAGCACCACTGATACTCACACTGTTTGCAGGCCACACCCTTTCCCTAGCCACGCCCCCTCTCCTCAGGCCACTCCTCATCCAGCCGGTCCCTGACATCCAATGAAAAAGACAAAAATACTGTGCAAAGGTAATATTTACATTTGTTGCTCCACCTACTTTTACCTTTGGTCCCACCCACTGCTGGCATGTGGTCCATGGAAGGTTGTCCTAGAAGGAATGTGACTCTTGGGCTGAAGAAGGCTCCTTACCTGTGATTTTATTAGTATTGCGAACAGTCTTGAGCACTAGAAGAAAGTCGGACTACAATACTATGTTTCAAACCACGTTTAAAATTAGCTGCCAGCCCACCACCTCACAGCTGTAAACAGGGAGTATATGCCTGGCAAAAGGAAGACTTCTTGCTTTCCGCCGCTTGTTCTAAGCAGGCGTGTGAGTTTGGAGTGCTTCCCTTACGACCCAGCACCGAACGCAACAGCCGGCGGCGGCGGAGGACAGGCCGTAATTAAAAGTAATTATGACAATAATGCATGAAGACAGTAGCAAAGAAACAAGCCCGAGAAGGCACGCTTGCTAATTAAAGCGCAGAGTTGCAGTCAAAACAATCTGACTGTGGATAAATATTGATGGGGATAAACAATAATAATATTCGCACCAGTGCATGAGCCAGGGGGCTGGCAGAACCGCTGGGACAGCGCATCAATTTAAATAAATAGAAATAAATGTAAATAGAAATTTCATTAAGTAAATAGGAAGGCGGGCTCATTTGGAAAGCACTGCATGGACCCACCTCCGCTACTGTTGTCTCCTGAGTTGTCTTCAACTCAGTTCCCTCAACTCACCCATCCAAATTCTCCCTGGCACAGGATTTGGTCCTTTTGCCCCTTGATCTTTGACATCACCAAGAGCCACCCTTTTTATCTGCATCTGGTAGCAGATCCATTGTCGCTCTTTACATAATATTCACCTAGGGCTGTGCACTGGCACTCTGGCTGAATCCCAGATTCTGAACTGAAATGGGCCAATTTGGTTTGACTTGCAGCAGGTTGAAGCAGCCCTGAATTGTCGTGGGTTGGCTCAGAGCTACCTGGGGGCAATGTGGGGCTGGCAAAACAGTGGGCAGAAGAGAGCAGGGGAGAAGGATATGCGCAGGCAGGGAGTCTGCTTGAGTCTCCTGTTTTTCTCTCCACCTGCCGCCCACAGGTTTTATTAGAATTTTAAACCTTAATTAAAGACTGTGCAAGGCTCCTGATTCCGTCTGGGGCTCTGATCTAGGTCAGCTTTACCCTGGATCATCCTGGATCAGAGTGGGGTGGATCAGGGCTTGAACTGGATTGGGGAAGCAGTAGGCAAAACAAAACAACAAAATTCAAACTTCCCTGAATTTTGAAATCCAGTTCTCTAACAAAGCAATGTGTACAAAATTGCATAAACTATAACTAGGACAATTATTCTCTTTTTTCCCTATCCCTCTGGGTCACACTTTCAGAACAAACGTTTGCTTGTGCCACACCTTTTTTATATATTATTGATAAGAAATATATTGGAAAACCAAACGAAACAACAACTAGCAGTGCTTGGTTTATAACACAGAACCCAACTACTTTATAATATACTCATGGGACATCCAGAAAGTATACAGTGGTACCTCAGTTTATGAACACAATTGGTTCCGGAAGTCTGTTCATAATCTGAAGTGTTCATAAACTGAAGCGAACTTTACCATTGAAAGTAATGGAAAGTGGATTAATCTGTTCCAGACGGTCCGCGGAGTACTTAAACCGAAGCGTTCATAAACTGAAACGAACTTTCCCATTGAAAGTAATGGAAAGTGGATTAATCCGTTCCAGACGGGTCCGTGGAGTACTCAACCTGAAGCGTACTTAACCCGAAGCATGGGTGTAATTGGTTCCGGAAGTCTGTTCATAAACTGAAGCGTTTATAAACTGAAGCGAACTTTCCCATTGAAAGTAATGGAAAGTGGATTAATCCGTTCCAGACGGGTCCGTGGCGTTCGTAAACCGAAAATTCATAAACCGAGGTGTTCATAAACCGAGGTTCCACTGTACAACCAGGCCCGGCTCTACGTAGACCCCCGGTGGCGCAGTGCACCAGGGCGGGGGGCTGGTAAGCTGGGCGCTGGCCTGGGCGCTTTGCCGCGCGGAAACCAATTACACCCTACGAGGGCGGGGCGGGCGGCGGAGCGATCTCCGCCCCTCAGCACCAAGGCGCGCGATCTGCTCAAGACGGCCCTGTGTACAACAACGAAGAGCACAAATTGTTCCCAAAATATAATTATAAACGAGCCTCTTACACATGCACCTTAAGTATCTATAAAAACTTAATGGGAGGCGTGAACTTGCTTTCCCCAGTTAATCTCATTTATATTAGGTCTAACTGGAGACAGACACAGTCTCATCTCCTCATCGACACAAGAAGCCTTTCTCTTTTCTGCTCTTTCATATTTGTCAGAACTTAAAATCCCTGTTGACAACAATATGTCATAGAGAACTGCAAGAGAATAGTCAATGCTCTCGAAGAGAGGTGTGGATACTGTTTCTGGTTGTGTGTGTATATATATATATACTGTATAAGACGACCCCCAATTTTTAACATAATTTTTAAATAAAAAATCCTTGTCTAATACACGGAAAAGTATGGTGTGTGTGTGTGTGTGTGTGTGTGTGTGTGTGTGTGTGACACTTGATACTATATTATACTACACTGAAATGTCTATATGTTTCTTTCACTGACCTTGAATCTTCCAGCTACGCTTGCTCTCCTCTCCTGCCACACCAGTGTAGCGCATCACACGCTTTGAGAACAAAGTGTGCACATGAACGCAAATATTAGGGAAAACAGAATATTAGGGGAAACAGAAATTTCAGCTGAAGATGCACCCCTTTGACACTTGAAGTGTATATTTTTGGTCCCATCTTATTTCTGTCATTGTAAGTTGCTTTAAACACACACATAAAAACACACATTGCTCTTCACCCTAACAGACCTTCCAAGTGTCCCTATTTTCCAGGGATGTCCCTGATTTAGAGATGCCGTCCTGGTTTCTGATTTGTCCCACTTTTCCATAGGATGTCCCTATTTTCATTGGAGAAATGTTGGAGGGTATGGAGTTATCCAACCCCCAAGCCGTCTGAAGGCAATCCTGTATAGGGAAGGTTTTTTTAAAAAAATGTTTAAGGTATTATTATGTTTTAATGTACAGTGGTACCTTGGGAATTCCCGCGACGGGGTGAGCTCCCGTTGCTCTGTCCCAGCTCCTGGGGGTCCCAGGTGGCGCTGTGGGTTAAACCACAGAGTCGAGGGCTTGCTGATCAGAAGGTCGGCGGTTCGAATCCCTGCAACGGGGTGAGCTCCCATTGCTCGGTCCCAGCTCCTGCCCACCTAGCAGTTCGAAAGCACATCAAAGTGCAAGTAGATAAATAGGGACCGCTCCGACGGGAAGGTAAACGGTGTTTCCGTGCGCTGCTCTGGTTCGTCAGAAGCAGCTTTGTCATGCTGGCCACATGACCCGGAAGCTGTCTGCGGACAAATGCCGGCTCCCTCAGCCTATAGAGCGAGATGAGCGCCGCAACCCCAGAGTTGGACACGACTGGACCTGATGGTCAGGGGCCCCTTTACCTTTACCTTTACAACGGGAAGGTAAATGGCATTTCCCACGTGCTGCTCTGGTTCGCCAGAAGCGACTTTGTCATGCTGGCCACATGACCTGGAAACTGTACGCCGACCTGTACGGCTTCCTGTACGCCGACCAATAATGCGAGATGAGCACCACAACCCCAGAGTCGGTCACGACTGGACCTCATGGTCAGGGGTCCCTTTACCTTTACCTTGGGTTACGAACTTAATTCGTTCCGGAGGTCCGTTCTTAACCCGAAACCGTTCTTAACCTGAGGCACGTTTTACGCTAATGCAGCCTCCCGCTGCGATTTCCATTCTCATCCTGGGGCAAAGTTTGCAACCTGGAGCAACTACTTCCAGGTTAGCAGAGTTTGTAACCTGAAGCGTTTGTAACCTGAGGTACCACTGTATGTTGGAAGCTGCCCAGAGCGGCTGGGGCAACCCAGTCAGAGGGGTGGGGTATAAATAGTAAATTATCATTACGTAATGGGACATCCCTATTTTCATTAGAGAAATGCTGAACTCAGCACTTGAGAGGGTCTGTAAGGGAAGAAGGGGGTCTTTCAGATATTAGGGACCTGAGTGGTTTGGGGTTTTAAACGCTGACAATGTGAGCACCTTGAACTAGGGCTGCACCTAGACACATCAAAGAAGCGTTTCAGTTAAACGTGTTTCAAACTTTGTATGAGATATCGGGTTGGCAAAAATGGAACTCCGCAGCGCCATCTGGTGTCACAGTGTTATAACGCGTATACAATGCATATACAAGTGTTTTTGCTTTGCCAATGTAGCTGAGGCCTGGGGCTGGGAACAAACTGGCAGCTGTGTTTTAATCATTTTGTCATAGAATCATAGAATCATAGAGTTGGAAGAGACCACAAGGGCCATCCAGTCCAACCCCCTGCCAAGCAGGAAACACCATCAAAGCATTCCTGACATATGCCTGTCAAGCCTCCGCTTAAAGACCTCCAAAGAAGGAGACTCCACCACACTCCTTGGTAGCAAATTCCACTGCCGAACAGCTCTTACTGTCAGGAAGTTCTTCCTAATGTTTAGGTGGAATCTTCTTTCTTGAAGTTTGAATCCATTGCTCTGTGTCCGCTTCTCTGGAGCAGCAGAAAACAATCTTTCTCCCTCCTCTATATGACATCCTTTTATATACAGTATTTGAACATGGCTATCATATCACCCCTTAACCTTCTCTTCTCCAGGCTAAACATACCCAGCTCCCATAAGGCATCGTTTCCAGGCCTTAGACCATTTTGGTTGCCCTCTTCTGGACACGTTCCAGCTTGTCAGTATCCTTCTTGAACTGTGGTGCCCAGAAATGGACACAGTACTCCAGGTGAGGTCTGACCAGAGCAGAATACAGTGGCACCAGAGCAGAATACAGTGTTGTATTCATTATTGCTGTAATTACTGGGACCTTAGAGTGAAGGGTGAGTTGTTGCTGTTGCTGCTGTTATCCTTGTTGCCATTATTTTAGGGGCAATTGCCTTGCAAAAATAAAAATAATGTGCATATTCGGCAACATTACACATACAAATGCAACTATCAGGAGAAATTTGCACTAAAGGCTTGATGTATTTCCGCAAGGCCTTTTTTTAAAAAAGAAAAAAGAAAAAATTGCAACCTAAGGTGCAAATGTGGAGAACTGATTTTAAGGCTGGGGAAATAGGAGACGTGGAGAAATCGAAATGGACTGATTGACCCTTGGATGCAGCACGTTCTTCCTCCCTTGTTGCACGCAAACACACACACATGCACTTTGTGTGCTTTTCCCTGCTAGCCTGTGTGAAAATGACACCTGCCTGGCCAAGCGTGGCGCAACGAGGAACAACACCCGCCCGCCCGCCACCCCACGAGCTCTGCACCAAATGCGACAGGACACAGCTGCTGCTCGGAGATCAGTTTCACACCCCTACACAATGGAGGGCTTGCAAACAGGTGAGAGTGAGCAAGCTGTGATCCATGCAAGGGAGGCAAAGATCCGGAAGGCAAGTGTGTGGGGGGGGGGGGTAAAGAGGAGCCGGCCAAGCTTTCCTTGGAACAATGGGGAGCCCTGCTGCCTGAATCTGAGATGCTTTTCAGGAGTTCCTAATAAGGGGCACCTTATAGGCTCAGCAGAATCGAGGGATGCAGCTTCTAAAGGGGCAGAGGTGAATTCCCCCATGAAAGACAAAGAGGGAAAGAATTAATCAACACAGAAACACAGGGAGATGCCTTTTCCTTAGTTAGTTCATCTGGTTCAGTGCTGTCTACACCAGGGGTAAGCAACCTAAGGGCCGTGAGCTGGATGCGGCTCCATCGCCTTCTAAATCCGGCCCACGGGCGGTGTAGGAATCAGCGTGCTTTTACATGAGTAGAATGTGTGCTTTTATTTAAAATGCACCTCTGGGTTATTTGTGGGGCATAGGAATTCGTTCATTTTTCCCCCCTTTCAAAATATAGTCCAGCCTGAGGGACATGGTCTGAGGAACGGTGGACTGGACCACGGCTGAAAAAGGTTGCTGACCCCTGGTCTACACTGACTGGCAGAGGCGGTTTCAGGCAGGGAGCCTCAGTTCTATCTGGAGATGCCAGGAATGGGAACTTCTGCATGCAAAGCAGAGAAGCTCCAACACTAAGCTTCCTTTGGAAGCTGCCTTATACTGAGCCAGGCCAGTATTGTCTACTCTGACCGGCAGGAGTTCTCCAGGGTTTTCATACAGGAGATGCTGGGGATTGAACTTGGGACTTTCTGCATGCAAGGCAGATGCTCTGCCAATGAGCTGCAGCCCTTCTCTTCAGGGAAGCCCTTGAAATAGGAAGCACAGCTAGGAAATTCTTAGAATCACAAAGTTGGAAGGGACTCTGAAGATTGTCTAGTCCAACCCTCTGCAATGCAGGACTAGGTAGCTGTCCCATATGAGCATCAAAACTGTAACCTTGGCATTTTCATGCAGAAAGTTAGCACAGCCACCTGGATGAGAATCCCCCCCTCTAATGTGTTGCAGTAGAGATAGTAGTGCTAAGAGACAGCCTAATATGTTTTGCTGCCTGAGGCACACAAGAAGACACCCCCCCCAATCCCCAATACAGAAATTCACTGGACTGGAAGCTGATTCGGACTCCAGCACTGGCAGTGGGAGATCATCATCCACCTCTATGCCTGAGGGCAGCAGGCTAGCTTAGGGGGTGCAAGGCACACACAATGGAACAGAATGGGCAGGGGATTGAGGAGGAACAGAGGACTGCAGTCCCCTGCCCACCAGGATATGCTGCCTGAGGCTAATGCCTCACTTTGCCTAATAGTTGAGCCGGCCCTGATAAGGATAATGGTAGTAGCAGTTTGGGTTATTGCGTTGTTGTTTTTTATTTGATTATATATTTTGTGCTTTCATATTTTGGTTTTGTTCTGTGAACTGTTCTGAGACCTCAAGGTATAGGGTGGTATATAAATTCTAACAACAACAATTTGCAGGGCACTTTGGCAAGGGGGAGCACAGACAAATCTCCCCACCCTGCCACACTCATGCAATCTGAAGGGATCCAGAAAGTCAGTGCTTCATTTTGCTGCATGTGGAGAGTGGATCTATAACCTGTTCAAACCATGCAAAAAGAAATTGTTACCCACCCACCCACCCCTGCAAAGTCACATGCAGGACAAATTAGAAGTAGCTGGCTTTTATTTGCAGCGATGGTTTCTACAACATCTGGTCACCTTCTTCATCCTCACCCCAACCCTGCGAGGTAAGTCGCTGGAATCATATGCTTATGAAATAATTCTCGAGATGGAAGGGACCCCTGCGGTCAGCTGGTCCACACACACACACCAGCCCATTGCAGGGTCTGTGACGCAAGAAGCCACAACAGCAACTCTAACAGATTGCTTCCCAGACTCTTGAGCATGGATAGGCAAACTAAGGCCCAGGGGCTGGATCTGGCTCAATCGCCTTCTAAATCTGGCCCGCGGGCGGTCCGGGATTCAGTGTGTTTTTATTTAAAATGCATCTCTGGGTTATTTGTGGGGCATAGAAATTTGTTCATTCCCCCCCCCCAAAAAAATATAGTCTGCCCCCCACAAGGTCTGAAGGACATGGACTGGCCCCCTGCTGAAAAAGTTATACCTTAGGAAGCCTCCCCGCAACATTTAGCCCAGGCATCCCCAAACTGCGGCCCTCCAGATGTTTTGGCCTACAGCTCCCATGATCCCTAGCTAATAGGACCAATGGTCGGGGAAGATGGGAATTGTAGTTCAAAACATCTGGAGGGCCGAAGTTTGGGGATGCCTGATTTAGCCAATATCTGCCATTTCGAGTCATTTGTACGTAGAAGAAGAGTTTGGATTTGATATCCCGCTTTGAGACCCTCAAGGAGTCTCAAAGCGGCTAACAATCTCCTTTCCCTTCCTCCCCCACAACAGACACCCTGTGAGGTGGGTGGGGCTGAGAGACTTCAGAGAAGTGTGACTAGCCCAAGGTCACCCAGCAGCTGCATGTGGAGGAGCGGAGACACGAACCCGGTTCCCCAGATTACAAGTCTACCACTCTTAACCACTACACCACGTAGGCATCCTCTGGAAGATTTATGGTGGGGTAGGTAGTGGGAGACTTACAACACTGAAAGAGGGGAGCTGGCTGGTTTCTCAACCTACACAGAGAATTGAAAAGAATGGTGCTTGTAGATTTTGCCTCTCAAGAGTCTGCACTAAAGGTAAAGGTAAAAGGTAAAGGACCCCTGGACGGGCAAGTCCAGTCAAAGGTGACTATGGGGTTGTGGCGCTCATCTCGCTTCAGGCCAAGGGAGCCGGCTTTTGTCCACAGACTGTGACAAGGACCATGACAAGTACCACAGCAAACGGAAACGCCGTTTACCTTCCCGCCGCAGCGGTACCTATTTATCTACTTGCACTGGTGTGCTTTCGAACTGCTAGGTTGGCAGGAGCTGGGACAGAGCAATGGGAGCTCACCCCCATCACAGGGATTTGAACCACCAACCTTCCTATCAGCAAGCCCAAGAGGCTTGTCTGCACTATACATATAATGGCAGGACCATACTCCTTTAAACAGCCGGGGCTTCCCCGCCCCTAAAGAATAATGGGAACTGTAGTTCATTAGGGATGCCAAGAATTGTGGGAAGACCCCTATTGCTTTGTGTGGTAAACAACTCCCGCTTCACAGGGAACTCTAAGGATTGTAGCTCTGGGAGAGGAAAGAACATCAACCAATATACTTGCATGGGTGGAAAATACATTTGAGCACTAATAATGCCTTTTGCCTGCCTGGATGGATGGAGTATAGAGAGGTGTGTGTGTGTGTGTGTAGAAAATAGCCCCCTGTGTAAAGGGAAAGTTTTCATCCCTTGCTCTCCCCGATTTTGACTCTGCCCCCCCCCCACTGCCACGTGGCCCCTGGGAGGCTGCCCAGAGGGAAAGGTGGCCTTCAGGCTGGAAAAGCTGCTTCCCCACCCCTGCTCTAAGTGCACTAAAAAAATCCTGGCCAGCGATAGGTTCATTTGCCAGCATGTCAAGAGCTGCCCTCCTTCACTTCATCCCCAGCTGATTCTTCAAGGCCCGGAGCTCCTCCGCATGGATGGCACTCCCACCGCAGACGATAACGACAATGGAGTCCAGTTGCCGGCTCAGCCGCCCCTCTTCCTGCAGCTGCTGGAGGTAGCCTGAGTAGAGGAAAGCCAGGGTGGCAGCACAGGAAGGCTCCACCAGCATGCGCTCGTCATCTGGAAAGGGATGAGAAATAAGGGAGTACTGTAAGTGAAAATGATGTGCCGTTGGTATTTAACTCCCAGTAAATTAGCAAAAATGTATAAAACAAGGTCAAATGTATGCTGGAAGTGTAAGGAAAAAGAAGGCACCTTTTAGCATATGTGGTGGAAATGTAAGAATTTTGGGAAATGATATACAGTGGTGCCTCGCTAGACGAAATTAATTCATTCCACAGGTCAATTCGTGTAACGAATTTTTTGTCTAGCGAGTCCCAGATTCCCATAGGAATGCATTGAAACTTAATCAATGCGTTCCTATAGGCTCTGGGGGACTGGCGGCAGCATGCGACGGGGCTTCGGAGAAGGTCTCCAAAGCCCCGTCCGATGCCGGCTGTGTGCGAGGCGGCGGGGGGAGAAGCTCTCTTCTCCCAGCCACCGCCTTGCCTGCCTCCCCCAACATGGAGTGCAGCTTCGGAGACCTCCGAAGTTGCACTCCATGCTGGCTTTACGCTGCAAGAGGTGGCGGCGGGGGAAGAGCTTCTCCCGCTGCCGCCTCCCCTGACACGGAGCGCAGTTTCGGAGGTCTCCGAAACTGCACCCCATGCCGGCTGTGCGCGGCGAGAAGCGGCGGTGGGGGAAGAGAAGCCTGCCTTCTCTGGTATGGGGTGCAGCTTCAGAAACCTCCGAAACTGCACCCCATGCTGGCTTTTCACGGCGAGAAGCGGCGGCGGGGGAAGAGCTTCTCCCGCCGCCGCCTCCCGCCTGTCTTCCCCGGTGCTGCGCGGCAGTGCGGTGGCTCCGGGGGACGGAGCTGAATCGCAGCGGGCGCTGCTTGCCCCCGCCTGTCTTCCCCGAGCCAAGGGGAATACAGGCAGGGGCAGCTGCCGCACCGCCGCGTTTCGGCTCCATCCCCCCAGGCAAAGGAAGATTAGCTGTCAGCTTCCCGCGCTGACAGCTGATCTTCCTTTGTTGCTTTCTATGGCCGCCGCTTTGTAAGACGAAGTGGCGGTCATAGAAAATTTTGTCGTCTTATGAATGCCTCGCGCAATGCAAAACTCTTTCGTCTAGTGAGTTTTTCGTTGTGCGAGGCATTCATAAAGCAAGGCACCACTGTATAATGAGTAAAAAAAAACGTTCAAAATAACCTTTTCTAATCCTAGGTGCCGAAATCCCAAGGGAGCAGAAAAGACTACAGTGGTACCTCGACTTCCAAATGCCTCGACTTACGAAGGTTTCGACTTACGAAGTCAGCAAACCCGGAAGTATTTTCGCCACGCGTGTGTTCTACGCCTGTGCAGAAGCGGCATGCTCTGTCTGCGCAGGCGCAAAGCACAAAATCGCACTTTGCGCTTGCGCAAAATGGACGCTTCAACATCCAAAGGTTTCAACTTACGAAGAGCGCCACGGAACGGATCACCTTCGTAAGTCCAGGTACCACTGTATTTTTGTCTGCAACCACAGCTGTGTGGTTGGCCCAGAGATGGGAAAAAAGATAAAGTCCCAACCAGAGAAGAATGGCAGATCAAGTTGCTGAATTATGCCAAAATGGCTAAAATGACCGGAAAAATCAGAAACCAGGAAGACCAAAATTTTAATAAGGAATGGGGGAAATGTATAATTTATCTTAAAAACCATCGCAAACAGTTAAAATTGTTAGTAGGATCGGAATGACACTTGTAGTTTAATGGTGAATTTTGGACACAATAGAGAGGTAAAAGATTTGGATTATCATAAAAGATGCAGGAGGAAATGATTAACAATAGGACTCACAAAGGGGAGGAGGGAAGTCCAGGAGATTCCATGGAATCTTGTTTTTATGTTGCATGTTGAATATGTGACTGTAAAATTTTAATCTGAAAAACCAAATAAATAGCAGCAACTCCTGACCAGTTGCACTGATCCCAAATCCCAGGAGGATCTATTAGTTGGTTTTATTTATTGTTATATCCACTCATTCTGTTCTGAATAATGCCTTTTTGTAGGGAAAGGTTGGGGGAACTGGGGATGAGTTTATGAAAGCAAAGGGACAGTGGCCTGAAAAGGTTTGGGAAGCTATGAGTTATCTCTCTGATCTCTACTGACAGATTCTCTGATGCAGTATAAAAACGAGAGCTCCTACAAGCCACTAGAGGGAGCTGTCTGCCTATCAGTTGCCTGCCTTCACCACAGCTCTATGCTTCCAGTGTTTCAGGGTTAACATTGCATTAAATGTGGAGCATGCAAGTGTGGTCAGTGATTTAAAAATAAAATAAAGTTAATATTAATTGTTCGGGGTGGCAATTTTCATCAGAACCACAGGGGGATATCACTGTTTGCCACACCTTTGAAAACTCACCCAGGAACTGCTCAATGGCTTTCACCGCTTCCACATCATCTAGCACATGAGAGATGATGCAACACTCGCGGGCACAATCCAGAGCCCTCTGTGCCACTGTCTTGGCTCCCAGGCACATGGCCACACTGCAGAATCGACAGTAAATAGCAAGGTAAGTTTGCACCCATACCCAGGGAAGGCGGGAGGGTAGGAGTAATGAGTTAATCCATTGGGGGGGGAGAGACTCTATGAATTGAAAGTGGAGTCGCAATATGTACTTTCCCTTGTTTATTTGTTTGTACATATTCTATCACAAAAAAAACCTTAATAAAAACTACCCAGACCCTGAGATCACCTTCTGAAGCCCGTCCTCGTGTGTGCCGCCTCCACGAGCAGTCCACGAGAACAGGTCTTTTCTGCAGTGGCTCCCCCTTTGTGGAATGCTCTCCCCAGGGAGGTCTGCCTGGCGCCTTCATTATACAGTTTTAGGTGCCTGCCAGGCAAAAATGTCCCTCTTTGGTTGATTGGCATCCAATGTCCTTTAAAAATGTAAAAAAAATTCCTTCAGTAGCACCTTAAAGACCAACTAAGTTTTTGTTTTGGTATGAGCTTTCGTGTGCATGCACACTTCTTCAGATACACTTGAAACAGAAGCAACCAGACCCTTATATATATTCAGAGGGTGGGGGGGGTGATGGGATGGGAATGGGTGATGGGCTGTAAGAGTGGTAAACCTCTGAATATATATAAGGGTCTGGTTGCTTCTGTTTCAAGTGTATCTGAAGAAGTGTGCATGCACACGAAAGCTCATACCAAAATAAAAACTTAGTTGGTCTTTAAGGTGCTACTGAAGGAATTTTTTTTATTTTGCTTCGACTCAGACCAACATGGCTACCTACCTGTAACTTTAAAAATGTGTTGGTGAGGGGTTATTGGGTTGTTTCTGTTTCTGTTTTGGTTATGTGTTTTGTGTTTTTATATTGTGATTTTATGTTGTAACCACCCCAAGACCTACAGGTATGAGTGGCATACAAATCATCGCCATCACCACCATCGTCATCATCGCCTGTGAGGTGACAGACCAGCTCCACTGGGACTCCAATCCCCATCAGGCTGCCTCAGTGGGAGAGGTGGGAAGTGGGGCTCATCCTATCAGCTTCACCAAAAAACCAGCTGCATCAGGTAGCTCCTGCCCCTGAACTGCACCAGTTGCTCATTATAACAGGGATCAGCAAACTTTTTACAGCAGGGGGCCGGTCCCCTGTCCCTCATACCTTGTGGGAGGCAGGACTATATTTTGAAAAATAATAATGAACAAATTCCTATGCCCCACAAATAACCCAGCGATGCATTTTAAATAAAAGGACACATTCTACTCATGTAAAAACACGCTGATTCTCAGACCAGATTAAGAAGGCGATTGGGCCGGATCCAGCCCCCGGGCCTTAGTTTGCCTACCCATGCATTATAACAACTGTTCAAGAATTGTTGCCCAAGTTTGATTCCAGCCCCCTCTCCACACAGCCTGCCCCCCTTCCCCTTGTGTGACGTGGGTTGTTGTTGTTTTAATTGTAAGCTTGTGGGCAGAGAGAGCTGTCTCCTTTTAACTGATTGTCATATAGCTCAGTTGGTAGAGCACAAGACTCTTAAACTTGGGATCATGGGTTCGAGCCCCACGTTGGGCAAAAGATTCCTGCATTGCAGGGGTTGGACTAGATGACCCATGTGCTCCCTTCCAACGTTACAGCTCTGTGATTCTACATTCTGGGAGACTTTTTGGCTGAAAAGTTGGGTATGAATGCTACAAACAAACAAACAAACAAACAAACAACCCTTTTCAGGATGGAACTCTAGACCAGCGTTTCTCAACTGCTGTTCCGCGGCACACTACTGTGCCGCGAGACGCTGGCTGGTGTGCCGTGACGTGCGGCTTGTTTCCCGGGGAACGGCAAACCCTCACCAGCCAGAAGCCTCGGCTCAAGGCTCGCGAGAGCGCAAACCTGGCTGACGAGAGAAAGCTCCACTTCTGCCACCCCCGCACACCGTTGAGGGAAAGGGAGCCAGAGAAAGGACTACAGTTCCCAGGGGCTCCTTTCGGGCAACTGTTCTCGCCGCTTGCTCTCGCGAGATGGCCCGGCGCCACTCTGTTCCCCAACCCCACCTCTCGCAAGTTCGCGCTCGCTTGCTGCGCGGTGGTTGAATGTGGGGCGGTGGCGGCGATGGCAGCGCGCTCCGCTGCCTCGTCGTCTCCTCCGACGGAGCTGTCCTTGTCGCCGTTCGTCCGGAAGCTCCGTAAGTGGTGGATCCTCCGAAGCCCCTCTCCCTTTCAGGCTAGCGGAGACGAGCACGCTGGAGCCGCAGCCGCTGCTTCTAGGGGCGCCGGAATGAGCGGCAGAGGGGAACTTTCTTCCAGGTGTGCCTCGTGATTTTTTTCATGTAACAAGTGTGCCTTGGCCCAAAAAAGGTTGAGAAACACTGCTCTAGACAGTATAACAAGAGTTACCAGGAGGTCTCCATTGAGGCACTGAAGAGACCGAGATCCTGCTTTGCTTCAGTAAGGCAACTTATTGGAACCAGCCTACCTTTTGTACCACAGCTAAAAAAATAGGAGGAGGTAGAAGAGGGAGATTAGTTTTGATAGCTTAGTTGGTTAGAGCATGGTGCTAAGAATGCCAAGGTTGCAGGTTTGATCCCTGTACGGGACAGCTGCATATTCCTGCATTGCAGGGGGCTAGACTAGGTGAACATCAGGGCCCCTTCCAACTCTCTGAAGTGAGATGAGGAAGTCCCTTTAATGGCAAACTTAGGTGGGGAGTGCTAACAGGTGAACCCAAAACAGGGACCCTGGGGAACAAGAAGGAAGCATCAGCATGCTCAGGATAACCCTGAAGATTTCAGGGTCCAAACTTTTTTTTTAAGGGAGGAGAAGAAAGAAGGAGAACATTTTGTCTCAAGATCAATGCTCTTTCCTTCAAACTGGGGTTGCTGCCATCTCCAGTGCACACTACTCACCTGGTTATGTCAGGCAGAGTGACGAGCCGTCCTGCTTTGAGGGCTGCGTTGAAGCTGTCAGCACCTCTTGTCTCCACAGCGATGACGGGCACATCCTGCCAGCCCACCTCTTGCAGACCAGACACCACCCCACAGAGCAGCCCACCTCCGCCCACAGCGAGCACAATAGCTCCTGGCTTGGAATCCAGCGAGTCCCTCAGCTCCTTGATCAGAGTGCTGTGGCCCTTCCTGTGTGGAGAGGAGACATCTTTGAGAGACTGGCATTTGTGGGAAGGACGCTCTGAGCCACGGACAGCCCAAGACATTTTGCTGCCGGAGGCAAGGAGAAGAGGACGCAGAAGCTGACTAGACCGGTAGCTAAATCTTACTTGGCGATGGGACATCTAAGAACATAAGAGGACCCTACTGGATGAGGCCAATGGCCCATCTTGTCCAGCATCCTGTTCTCAGAGTGGCCAACCAGATGTCTATGAGAATCCCACAAGATAGATATGAGCACAAGAACACTCTCCTCTCCTGTGGTTTCAAACAACTGATATTCAGAAGCATTACTGTCTCTGACAGTAGAGGCAAAGCATACCAGCATCACTAACACCCATTTATAGCCTTCTCCATTAATTGGTCCAATCCTCTTTTAAAGCCATCCAAGTTGGTGGCCGTCACTGCCTCTGTGGTGGCCAGCTCCATAGCTTAACTATGCTCTGCATAAAGAAGTACTGTCCTGATTCTTCCAACATTCAGTTTCATTGGATGCCCAGGAGTTCTAGTGTTATGAGACAGGCAGAAAAATTCTCTATCCACTTTCTGTCTTCTATCATGTTGGCCTCTTACTTGCCTTTCCTTTAAACTAAAAAGTCCCAAAGGCTTCATAGGGCACTTGCTGCATCCCTGAGGACAGAAACGGATTTAAGGGAGTGCAGTGGAATCCACATGGCACACACAGTTCCATCCTCTGACACCTTGTCACTGCTCCCTGTCCCCCAGTATCCACTGCCCGAGGCAGGCTATAAAAATCTTCCTGATGTTCCAGGACAGTGCTGAGACAACTTGTATCTTGTACCTCAGCTTAAGGATCGCTATCCATGGTCCTGAATCTCGCCCCTATGTCCCTCTCCAAGGTGCTGATCACAACAAAATATAGCATTTAGGGGAAATGAAGAATGAATGAGCTCAAACAGCAAGGACATAAAGCACGACCCTTTCTACCCGTTTGTTCCTCATTTGTTTTGGAACCAATGGAAATTGGACCAACTGGGCCCCAGCAGTAGGTGGAAAGGGCACAACTCTATGTCCCCAACAAGGACTTTTGAGTTAGATGGGTGTGGAGAGCCCTATCTACTTGACAGAGTGCCCAGTACACAACAACTACTTATGGATTCTGAGGTGGAAATTCTGCAAGACACATTATCGGTGAGGTCAGTTTCAAGTACACAAGAGTGCATCCTAAATACAAAATGGGTAAGAACTAGTTTAGGAGGAACCTATCTGACAGAGTGAAAATCAAGTCCAAATAAGGCACAAGGAGGGCTCTTTATGCAAAGTTTTTTTTTAAGGACTGTGGTTGGATGAAGAGATTATGAGGTGCTGGGGTGACAGAAGGGGACTGGCTAGACTAGAGAATAAACAGCCAATATGATGTATTTATTCCTATGTAGAGTGTGTGCTAATGGGACTGCTATCACAGACTCCTTTGGACTCTGTCCAGAAATATGTTACAGTGGTACCTTGGTTCTCAAACACCTTGGAACTCAAACAACTTGGAACCCAAACACTGCAAACCCGGAAGTAAGTGTTCTGGTTTGCGAACATTTTTCGGAAGCCGAATGTGCTCCTTTGTGAGTGTTACACTTCCGATGTGAGTGCCCATTTCTGTTTTGAGTGCCACAATTCTGTTTTGAGTGCCACACTTCCGTTTTGAGTGTTACGCTGAGGTCTGTCTGTTTTTGCTATTTATTTTGCATTTTTGTTTTGGGGGCTCATATTTGTTTTGTTTTTGTGACTGCGTGGAACCCAGTTGAGCTACTGATACATTGTTTATTGCTTTCCTTTTATGGATCAGTGGTCTCGTTAGATAGTAAAATTCAGGTTAAATTGCTGCTTTAAGGGTTGTTTTTAAAAGTCTGGAATGGATTAATCCGTCTTGCATTACTTTCTACGGGAAAGTGCGCTTGGTTTTGGAAAGCTTTGGTTTTGGAACGGACTTCCGGAGCAGGTTAAGTTTGAGAACCAAGGGAGCACTGTACTGAATAAAGTGACTAATTAGGAATCTGGCGTGAGACTCTTTATTGGACGCCCAAAGGGGATTTTCTCCCAAAATTTACTTCCCAAGGACCTTACCACACCAATGGGTGGTCAAAAGGGTGGATCTTGACCCAGCCATCAGCTTCAGCCAGCCTCTTAGCTCTTTCTTCAGCATCATCCCACACCTGCCAGAACAAGAAACAGGAAGACCTTTTCAGTTCATTACAAATTATAAATGAACTGAAAAGAGTGTTGAAGAACACCTTTGTTAAGAAACCAGAATCCTTCCTATTGGGCATGGTAGGAAAAGAATTGCCTAGTACAGATGTGAATTTGTTTTTGTATGCCACAACTGCGGCGAGAGTATTACTAGCAAAGTACTGGAAGACACCGAAGATACCTACAGTGGAGGAATGGCAGATGAAGATGTTGGACTACATGGAACTTGCTGACCTGACCGGAAGGCTACGCGACCGAGGAGAGGAGAAGAGGAGTGGAAGAAATTTAGAATTTATTCTAAAAAATATTGTAGAATTGATATTTGAAGAGGATTATAAGCAATTGTGTAGGTTGTAGGTTAGGAAATAAGGGTGTAAAATTATATAGGTTAGATATGTAAGTTGGACAGTTGAATAATTTGATTAGAACCTGCGAAGTTGGAGATGTATTGAACCGTTAGAAAGGATGCTCGTGGAGGTCGATTATTGAATTATGAAATTAGGATATTGGAATGTTGATCTTTATTCTTATTTTTATTGTTAATTATTCTTTTTTCTTTTTCTTTTTTCTCTTAAAGTTGGATGTTTGAAGAGGATATATGTTTTAGGAGAACATTGTTTCTTTTTTTTCTTTTTCTTGTTTATATGTTCGAAAATCTTAATAAAAAATAATTAAAAAGAAAAAAGAAACAAACAGGAAGACCTCCAGTGAAATTGAGAGGAGACCTTGATTATCCAATTCAGCACCAGCTCCGGGGATGAGGGGACCCACAGCAATTGTCCTAGAGGGCTTTTTTCTTCACTGGGTCCCCCTGCCAACCAGGTTAGGCATCTGGGATGGGCCCTCCCAGTCTGCTTGGGCACCGGCAACTGCCCAAGTGTGCCCGGCGGTGGCACCAGCCAGACCTGCTCCAACCTTACCCGCGATTCAGAAGCGTTCGGCAGTCGTTCCTCCACTCACCTTCCCACAGATCTCCACCTCTGCACCAAACTTCTTTAGCTTATTCACCGTCGACAGTGGAGTACTTCCGTGGACGATGATGGTGGCAGGTATGCCAAGTTTCTGGGCAGCATAGGCTGCAGCAAGTCCAGCGTTGCCACCTGCGAGGAATGGGTAGCAGCAGGGAAGAGGAAAACATTCCCACCCAAGTTGAAGAACTGGCCATAGGAGAGCAGCCTATGCTGTACCCGAGGACCCCAGACTAGCTTAGGGGGCATGTGACACACACACTGCTCCCCACCCCTCACCCCTCGTCATGCCAAGGTGACCCCATTTTACACTAAGATGCCTCTTTATTTTCATTTTTATATATATGTTATTTTGACAAAGTAATAACCATAAATAAATAAGAATAAAAATGTGCGCCCCGCCACCGAGACTATTCCATTGTACCTATCCAACCTCCCAAAATTTCGACACCGCTTGCCATGGTTTGACCCCTTTCCATTTTAACAGGACAAATTCTGCAAACACCTTCCATATCTCCTCGAAATCATTTCTCCTGCGTATCCCCCATCTTACCTTAATGGCACATGTTCATCTATCATTTAATAGCTATATCCCATACCTCTTTATACCATTCTTCCATTTTATATTCTGCTTGCCCCTTCGACTAGGGACCCAGGTGGCGCTGTGGGTTAAACCACAGAGTCTAGGGCTTGCTGATCAGAAGGTTGGCCGTTCGAATTCCTGCAAAAGGGTGAGCTCCCGTTGCTCGGTCCCAGCTCCTGCCCACCTAGCAGTTCGAAAGCACATCAAAGTGCAAGTAGATAAATAGGGACTGCTCCGGCAGGGAAGGTAAACGGTGTTTCCGTGCGCTGCTCTAGTTCGCCAGAAGCAGTTTTGTCATGCTCACCACATGACCTGGAAGCTGTCTGCGGACAAATGTCGGCTCCCTCGGCCTATAGAGCGAGATGAGCGCTGCAACCCCAGATGGTCAGGGGCCCCTGATGGTCAGGGGCCCCTTTGCCCCTTCGACTTCCTACGGTAGCTATCATAATTTGTGCAGCTGTCAATCAATTTGTGAGAAAGTCCTTCATAGCCTGCAAAACTTCCACCCCATCGTAAATTGATAATAATGCTACCTCTGGACTTTCAGTCAGCTTTAACCCAGTGATTTCTGTTATAAGATATCTCTTTGAATAGTGATGGCTTCCCTCAAAGGATTATGGGAACAGTAGTTTTTAAAGAATTGTTATGAGACCCCTATCCCTCTCACAGAGCTGCAATTCCCAGAGTTCTCTGGGAAGAGGGATTGTCTGTTAAACTAGCTCTGGGTGGGGAATATGGGCCTCCGAACGACTCTCAGCACACTTAACAAACTACAGTTCCCAGGATTCTTTGGGGGGGAAACCATGGCTGTTTAATGTGAGGTAATACTGCCTTACATGTATAGTGCAGATGGGTCAGGGCGATTGGGAGGAATAGCCAGGGGTTTGCCACCACCATCACCACATCTGCACCTGCCAGCTGAGTTTGGAGTCATCTCATTTTGCCTAATGGCAGGGCCGGCCCTCTGAATACACCGTACAAACTGAATCAAGGTCAAGAGGAGTAACTAAGTCACACGCAGGGTGTTCTTCGGGCTTCCCTGACAATTACTAGAGAAACATTGGAAGTTGAAAGAAGGACCGAAAAGGCACGGGGATATTTATTTACCTGATGAACAAACCAGGTGCTGACAACCCTTTTTGGCAACCTGAAATGAACAGGAGAGGGAATTCAGTTTGAGAGAGGGGAAGGTGTGAGAATGCATTGATCTGGAGGAGAACGCCATATGGAAACTTGGAAAGTGTTATTAGAACCACAGGAAGCTCTCTATTTAGATTAAATGGCAGCAGTGATTCCTGCACAGCAGAGGGCTGGACTAGATGACCCTTGGGTCCCTTACAGCTCCACAGTTTCTGTGATTCTAGGGCTGAGCCCAGTTTGTCCTCCTGGGTGACTTAAACGCCCTTCCCCTTGTTTCTGAATGTTGCCATTTCTGAGCCAAAAATGTGTCTATTTTATTTTATTTTATTTTGGCATGTTATATTTATGTTATGCAGATAGGACATTGTGTTACTGTGATAATATACATCAGGTTGGAAGATCAGCTTGCAAGTGAACACAGTGTGCCGTGTGTTATTAAGCCCTGTAACAGTGTTGCCTGAGCAGATATGAGAGTCTTTGTGACTCTCTTACATAGTTTATTATTTATTTCTGTGCTTATTTAGTATAGAATCATAGAATCATAGAGTTGGAAGAGACCACAAGGGTCATCCGGTCCAACCCCCTGCCAAGCAGGAAACACCATCAAAGCATTCTTGACATATGCCTGTCAAGCCTCTGCTTAAAGACCTCCAAAGAAGGAGACTCCACCACACTCCTTGGCAGCAAATTCCACTGCCAAACAGCTCTTACTGTCAGGAAGTTCTTCCTAATGTTTAGGTGGAATCTTCTTTCTTGTAGCTTGAATCCATTGCTCTATGTCCGCTTCTCTAGAGCAGCAGAAAACAACCTTTTCACCCTCTTCTATATGACATCCTTTTATATATTTGAACATGGCTATCATATCACCCCTTAACCTTCTCTTCTCCAGGCTAAACATACCCAGCTCCCTAAGCCGTTCCTCATAAGGCATTGTTTCCAGGCTTTTGACTATTTTGGTTGCCCTCCTCTGGACACGTTCCAGCTTGTCAATATCCTTCTTGAACTGTGGTGCCCAGGACTGGACACAGTATTCCAGGTGAGGTCTGACCAGAGCGTACCTTTTTATCCCACCTTTCCTCCAAGGAGTTCAACGCGGGGCATGTGGTTCTCTACCTGCCAACACACACTGCTCCATTTTATCCTCACAACAACACGGGAAGGATAGGTTAGGCTGAGTTGTTCACCCAGTGAGCTTCATGGCTGTGTGAGAATTTGAACAGCTGTTTTGTTTGGGGGAGCTGCCCATAGTGCAAGCTGCTGTTCTTCCACAAAGGAACTTCCAGGGTACTTGGCAACCACTCACCTGTTGGCAAAAGTAGCCAATGCCCCGGATTTTGAAGGAACCCGAGGGTTGGACATTCTCCATCTTCATATAGACTTTGGTGCCCGCAGCTTCGGAAAGGGTGATGCTCTCCAGGACAGGCGTCACAACATGGAATGGTCTTCCATCCCTGCCACCAAAATGGTCCCCCGTTGCAGTCATGGAGATTGCCTAAAACACAGAAGTGGAGAGATGGAGGTTAGCTGGAATGCTTGGTGCTGGAAATAAAAGAGCCAATGTAAATAAATAAAAGAGCTAGTGCATTGGGTCCCAGCTCATTTCCGAGCACAATTCAAAGTGTTGGTGCTGACCTTTAAAGCCCTAAACAGCCTCGACCTAGTATACCTGAAGGAGCATCTCCACCCCCATTGTTCAGCCCGGACACTGAGGTCCAGCACCGAGGGCCTTCTGGCGGTTCCTTCACTGCGAGAAGCGAAGTTACAGGGAACCAGGCAGAGGGCCTTCTTGGTGGTGGTGCCCGCCCTGTGGAATGCCCTCCCATCAGATGTCAAGGAAATAAATAACTATCTGACTTTTAGAAGACATCTGAAGGCAGCCCTGTTTAGGGAAGTTTTTAATGCTTTATGTTTTATCATGTTTTTAATTTTACAGTGTTTTTAATATTCTGTTGGAAGCCGCCCAGAGTAGCTGGGGAAACCCAGCCAGATGGGCGGAGTATAAATAATAAATTGTTGTTGTTGTTGTTGTTGTTGTTGTTGTTGTTGTTGTTGTTGTTTGCCAAGCACAGTTGACTGTGTGACAATCTCCACCAAGGGAGAGCCCACCACACCATTGGTGAATTGGACTCATTGTTGAAACTGCTCTGGCCTTCAAACATAAGATCAAAGGAAGATCCCTCCTGGATCAGACCTCCCCAGCCACTCTGGGCGGCTTCCAACGGGATATTAAAACACAATAAAACAGGCATCTCCAAACTGCGGCCCTCCAGATGTTTTGGCCTACAACTCCCATGATCCCTAGCTAACAGGACCAAAGGGCGGGGAAGATGGGAATTGTAGTCCAAAACATGTGGAGGGCCGAAGTTTGGGGATGCCTGATCTAGATTACTAAAGGCAGGAAAGTAACCAAGGTCACATCCGTGCAATACATTTAAAGCACTCTTTAACAGTCATGGCTCCCCACCACCACCCAAGAATTCTGGGAAGTGTAGTTTGTTACAGGTGCTGACCTCACAGACCTTACAGTTCCCAGGACCTGCAATAAACTACAGTTCCCAGGATTCTCTGTGACTGTTAAAGTAGCCTAATAGTGCTTTAAATATATGGCATGGATCATGTGTCCTTAGATAGTGATGAAAGTAGCGGTGGCAATAAATCTTTCCCAAAAGACTTCTGGGACTCCAGAGGTATTAAATTGCAACCTTGTCTAACACTAAATGTTATAAAAGGCTCCCAGGTTGCCATAAGGTTCTCATATCCTGCACCTCCTCCAAGCGCGTTGCTGCATAAGCTTCTCAGCTGCTGCAATGAACCGTTTTTGCCCACCAGCCTTCCATTGTCAACGGAGATGAAAGACAGTGATGGGAAAGTTCCCAGGTTCAATCCCGGGCAGGGCCGTCTCAAGCATGTCGGGCGCCGTGGTGCGGAGATCGCTCTGGCGCCCCTGCCCTAGTGGGCGCAGCGCGCAGCATAGCTTCCATGCGGCTTTGCCGTGCAGCACCCCCCCCCCGCTGACCCGGCACCTTGGCGCCCCGCACCACCCAGCCTATCCCTAGAGCCGGCCCTGATCCCGGGCACCTCCAGGAGAGACCCCCTTCCTGAAACCCTGGAGAACCACTGCCAGTCAGAGCAGACAATACTGAGCTAGCTGGACCAACAGTCAGGATCTGCATAGGACAGCTTCCTGTGTCCCTGCGCTCTGCAAGCACACCATCTGATGCAAATTTAGACGGGGCCACCAATTTGGACAGCTTTAAAAGAGTGGCTCTGTTCTGCCTGCATGGTCAGAGGCAGCAATGCTTCTGAGCAGGGGCGTCTTGCCCATAGAGGCAAGTGGCGCAGGGCACCAGGGCAAGTTCTGGAGGGTGCCAGAGAAGAGACGGAGGCTGGGTGGGCGCCTCCTGGCATCAGCTCACTGCCCTTGCATGTCTCACTGAAGCAGCGCTACGCCCGGAGTCTCCACCTCTTCCCCGCCGGAGGAGCCACCCTCCAGCCGCTGCCCGGCTCCTCCAGCCCCGCAAAGCTGCCGACAGCGCCATAAAAAGGTAAGCAACTCTGGGAAACCGGGGGGGGGGCGGAGGGATCTTAGCACCACGGCGCCGGATATACTTAAGACGGCCCTGCTTCTGAGTGCCAATTGCTGGAAGCCACAGGAGGGAAGAGTCCTCTTGTGCACATTTGCTGTTTACAGGTTTCCCACAGGCATCCGTTTGGCCACTGTGAGAACAGGATGCTGGACTAGATGAGCCATTGGCCTGATCCAGCAGGCCCTTCTTACGTTCTCAAGTAAATGCTATAATTTAACAATACATCACGCCACAGTGGGGAAGACTTGTGACCAAATCGATGCCTTGTGTGTCTGAGTGATGAGTTTGTTGCCCTGGGGGGGGGGGCTAACTATTGATGAGAGACTTCAAACTAGTCCACCCTGGTTGATCTCCCTCCTAAGGGTTCTCTACCTTTAAACCAGACTTGGATCAGACAGGACAGTCCTTCTAACAAAGGACTCTTGCAAGTAGAGGACGGGGCCTCTGAAAAGCCAGACATGTCATCACCTAAAGTTAGACTCATACTGTGTACATAGGGTGATGACTTTTTTACAACCTCATTTCCCTGTATCATAATTTGATGAGCTTTCATTAAAGATTAGATAAAATCTTACTTTCAAAGAGATTTGATTTAAAAAAAAACCTCATGCACAAAATGATTTAAAAAATTTTTTATCAGTTTTTTGACCATTTTTGAAGTCACTGTAAGCAGATATAAAATTGAACCCAAGCTTTAGAGTCACATATATACAACATTATATAGGGTCATCAAACACACAAGGAAGCTTTTTTTAGCTGCAGTAACAGTATAGACGCTGCTAGAGGACGATATTTTGCTACCTCTCCTGTAGGTTCTTCTCCCAGCATGTCCGGCAGGGTCTGCTGGCTGAGTTTTGAGGTCCCAAAAAGGGGCTTTTACCTTGCGCAGGTGTGACATTTGTATACCCTATGATTGTGGAATGTGGTATTTTGTCCAAATTTGATATGAAATATATATAGAACTGTTAATACAATTTTATGAAATGGTAAAACGGCATACAAAAAAAATTAAAAACAGTTTGTGCGTAACCTTTTTAAATATTTCAATGGAATATACCTCATTTTAGTCATTAAAATGCAAAGGTTCATCCATTTGTGCTACAGGAAATAATTTTTGAGAGAAAAAAATGAAAATCCATCACCCTAGTGTACAAGCCATGCATTTCAAGCACATTACTTGCCCCTCCAAAGAATCCTGGGAACCGTAGCTCGCCCCAAACAGAGCTACAATTCCCACAAGGCAACAACAAACTACAGTTCCCAGGATTCTTTGGGGGAAGTCACGTGCTTTAAAATTTACAGTTCATATGCAGCCTGGAACGTCTATCCTCATCTGATATCCTGGACCTTGGAGAACCTGATTCTTTCCACAGCATTTAGTATCTGCCTGGCACTCCCTTTTCAAGCCAAACAACATTTCCCTGCAAATCTTTTGTTTTCCAACTCAGGGAATGAGTTCTCCTCTAAAACCAGCCGTTTTAAAATTCTGGCCACATCAGTGCACAAATAACAAGAAGCACGGGCTATTCTTCCCTCACCCACCGCCCACATAAGAAATTCGGCCTATGAGGATCCCCCGTTCCCACATCCATCCCAAAAGGCCACGTCCACCGCTGAAGAGGTACCTCTCAATCTGGACTCCCCAGGAAACAATGAGCTTCTCTCTCCCGTTCCAGAGGAGTTTTTCTCACGCAGAAAGTTCCTGCCACCCTCAGCTGTGTGAGCTGAGCAAAGTTTATTTGGAGGAGGGAACCGGGAAGAGTGCCAAGGGGATGTGCTCAAGGAATCTTAGCAACCGACTCTCGTCAGTCTTGAGTTGCAAAGTTGCAGAGTTGCAAAGTTGCTCCTCAGAAGGCTGGGAATGATGACTGTTAGGATTGCCGGGGGGGGGGGGGTTGAGAGCTTTATTGACACACACACACACACCCAGCTTTCTTCCAAAGAGGGCAACATCGAACATCGTCATCTCTTGCTTGGCCTTCAAGAATTTGCACCGCTCATGTCATTTATCATACTTGCCACTGTGAGTCTTGATCCCATCCCCTTTGGAAAGCACTTTGAGCCTTGGAATCTGAGCAGATCTGGGGCTAGTGAGAACCTTTTTAATATTTAACATACACACACACCTACAATGTCAGCGTTCATCCACAGCCACTGCAAGTCAGCAATTTGAAGTCACAGGAATCATTAATGCTGTAAGAATATTTTCTGGGGTGGGGAAAGTACTGTTTAGTTAATAAGAACATGCAGTGATACATGATATCAGTGATACACACACACACACACACACACACACACACACACACACACACGATATATCAGTTATATAGTGATATTAGGGACGTGGGTGGCACTGTGGTCTAAACCACTGAGCCTCTTGGGCATGCCGATCGGAAGGTCAGCGGTTCGAATCCCCGCGACGGGGTGAGCTCCCGTTGGTCTGTCCCAGCTCCTGCCAACCTAGCAGTTCAAAAGCATGCTCAGGTACTTCTGAGACTGGAAAGTAGATGCCGTTTCCATGCTCTCTGGCGTCCGCCATGGCGTTCTGTTGCACCAGAAGTGGTTTAGTCAGAAGGGCAGGGTAGAAATATATTATTATTATTATTATTATTATTATTATTATTATTATTATTATTATTATTTCCTGCTGGACACATGACCCAGAAAGCTGTCTGTGGACAAACACCGGCTCCCTCAGCCTGAAGCGAGATGAGCGCCACAACCCCATAGTCGCCTTTGATTGAACTTAACCGTCCAGGGGTCCTTTACCTTTTACCTTTACCTGCTGTGATACAAGTGTTAGTTGCACCCTGCTTGGGCTACTGTGATGTGCTCTGAGTGAGGCTATTTTTGAAAAAGTGCCATGTAGTGCTTGCAGATGCTTTAAAATGCTCAAGGTGCTTTCGGAGGCTTCGAAGTTCCTGAGGTTTCAGTTTTATTGCCCATCAGTTGATAGAGCCAGCTCCTGCCAGGGCACAACCAGGAGTACACTTTAAGGCTCCTGCCTCTCTCCTTACCCCACGCCTGACATCACCTATGACAAGCAGGTGGGCATGATGTGGGCCAGAGGACCCCCATCCCTGCTCTGAACAAATACATCCATCTATCAAATGTGCATGAAGAAAAGAAAGTGGGCTATCAACCCAGCCTGAGACATTTGGAAAGGGTTATACACACACACACACACACACACACACACACACACACACACACAGGTCAGCCAAGTGGCAGGCTGTTGTGTAATGTCACGTTCCGCTTTGATTGCCCATGTGATGCACTCTCTTAGGCAATCCATCCAAAAGCAATTATGCGGATTTAGGACTTCTCCTTGTTGCCGTCTCATTAAGCCTTTTCAAAGGGAAAGAACCGGGAGAAATCTTTTCCGGAATCACAGGCACAGGGCTTGATCATTTGCATTCCGTTTCTGGACTTAGTACAGTAGCAATATTGATTATGTCTCTCTCTCTCTCTCTCTCTCTCTCTCTCTCTCTCTCTCTCTCTCTCTCTCTCTCTCTCTCTCTCTCTCTCTCTCCTGCTTATCTCCTGGGTCTTAGATGGGGCAGCTATGGAGGGGAGGGAAGCAGGGTAAAGGAGATCAGCTGAGTCATGAGAAGGGGCTCGGAAAAGGGGAGCCCAAACGATTAGGGGATGCAAAGACCCACCACATGAGGAACGGTAAACTTCCTAGTTTAGAGAAAAGGCGGGGAAACGGTGGCACGATAGTAGTGTATAAAATGAGGCACGGCACAGAGAAATTGGATAAAGGAAGGTTCTTATCCCAAAGCACTAGAACTTGTGGGTGTCCAACAAAGTTGAATGTTGGAAGAATCAGGACAGATAAAAGACAGGCCTCCGGCACATAGTTAAACTATTGCTTGAGAGCAGTACATGTGAAAAGGATCTAGGAGTCTTGGTAGACCACAAACTTGACATGAGTTAACAGTGTGATGCAGCAGCTAAAAAAGCCAATGCAATTCTGGGCTGCATCAATAGGAGTATAGCATCTAGATCAGGCATCCCCAAACTGCGGCACTCTAGATGTTTTGGACTACAATTCCCATCTTCCCCGACCACTGGTCCTGTTAGCTAGGGATCATGGGAGTTGTAGGCCAAAACATCTGGAGGGCCGCCGTTTGGGGATGCCTGATCTAGATCAAGGGAAGTAATAGTACCACTGTATTCCGCTCTAGTCAGACCTCACCTGGAATACTGTGTCCAGTTCTGGGCACTACAGTTCAAGAAGGATATTGACAAGCTGGAACGTGTCCAGAGAAGGGCAACCAAAATGGTCAAAGGCCTGGAAACAATGCCTTATGAGGAATGGCTTAGGGAGCTGGGTATGTTTAGCCTGGAGAAGAGAAGGTTAAGGGGTGATATGATAGCCATGTTCAAATACTGTATATAAAAGGATGTCATATAGAAGAGGGTGAAAGGTTGTTTTCTGCTGCTCCAGAGAAGCGGACACGGAGCCATGCATTCAAGCTGCAAGAAAGAAGATTCCACCTAAACATTAGGAATAACTTCCTGACAGTAAGAGCTGTTTGACAGTGGAATTTGCTGCCAAGGAGTGTGGTGGAGTCTCCTTCTTTGGAGGTCTTTAAGCGGAGGCTTGACAGCCATCTGTCAGGAATGCTTTGATGGTGTTTCCTGCTTGGCAGGGGGTTGGACTGGATGTCCCTTGTGGTCTCTTCCAACTCTATGATTCTATGATTCTATGGAACACTTTCCCACAGGAGGCAGCAATGGCCACCAATGTGGGTGGCTTTAAAAGAGGATTGGACAAATTCATGGAGGAGGGGGCTATTGAGGGCTACAAGCTACGATGGCTGTGCTCTGCCTCCACGTTCAGAGGCAGCAATGCTTCTGAATAACAGTTGCTGGAAACCTCAGAGGAAGGGGAGAGGGCTCTTGTGCTCAGGCACTGATCCTGCAAGTTTCCCACATGCCTTTGGTTGGTCACTGTGAGAACAGGATCCTGGACTATATGGGCCACTGGCCTGATCCAGCAGGCTCTTATTATGTTCTTATCAAAAGAGGACCCAAAGGGCCAATGACAAAAGGGAACAACACAAAGGATGGTCATAATTACTTTCGGCCGCTTTTTGGCTAATGCAGGGAACTCCCTTGCAGTCTGAGAAGAATGTGGAAGGAATGACCCTGCTTCTAAGGGCAATGAAGTCTTTGCTCCAGTGTTGCCAAGTGGAAGAAAGGGTGCCCATTTGCATCAGCAGTCCATCCTCTTTCTTGCGCCAGTCCCCGTTGCGACTCCTCCCACCATGTGGTGCCACGTGACCCAGGTGTGTGATGTCACACTCACACGCCAGGCCCCTCAATGTTGGGCAGAACCCGGCGCGCCTGCTGGTGCTGGAGGTGTGTCCTCATGAGAATCCCAAGACTAAGAGCCACATTTCACTCTTGGGCCTAAGGCTCCCCACCCCTGACATTGGGGACGGGATCCCCCAATGTCAAGGATAAAATGAGGGTGCACTCATAGTCCTGGGCCTCGCTGTTGGATGAAGAATTCAAAATCACTGTGGGTGATAGGGTTGTTTTTGCTGAGGGGTTAAGATGGCTTCTGTTCACACATTCCTCTTCTTTTGCTTTCACAGATGGCCGAAAAAGGTAGCAAACTCCGAGGCCTTTTTGTTAGGGCTGATGGGAAATGAAATCCGGAAAGTAGATCAAAGACTGTTCATGTACGCCACAGTGGCAGCGAGAGTATTATTAGCCCAGAGATGGAAAACAATGGAATTACCTACAATTGCGGAATGGCGAGTGAAGATGATGGAATATCTAGAGTTGGCAAACCTGACCTGCAGAATCTGGTACCAGGAGGACACAAAATTCAGAGAAGAATGGAGTAAATTTTTGGACTATGCAAAGAAGAACTATAAGAATTTAAAGACTCTGACTGGTATAAACTAGATCCTACAATGTTGATGTAATATAGATATAATCTTTGTTAGTGAGCTAGCATTTACTTTTGGGAAATGATAGAATTCCAAAATGTGCGAGTAAAGTGAATCATACTACTGTACCTACTTAAGGGAGGAGGGAAGTCAAAGCCCGAATGAGCTGTACAATGTATAAAGATGAAATCTACCGTATATGTTGATGTAAAGAACTTTGTGAAAAATAATTAAAATTTATTATTATTATTTTTTAAAAAATCTCTGTTTCTACCAGATTCTTTAATGCATAGATTTGAGCAGCACGAAGTGAATTGCTCCAGTAGCTGAGGTGTTGATTTAACAAGCTGCACACACAAACCTCTTCCTTTTGAAGAGAGGGGCAGGCACAAGCTTCCGCGCTGAGAATGGCAGGCATTTCCGCTCTGGGCAGGAAAATGTGCACTTCTCTGAGAGTCGGCTGGGCCTGTGAGGTTTGCGGGACTGGCCTCAGGGTGGTCAGCAGTGGCCCTTTAGGAGGAACCTGTCTAGAGGTGTCCACCACCCCACCATCACAGGGGCAGGACACAGCTCTGAACATTCTCCAGGTTCTAGCCCATGACTCTCCCAACTGCTGGCCCCCTCTTCCAACTCTGACATTTCCTGAGGCCTCAATTCCACACCTCCTCTTGCAGCTTCCTGATCTCCCCACCCCCACCACACCGCCACCACACCTTGGAATCTTCCCACCCCCTCCATGACATCTCTACAGAACTCGTGATACCCAATTATCCTGAGATGCTCAATTGTGTCCAGTGTTTGTGGGGGCGGGAAACTTTCATTGTAGGCAGTGCTCTTTGTTCCCTCCTGCTTGACCTGGAAGCTGCTGACGGTGCAGAATGCTGCAGCATGATTGCTGATAAGAGACCCTCTCAGAGTAGAACATTTGTGCTCAGAGGTTGCCAATTTGCTCCCAGGCCAAGTTCAAGGTGTTACCTTCTGCATGCATAATGCCCTAGGTTTAATCCCCAGCGTCATCTCCCAGTGGGGTTGGGAATGTTCCCTGTTTGAATCCACAGAGAGCTGCTCCCAATAATAATAATAATAATAATAATAATAATAATAATTTATTACTTATACCCCACCATCTGGCCAGACCTCCCCAGCCACTCTGGGCGGCTTCCAACAGGATATTAAAACACAATAAAACAGGCATCTCCAAACTGCGGCCCTCCAGATGTTTTGGCCTACAACTCCCATGATCCCTAGCTAACAGGACCAGTGGTCGGGAATGATGGGAATTGTATCCAAAACATCTGGAGGGCCGAAGTTTGGGGATGCCTGCAATAAAACATCAAACATTAAAAACTTCCCTAAACAGGGCTGCCTGCAGATGTCATCTAAAAGTCAGATTTTTTTTATTGACATCTAATGAGAGGGTGTTCCACAAGGAGGGTGCCACCACCGAGAAGGCCCTCTGCCTGGTTCCCTGTAACCTCACTTCTCGCAGGGAGGGAACCACCAGAAGGCCCTCGGAGCTGGACCTTAGTGTCCGGGCTAGATGATGGGGGTGGAAGAAGAGGAGGAGGAGTTTGGATTTGATATCCCACTTTATTACTACCCGAAGGAGTCTCAAAGTGGCTAACATTCTACTTTCCCTTCCTCCCCCACAACAAACACTCTGTGAGGTGAGTGGGGCTGAGAGACTTCAAAGAAGTGTGACTAGCCCAAGGTCACCCAGCAGCTGCATGTGGAGGAGCAGAGACGCAAACCTGGTTCACCAGATTACAAGTCTACCGCTCTTAACCACTACACCACACTGGCTCCGTTGGAGACAATACTGAGCAAAATAGACCAATGGTCTGATTCATTATAAGGTAGCTTCCTATATTCCTATGAAAACTGACTTAGAGGGGTCAAGGTGCTCCCTAGATTTCTGATCAGGCTCCCCTGTGTGTGCCTGGCTCTGTTGCCTTGGTATCAGTGGATGTCACAATCCCTGGAGTTTGACCTTTCCCCTCCAGCCAACCAGCACCCAAGGGATTCTGGAATCTCCTTTGCAGTAACAGACACCTGAAGCCCAGCGACACTGGGAGTCTCTAGGGGCTCCTGCCTTATTCTCCTGGATGCACTAAGAACAACCTGTGGGTGATCTTACGGTCCGTTTATACCTCCAAGGGGGACACTGCCCCGTCTCAGGTAATTCAAGTTTGCAGCCTTTGCCTAGCAACCTAAAGAAAGCCTCTTGGACTTTAGAAATGAATGTCCTAAACTTGGGACCACCACCACCACCAAACACCACAAGCACCCCCTAGTTTACAGCCTTGCAAACAGCCAGCAGCTGGCTGTTCCATTATTCCACCAGGGCTGTGCGTAGACGTGATTCCACGGGATTATGGAAACCCTATGAAAATCCGGTGCTTTCTGAGAATCTGTGCTTACCGTTTTAGTTTTAAGGTTCCAGACCTCAAGGAGATGCACAATCATAGACTTGCAGAATTGGAAGGAGGGACCACAAGGGTCATCTAGTCCAACAACCCTCAATGCAGGAATATTTTGCTCAACGTGGGACTCAAACCCACAACACTGAGAGCTCTTTGACAGTGGGGCGGGCGACCTTGGAAGGTGGCAGAACCTCTTTTGCTGGAAGCTTTTAAGCAGATGTTGTATGGCCATCTCTCGGGGATTCTTTTGCCGTGACTGGGGGTTGGACTAGATGCCTCTAGGGTCCCTTTCAACTCTACAATTATTTGATCCGATGTCTGACTAATAAAGCACCATGGTTAGCAGAACCAGAGAAGTTGTTCGGTGGCCATAGAACAAATGGGTGGGCCTTCCTTCCGTCATCTCCAGCAACCTAGTTGCTTGGTGAAAGTGTGAGAGAGTGGAAATGGAAGCAGGCTGGAAGCTGGAGACAAAGACCTGCTCACTCTGTGCTGGATCCAAACTTGTAATGAACATAGACACAAGATCTGTTGGAGTACTAATGTTGTGAGCCGCCCTGCCCCCAGCAACATCTTATGCTTAGGTTGTAAACAAGTGAAAATAGAACCATATTTCCTAAAGAAAGCTCAGTCACTGCTTACCTTCATTCTAAGCAAATGTAACTCTAAGCATGAGCTGGAATCTCTCACTGCTTGGAGACTGGGGTTGCATGTTTCTGGGAGATATCTCATAACAGCCAATAGCTGTTTCATAGGGGAAGCACCGAAACCAAGGAAAACGGGTGACCCAGCCAGTGAGTGGATGGAGCATGAACAGAAGAAGAGGCTTTTGGGGAGGGGGGGTCATGCTGTTCACCCTGTGAACAAAGAGACCATTCTCCCCTGGGGTCTGGAACAGAAACCACACTTGGTTTATGGATGGGGATGGGAGTCACAGAGAAAGGGTCGCAGCTCAGTGGGGTAGCATCTGCATTACATGCAGGGGGGGGGGGTCCCAGGTTCAATCCTCAGCATCTCCTGTCTGAAACCGTGGGGAGCTCCTGCCGGTCAGAGTAGACAATACTGAACCAGATGGATCAGTGGCTTGGCTCCGAATAAGGCAGCTTCCAAAGGAAGGGCCATAGCTTAGTGGCAGAGCATCTGCTTTGCATGTAGAAGCTCCCATCCCCACCATCTCCAGGTAGAACTGAGACTCCCTGCCTGAAGCCTCTGCCACTCAGTGTAGACAGCACTGAGCCGGATGCGCCAACTCAGGAAAAGGCATCTCCCCGTGTTTCTGTGTTCGTGAATTCTCTCCCTTGCCCCCTTTCATAGTTCACTCTACCTGCAGAAGCTGCATCCCTTGATTCTGCTGATCTTGCAAAATGCCCCTTACTAATTAGGAGCTTGGAACACACACACCCCGAATCCTGGTAATTGTAGTTGACCTCCTCATAGAGCTACCATCACCAGCAGCCTTTACAAACTACAGTACAGTGCCCAGGATTCTTTGGGTGTGAGGGAATTTGCTTTCAACGCCTGGTGTGTACACAGCTATCTGCTGGGGTCAATATGTTTCCCTGCCCCTCCACTCCTAACACTGCCTCGTCGTCATTCCAGACCCAGCTCGCCAACCTGGTTTGAGCCGGTTCTGGACTGTTTGAGTGAAGGGGCCCTTTGTCTGAAGCAGCCACCCCAGACTGTCCCCCACCCCACCCCCCTCCTTCCTCCACCAGCTAGCCTTGTCTGTCTCTCATTTGCTCCTCTTCTTTTGGTATTGGAGTGACTGAAATAGGCTTTCCCCCTTTGGCAACGAATCACACACACACACCCTTCTCCTTTCCCCCTCTGGCTGACATCCTTTTAAGCATTGATTCTGCTCCTTTCCCTTAGGTCGGATCTCTGGTTGGAGGAGAGGAAGGGAGATGACCTCAGAGGCGAGGGCAGTGGTTGTGGGGAGTGCACCACGCCTCCCATAAGTGGCCAACAAACAAGCCAAGACCACCGGCTTATAAAGTGGGGCCAAGAGAAACCACCGTTCCCCCAATGAGACCAGAGTCGTGAAGATAAGCACAGCACCCAGGCAGCCACCCCCAGGAGGAGGAGCCCCCCTCTGAGTCCACCAGCAGCTTCCTCCAAAACACCACCGCAAGCACCCAGCTCTGCCGTCCGACCACTTTGCAAGCCAAGCTCCAAAGCCTCTTCTAAGACCCTCGACAAGTAAGTGCACCTCACCGTCTGACTGGAGGTCTGCTAGACAATGTGCGTCATGATGTAATGCACACCTTTAGCCTTCAGATAAGCAAGGTATAGGCACTGCAAATTTGGATCCTTGGGAGAGTTGGATAATTGAGGTTCAGGTAAAGATGGGAAATTCACTTGCAGGGAGAGTCTGTTTGTATATACTGCCCTATACCCAGAGGTCTTAGCAGTGCTGCAGACAGGAAAGTTAAAGCACTGCCTTGGGTTGATTTGGAGCCCAATGGGGCCCTAGGGAAAGATGGTTATCCAGTGGAGAGTCAGTGTGGCATAGTGGTTTGAGTGTCTGACTAGGATCTTGGAGGATCTTGGTTCAAATCCCTACTTGGCCGTGAAGCTTACTGGGTGATCTGGGGCCAGTCCCTGCCTCTCAGCCAAATCTACCTCTCAGGGTTGTTGTGGCAAATGAGGAAAAGGAGCATTATGTACACTGCACCCCTTGAGCTCCTTGGAGAAAAAAGGTAGGGTATGAATGCAATAAATTAAAGAGGAACAAATTCAGTTCAGTTTGCGTCCAAAGGCACATGTATCTAATTCATTCTTTTTGAAACAATATGCCAACCGAAACGCAGCCATCTGTGGAAATTCGTCACTTCTCTGAATTTTGTGATGCAGTTCTTCAGCCAAATCATGTGTCTCCAAATGCACATGCTAAAGTGTGCCTATTAATGCATGTATTAGAGGAATAATATACAAAATGCCTTAGATTGGGGGGCATTTCTCTGCAGAAAAAGATATATGCATATGAAGTAAAATGGTATACAAATATTTAGATGAGGAGAAAATTTGCACTTAAATGCTGGTGAATTTTAATAAGGACTTTTTAAAAAATGCAAAGTGTGGAGAGCTGAACTTATGGCTGGAAAAATGAGAAACCAGGAGGAACAGATTTGCCCATTCCTAGTTCCAGGTTCAGTCTCTTATCATCTCTTGTTTAAAGGGTTAAGTGATGGGAAAGACCATGATGCTGCCAGTCAGAGTGGACAATACTGGGTCAAGAGGAGCAAATCCTCTGACCTGATATAAGGCAACAGCCTCTGCCCAGGGCTGTTTTCTCAAGCCTAGAATAACTTCCCAGGATTTCAACCAGAGGTGTTTCTCAGCCTGGCTATGCAAGTCCGTTTCTGAACTAGAGAAGCCAGCTGGGAACTCCCAGAGCTACCGTATGAGAACGGAAGTATCCCTGGGCCGTGTGCTGAAGTTGCCTTGAATTCTTCTCCGTAATGGCCGGGATCCTGTGGCCAAACTGCAACCCGGAAAACCGACACGCACCCAGAGAGCTGCATGTGTCTGTAGCCTTTTAAATGTGAAAGACAAACTAAATCCACTGTCTGGCAGGGACGGAAGGAAGGGGCTGATCACAGCTCCCCACCCTCCCCAAGCCTGAACAGCTGTGAAGGGTAAAATGTCAGGTTTCTTTAAAGAGCTATGCATGTGTGCAAACCCATCTGTTAAGATAGGAAACTTCAGGCACATCACCTATTAATGGTACCTCTAGTTACGAACTTAATTTGTTCCGGAGGTCCGTTCTTAACCTGAAACAGTTCTTAACTAGAGGCGTGCTTTCGCTAATGGGGCCTCTGGCTGCCGCTGCGCTGCTGGCACACGATTTCCGTTCTCATCCTGGGGCAAAGTTCTCAACTTGAGGTAATTCTTCCAGGTTAGCAGAGTTTGTAACCTGAAGGATTTGAAACCTGAGGTGTTTGTAACTTGAGGTACCATTATATACGGGTAGGAGGTGATAGGGGGGAGCAGTGGAGGGCCTTTCCCTACCCTCCTGCGGTATCCACCACCCCCACCCCCACCCAAAATGAACTTGACAGGGACCCCAGAAGTAGACATGGGTAGTGCCAAAGTGAAGGTGAGCAGAACAGGTAGAGAGAAGGGTGCGAAAAAGCAATTCACTAGCAGTAGGCTGAGAGTTGAGGTGTCTGTCTGCAGGGTTGTACACACTTTTCTTTAAATTAAAAGTAAAACCCTATCGAAATCTTGGATGAATTCTGAGACGTATCTAAATTATGCAAGTGGATGATTTGCACAATGTCCCTTTTTGCCATAATCTTCCTCATTCCTGCCTTTTATTAAAGATTTTTCATAAGGCGATAAAATAAAGCAGCAGAATTACTGTACTCAAACATATGTTTTAGCCTTGAGGCCCAGGAACCTGCCTGTTTTCTTTAAAAAAAACAACGATGAAACTTCAATTTCTAAATTTGCAGCACTAACAGCCAATCACAAAGAGGGGACAAGGAGTTAAGCAGTGAAGCCTCAATGCAGTCGCAGGACAGCTTGCCCCATCAGCAAGCTTGACTTGCCTGCACTTTTGAGAATATATTTGTAGCATGAGGACTAGAAACTTGATTCATTGATTTATTTAAATAGAATGAGATTTGAGATTCTAAGATCACAGCACTAACAGCCTTGGCTGTTTGTGACTGTATCAATGGACTTCAACTACATAGCCATGAAGAAAGAGTCAAAACGACGTCTTGAGTCTTTCCCCCCTTATTCTTCCACTGGGCTTATTCTGTACCTAATCCCCATTCTACCCTCAGCTTTCCACAATGGCCTCCGACAAGCCCTTCCACGTGGTCACTCCGCTGCGGGTCAGCCCCCACCTCTCCAAATTGGCTGGTACCAAGGTCTACCTGAAGCTCGAAAATACCCAACCCACTGGCTCCTTTAAGATACGAGGCATAGGGAACTTCTGCAAAGCGGTAAGGAACGGAGAAAACTATATGGGGAAGGCTTGTAGCTCAGTGGCAGAGCAGCTGCCTTGAGTGCAGAAGGTCCCCGGTTCAATGCCCAGCCTGTCCAGGTGGAGCTGGCAGCGACTCCTGCCTAAAAACCCTAGAGAGTTGCTGCCAGTCAGTGTAGGGAACACTGAGCCTTTTGTCAGCTTACTATAAGGTACATTCCCATTTAAGACCGGAAAGAATGGTGAAAGCTGCTGCTGGTTTTCTGTACTGCCCTGGGAGAGGCTGTAGCTCAGGTTAAGGCAGCTTTTGGTGTTCCTACGATGGGAACCTTCTGGTGGGAAGCAATATTGCACATAACGGATATTCTTTAATCAGCTTAGGGAACTCACTGCCACAAGCTTGAAGCCTCCTCCTGGCTGGTGCCATTTATTTTCTAATTTTTCATCTAGAGCAAATAAACCTTTCGACAATAATTTCACATTTCAAACCTCAACTTCCCTCCCCGTCTTCCTGCAGTTCCATAAATTTATTTTCATTTTTTGCTGTTAACCATACACCTAGGTATTTAACTCCCCACCCCACCCCAAATCCTTAGGCCAGATATATCTTGTAATGTGTTCTTCCTCTCATCATTCATATTTTTTACCAGGAGCTCAATTTTATCTTTGTTAATTTTAAGACCTGCTACTTCTCTATATTTTTTAATCTCTTCTAGTGCTTTTGGAATTGTCTCTATTGGTTCATTTACAGATTTCACCACATCTTCTGCAAATATTTTTAATTTATATTGTCTTTGTCCCACCCTTATGCCTTTAATTTCTTGGTTACATCTTATTCTTTGCACCAAAACCCTAACCCTAAAACTAAACAATAAAGGTGACAGCGGGCAGCCTTGTCTAGTTCCTTTGGTTATTTTGCAGTTCTCCGTTAACACACTATTTACCATCAGTTTTGCTGACTGCTCTATATATATTGCCTTAATTCCTTTTATAAAAATTTCTCCATAGCTCATATATTCCAACACTTTAAACATAAAGTCCCAGGAGGCATTATCAAATGCTTTCTCTGCATCTAAAAACATTAATGCTGCTTGCTTTTCATTTTATTTCTAAATATTCAATTACATCAGTTACCGTATATTTAGGCAGGTGCCATCTTTGTTTGGGAAAAAGTCTCCTTCTGGGAAGAATCAAATCGGGCACTAAACATGCATGACTCACCCTCCCTCAACTGACTGACTTAAATGGAGGCTTTAAAAGCTGAGATCTTCATGAAGAACTAACAGATTTATAGCATGCTTGGGGGAATCCTGGGGACCTAGTCAGTGTTCGAAGCAGGTTGTTGGACTAGATGGGCCTTTGCTCTGATCTAGCAGAGTTCTTTGGGCATTCTGCAAAGGGCAGAATCTGGTCCAGACCTGCCTGGAAAGAACCGTGGGTGATAGGGTTGTTTTTGCTGATGGGTTAAGATGGCTTCTGTTCACACATTCCTCTTCTTCTGCTTTCACAGATGGCCGAAAAAGGAACCAAGCAGTTTGTCTGTGCCTCAGGTAATGTAGTTTTCTGTGGACAATGTCAGGATTCCAAGGGGGGGAAGCCTTCGCCAGCTTTGTAGGTTAGTAATCTTGCAAGGTAGCTCCACGTTGGAGAATGGCAAGGTGAGGCGAGGGATGGAGGAGAACTGCAATTGGGTTTGCATATAAAGGGGAATCTCCAAAATTCACTTTCACTTTCCAAAATAATACGAGAACAAAACCAGAGCCGCCCTCTGGAATTTGCACTTTTCTGAATTTTGCTACGCAGTTCTTAAGGAACGGGCATAAAAATGCATGTCTGTGTGTGAGTGAGTGAAAATAACATATACAGTACAAAAATGCATTAGGCGAAAGTGCTTTGCAAAAACAAATGAAGCCACAATGGCTGTACTCTGCGTCCACAGTTAGAGGTAGTAATGTGCCTGAATTCCAGTTGCTGGAAACCTCGGGTGGGGAGAGGGCTCAATTGCCTGCACCCTGCTTGTGGGTTTCCCTTTGAGGCATCTGGTTGGCCACTGTGAGAACAGGATGCTGGACTGGAAGGGTTACTAGCCAGCCTGATTCATCAGGCTCGTCTCATGTTCTTATGGGTACATTAGGGGGGAAATCACACTAAAAGGTTGGTGAATTTTTGCTAGGATTTGAAAAAATGTTTCCACAAGCCAACATGGAAAGAGAGAGAGCTGAATTTAAGTTTGGAAAAATGAGAGAAACCGAAGCAGTGCAGGGAATTATTGGGTTGTTCTTATTTTTATTATGTATTTTGTGTTTTTAGATTGTGATTTTAGACTGTGAACCACCCTGAGACCTGCGGGTATACGGTGGTATACAAATTTAATCAACAACAACAACATGGTGGCTTAGAGGCTGAGCTGCAAATCAGAAATTCCCCAGTTCAGATTTCTCCTCTCCCACAAACTAGATGACCTTAGGCAGGACACCCTAGATCAAGCATCCCCAAACTGCGGCCCTCCAGATGTTTTGGCCTACAACTCCCATGATCCCTAGCTAACAGGACCAGTGGTCAGGGAAGATGGGAATTGTAGTCCAAAACATCTGGAGGGCCGAAGTTTGGGGATGCCTGCCCTAGATTATATCCAGAATTAGTCATACTCCTCGAGCCCCATTGAAATTAATGGACATGACCGACTTAATATTATTATAAATGCAGTTGCTCTGTGTCTCTTTATATTTCTGTGGGGTTTTTTTGCTCAAACATCCATAAGGTGTTGTACGCCTTGGGTGGCTGAGGAATGGGGACAACCCTCATGAGGTCTAGCATCATGTGGTGTCAAATGGGCTTTCTTCCAGCGGGGAATGCCGGCCTTGCAACTGCCTACTGTGCCAAACTGTTGGAGATCCCGGCTACCATCTTTGTGCCCCAATGCACGCCAGCTTTCACTGTGGAGCGCATGAAAGACGAGGGAGCCACGGTTTGCTGTGGGCAGGTAGGTCTGGGAGGTTATCCCAGGAGAAAAAAATGTTGGAAGCCTTAAGAAAACCCAGCACCAAATCTTTCTTAGAATCCTAGTCTAATAACATGACATCCTTTCCTCTAGACGCTGGATCAATGCAAGTGCACAGCCCAGGAGGCGGTAAAGAGAAACGCTGATTGGACCTTTGTACCTCCCTTCGGCGACCCTCTCATCAGGTATGTGATATATGAGTGAGTGAGAGGTAGCGGACATCCGTTTTGGAAGATTCGGGACAGATGGGGAAAAAAGACTTGTTCACATTGTGCTTAAATTATGGAACTCCCTCCCTCAGGAAGCAGCGATGGCTACATAGATGTCTTTAAAAGGGGGATTTTAGACTTACATATACAGGGGTACCTTGGTTTTCGAATGCCTCCGTAGTCAAACATTTCGGAACTCGAAGGCCGAAAACCCAGACGTAAATGCCTCGGTTTTCGAACGCGCCTCAGAAGTCGAACAGGAAACGCAGCTTCCATATTGAGGCTTCCACTTTCAGTTTCCGGTTTTTGAACGTTTCGGAACTCGGACTTCCAGAACGGATTGCGTTCTAGAACCAAAGTACCACTGAACAGTACAGTGGTACCTCGGTTTATGAACACAATTGGTTCCGGAAGTCTGTTCATAAACTGATGCGTTCATAAACTGAAGCGAACTTTCCCATTGAAAGTAATGGAAAGTGGATTAATCTGTTCCAGACGGTCCGCGGGGTACTTAAACTGAAGCGTTCATAAACTGAAGCGAACTTTCCCATTGAAAGTAATGGAAAGTGGATTAATCCGTTCCAGATGGGTCCGCGGAGTACTTAAACTGAAGCGTTCATAAACTGAAGCATGGGTGTAATTGGTTCCGGAAGTCTGTTCATAAACTGAAGCGTTCATAAACTGAAGCGAACTTTCCCATTGAAAGTAATGGAAAATGAATTAATCCGTTCCAGATGGGTCCGCGATGTTCATAAACCGAAAATTCATAAACCGAGGTGTTCATAAACCGAGGTTCCACTGTATATTTTTGTTACCTTAATTAATTTTTTCTGTCATTTCGTTGTTATTGTTTTCCTCTGCTTTCTTTTGCATTTATTTTTTAGAAAAAGATCTTCTTTTCTTCTCTTTTTCATTCTACTTCACTTCAAAACTATCAATAAAATATAAATATGAAACAGTAGAAATGACAAAGGGATCAGGGAAATCCACAGAGGAGGAGCCTATCAGTGGCTACTATGCACTCTTCCTCTACGGCCAGAGGCATTAATGCTTCTGAACACAAGTTGCAAGAAACCACAGGAAGGGAGAGCTGCTGTTGAGCTCATGTCCCACTTGTGGGTTTTTCACAGTCATCTGGTTGGCTGCTGTGAGAACAAGATGCTGGACTAAATGGGCCATTGGCTTGATCCAGCAAGCTCTTCTCGCCTTATAGTCTTTACCCTGACCTTTGACACTTGAAATGTACCGTACTGGGCTGAATATAAGCCGCACCCAAATATAAGCCGCACCTTTAAAATTGGGGGGGGGGAGAAAAAGAAAGAAATACCTGAATATAAGCCGCTCTATTCCTTGCTGGTCCTGGCTGCATACTGGGGGGAGGGGTGGTGCTGTGGGTTAAACCACTGAGCCTAGAGCTTGCCGATCAGAAGGTCGGCAGTTCGAATCCCTGCAACGGGGTGAGCTCCCGTTGCTCGGTCCCTGCTCCTGCCAACCTAGCAGTTCAAAAAAGCACGTCAAAGTGCAAGTAGATAAATAGGTACCGCTCCAAGCGGGAAGGTAAACGGTGTTTCCGTGCGCTGCTCTGGTTCGCCAGAAGCGGCTTTGTCATGCTGGCCACATGACCTGGAAGCTGTACGCCGGCTCCTCGGCCAATAATGCGAGATGAGCGCCGCAACCCCAGAGTTGGTCACGACTGGTCCTAAGGGTCATTTGTTTGCCCCACGCTCCATACCATAAGGTCACAAATATAAACCACACTTTTTGCGGTTGGAATTTGGGGGGAAAGTGAGACTTATATTCAGGCCAACATGGTCTATTTTCAGGACCCACCTTAGATTTTTTGTTGTTGTAATTCAAAGATTTAAACCTTGTTTTTAATGTGTTTTATATTGTTGTAACCTGCCCAGAGACCTTAGGGTGAAGGGCAGGTAATAAAATGAAATAATAATGTTTTTTTAAATAAGAGACACACATCTTTTGTAAACAAGAGGAATATTAAGAAGGGGAAGAGAGAAGATGAGGGCTTTTAAAAACAAGAGACAGAAATCTTCCTTTTCTGCCCTCTGCCACTTGGAATGGTGGAGAAATTCAGCTCCATTCAGCTTTGAAACAGTACCAAATTAGCAATTCTGAAGTAATACCTGAACCGAAGTGCGGCCATTTTGGTCACCTGGTGGCCATTTTTCTCCTCCCACAATGCCCCGGAATTTCAACTTGGGGCCTGGGGGGCAGGGAACAGGGAATATGGCAGGGATTTCCTGCAACAAAGGAAAAGACCAGATTTCTCCCCTTCCCCGCAAATAAAAATGATGAGAAATTTTGAATGCGCTCTTCTCTCAGCGCCCCCTCCCCCACCCAACTCTCTCTTTCCCACCCCTGACATTTGGTTTTGATGTTCTGGGTCCCCTCTGCTTTTCAGTGATGGGCACAAGACCATGGTCTTAGAGATGAAGGAGCAGATGGGCGAGTCCAAACCTGGAGTGATAGTTCTCTCTGTCGGAGGGGGCGGCATGCTGTGCGGTGTGATCCAGGGCCTCCGCGAGGTTGGCTGGGACGACGTACCCATCATCGCCATGGAGACCTGGGGAGCTCACAGCTTCCATGCTTCCTTGAAAGCAGGGGAGCTGGTGACACTTCCTAAAATTACCAGGTGAGCACACAGCACATTTGGTGGTGGGCTAGGAGCGTAAAAGATGTGACAGCTGATGCGGGCAGCGGCGTCGCTAGCCTTCTGGCTGCCCGGGGCGGCAATCCAGAAGGCACCCTGCCAGGGGGCGGGGCATCCATCGCGCGCATGCGTCACGTGTCTTGACGCACATGTCACGCTACGGAGTGGGTTGCCGGGCGCCTCGGATCCAGGTGCTGGAGCACCGCCGTCGGCAACCCGCTCCGTAGCGCGGCATGTGCTTCTTCCTACTCAGCATACCTGCCAAGTTGCTGTCAGAGAAATAAAGGACCAGGCAGGAAATAGCAGACCGGAAGTAGCGCTGTCGCCATTTTGGAACTGGGCAGAGCATGCTCAGAAGTAACTTTTGATGCTGCTTTGCCCAGTTCCAAAATGGCCGCCGCACCAGAAGTCGCACTGCAGCCATTTTGGAACTGGGCAGAGCAGTATCAAAAGTCACTTCTGAGCATGCTCCACCCAGTTCCAAAATGGCCGCTGCGCCAGAATAAACCAGGGAAAAACAAAAAAATCCATTTTTTCTGCTAGGAACAGCTGGAAAAACGGGGATTTCCTGGGGAAAACGGGAGACTTGGCAGCTATGGTATTCAGGCGTAGGCCTTCCTGAGTAGGAAGAAGACAAAGTGCGCTATGTATCGGCTTGCCACGAGCTTTGTCTTCTTCCTACTCAGGTGGAGGCGGAATGGCGAGGGGCGTCAGCAGCCCGCCCCTTGCCTCCGCCCCACCAGGAAGAAGCGAGGGGTGAGGCCAGAAACATCGGGGCCTCCGCGATGGCGGTCGCACCGACGCCACAGTAGCGAGGGGGCGCCGCACTCTTCCCCGCAACCTGTGCTGCTCCCCCCCATTGCGACGCCCCTGGATGCAGGCTGGTGTCCACTGGGTCTGGTACGGTGGAAGACAGGGAGCCCAACAGTAGGGGGCGCCAGAGCCAATGACAGGCAGGGCCGACCTTCTCCTAGTTTTGTCCCCATCCTCCTCCCTGTGGAGTTCTATAAGCAGCAACGCTGAGATGCAGGAGAAGGCTGATAGCCAGGACCACTCCCTGGTCGGTTGTAATAAAGCAAGCAAGCGAGGGCTGACTGAGGGCAGAGCTAGTGGGAGCTAGTGCAGTGGTTAGAGTGTCACACTTGGACCTGGGGCAGAAGAGTTCAAATTCCCACTTGACCATGAAACACACGGGATGAGGTCAGTCGCCTAACCTGCCTCACAGGGTTGTTGTGGGGATTCAATGAGGAAAGGAAAAAACAAATACACCGCCTTGAGGTCCTTGGGGAAGAACGGAGGGGTATGAAATAATAATAATAATAGATAAATAAACATAATATAGCCTCATTGTCATTACACATTGTTCACCTGAGCCAAACCCAACAAACAAAATCCAGCCCACTGATCTTCCTTTTCCTGTTCTGGGTCTAGCGTTGCTACCACTCTTGGGGCAGCTACTGTGGCAGAGGAAGCTTTGCAGCTGGCTCAGGAACACTGCGTCATATCACAGGTCGTCACTGACCCGGAGGCAGTGGCAGGCATTCCAAGGTTTTTGGGTATGTATTCGCAGGACATTCATCCTGTATTAATGCACTAACAACGAACTCGTTCTCCAAGTCTGGATAGTCAATGCAATTGAGTCTGTGATCTATACGAATAGTCTGCTGAATTTGTCTGTTCTGCCTTATTCATATACAACTGTGCTTTTGATATGATGGCATTTGTTGACAGGTTTGCTAAGGTTTAATGCTGATGCAAGATTAACCCGGGCGTTGGGAGAAGCAGAATGCAAATAATTAAATTGAATCAATGCCATATGTATTTGGTATCATCCACTCACAATTCCCTTGGAAGAAGGGTTGTTTGTTAAACCACTCTAGGAACTGGCAGGGGAACAGGGTCTCCTAACAACCCTCAGCACCCACAACAAATTACAGCTCCCAGGATTCTTTGGGGAAATCAAAGAATTGTAGAGTTGGAAGGGACCATGAGGATCATCTAGTCCAACCCCAATCAATGCAGGAATCGAGCATGGGGTTCAAACCCATGATCTTGAGATTAAGAGTCTCATACTCTTATCAATTGAGCTATCCCAAGTCATGACTGTTTAAAGCAGCGTTTCTCAACCGCTGTTCCGCGGCACACTAGTGTGCCGCGAGACGCTGGCTGGTGTGCCGCGACGTGCAGCGACGAGAAGGGCGATTTGCATTGTCACGTGCCTGGCAGCCACCAATAGACAGCGCTGACCCGCCGGAAAGCATTATTTCTCCTCCTATTTCCCAAAGCTCGTTGCAAACGAGCCTGGCGGCCGCCAATACTTATCACTAACCCGCCGGATGGCTTGTGAAGCCTTATTACAGGAGATTGCAACCAACACAGCAATTGGCAAGTGTTTCTTACAGTCATAATTATAGTCAATATAGGGCGGCACAGAGTTAAATTTTTTAAACTTTTTTAATGGTGGTGTGCCTCGTGATTTTTTTCACGGAACAAGTGTGCCGTGGCCCAAAAAAGGTTGAGAAACACTGGTTTAAAGTGAACATAGAAAATTAAGAAGAGGCTGCTGGATCAGACCAAAGGCCCATCTAGTCCAGCATCCTGTTCTCACAGTGGCCAACCAGATGCTCCAATGGGAAACCAGCAAGCTGATCCCAAGCCCAAGAGCAGTCTCCTCTTCTGTGGTTCCCAGCAATCGGTATCCAGAAGCATTGCTTCCCCTGACTGAGGAGGCAGAGCATAAGTCATTGTGGCATGTAGTCATTCATTTGTTCATTTGTCCAATCCTCTTTTGAGGACCAAGTGGTATATTGCGCTTCAAACACATGGTGTGAATTATTTCTACTACTGATTACTCATGCCTTCATGGCGAGGAGAAATAGCTCTGTTGCTTAGAGCATGGTGCTGATAATGCCAAGGTTGCAGGTTCGAGCCCCGTAAGGGACAGCTGCATATTCCTGCATTACAAGGGGTTGGACCAGATAGATGTTCCTCGGGGTCCCTTCCAGCTCTACAATTCAACATCCAGAGAACTTAAATGACCCTTTTTGCCTGCAGATGCGGAGAAGATCCTGGTGGAGCCGGCGTGCGGAGCGACCTTGGCAGCCATCTACAGCGGGCTGATCAAAACGCTGCAAAAGGAGTGCAGACTCCCCCGCTGTCTGGAGTCCATTGTCATCATTGTGTGCGGTGGTAACAACATCACCCTGGAGGAACTGGATCGCCTGAAGGATGAACTGTGCATGAACCACAGAATGAAGGAATATGTGGAGTGCAAGGCCGTTTTGGCAAAATGGAACCAGGGGTCATTCACAGCTTCGCTCCAAAAATCCACGGGGGCATGTGGTCATTAAAACTCACGGCTGCTTCACCCACCTTGCTTTCCCTAAGCTTTGTGTCGGGTGGGAGCAGAGGAGTGGGCGGACGGGGAAACTGGGTTGCATACGCCCTGGTGCCTCTAGATTTGGTTGGATCGCAAGCAAATATCTGAGAGCGCTAGATCCCAGGGCTGGTCATTGCCAGGGGAAGGTGGGAGGCCTTTGAGTTTCTGGGCAGCTGCCCATTGTGACCGGTCACTGAACTTTGAGGCCGTGTATGTTCGCTTTTACGCTCCAGCGGCACATAATTTTTATGAAATTATTTTACCTTTTTTTAAGGTAAAATAATTTCATAAAAATTATGTGCCGCTGGATTCTATGATCGATGATCTAGGTAGGTGAAAGGGCCATAAGCTCGGGGGTGTATCAGCTCTGCATGCAGAAGGTCCCATGTTTAATCCCCAGTGCCATTCTCCCAGTAGGGTTGGGAATGTTCCCTGCTCGAATCCCTGGAGAGCTGCTGCCAAACAGTGTAGACAATGCTGAGCAAAATGGACCAATGGTCTGATTCAGGATAAGGCAGCTTCCTATATTCCTATGAAAGCTGGCTTAGAGGGGTCAAGGTGCTCCCCTAGGTTGCTGATCAGGCTCCCCTGTGTGTGCCTGGCTCTGTTGCCTTGGTATCAGTGGATGTCACAATCCCTGGAGTTTGACCTTTCCCCTCCAGCCAACCAGTACCCAAGGGATTCTGGAATCTCCTTTGCAGTAACAGACACCTGAAGCCCAGAGACACTGGGAATCTCTAGGGGCTCCTGCCTTATTCTCCTAGATGCACTAAGAACAGCCTCTGGGTGATCGTACTGTCGGTTCAGACCTTCAAGGGAACACTGCCCCCCCTCCCAGGTAATTAATCAAACTTACAGCCTTTGCTCATCAACCTAAAGAAAGCCTCTTCGACTTTAGCAACGAGTTTCCTAAACTTGGGACCACCACCACCACCACCGAATACCACAACGGAGAAGCCCCACCAATTCATAAAGTGCCCCAAGCCTTGGAAACAGCCCAACTGGCTGTTTGATGATTTTACCAGGACTGTGCATAGATGTGATTCCACAGGATTATGGAAACCATATGGAAATCCGGCTTTCTGAGAATCTGTGTTGTTTTAAGTTCCCAGACCTCACGGAGGTGCAAAATATGCATATGTCTGGCTGACACCTGCTAAAATTCCAGCAATTAGAAGGCTTAGTGAACTGTTCTCAGTGAGCTGATTCAATGGGAAAGGGAGGAGGGATACAAGATTTTGTTTCAGATCCCACCTTGTGTTTGTACGCTGTTCCCGGGCCCCACCTCCCAGCATGGGACTTAAGAATGTAAGAAAAGTCCTGCTGGATCAGGCCTGTGGCCCATCTAGTCCAGCATCCTGCATCCTCACGCTGGCCAGCCAGATGTCCACAAGAAACCTATTGGCATATGGCATGTGCCAAATGTGTGCAGCTCCCCAAGTGTGTAGGTTCGTGGCAGTGCAGTTTTGCACCAGAAGATATTCAGACTCCCAACTCTTCAGTCAGCTCAGCCCTTTACTGACAGGTCCAAAGCATTAAGGCAGTTTCACTACAGTATATACAAGCTTCCACTAGAGCCTTAGTAGAAGGTGTAGGCATCAAATGCAAAGCAAGTACAACTCACAACATACAAACAGCCCAGAGTTCAGCATCTGGCAGAGCTTCCTTGCAGCAAAGCAGAGAGGCAATGTGCAGCCCCCTCTTAATATACCCAAGAATCACCACACCCTTGGCCAGTTGCCAGGTCACAGGGACCTATTTGGCTGGTTGCCAGGTCGCAGTCACCTTCAAACACTAATCACAAGACCTGCAGGTGCAAGATAAGGGAGGCACACACACCAGATTTTCCTGAACAGCAAGTAAAGGAACCTCAACACCCCTTCTTAATTCTAAGAAAAAACATGCATCAGAGCATGTGCGAAGTGTTTATACAGTATGCTTCACTAATCCCAACTTTTCAATCATTTCTTTGTCTTTCGAAGCTATTGGGTTTTGTCATTACATTAGCGATGTTCTGGCTTGACACACAATATACAAGTTTCGTTAATCCTTGTTCCACATTGTCCCTAATATGTGTCTATATTTGATATCCACATGTTTTGTCCAGGCCCTGCCATAAAAATGCAGGCCCGATTGTCCACCATAAACTATCACATGTAGCTTGGATTCTACATTCATATCAGTAAGAACCTGCATGAAATAGGGAAGCTTGTTGCTCAATTCAGACAGAGCAGCATATTCCGCTTTGGATTTAGACACAGACAGATACCAACCCGTTTCTGGGATTTCCAACCCACCAAAGACCATCCAAATTCTACTACTATTCCAGTAGTAGACCTTCTTGCCTGTACATCATTTCCAAAGTCTCACAGTAACTCCTCTACCCCAGCGGATGACAGTTTTAAACAGTAATAAAATAATAATAATAATAATAATAATAATAATAATAATAATAATATTTATACCCCGCCCTCCCCAGCCAAGGCCGGGCTCACACCAGACATAAAACAGCTGATTAAATTACAACATAAGAACAAAATTAAATAAACATTAAAATTAAAATGCAGCCTCATACGGAAGTCCTGTGTTGCTTTTAAATAGCGAAACACTCCGCTGTGGTTGGCTTTGAAACTACAGTAACCTGCTAAGAATACCCACAGCATTGCTTACATCTGGTCTGGACCCACTGTGAACTGTACAACAAACTGCCAATGGCAGACTGGCATAGCTCCTGGTGTTCAAACTCCACATTACTCTCTGTTTTTTGAAAGTATGTCACCATAGGAGTTTGAACGCCTTTACAATTTTGCGTTCCAAAACATTGTAACAGTTGTGTAGTTTTCTTTTCTGGCTTAGCAGAAAAACTCCCATCACTTACTCTTTGTACTGTACTTCAACTCCCAGGTAACTCTTTATGTAGTTGTTGTTGTTGTTGTTGTTGTTTAGTCATTTAGTCGTGTCCGACTCTTCGTTACCCCATGGACCAGAGCACACCAGGCACTCCTGTCTTCCACTGCCTCCCGCAGTTTGGTCAGACTCATTTTGGTGGCTTCGAGAACACTGTACAACAAACTGCCAATGGCAGAGTGGCATAGCTACTCTTTATAGTAGCTCCTAAATCTTTGAGCTGGAACTCTTGCCCCAACTGCTGGGCAAACTCCTGAATTTGTTTGTTTGTTTCAGCAGGGGGCCAGTCCACTGTCCCTCAGACCTTGTGGGGAGGCGGGACTATATTTTGAAGGGGGAAAAATGAACGAATTCCTATGCCCCACAAATAGCCCAGAGACGCATTTTAAATAAAAGCACACATTCTACTCATGTAAAAACACCAGGCAGGCCCCACAAATAACCCAGAGACACATTTTAAATAAAAGGACACATTCTACTCATGTAAAAACACCAGGCAGGCCCCACAAATAACCCAGAGATGCATTTTAAATAAAAGGACACATTCTACTCATGTAAAAACATGCTGATTCCTGGACTGTCTGTGGGCCAGATTTAGAAGGCGATTGGGCCAGATCCAGGCCCCGGGCCTTAGTTTGCCTACTCATGGTCTTAGTTATGTAACTGCTTGTCCCTCTCTTCCTCCCCTTCAGCTTTGGGAGAAAGCATCTCCTGTTTCACAGGACTTTGCAGTTGGTTGCCGTGGAAACAGCTGGGCCTGTGGTTCTAGGCCTGGCTCAGTGAGAGGCAAAACTACTTCAGAATTCGCATGGATTCTGGACCAGTTATTTTGCTCTGAGAACACAGCACGGGCTCAGGACCGCTTTTCCATTGCCAAGAGAAAACCTGGAACTTTTATAGTCCAGCTGATAACCCACAAAAATCAGTTTCCTAGCTTTGGGCTGCCCATTCTTTCTCTGTGCATTGGGGATATTAACCCAGGCATACCTGCCAAAAGTTCTCAAACAGGAGGCAGCTAGGCTTTTTACCATGGAGCAGATAGGAGTACTGTGGTGCCTCGACTTACTAATTTAATCTGTTCCGAAGGCACCTTCGTAGGTCAAAAAATTTGTAAGTCAACAAGCGCCATTGGAAATGCGATTTCCCATAGGAATGCATTAGAAACGGAAAAATTCGTGAGTCGAAGCAACCCCATCTAAAAATTCGTAAGTCAAAAAAACCCTATCTAAAACCGCCGCAGTTTCCGTTCGGATGTCGAGAAATTCATACGCGTGCGGCCATTTGCCCCATTCATAAGTCGAAAAATTTGGTTGTCGAGGCATTCGTAAGTCGAGGTACCACTGTATTATTTACCACAGCCTATTATGAATATAGAATGCTGCCAGCATGGCCTCCCCGCCCCACCCCGAATTTTACAGGCAAACCAGCATCATGAAGCAACAAATCTTTCATTGTCTGCAACGCCCTACCTTCACAAACTACAGTGCCCAGGATCCTTTGGGTGTGAGGGAATTTGCTTTCAACGCCTGGTGTGTACACAGCTATCTGCTGGGGTCAATGTATTTCCCTGCCCTTCACTCCCAGGCCCGGATTTATGATGAGGCCCTAAGCTACTGAAGGTAATGGGGCCCTCGTCCTTTATATGTCCACCTGTCCTTTGTCAACAACAAATTGTCGCTGTTTTTTGTGTTGAATATATGCTGTATGGTAATTTATGGACCTAATAGGTATCTAAAGCCATTTGCACATGTTGGCATGCAACCAGTCCATACAGAAGGTAGTCACCCTATATATAGAAATGAGCAAGCCAGTGACATTTTAGGGAGCAGGCTAGCAGGCGGGGCCCATTTTTTACATCATAGGAGCCTATACAACACGCAACACTGTTGCTGTATGTAGGTTTTGTTTTATTTGTTTTTCATATTTTGGAAATGTATATCCAGGTTATTTCCTTTAATTTTTTGGGGGGCCCCCAAGAGAGCGGGGCCCTAAGCTATAGCTTGTTTAGCTTATACGTGAGCCTAGGGCTTGGCGATCAGAAGGTTAACGGTTCGAATCCCCACGACGCGGTGCACTCCCATTGCTCGGTCCCAGCTCCTGGCAACCTAGCAGTTCGAAAGCACCTCAAAGTGCAAGTAGATAAATAGGTACCGCTCCAAGCGGGAAGGTAAACGGTGTTTCCATGTGCTGCTCTGGTTCGCCAGAAGCAGTTTAGTCATGCTGGCCACATGACCCAGAAGCTCTCTCAGCCAATAATGCGAGAGGAGTGCCGCCACCCCAGAGTCAGTCATGACTGGACGTAATGGTCAGGGGTCCCATTACCTTTTAAATCTGGCACTGCTCACTCCTAACGCTGCCTCATCGTCATTCCAGACCCAGCCTGCCAACCTGGTTTGAGCCTGCTTTCGACCATTTGAACGAAGGGGCCCTTTGTCTGAAGCAGCCACCCCAGACTGTCCCCCCACCTCCCTCCTTCCTCCACCAGCTAGCCTTGTCTGAAATAGGTCCCCCCCCCCCGCTATTCCCCATTTCCCCTCTGGCTGTCATTCTTTTAAGCATCGATTCTGCTCCTTTCTGTTAGGTCAGATCTCTGGTTGGAGGAGAGGAAGGGAGATGACCTCAGAGGCGAGGGCAGTGGTTGTGGGGAGTGCACCACGCCTCCCATAAGTGGCCAACAAACAAGCCAAGACCACCGGCTTATAAAGTGGGGCCAAGAGAAACCAACGTTCCCCCAATGAGACCAGAGTCGTGAAGATAAGCACAGCACCCAGGCAGCCACCCCCAGGAGGAGGAGCCCCCCTCTGAGTCCACCAGCAACTTCCTCCAAAACACCACCGCAAGCACCCAGCTCTGCCGTCCGACCACTTTGCAAGCCAAGCTCCAAAGCCTCTTCTAAGACCCTTGACAAGTAAGTGCACCTCATCGTCTGACTGGAGGTCTGCTAGGCTGAGCTAGACAATTGTAATGCACACCTTTAGCCGCCAGATAAGCAAGGTATAGGGCGCTTGCACTGAAAATTTGGATCCTTGGGAGAGTTGGATAATTGAGGTTCAGGTAAAGGCAGAAAATTCGCTTGCAGGGAGAGTTTGGTTTTTAATGCAATAAAATAAAGAAACTTTATTAAAGTTAATAAAGGATTAGTGTACTCACATTTTCAAACATATGTTTTTAGCCCTGGGGCCCAGGAACCTGCCTGTTTTCTTTTTTAAAAATAATAATGAAACTTCAGTTTCTCAATTCACACACTAGCAGCCAATTACAAAGAGGGACAAGGAGTTAAGCAGTGAAGCCTCATTGCAGTTGCAGGACAGCTTACCGCATCAGCAAGCATGACTGCCTGCACTTTCGAGAATGTATATGTAGCATGAGGACTAGAAACCTGATTGATTTAGATAGAATGGGACTGTGATTCTAAGATCACAGCACTCACAGCCATGGCTGTTTGAGACTGTATCAATGGACTTCAACTATATACCCATGAAGAAAGAGTCAAAATGAAGTTTTGAGGAAGCAAAACAGTCTTTTCCCCCTTATTCTTCCACTGTGCTTATTCTGTACCTAATCCCCATTCTACCCTCAGCTTTCCACAATGGCCTCCGACAAGCCCTTCCATGTGGTCACTCCGCTGCGGGTCAGCGGCCCCCTCTCCAAATTGGCTGGTACCAAGGTCTACCTGAAGCTCGAAAATACCCAACCCACTTGCTCCTTTAAGATACGGGGCATAGGGAACTTCTGCAAATCGGTAAGGAATGGAGAACGCTATATGGGGAAGGTTCATGGCTCAGTGGCAGAGCAGCTGCCTTGAGTGCAGAAGGCCCCCGGTTCAATCCCCAGCCTGTCCAGGTGGGGCTGGCAGCCTAAAACCCTAGAGAGCTGCTGCCAGTCAGTGTAGGGAACACTGAGCCTCTTGTCGGCTTACTATAAGGTACATTCCCATTTAAGACCAGAAAGAATGGCGAAGGTTACTGCTGGCTTCCTGTACTGCCCTAGGAGAGGCTGTAGCTCAGGTTAAGGCAAGTTTTGGTGTTCCTACAATGGGAACCTTCTACTGGGAAGTGATATTGCACATAAGGGATATTGTTTAATCAGCTTAGGGAACGAGCTTGAAGCAAGCTGCTGCTCAGTCTGGCAGCTGCCATCTTTGTTTGGGGGAAAGGCTCCTTCTGGGAAGAATTGAATCAGGCAGTGAACAGGCATGAAGTATTCAACAGAAGTGTAGTGTCCAGGTCAAGGGATGTAATAGCAGCACTCTAGTCTGCCTTGGTCAGACCACACCTGGAATACTGTGTCCAGTACTGGGAGCCACAATTTAAGAAGGATGTTGACAAGGTGAAATGTGTGCAGAGGAGGGTGACTGGGGTGATCAAGGGTCTAGGAGCCTTATGAGGAATGTTTGTAGGAGCTAGGTATGTTTAGCCTGGAAAAACGGAGATATCATAGCCACCTCCAAATAACTAAAGGGCTGTCACATGGAAGATGGAGCAAGTTTGTTCTCTCCTGCTCTAGAAGATAGGGCTCAAACCCCAACAGCTTCAAGTTACAAGAAAGGAGATTCCAACCAAACATACGAAAAAAATTTCCTTACAGTAAGAGCTGTTCTTTGAGTATTCTGCAAAGGTTTCATTTTGAGGTCAAGAGGACAGAATCTGGTCCAAACCTGCCTGGAAAGAACAGTGGGTGGTGGGGTTGCTTTTGTTGTGGGGTTAAGATGGCTCCTGTTCACACATTCCTATTCTTCTGCTTTCACAGTGGGCCGGAAAACACTGCATGCAGTTTGTCTCTGCCTCAGGTAATGTGGTTTTCTGTGGACACTGTCAGGGTTCCAGGGTTGGGGAGGATCCTGCTTGTGGAAGCTTCCCTTTGGGGCATGTGAGAACAGGATGCTGGACTGGAAGGGCTACTAGCCTGATTCAGCAGGCTCGTCTCATGTTCTTATGTGTACATTAGGGGAAAAATCACACTAAAAGGCTGGTGAATTTTTGCTAGGATTTGAAAAAAAATGTTTCCACAAGCCAACATGGAAATAGAGAGAGCTGAATTTAAGTTTGGAAAAATGAGAGAAACCGAAGCAGTGCAGGGAATTATTGGGTTGTTCTTATTTTTATTATGTATTTTGTGTTTTTAGGTTGTGATTTTAGACTGTGAACCACCCTGAGACCTGCGGGTATAGGGTGGTATACAAATTTAATCAACAACAACAACAACAACAACAACATGGTGGCTTAGAGGCTGAGCTGCAAATCAGAAAGTCCCCAGTTCAGATTTCTCCTCTCCCACAAATTAGATGGCCTTAGGCAGGACACCCTAGATTATATCCAGAATTGGTCATACTCCTCAGAGCCCCATTGAAATTAATGGACATGACCGACTTCATCCTATATAATAAAGTCCCTGTGTCTCTGCGTCCAAGTTTTCCCGTGTGTCCCTGGGTTACTGCGCATGTACCCCAGGGACACAGCGATTGGACCAGAGACTTGGAACGCACGCACGCACGCACGCTCTCCCCCCCTGCCTCCTCCAATCGCCGCTCCCGGCCGGACACCGCCTCACTGCAGGGCACGTCAGGGAAGCGAGGGTGGAGGCCGGCGGAGGCCTCCCCCTCACAACCCTCCCTGGCCCGTGAGAGGAGCGGCGGGAGGCCGCGAAGCAGCGGCGGCGAGGTAGGAGTTTGTGTCCCGCGTCCTTCCTGTCGGCGGCTGCGGGAGAGGAACGGAGGAGGAGAAAGCAGCGCTTTCTCCTCCTCCGTTCCTGCCCCCCTGCCACCAACAACAAGGACAGGTCCCAGGGTTCGGAGAAGCGCTGCGCAAGCGCTTCTCCGAACCCTGGGATGTCTCCTTGCTGTTGGCGGCTGCGGGAGAGGAATGGAGGAGGAGAAAGCAGCATTTTCTCCTCCTCCGTTCCTGCCCCCCTGCCGCCGACAACAAGGACAGGTCCCAGGGTTTGGAGAAGCGCTGAGCAAGCGCTTCTCCGAACCCCAGGATTCTAGCGCTCGTTATTGAACGGGCTGAAATACACTAGTATTATTATAAATGCAGTTGCTCTGTGTCTCTTTATATTTCTGGTTTTTTGCTCAAACACACATAAGGTGTTGTACGCCTTGGGTGGCTGAGGAATGGGGACAACCCTCATGAAGTCTAGCATCATGTGGTGTCAAATGGGCTTTCTTCCAGCGGGGAATGCCGGCCTTGCAACTGCCTACTGTGCAAGAGAGTTGGGGATCCCGGCTACCATCTTTGTGCCCCAATGCACGCCAGCTTTCACTGTGGAGGCAATGGAAGATGAGGGAGCCGTGGTATGCATCAAACAGGTAAGTTTGGGAGGAAGATCAGCCTTAACCCTTTCCCTGGCTTATCACAGAAGAACGAACGTTGGAAGCCTTTAAAAATCACAGTCATCATTCAATAAATCTTTCTTAGAATCCTAGTCGAATAACATGACTTCCTTTCCTCTAGACACTGGAGGAATGCCAAAACACAGCCAAAGAAATGGTAAAGAGATGCTGTAACTCGACCTACGTGCCTCCGTTCGATGACCCTCTCATCTGGTATGTGGTGTAATTTCTCCTTCGGTGGAGAAATTCAGTCCAGTTCAGTACCAGATTAGCCATTTTGAAGCAATACCTGAACCGAAGTGCGGCCATTTTGGCCACCCGATGGCTATTTTATTTCCCCCCACAATGCCCCGGAATTTCAGCCGGGGCTTGGTGCGCTGGAAGCAGGGAATATGGCAGGGGTTCCTGCCAAAATGGACTTCTGCAAAGGAAAAAACCAGACCAGATTTCTCCCCCTCCCCACAAATAAAAACGAGTCAGCGCCCCCTCCCCCAACTCTCTCTTTCCCACCCCTGACCTTTGGTTTTGATGTTCTGGGTCCCCTCTGCTTTGCAGGGAAGGGCACAAGACCATGGTCACAGAGATGAAGGAGCAGATGGGCGAGTCCACACCTGGAGCGATAGTTCTCTCTGTCGGAGGGGGCGGCATGCTCTGTGGGGTGATCCAGGGCCTCCGTGAGGTGGGCTGGGACCAGGTACCCATCATCGCCATGGAGACCCGCGGAGCCCACAGTCTGAATGCTTCCTTGGAAGAAAAGAAGCTGGTGACACTGCCCGAAATTACCAGGTGAGCACACAACACAGTTAGTGGGGGGGCTAGGAGGGTAAAAGACTACCCCTTACCTCAGGGCAGAAGCCACTACTGGTAGCGTGACACCTCATGTGGGCTGGTGCCTACTGGGTCTGGTAGGGCGGAAGGCAGGGAGCCCAACAGTAGGGGGCGCCAGAGCCAATGACAGGCAGGGCCAACCTTCTCCTAGTTTTGTCCCTATCCTCCTCCCTGTGGAGTTCTATAAGCATATAAGCAGCAACGCTGAGACGAAGGAGGAGGTGGCTGATAGCCAGGCTGGTGAGGGCTTACAGAGGGCAGAGGAAAGACCTGCATTGGTTCCCAGTACGTTTCCGAGCACAATTCAAAGTGTTGGTGCTGACCTTTAAAGCCCTAAATGGCCTCGGTCCAGTATACCTGAAGGAGCGTCTCCACCCCCATCATTCTGCCCAGACACTGAGATCCAGTGCCAAGGGCCTTCTGGCGGTTCCCTCGCTGCGAGAAGCCAAGTTACAGAGAAGCAGGCAGAGGGCCTTCTCGGTAGTGGCACCCGCCCTGTGGAACGCCATCCCACCAGATGTCAAAAAGAAAAATAACTACCAGACTTTTAGAGGACATCTGAAGGCAGCCCTGATAGGGAAGCTTTTAATCTTTAAGAAATTAGAGTATTCTAATATTTCTGTTGGAAGCCGCCCAGAGTGGGTGGGGAAACCCAGCCAGATGGGTGGGGTATAAATAAATAATTATTATTATTATTATTATTATTATTATTATTATTATTATTATTATATCATTACAATACAATTTAATACTGGGAGCTAGTGCAGTGGCTAATGTGTCAGACAGCAGGGTTCAAATCTCCACCTGACCATGAAGCACAGTGGGTGATTCCAGTCGCTGGCTGTTAGCCTAACCTGCCTCACAGGGTTGTTGTGGGGATTCAAGGAGGAAAGGGAAAAACACATATAACGCCTTGAGTTGAGCTCATTGGGGAAGAACGGAAGGATATGAAATAATAATAATAATAATAATAATAATAATAATAATAATACAGATCAATAAAATGGCCTCATTGTCATTACACATTGTTCGCCTGAGCCAAATCCAACAAGCAAAATCCAGCCCACTGATCTTCCTTTTCCTGTTCTGGGTCCAGCGTTGCTACTACGCTTGGGGCAGCTACTGTGGCAGAGGAAGCTTTGAAGCTGGCGCAAGAGCACCCTGTCATATCACAGGTTGTCGACGACTGTGACGCAGTGGCAGCCGTCGCGAAGTTTCTCGGTATGTATTCGCAGGACAGCCATCCTGTATTAATGCACTAATTGTGAACTCGTTCTCCACATCTGGATAGTCAGTGCAATTATATAGTGAACTAGAGTTCCCATCTTCTCTGACCATAGGCCATACTGGCTGGGGCTGATGGGTGCTGGAGTCAAATAAACTCTACAAGGCGCCACATTGGCTCTTGCTGCTCCAAGTGCTATTATGAATTTGTGCAGAACTGTATTGCATTGCAGGGGATTCCACGAGATGAGCCTTTGTGTCCCTTCCAACTGTACAATTCTAGTAGTCATTGATTTGTCCAATCCTCTTATTTGTCCAATCCTCTTTTGAGGATCAAGTGGTATATTGCGCTTCAAATGCACAGCATGAGTTACTTCTACGACTGATTACGCGGGTGGCGCTGTGGTCTAAACCACTGAGCCTAGGGCTTGCCAATCGGAAGGTTGGCGGTTCGAATCCTCGCGACGGGGTGAGCTCCCGTTGCTCTGCCCCAGCTCCTGCCAACCAAGCAGTTCGAAAGCACGTCAAAGTGCAAGTAGATAAATAGGTACCGCTCCGGCGGGAAGGTAAACGGTGTTTCCGTGCGCTGCTTTGGTTTCGCCAGAAGCGGCTTAGTCATGCTGGCCACATAACCCAGAAAAACTGACTGCGGACAAACTGGCTCCCTCGGCCAGTAAAGCAAGATGAGCGCCACAACCCCAGAATTGTTCACGACTGGACTTAACTGTCAAGAGTCCTTTACCCATAGCTGTCAAGTTCTCCCCTTTTTTAAAGGGAAATTCCCTTATGCTGAATAGGCTTCCTCGTGAGAAAAGGGGAAACTTGACAGCTATGCCTTTACATTTTTATTTTTTTTACTGATTACGCATGCCTTAGAGCAGCCCCCCCCCCAACTGCGGCCCTCCAGATGATTTGGCCTACAACTCCCATGATCTCTAGCTAACAGGACCAGTGGTCAGGGATGATGGGAATTGTAGTCCAAAACATCTGGAGGGCCGTAGTTTGGGGATGCCTGCCTTAAAGGCAAGGAGAAACAGCAGTGTTGGTTAGAGCATGGTGCTGACAACGCCGAGGTTGCAGGTTTGATCCCCTTACTGTATTGGATAGCTGCATATTCCTGCATTACAGAGGACTGGATCCGATGATCTCAGGGTCCCTCCCAGCTCTAGAATGCTATGATTCATCATCTAGAGAACTTAAATGACCCTTTTGCCTGCAGACGACGAGAGGATGCTGGTGGAGCCGGCGTGTGGGGCATCCTTGGCAGCCGTCTACAGCGAGGTGATCAAAATGCTGCAAAAGGATGGTAAACTCCCCAGCGAGCTGGAATCCATCGTCATCATTGTGTGCGGTGGCAACAACATCACCATGGAGGAACTGGAGCGCTTGAAGGAGCAGGTGTCCGCGGATAACGGAATGGGTGATCTCTTGGAGTGTGAGCTTGCATTGGCAACATTTAACAATCCATGCAACCTTTTTGCGGCTACGCTCCAAAAATCCATGGGGGCGTGTGCTCATTAAAACCTACGGCTGCTTCACCCACCCTGCTCTCCCCGAGCTCTGTGTCACCCCGGGGTGGGAGCAGAGGAGTGGGCGGATGGGAAAACTGGGTTGCAAATATGCCTTGGCGCCTCGGGATTTGGTTAAATCGCCAGTAGATATCCGAGAGTGCTAGATCGCAGAAGGCATCGCTAGATTGCTAGGAGGCCGTTTGGGTTTCTGTGCCCCTTGTGGCGAGTTGCCGAACTGCACATTTTGGCCTCTGCACATTTTGGCTGTGTGTGGGCTGAATAGGAAAGAGTGGCATGGAATCATAAACTGTAGAGTTGGAAGGGGGCTATGCGGGTCATCTAGTCAAACCACCTGCGATGCAGGAATCTTTTGCCCAATGTGGGGCTCGAAGCCACAAACCTGAGATTAAGAGTCTCATGATCTGTCAACTGAGCTAAGGGCATAAAGAGGGCTTCCCGTGCAATGCAGTTTTGAGAAGTCTTCCTCAGCTCTAGTTTATTGCAGCATCGTTTGCTTCTGAATTCCACCTCCTGGTTTGACCTTCAGCCCCAACTTCTGGCTTATTCCTGCCTCCTGGTTTGTCCTTTGTCCTTGATGCTACCTCCTAGTTCAGGCATCCCCAAACTTCAGCCCTCCAGATGTTTTGGACTACAATTCCCATCTTCCCCGACCACTGGTCCTGTTAGCTAGGGATCATGGGAGTTGTAGGCCAAAACATCTGGAGGGCCGCAGTTTGGGGGTGCCTGTCCTAGTTTCTTTCCACAATGACTTCTGGCTTTCTCAGTGTCTTGCCCTCGTACCTTTTAACCCTAACTTCTGGCTTGCCTTTCAGCTTGCTCTGCAGTCTTTTTAGAAAGCCAATTCAGGTGGCTTCTAGAAAGGCAACGACGTTCAGCTGTGGGGATCTTTTTCTCTCAACGATTTATATCTTACACGATTTATTATTTGAACTGTTATTCTCTGGGAGTGCTGTTCTATAACAGCTGGTGTAGTTTTAACCAGTAAACCACCTTGGAGAACTTCTTATCCAATAAAGTGGCATATAATTCCCCCCCAAATAATAATAATATAGTAATGACAATAAAGTTCTGTGGGTGGTTTTTAAAATGGTAAACAGCTGCTTAAAAGTGGGGGATAAATTTCAGTAGAAAGGGATTAGCCCTCTTGTCCCCTACCATAGTCCTGACAAATATCATCCCCCCTTGGCCCCCAGCAACAGATTATCTCCATAAAGCAGGCACGTCCAAAATTTGTTTCGGGGGGCCTAATCCAGCCCACTGGTCAGTTTAATCTGGCCCATGTGGCAGTTCATTTCCTGGGGTAAAATCCTTTTTAAAAGCTCAACTTCAATCCTAAAAGAAGGTTAACAACTTTGGTCGGCCCTCACAGCCCTTGACTTCATCAAAACTGGCCCTTTTTGAAAAAAAGCTTGGACAGCAATAATCCAAAGAGATTGGGAGGGTTTGCATGGCTCTTGCTGCCCTGGAATTCTTCACAGCACCACTTCAGCATTTTTCTAAACATTCTCCTAGGAAACCAGGACTGAAGTCAGTTCCCCAGTCAGTGTCAGGCAGCCGAGGAACCAAACCCCATGGCCGGTTGTAATGAATGGACAAGGAAAAGTTATTACCAGCGGCTTTTTATTCAATACTAGCTGGCCCTAGTGATTTATTTGTGTGATTTATTTGTGTGATTTCCCCTACCCTGTGCCGATCCATGACGTATCCCTGTGATTCCCCCACTCCTCCCCTCACCCCCCCCCGGCTTATCCCTGTGATTTCCCCCCCTCCCCCTCCCTCATCCCTGTGAATCCCCCAACTCTGTCCTGATCCATGACCTATTATGCCTCCTCTTCCCCCCACCCCTGGCTTATCCCTGTGATTTCCCCCCTCTCCTCCCCCTAACCCCCCCACTTACCCCTGTGATTTCCCTCCTCTCCTCCGTCCAACCCCCCACCCCCGGTTATGTGTTGCCCTGAGGGAGTCTCCATCCCCTCCTTCTCTCCTCTTCATGTGTTATCACTATGGTTGCTGAGAAGTGATTGGTGCACCTGTTTCTGCCAGCATAACCTGAGATGACACTGGCCTTAAGGTGTGTGAGTGATAGAAACAGGTAAAATGTGTGCGCGAAAGAGGGAAGCAAGGGTATGTGGGAGAGAGAAGTGTGTGTGCGCATGTGTGTGTGTGATAGAGGGGATGTGACTGTATACACCTAACTGGTGATTTCAAACAATTCCTGCCTTATTTCCTCTGGGAAAATATCAAAGACCTTGAAGCAGAACATGGGGTGTCAAGTTAGTGTTGATATTTATTAAGACCAAAAATAAAATACGTAAATCATAAAAATAACTTTTGATCATACAAGGCAAGACCGAATTCCCTTCATATGACTGACCAATACACTCGTATACCCTGATCCACAGGGACAGAGTTTATTCTACCAACAGATTCATATCCTTTTTGGCTCATGTATAAAGGGGGGAAAAGAGGAGAGGAAAGACGTCCCTTGAAACTCCTAAGCATTGAAGGCAAATTGCTGTTTTGGGTTTCCCCTCGCGTTTTTCATGCTTGTAGTGTAATTAGAATATAAAGCCCACATTGGCTCAAGCAGGGGGTGGGCAAGCTTTGTTTAAATAGACACCTCCTCCCCCCCCTTTCTAAACCACCAACTGGAGACTTAGTGCAAAAGACAGAGACTGGGGGGGGTATAAATTTGAGCCCCGGAAGTCTTTTTTTGGAGCATCTACACAGAACTGAGCACACAGTCCTTCCACACAAAAACTCAACTCCTAGTTGCTCCAAGCTTTCTTCAATTGAGCAATATATTTAGGGGAGGAAGGCGTTGTTTGGTTGTTGCTATGGTTAAACAGCTGGAGAGGTGGAGATCCCTGCAGTTCTCTGCAGAAGATCACCCTGTGTTCTGTCAGTAGTTCCAGATCCACTTTCTTCCGCGTCAGCACTTTCTGCTCCCATGTTGCACTGCGTGCTGAACAGCCTCCCCCCCCCCCCGATGCCCATGCAGAGAAAATACCAACTCTGTGCTTTATATGTAGGGAGGTCTCTGTACCCATAGGCTGCATTCACACAACGGGGGATTGTATTTTTCTGACATTCCCCTAAATGTTAATTCCTGCATTATTTTCCAGCTTCCACATGACATAAAAACCACTTCTGGAGTGGTTTATACCATTTCCCCAACATTCCCAGAGTGGTGCATGCTCTAGTTATCTCCCGCTTGGACTACTGCAATGCGCTCTGCGTGGGGCTACCTTTGAAGGTGACCCGGAAACTGCAACTAATCCAGAATGCGGCAGCTAGACTGGTGACTGGGAGCAAGGAATTATGCATGGCGTAATTAATGGAGGGGTAGGAGGTGGAAGAATGCCCCCCTTTTACTTTTTTGTGATAACCCCCTTAACTCTTATTTTTAGGCTGTTTTAGGGGGAAGTGCGATTTGGCTAAACTGGGGGGGGGGGGAGTAGGGTTCAGCAGCTGAGGCTTGCGGATTTCACACACCCCTCCCTCTTCTCCCCCCACCCCCAGTAATTCACTTTACTCCTGAGCACCAGCAATCTTAATTCAGCCACCCATCTGGCTTAATGAGCTGGAAGCAGGCATTTGGCTGGACTCTTTCAAGGCTTATTGTTGCGTCCATAAGGACTAGAAATTTTGAAAAGCAAACAAGCAAACAAACAGAAAGTTTGGATTTGCAGGCAGCCAAATCCAGCGCTTTCCCCCCGTGTCTGTGGAATCACAGTATATGAATAGCCCCGATTGTATCCATTCATTATAAAGCACCTTTACCCTTTCGAGAAAAGCGACCCGCTCACCCACAAGGGCCCACAGCACCAGCTGGGGTCGTGTCGAGCATGATGGGAAGAGTTTGACACACCAACACACACAGCCCGTGGGGCATCAGTCCCAGCGGACCTGGATGGGCGAGAATTTCCAGAGGTCAGGATGGCCCATATGTATCAGATTGCGGTAGGGAGAGGAGGTCCATTGGAAAGGAGGTAGGTTGTCCCAGGTTGGCCCGCTGGTGGCAATGAAACTGTAGTTCTTGGCCATCGCAAAGGAAGTGACCTGGCAAAAGGAAGGTGAGGCAGTGTCACGGATGCAATGACCTGTGCTAGTGTTCCCCAAAATTGCTGCCTCCGACCACTTGAAAACCAATTCTGGCAGGATGGTTCCTCAGATGAAGGAGCAGGATTCTGCCTACGTTTGGGATACAATCCGACACCATCTTGAATCAAAATGGTGGACCTGAACCTTTCAGAACTCTTACTGATTTTAACCAAAGTGTACAAGATGGCTCCTGAAATCAAGGAGCAGGTCTTCGTTTATGTTTGGGTAGAATTGGATGTCATTTTGAATCAAGATGGTGGATCGAACCTTTCAAAACTCCCCCGATTTCAACTGCATATGTCAAAACTACCCTGGGTTTTTTTTGTTTTTGTTTTCTTGGAATTCCGAAGCAACCCTGGGCATTAGACTGCTAGTGAATTATATTTTACATGCGTTTTTACAATTATATCCTTGTGTGGTGGGGACTAACGGACAGAAAGTGACAGTAGATCCTTATGGCTGCAAAATTACTTCAAGGTTTGAAGAATTAACACCCACCAGTACATTCCTCAATGGTGTGAAAGTCTCTTTGCCCTTTCGTTCATTTATCTGATCATCATCACTCTTGTTTGGAATCAGATGTGGCACAGGGACTGTTTGAGAGCCTAAGAAGAGCCTGGTGGATCGGGCCAATGACCCATCTAGTCCAGCATCCCGTTCTCACAGTGGCCAACCAAATGCCCCAACAAGCCCACATGCAGAACCTAAGCACAACAGCAGCACATTCCCCTCCTGCGGTTTCCAGCAAGCAGCATTAAAAAAAAAACATTACTGTCTCCAACTGTGGAGGCATAGCCCTGCCATAACGGCTAGCAGCCACCGATCGCCTTATCCTTCATGCATTTGTCATCTTTTAAGGTTGGTGGTCCTCACTGCCTCCTGTGCCAGGAAGTCCCATAGTTTACCTACGCACTTGTGGGGTGTAACATAAACAGTCAAGTACAACATTTCCTGTTTGCAGGCAGGGGAAGGTTGGTCCAGCCAGCTGAACTTCCTGTTACACCTGGTCGGGAGCATCCTTCCTTTGCATGTGACCAGGTAGGTGGGTGTGGCCCTTCCAGAACTAGCAAAAGGGCCAGTCACGCAGCCACCTTCCTCTTCTTCCTCTTGATGCCATGCTCTCTTGATATTTTTGCTGTCTGCTGGCTCTCAGCCACCAGCTCATTTCCATACGGGATGAACTCAAACCCTTTCCTGTAACTCTAAGCTAAAGCCTGCCTTCAGGGACCCAACTGTGAACTAAATGTGAGTAAACTTCTTATTACTTTTAAAAGAAGCCTCTTAATCTTTATTCTCTTTAGGAGGGACAAAAGGAGACTTACCAGCAGCCAAACCCAATCTGAACAAAGCCAGATTGGATTGCTTAAGTTAAGAGATTCTAACGAATTTACCAACTAGTTTTCTGCTATGTAAAGAGGGGAATGTACATTGTTGTATGAATAAACTCACTAGCATGAGTTAGGAAGGATAATATTTAATCAATCTATCCTTTCCTGCTACCCACAACATTTCCCACTGTGAAAAGAAGCACTTTCTTTTATCTGTCCTGCTTCCATTAATATTCCATTAACAATTAAATCAAGAACAAATTGACTACAAAACAGTTTCTACCCAAAAGCTGTATCCATCTGAAATCCTGTAACTAAATAATTGACCTGAAGAGTTGTGTAGGCATGTGCATGTGTGGCTGAAAATGTGTTTTTTGTTTTGTTTCTTGTTTTTGATTTTATGGGATGGCATCCAATTTCATTGTAATTACACAATGACAATAAAGAAATCTAATCTAAATGTTTAAATCAGAATTCATGGTTTATTCTTACTGTGAACATGAGCAGACATTATTTTTTCCTTGCTGTTACATTTGCAATGGAAATAGCTATCAAAGAATAGCTGTTTAAAACTGGCTCCCCTGCAATTACCTTGGGGTGCCCCCAAACCATTTGGCCCTAACTATCACACTTTAACCTCAGTCGTCTTAGCAACTGAGCCTTCAGTGGGGGCCATTGACATTCCTCTCCCATCTGTGTCCCTGGAACATCTCAAGGAGATGCTCGGCTTCACCCTGGTGCTAACGCGAAACATAGACATAGCAAAACATCCCGAAGGACCAGTTGTGCCAATTTCCGGGGTCAGATAGGAAAGGAATGCAGCGGAGGAGTCATAAAAATGCAGGCACACAAAACCAAGCCTAATATATTCTCTCCGAGGGCCCTTCTGGCGGTTCCCTCACTGCGAGAAGTGAGGTTACAGCAGGCATCCCCAAACTTTGGCCCTCCAGATGTTTTGGACTACAATTCCCATCATCCCTGACCACTGGTCCTGTTAGCTAGGGCTGATGGGAGTTGTAGTCCAAAACATCTGGAGGGCCGCAGTTTGGGGATGCCTGGGTTACAGGGAACCAGGCAGAGGACCTTCTTGGCAGTGGTGCCCGCCCTGTGGACGTCAAGGAAATAAACTACTATCTGACTTTTAGAAGACATCTGAAGGCAGCCCTTTTTAGGGAAGATATTCAATGTTTGATGTTTTATCGTATTTTTAATATTCTGTTGTGGGCCGCCCAGAGTGGCTGGGGAAACCCAGACAGATGGGTGGGGTATAAATAATATAGTGTTGTTGTTGTTTTGTTGCTGCTGCTGCTGCTGTTGTTATTAAAATTATTGTTTGCTTAAGATTAAGATAAGATTAAGATATCTTTATTGTCATTGTCCCCTTGCGGGAACAACGAAATTACTCGGTTGCTACATCCACTCAGATAAAGCATTCCGCATAATCCAAAATTACGAAACCTAATTAAAAACAGTAAATATAATACAAAATAACAAGTAAAATAAGATGACTTCAAAGTGCAGTCTTTCCATTTAAGGCCAAAATTGCTCTAGAGAAGAAACAGACGGCTCGTTCTTGCCTGCATTGTTCTATATCTCCGTCCCGATGGCAGGAGCTCAAAGAAATGGTGACCAGGGTGCATTGGATCTCTTGATATGTCTAGTGCTTTTCTATGGCACCTGGTGGTGTAGATTTGTTCTAAGGTGGTGAGTGAGCAGCCAATAATGCTCTCTGCTGTTTTAATAATTCTACACAGCCCTGCTCTATCCTGAGAAGTACAGCCTCCGTACCACAATCAATATCATCATCATCAAGGTTAAGTGGAATTAATATTGAAACATGATTAAAATAAAAAATTTCTACGTCAACTGTGAGAAGAGGATGCTGGACTAGATGGGACCATCGGCCTGATCCAACAGGCTCTTTTGATGTTATGATATTCTTAACCCCATACCTTCATATCGGTGCCTCCGTGTGGCCTCTGATGCAGGGCCCCAAAGGGGTAGGTGCCATTAGCAGGGTTCAGGTCTGAGCGGGCAGCAATGGCGTTTTCGCCATTCTGTGGCGGATCACAGCTTTGGCACCGGGACAGTGGGTCCTTCGGGAAGTTGTTGTACCTGCATGGAGAAGCACAGGGAGGATGTGAATGGGGACAGAACAGTCAGGGCTTCAAGCGATGGCATAGTGGGCATACAGACATGCAAGGGCTCACTGTGATGGTCCTCTTAGCTACTCACCCAAGGAGAGCCCAAAAATGTTGGCCCCTATGTTGGTCCATATACACACAGAGACCTCTAAAGGAGATGGAGCAGGTGGAATTATACCAAATTCATTAGGATCAGAGATCGCCTAGGGCCTGGATGGTTTTGGAAGATACTCAATTTGCAAAACACAGGGAGTTTGGACAAAAGGCCTTCAGGCCAACTGAAACGCAACCTTTCGCTTTTAATTGGAAACGCAAGCCATCTTGTAAAGAAGGGTGACCATCTATATACCACTAGCATGAAGCGGGAACCCTGTGCAAGAAAAAGAAAAAAGTACCCAGCCTCTGCTTGATTGTATTGCTCATTCTCCTTATTAACTCCTCCAGTTGACAGACCAAGGAGTCATCAATTATCCTGGCTTTCCAACAAAATAATGAGCAAAGATCTTCTCCATCTCAACCAGGGAGTGTTTCACACGAGCCGGTGAACACCCAATCCAATTTCTAAGTCAACGTTTTCTCCAATTCATGCCTTGCTCCAAAAAATGTGATGTCCAGCTTGCAACCCAACCCTGTTTCAACAGCAAGGAGAAAGGGGTGTACAGTGGAACCTCGGTTTACGCCTACCTCCGTTTACGAACGCCTCCGTTTACAAATAGCACGGACCCGGAAGTGTTTACATCCAGGTTCCGCGGCACTTTGCCGAGGTACCACTGTAGTATCCATTCTTTGTTCATGCAACTCCCAGCCTGCAGGGGGCAGCATGGGCTGACGTCTTACCTCATGAGCTGGATCATTGAGCCCAGGTCCCGGACCAGCGTCTGGTTGCGCCGGAATATCTGGGCTCGGGGATTCTTCTCATAGGTGAACCAGTCGCCATATTTCTGAACCAGCTGAGGAATGCCGCTGGTATTGAAGATTTCTTTAAAATACCTGGGTGTGGAGAAAAAGCCATGGAGCAGTGCCGGGGGGAGTCTATTATTTATTTGTTGCATTTACAGCCTGCTTTTCCTCCAAGGAGTTGAAGGTGGCACACGTAGTTCTCTCTCTCCCCCCCCATTTAATCCTCACAACAACCCTGCAAGGTAGGTTAGGCTGAGAGAGGAAGCAACTGGCCCGAGGTCACCCAGTGAGCTTCACAGCCAAGTGGGGATCTGAGTTCAGGTTTCTCCAAGTCCTAGTTTGGCACTAGAACACATTGTCTGGTGTCGGACTAGATCGCGGCTCAATCCAGAGGTTGTCACTTAGCTCCCGAAGGAAGGTTTTTCAGTGGCACGACATTATATTCTAACAGATTATTGAATATTACAAACCTAGACAGCATCTTAAAAAGCAGAGACACCACCTTGCCGACAAAGGTCAGTATAGTTAAAGCTATGGTTTTCCCAGTAGTGATGTATGGAAGTGAGAGCTGGACCATAAAGAAGGCTGATCGCCAAAGAATTGATGCTTTTGAATTATGGTGCTGGAGGAGACTCTTGAGAGTCCCGTGGAATGCAAGAAGATCAAACCTATCCATTCTGAAGGAAATCCGCCCTGAGTGCTCACTGGAAGGACAGATCCTGAAGCTGAGGCTCCAATACTTTGGCCACCTCATGAGAAGAGAAGACTCCCTGGAAAAGACCCTGATGTTGGGAAAGATTTGGGGCACAAGGAGAAGGGGACGACAGAGGACGAGATGGTTGGACAGTGTTCTCGAAGCTACCAACATGAGTTTGACCAAACTGTGGGAGGCAGTGGAAGACAGGAGTGCCTGGCGTGCTCTGGTCCATGGGGTCACGAAGAGTCGGACACGACCAAACGACTAGACAACAACAACTTCATTTGATGTAAGTTGTTCCATTTTAAAGTTATGTATTATTATGACTTTTTGTATGGGATCAGATTATGAAAGATGGTACCCCGTGTGAAATGATCGGGGAGGCTTTGACTGTGCTAGAGAAGAAACAAGAAGGGAGGGCAAAAGGTTTAAGATGCTACCTTATGTGGTGGCAATGTAAAGTTATCAAAAAGACCTGGGAAAAGACGTATACAGATTTGAAGAAAATGTGGGAAATGATTGTTGTTTAAAAAAAACCTGAAGTTATGATATTGATGGATTGTTTGAGTGAAAGACTTTGTTCTGATATGCAAGACTGGATACCAGGCCAAGACCAGCCAGCCCCTATGGAAGGAAGAAGCCTCAGCCAAAGAAGATAAAGAAGAAGACCGGCAAAATAAATTACTGAACTATGCAGGACAAATTATTACAAAAAAGGGCAACTGTTCAATGCATATTTTTAAAGCTTTGTGTACAGATTTTTACATTAGTTTAACTTTTAAAAGTCACTTGTAATAAGATGAAGGTGGTTTTAAAATTGGATTGTTAAGTATATAAGGTTTTATGGACATGCATAAATAAGTATATTACAATGGAACCAAGAGGAGGAGTGAAGGGAAGTCGACCCAAAAATTATGGTTTAATCCGATTATGATTTTTTTCCTTTTCCATTCCGTTATTTTTGTAAAATCAATAAATGGTTATCAAAGGGGGGGGAAAGGGGGGGAGATTATGATAATGTGTGTGTTCCTTGTTCTACATTTTGCTGCTATAAACTGCCTCGTGTGTAGCACCAGAGAAAGGCGGTATACTAATTAAAAGTGAAATGAAATCCTTACGGCACATTGTAGCTCGCCCAGTAGCCTTCTTGGTAGAGCAGTTCCGTCTTGTCGTCAAAAACCACCATCCCCCTGGAAAGACCAAAATATTATTATTTTGAGGTCGGGGGGGGGGGAGTCAGGCACTCAAGTCTCAGTGCTGGGAAGACCCCGCAAAGCTCTCATCTCCTCCCAGGTGCAGTGGGAAGCTGCCTTGTACCAAGTCAAATCACTGGTCCATCTAGTTCAGTATTGCCTGCAATGATAGGCAGAGGCTCTCCAGGATTTCAGGAAGGGGGTCTCGCCTATCGGGAGACGCCGCTGGGGATTGACCTAAGGCTCTCTGCATTCAAAGCAAGTGCTGGAACCATTGAGCTAATGCCAAATTAAATAGCTGAATTAAATAGTAAACTGTCTAGTAACAAAAAAATAAAAAATAAATTCCTTCCAGTAGCACCTTAGAGACCAACTAAGTTTGTCATAGGTATGAGCTTTCATGTGCATGCACACTTCTTCAGATACACTGAAACAAAAGTCACCAGACCCTTATGTATAGTCAGAGGGTGGGGAGGGGTATTACTCAGAAGGGTGGTGGGAATGGGTGATTGGCTGATAGGAGTGGCAAACCTGTTGTCTTCTAACAATGTCTTCTAACATTGTGTATGCCATCAAATGCCAACGGTGCCCTTCAGCTCTCTATATTGGACAAACAGGCCAAACCCTACGCCAAAGGATAAAGGTAAAGGGACCCCTGACCATTAGGTCCAGTCGTGACCGACTCTGGGGTTGCGCGCTCATCTCGCATTATTGGCCGAGGGAGCCGGCGTATAGCTTCCAGGTCATGTGGCCAGCATGACAAAGCCGCTTCTGGCAAACCAGAGCAGCACATGGAAACGCCGTTTACCTTCCCGCTGTAGCGGTTCCTATTTATCTACTTGCATTTTGACGTGCTTTCGAACTGCTAGGTTGGCAGGAGCTGGGACCGAGCAACGGGAGCTCACCCCGTCACAGGGATTCGAACCGCCGACCTTCTGATCAGCAAGCCCTAGGCTCAGTGGCTTTACCACAGCGCCATAAAACTGACATCAGGAATCACAAGACAGAGAAACCAGTAGGAGAACACTTCAATCTCCCAGGACATTCTATACAAGATCTCAAAGTAGCTGTTTTATTACAGAAAAATTTCAGAAACAGACTGGAAAGAGAAGTTGCTGAATTCCAACTCATTACCAAGCTTAAAACCATGGAGAGACCTGGTCTGAATAAGGACACTGGATTCTTATCTCATTATACATGATCAAGCTTTCTTTAGCACCTCAGCCCTTGCTTTTTCCTGCAAGACCAATTGCAGTCGTTAACAGTCGTTAACAGTCATCAACAGGTTTACCACTGACTATACATAAGGGTCTGGTGACTTCTGTTTCAGTGTATCTGAAGAAGTGTGCATCCACACGAAAGCTCATACCTATGACAAACTTAGTTGGTCTCTAAGGTGCTACTGGAAGGATTTTTTTTTTTTACTACATCAGACCAACACGGCTACCTAGTAACAGTGAATCAAACGATTGCCCTGTCTAGTATTGTCTGCCCTGAGGGACACGGGTGGCACTGTGGTCTAAACCACCGAGCCTCTTGGGCTTGGCGATCAGAAGGTCGGCAGTTCGAATCCCCGCCACGAAGTGAGCTCCTGTTGCTCTGTCCCATCTCCTGCCAACCTAGCCGTTTGAAAACACACCAGTGCAAGTAGATAAATAGGTACCGCTCAGGCGGGAAGGTAAACAGCATTTCCGTGCGCTCTGGTTTCCGTCACGGTGTCCCGTTGCACCAGAAGCGGTTTAGTCATGTTGGCCACATGACCCGGAAAGCTGTCTGTAGACAAACGCCAGCTCCTTTGGCCTGAAAGTGAGATGAGCACCACAACCCCATAGTCGCCTTTGACTGGACTTAACCGTCCAGGGGTCCTTTACCTTTACCTGTCTGCCCTGACTAGCATCAGCTTCAGCCGCTGACTAGCAGCAGGTCCCTTGAAAGCCCTACCTGGAGACGCTGGGAATTGAAACAGGGACCTTCTGCATTCAAAGCAGATGCTCTGTCACCGAGCTATGTTTTTTTTCTCCTCTGCTTTGTGACAAAGTGTGGGCTATAAAACCAAAGCAAGACTAAATAATATTATAGTGTCTGTCAGGGATGCTGGTGGCTACCCTCGAGTAACGACGCGCCACACCGTCGTGTCTTTAAGACTTTTATTGGTGCATACTTATTTACAGTGCAATGGCGCTTTCCGGCTACGCGCCCAGCAAAGTAGTTTGGGGACCCCAAAGCGCCGCCCCTTGCTCCTACGGGAGCTGGCACGCCTCAAATCAGGCGTTGGGGGGAAAAGGGCACCTGTCCGATGCTCCTGCGCTGGCCATTTCCTGTATAGGAGCTCTAGGCTGCAGTTGCGGCTCTTGGGTGCAGCTCCGCTGCTGGAGCTCTGACTGGTTGAGGAGCTGGACTTTATGATGGGGGTCTGTTCTCTGTAACTCCGCCCCCTTACAGCGTCATGGTTCACAGCTGCTTGCACTAATCCTAGCTCAGTAAGCCAAGATGCTGGGCTCAGTGTTATAGGTAAACCTGGCCGCTATTAAGCAGGGAAAGCGCAATATTTAAAGGTGTGTGGAGATGAGGGCGAGAGCTGGGCATCCCTGCTTGCCCAGAAGGTACAGTTTGGAGCACTTACGGGATCTGCTCCAGCACCGTGAGGACGCCCTTCTGGAGGCTGGCCTTCCCCGGGACGAAAGATTTGTAATCCACGATCATCCACTGGTTATTGTACCTGTGGCAAAGAAGCAGAACAGGTGAGTGCCTAGCATGCGCACAATGCTTTTTGAATTAAGAGCGGTGTGAAAGTGGCCTAGGGGCCCTTGAATCAAGCTGCTCCCTTTCAGCCTAATCCACATCTTCTGTCTGCAAACAGAATTATAATTGTATTATAATTTGGAATTGTTGCAATGAGGCTATTGGATGGTAATCGAAAATTAATAAAAATTATTATAAGAGAAAGAGAGAAGATGCTGGTGGGAGTAGCTCTTTGCTGCCCAAGATCCAGTTAGGCTATGGCAGGCATCCCCAAACTTCAGCCCTCCAGATGTTTTGGCCTACAACTCCCATGATCCCTATCTAACAGGACCAGTGGTCGGGGAAGATGGGAATTGTAGTCCAAAACATCTGGAGGGCCGAAGTTTGGGGATGCCTGCCATAGCCTAACTGGATCTTGGGCAGCAAAGAGCTACTCCCACCAGCGTCTTCTCTCTTTCTCTTATAATAATTTTTATTAATTTTCGATTACCATCCAATAGCCTCATTGCAACAATTCCAAATTATAATACAATTACTAATACCTATCATTCAAATATCAAATTATATAATTTAGGTGCCCCCCCACGTGCTAGAATCAATGGTTTGATGTTTCTCTTTATTTCTGCGTTCCAAAATCTTATTACTGGTACAGCGGTGCCTCGCTAGACGAATTCTTTCCACGGGTCAATTCTTATAATGAAAAATCCGTCTAGCAAATCCCCTAGGAATGCATTAAAAAATTTTATTATTATTATTTTGCCCATAGGAACGCATTAATTGAATTTCAATGCATTCCTATGGGAAACCGTGATTCGCTAGATGAATTTTTCGTAAAACGAATTCGTCTAGTGAGGCAACCTCCGCTCGAAAAATCCTTTCATTAAGCGAAAAATTCATCTTACAGGGCGTTCGTCTAGCGAGGCACCACTGTAATTTAAATTACATTCCGGTCAAAATAATAATCCCTTACGCAACAACTGCAATATTAATAACTTCTATTCGTGTTAATGATTTATAGAAATACAAGTGAGGCCCCTTGTTCTTCCTGTGTGTGGCAATTATTCTGTCCGTGGTGTTTCTTCCTGTCCTTGTAAAATGTTATGTCTATCTTTCCCCCGGTTGTTGCTATTCTCCGTCACGCCTTGGGTGGAGCTGATATCCCATTGCAGTTTCAGAAATATCTCCATTGCTCTGTCCCGTGCTTCGTTGTTTCGCAACTTTAACAACGCCAGCTTCTACCTGATCCCGTCAAACTGGAGACGCCATTGGGGATTGAACCCAGGAACTTCTGCATGCAGGGCCTGTGCTCTACCTATGGAGCTACGGCCCCTCCACTCACGTGCCGCTGTTGAACTTCTGGAAAATGGCCGCCCACTCCATCCCACTTGTTGCCAGCCGGTTGGCCACGATGTTGCGCAGCCACTCTAAGACGCTCTCCTCGGGCTGAATGAACGTCCACAGGCTGCTGTTGCTGTTCCCAATGGTGGTTTCCAGGGATACCTGCAGAGGGGAAAGGCCCTGAGCAAGCCTTGCATCTGGGAACCCCAGGTTGTCCGATGGAGGGAAGTGTCCTAGCTCGGCGGGAGGACACCTGCTTTGCACGCAGAATGTGCCAGGTTCAACCCGTACGCCAGCCTTTCTCAGCCTCTCAATCTCCCCAGATGTTGTTGGACTACAACTCCCATCATCCCTGAACACGGGTCCTGCGAGCTAGGAATGATGGGAGTTGTAGGCCAACAACAACTTGGGACCCAAGGTTGAGAAAGGCTGCCCTATGGCATCTCCAAATAAGGCCGGGAGAAGACCCTGTCCGAAACCCTGGGGAGCCACTGCCAGCCAATGTGTTGATGATACAGAGCCAAATGGACCAATGGGTCTGACCCTGTACATACAATACAGTTTCCTGTGTTCCTATGAGATTATCTGAAGGATTTCAGTGATTTCTAAAAGCGCAGAAATAAAGCAATTTGCTTGATGTTTTCCCAAACGGGAGGAATTTTCAAAGGTTATCAAGGCAGCCTCTGTGTCCTTCAACAGGGCCAATGATAGCTCAGTTGGTTAAAGCATAGTGCTGATAATGCCAGGGTTGCAGGTTCGATCCCCGTAATGGGCAGCTGCATATTCCTGCATTGCAGGGGGTCGGATGAAATGATCCTCAGGGTCCCTTCCAACTCTGCAATTCTATGACTGTCCCAGTAGCACCAATTGGATTCTCGACCTGGGATCTGGAAGTGGGGGTTGTGTCCCTGGTTCTATCTCTAGCATTGGGCCTAGGAAAGACTCCCTGTCTGAAATCCTGGAAAGCTGCTGCCAGTCTGTGTAGACAATACTGAGCCAGAATCAATATAAGGCAGCTTTCTATATTCCTACTGAATCGTGTTTGGCCTGAGTGCAGGACCTGCTATTCTGCATGCTACTAGCTACAGTGGTACCTCACAAGACGAATGCCCTGCAAGACGAATTTTTCGCAAGACGCATGCGTCTTGCGATCTGATGGTGACTCACAAGACGAATTTGTTTTGCGAAAAATTCGTCTTGCGAATCGCGGTTTCCCATAGGAATGCATTGAATTTTAATTCATGTGTTCCTATGGGCAAAAAAAGAAATTTCAATGCATTCTCACGGAACGAATTAAATTCGTCTTGCGAGGCACCACTGTATATCCAGCCAAGTCTCCAGAGGCTTCAGTTTGAACCCATCTTGGATGACATCTGCAGCAGAGGAAGGTTCTGCATGCTGGTTGCAAGGTTAAATAACTCCCTATCTAGGACAGCAGTGGAAGAGACAGGGGCCACTCACCAAGCCGCTACTCAAGATGTAGAAGTCATCACCAGAGAAGATGGCGCCTGGGTAGGAGGAGAAAGACTGGACATACCCGGGGATCAAGCTGTCACCTGGGGAGCCCAATTGCAAGCAGCCATCAGCACTTCCCTGGCAACAGACACCCCCCCTCCCCACTCCAGTAAAGACCTTCGATTCTTATAAGAATAAAAGAAAATTATAAATTACTTTGGAGATAGTAATGTTATAAGTACTCTAAGGTCCAAAATATAAAATAGGTAAAGGTAAAGGGACCCCTGATCATTAGGTCCAGTCGTGACCGACTCTGGGGTTGCGGCGCTCATCTCACTTTATTGGCCGAGGGAGCCGGCGTACAGCTTCCGGGTCATGTGGCCAGCATGACAAAGCCGCTTCTGGCGAACCAGAGCAGCACACGGAAACGCCGTTTACCTTACTGATGTAGCGGTTACCTATTTACAGTCATACCTCGGTTTAAGTACGCCTCGGTTTGAGTATTTTCAGTTTAAGTACTCTGCGGACCCGTCTGGAACAGATTAATCCACTTTCCATTACTTTCAATGGGAAAGTTTGCTTCAGGTTAAGTACAGACTTCCAGAACCAATTGTGTTTGTAAACCGAGGTACCACTGTATCTACTTGCACTTTGATGTGCTTTCGAACTGCTAGGTTGGTAGGAGCTGGGACCGAGTAACAGGAGCTCACCCCGTCACGGGGATTCGAACCGCCGACCTTCTGATTGGCAAGCCCTAGGCTCTGTGGTATATAAACCACGTGTCTGAAATTGTACAGGAGAGCAACCCTGGAGCCATTTTTACTTCCCCAGTGACCTCAAATACTCCTCTGCAGTATGGGAGGCAAATGGGGAAAACCTCCCCATTGTCTCTTTGCTCACAAATCCTGTCTCAAGGGTGTGTTTGTGTATGAATAGGGTGAGCCTATGACCTGGATTCAGGAACTGAATATTTACCATCACAAAAGAATGGCCAGGCTGCCCAGGTAGAGCAATCAGTGGCCATTATCAGGTATCGTGACAAACAGGATTTTTGTATTTTTGTTGGAGACGGTCTCCTTCTGTGATGTATGTGTGATGTTTTGGGGGGTGGTCTTGAGCTACAGGGTGGGCAATTTCAAAAGTCTATATAAGGGCTTGCACACCATTGTTCGGGGGTTCCTCTCCTCCCTCCCTGCGTGGGGTGAGTGGGGGACCCTGTTGAAACAGTTTAATAAAGATCAGGCTTATTAGCTGTTTTGCTTCTCAATATTCTCTGGTTGGCCTCTGTTATTTTCTCCTACCAATAGGGAATCTACTTAAGGACTCTATATGGGCTCAAGGATACCCCATAAGGGAAAAGGAGCAGTTTTTTCTTATAACAGTATTTAACAACAGTCGGATTAAATCAAATAAACAAGAAATATTTAGTGTTAAGTTGGAGGGGATGCCAGGAAACCGGGAATTATCTTCACATGTGGTGGGGGTGTAAATATGTACAATTTTTCTGGCAAAGGGTGTTAAAGGAGATAACAGAAATCACTGGGTTAAAGCTGGACCGAAAGTCCAGAGGTAGCATTATTATCAATTTACGATGGGGTGGAAGGTTCGCAGGCTATGAAGGACTTGCTCACAAATTGATTGACAGCTGCATGAATTATTATGATAGCTAGGAAGTCAAAGGGGCAAGCAGAATATAAAATGGAAGAATGGTATAAAGAGGTGTGGGATATAGCTATTAAACGATAAATCAGTCTTCCTCAAACTCAGCCCTCCAGATGTTTTTGGCCTACAACTCCCATGATCCCTAGCTGGCGGGACCAGTGGTCAGGGATGATGGGAATTGTAGTCTCAAAACATCTGGAGGGCCAAGTTTGAGGAAGCCTGTGATAAATCAACATGTGCCATTAAGGTAAGACGGGGAATATGCAAGAGAAATGATTTTGAGGAGATATGGAGGGGTTTTGTAGAATTTGTACTATTAAAATGGAAAGGGGTCAAACCATCGCAAGAGGTGTTGAAATTTTGGGTGGCTGGATAGTTACAATGGAATAGTCTCGGTGGTGGGCTGCACATTTTTATTCTTATTTATTTATGATTATTGCTTTGTCAAAAGAAAAAAGAAAAGGAAAGACCTTTGTAAAGCCTGCTGGATCATCTCTCACCACTGGCTATGCTGACTGGGGCTAATGAGCACCGCAGTCCAATAACATCTGGAGGTCAAAGGTCCCTTGCTCCACCCCACATCCTTTTCCTGCTACTCACTGTGGGCTGAAGTCCGGAACGGCAAAGTATACTTCTTGAGGATGCGTAGCATGGACTGGTACATATTCCAGGTGTCGTGGGAGACAAGGAGATCCTGGTTACCAGGCAACAGCTTGATGAATGCTGAGCAGGACCCAGAGCCAAGGACCCGGTGGTTTCCAGATTTGTTGAAGGCCGATTCCAGGTCTTCCAAATCGCCCCCCAACTGGAACAAACTAGCAGAGGCGATTCACATGGCGATGCTTTTTAGTTGTTATTTATTTCACAAAATGTATACGCTGCTTGGTTTTTTTAAAAAAAAAGAATTAATAACCTCAACATGTTTTACAAAAAGAATACTTTAAAAAACCATGCTTTTTAGAATTCAAAAAAATAATTAAAACCAATGATAAGCTAAAAACCAGACTAAATCACATGTCAAGGTTCTACTCCTCTGTATAGGATGAACTAAAAGAGGTGCCTAAAATTAACATGCCTGCCTTATGTCAATATGCAAGGAGTTCCAAAGTATGATATTGATTATATATTAGATTTCTTACCTGCCCTTTACCATAAGACCTGAGGGCAGGTTAAATCCTCTTTTAAAGTCATCTAAGATGGTTGCCATCATTGCCTCTTCCAGGAGCGATTATTATTAAGGTGGGGCATCCCACACTCAAACCGTGTACAGTGGTACCTCTACTTATGTTCACCTCCGGTTACGTATCCTTTGGGATACGTACGCGGCAAACCCGGAAGTATTTTTCTGGGTTTTGCCGCATGCGCATGCACAGAAGCGCTAAACCGCACCGCTTGCATGTGCAGAAGTAGCACTTCCGGATACGCACACCTCGGGATCCAGCCGGAGCTCCGGAATGGATCCTGTGCACAACCAGAGGTACCACTGTATTTTAAAGCTTAGGCAGGGATCTTAGAAAGGGGAATTCATTGCTCAACTTTGCTTGTCTCCTTATTCAACATCTTTATCAATGACTTGGATGATGGGCTTGAGGGCATCCTGAGCAAGTTTGCAGACGTGGCTAATACCCCAGGGGACAGGATCACACTTCAAAATGACCTTAACAGATTAGACAACTGGGCCAAAGCAAACAAGATGAATTTTAACAGGGAGAAATGTAAGGTACTACACTTGGGCAAAATAAAATGAAAGGCATAAATACAGGATGGGTGACACCTGGCTTGAGAGCAGTACATGTGAAAAGGATCTAGGAGTCTTGGTAGACCACAAACTTGACATGAGTAAACAGTGTGATGCAGCAGCTAAAAAAGCCAATGCAATTCTGGGCTGCATCAATAGGAGTATAGCATCTAGATCAAGGGAAGTAATAGTACCACTGTATTCCGCTTTGGTCAGACCTCACCTGGAATACTGTGTCCAGTTCTGGGCACCACAGTTCAAGAAGGATATTGACAAGCTGGAACGTGTCCAGAGGATGGCAACCAAAATGGTCAAAGGCCTGGAAACAATGCCTTATGAGGAACGGCTTAGGGAGGAACGGCTTCAAACATTAGGAAGAACCATTCTGACAATAAGAGCTGTTCGACAGTGGAATTTGCTGCCAAGGAGTGTGGTGGAGTCTCCTTCTTTGGAGGTCTTTAAGCGGAGGCTTGACAGCCATCTGTCAGGAATGTTTTGATGGTGTTTCCTGCTTGGCAGGGGGTTGGACTGGATGGCCCTTGTGGTCTCTTCCAACTGTATGATTCTGTGAGCTTTACCTGACCTCCACCTCACTCTGCCTCCTGGGAATTAAAAAAACCTTTGCTACACAGCTGCCCAACCCCACTCTGACCCGGCTTTCGATGCAGACTCAAGATTCCTGGAAACCTTTGCATTTGTGGGGGAAGGTGGAGGAGTTCCCCTCGGACTCTGTGGTGTCTGCAACAAGCTTGCCTCCTTATCTTAGGAGAGATAAGCTATGAGCCCAACAGACAACCCTCAGCCCAAGAGACTGAAGCTCACAAAACTCATCTGGCTCACACCAGGGAGACAATGCTTTTCTAACCTCCACTGCCAGACGCAGTAAATGTCCCTGAATGTTGGTAGCTGGGAACCACAAGCAAGGGCATGTTGGTGTTTTCATGTCCTGCTTTTGGGCTTTCCCATTGGGGCATCCGTAAAAAATAGGATGCTGGAGCAGATGGTCCTTTTGGCTTGATGCAGCAGGGGTTTTCTTATATTCTTTAAGATTAGGTCGCAATCTAAGTACCGCATTGGGATGGAACAGCAGCGCATCAGCCGAGGGACGAAACTCCCATGTGCTGCAGAGGATCTTGGGAAAAGGGGCTGAAGAGACCGGGATTCTGGACTAGATGGGCCTTTGTTCTCATCCAGCAAGGTAGTTCTTTTTGGAAAATAGGCAGCCTCGGCCAGCATGGCCAATGGCCAGGGATGATGGGAGTTGTAGTCCAACAACATCCAAATACAGTGGTACCTTGGGTTTACAAACTTAATCCGATCCGGAAGTCCGTTCTTAAACCATGGCGTGCTTTCCCATAGCGGCGGGGGACTCAATTTACAAATGGAACACACTCAACAGGAAGCGGAACATGTTCTACTTCCAAGGCAAAGTTCACAAGCCAAAGCACCTACTTCCGGGCTTGCAGCATCCTCAATCCAAGTTGTTCATAAGCCAAGCTGTTCTTAAACAGCTTTCCACTGTACTGGGAATTGTTAAGTAGGGAGAGAGGCAGTTGCGCTCAGATCCTGCTGGCAGGCTTCCCAATGAGAGCAGGAAGCTAGGTCAGGTGGTCGTGTTGTGCAGATGCCCGATGATCGTCTTCCAAAGCAACTACTCTATTCCGAACTTAAAAATGGAACGCGTCATGCACCAGGTCAACACAAGAGGTTTAAAGACTCTCTCAAGGCAAATCTTTAAAAATGTAGTATAAACATCGACAACTGGGAAACACTGGCCTGCGAGCGCTCCAATTGGAGAACAGCCTTTACCAAAGGCGTCATGGGCTTTGAAGACACTCAAACTCCGGACGAAAGGGAGAAACGGGCTAAGAGGAAGGCACGCTTGGCAAACCCTCACCATTATCAACTCCCATCCAGAAACCTATGTCTCCACAGTGGAAGAACGTGTGGATTCAGAATTGGCCTCCGCAGTCACTTACGGACTCACTGTTAAAACCGTGTTCATGGAAGACAATCTTACTCGGCTACGAGTGATCGCCAAAGAAGAAATAAAAGGTCACACGGTGTGCCTGTGTCTTTTTTCCCTATGCCTATTTTATTATTAACAATTATTATTATAATTAATTTACCAACCCCTTTCTCAACCCTCGTCGCAAGGAGATTTACATATCAGATAATTAGAAACAGTTAAAAACCCCAAAGGCAACAAATGAATTTAAAAACAAGACTTAAACCCTAACAACCCAAATGGTTCCATTCCTTACACTCTAGCTGCTTCTTAATGAGGAATAGCGGCTTAAAATTATTCCTAGCCAATAAAACGAAAAAGAAACACGTCATGCATTATACAGGAACAAACTCAAATACAGTGGTACCTCGGTTTATGAACACAATTGGCTCCGGAAGTCCGTTCATAAACTGAAGCGAACTTTCCCATTGAAAGTAATGGAAAGTGGATTAATCCGTTCCAGACGGGTCCGCGGAGTACTCAACCTGAAGCGTACTTAACCCAAAGCATGAGTGTAATTGGTTCCAGAAGTCTGTTCATAAATTGAAGCGTTCATAAACTGAAGCGAACTTTCCCATTGAAAGTAATGGAAAGTGGATTAATCCGTTCCAGATGGGTCCGCGGCGTTCATAAACTGAAAATTCGTAAACCGAGGTGTTCATAAACCGAGGTTCCACTGTATTCCTCAGCTGCAGTTTTTTTTAAAAAAGGCTTCCAAATTAGCAAAAAAAACCCCACTGAGTGTAGCCAATGGCGGTAGGACTTCATGTGTGTACTTGTGTCTGTGGAGTGGGTGTGTTTCGTGCAACTGTTGTGAGTGCATGTGTGCACGCTAGTGATATGTCCACGGTGCCTAGGACAGTTTAAATATGGGCGCCAAAAGGTTGACGCCCCCAGGCTTAAACACCATGTGTCATTGTCAGTCCTGTGCAGAATCCAGGCACCCGTGAAATGTCTCCACTCCCGCATTTTCTCACATGCGCAAAAGAACAGAAGACTTACAGAAAGCCAAAGGGTGCGATGGAGAACTTGCCAATTGGGAAGGCCACCCGGCCGTTATAGCCATCCTCAAGGCCCTTCAGCTGCAGCAGGGCGAGGCGTACCTGGGCATTTTGATGGAGAACACACAGGAATCACTCACAGAGTCAAACATTAAAGGCAGCCAAGAAACAATCCCGGACGTAGTTTGGTCCTTGTGGGGGGAGAGCTAACAGCAATTACGCTGCCATATGGAAGGCAATGAACCCACCAGCTTGCAGACTGAATATTAATTCATTCCAACAATTGCACAAGATGAAATGGAACAAAAATAGCAACCATTAATGTTCATGTTATTAAAAGGTATTATATCCCAGTGTCTTGGGACTTGAAGGAGAGCCACTGCAGCTGGATACGGTGTGCTTTATAGTGGCTAAGCGACTGGTTTTTCCGGCACTGGAAGGACCAGAAGACTCCTCTCGTAGCTGGTAGGACCTTTTCTTCTCTTGCAGCATACAAAAAAGGGACTTTTGCCGTGAGGTGCAAAGAGCACAATTATCCAGAGTTCTGGGGGCCCTAGTTAGGGTTATTTGCGTGCTATGCATGTCATATGGGCTCCACTAGAGCAGGCATCCCCAAACTTCGGCCCTCCAGATGTTTTGGACTACAATTCCCATCCTCCCCGACCACTCGACCTGTTAGCTAGGGATCATAGGAGTTGTAGTCCAAAACATCTGGAGGGCCGCAGTTTGGGGATGCCTGCACTAGAGCCTTCTCCCAATGTCACGATTAAAACGCCACCTTGCATCTTTAAGCATAGTTTTAGTACAGGCACCCCCAAACTTCGGCCCTCCAGATGTTTTGGACTACAATTCCCATCTTCCCCGACCACTGGTCCTGTTAGCTAGGGAACATGGGAGTTGTAGGCCAAAACATCTGGAGGGCCGCAGTTTGATGGGGATGCCTGCACTAGAGCCTTCTCCCAATGTCACGATTAAAACGCCACCTTGCATCTTTAAGCATAGTTTTAGTACAGGCACCCCCCAAACTTCGGCCCCCCAGATGTTTTGGACTACAATTCCCATCTTCCCCAACCACTGGTCCTGTTAGCTTGGGATCATGGGAGTTGTAGGGCAAAACATCTGGAGGGCCGCAGCTTGGGGATGCCTGTTTTAGTAGGTTGGCAACCCTAATAAGCAGAAGCACAAGGGCCAACTTGCGCATTTGGCAACCTAGTAAGTTAGTTTTTGTTAAGAGGCATTTGTGCTTATGATATAGTCACATACAATGCTTGTAAAAACACACCACCACAATATCTTAATTCACACCACCACAACATCTTAGTTCTATTATATCCTTGTGAAAGTTAAGTTGCGTTTTTAAATCCGGCTTGTTGTTTAAAGGTTCACTACCCAGTTCCACCCACAAGTGGGCCTTGACACCACCAGTCAACCCCCTCCCCTCTTTCTGATTCGTGGTTTTCATCACACAGTGCCTGCTTTTGCAAAACAGTATCACAAACTGACATGCTTTTGCCAGCATGTTTTCGTTTTCCTTTACAGTGGTACCTTGGTTTAAGAACAGCTTAGTTTATGAACTTTGCCTTGGAAGCAGAACATGTTGAGTGTGTTCCATTTGCAAATTGAGTTCCTGGCTGCTATGGGAAAGCACGCCTTGGTTGAAGAACGCTTTGGTTTAAGAACGGACTTCCAGAACGGATTAAGTTCGTGAACCTAGGTACCACTGTACTGCGGTTTAACAATCAATCCCCAGGGAATGAAGGGAATTGAAGCCCAGTGAGGGTAATGGGGTATGTGGATCTCCTAACAATTCTCAGCGCTCTTTAACAAACTACAGTTCCCAGGGTGCTTTGGGGGAAGCCGTGCCTGTTTATAAAGCGGAATGATACCGATTTAAAGGCACGACGCGGGTGGCACCCCAGCCTCAGAACAGAATACCGCACCTGGTGCCAATATTCAGAATCGCCCGCTGCCTCCATCAGCTGCATCATCCAGGCGAGGTTGGCTTCGATGAATTTCTTCAGCTTCTGGCAGTAGTCGGTCTGGTACTTGAATGGCCCACAGTAGCCCACCATTGTGTTCATCCAGTGCATGTAGATGAGCTGCAAAGGCACAAAAATTTAAGGCAGCTCAGCTAGATCCAGAGCGAGAGGCAGTTGCAGCTCAGCGGTAGGGCGCCTGCTTTGCATGCAGAAGGTCCCAGGTTCAATCCCCAATGGGATCTCCAGGTACGGCTGGGAATGCCATCCTGCCTGAAGCCCTGGAGATCTGCTGCCAGTCAGTGTAGACAACACTGAGCTGGATATTGAACAAGGAACCAGGCAGAGGGCCTTCTCGGAAGTGGTGCCTGCCCTGTGTCATGCCCTCCCATCAACTGTCAAGGAAATAAACAAAAAACAACAACACAACAACAATTTATTATTAGTAACCCGCCCATCTGGCTGGGTTTCCCCAGCCACTCTGGGCGGCTTCCAACAAAATTTAAAATACATTAAAATGTCACACGTTAAAAACTTCCCATTCAGATGTCTTCTAAATGTCAGGTAGTTATTTATCTCTTTGACATCTGGCTTTTAGAAGACATCTGAAGGCAGCCCTGTTTAGGGAAGTTTTTAATGTTTGGTATTTTTAATATTCTGTTGGGAGTCGCCCAGAGTGACTGAGGAAACCGAGCCAGATGGGCGGGATATAAATAATAATAATAATAATAATAATAATAATAATTGATGAATGGTCTGACTCAGTGTAAGGAAGCTTCCTATGTTCAATTCACCCTCGCTGGCCAGGATTGGGACATATAACTTAAGTTAGGTACTGTATGTTAATTTCAACCTCTCTACTCCAAGTAAAACCTTCTATATTCAGTGGAAGTTTGGAAGCCCTTCCTGAATCTTTCAAGTTCATTCAGAACAGGCAGGGGGTAGCTCCTTGCTGCTCCAGGTAACATGTAACAATGGCTTTCGAGTCCTGCACCTTGCACGTGTCAGAGACCACTGCATAAGTATTCACCCTCCATAAGTGCCATCATGGAAGGTGAATTTCTAGGTTAATCCATGCTTCAAATGGTTTTGTCCTGAGAGAGCTGAAGTGATGGGATAATGGTCTTCAATAAAGCTGGAAAACATGGAGGGTGGAGGCCGTACGCCAACACTTACCTCCTGAGACACAGCTGCTTCCGCCAGCCCTGCCGCGTAGGCCTGGAGGCTGTCATTATACTTCTCATTGGTGGTTAGTTCCAGGGAGGACCAACTATAAGTGAGACAGAAAGAGAGAGGATAAAAAGTATTGAGAAGACCAGCGAAGGAATCCATCTGTCAAGTTTCCCCTCCTTGCACTATATAGCACCCTTCTGCTTGAGTCCTTAAATGAGCTCCTCTGTCACATTTCAAATCAGCTTCAAGCTTCTGGTCCAGGCTTCCTCAACCTCGGCCCTCCAGATGTTTTGAGACTACAATTCCCATCATCCCCGACCACTGTTCCTGCTAGCTAGGGATCATGGGAGTTGTAGGCCAAAAACGTCTGGAGGGCCAAGGTTGAGGACGTCTGTTCTAGTCCTCAGTATGAAGGCTTCCTACCAACTCAATGACTCGGTCATCAGCTGTCAAGCTTGCTGAGTGTGGAAAAGTCAAATGTAAACTCAAGACCCATCCCGTAAACTTTAGTGTGAAAGAATTTCAGGCCTGGGGGAGCCAAATCCTGCCCTCCAGGAATCTCTAACTGGCCCTTGGGACTGTCCCCAGGTCATACCCTCTTCACAAACACACCTTCTCTCCCCCCCCCCCCGGCTGCACCATCGCTTCCCAGATTTGCTTCACAACCTCTCCTGGAGTGTTTTGTTTTGCCCACCTGGTATGTGTCCTTGAAATCTGTTCATGGCTCTTGATTGCCTGAATAGAAGCGGGTGTGTGAGTGTGCTGTGCCCGCTTCTGCCTCCAGCACACGGCCCCTGGAAGGCTCCCCAGAAGTGAATGTGGCCCTCAGGCTGACATAAACTACTAAAATTTAACCAGAATGGTTTGGCACTCAATTCATATTCCCAGGGAACTCTGGTAATTGTAGTTCTGCGAAGGGAAGGGGGGAGATGGTGTGGGTGTGTGGGTGTCTCCTAACAACTCTGAGACCTTAGCAAACAACAGTTTTAAAAAATAGCCAGGGATCTGGTAGAACAGTTCCAACTACATACTAAATGGTTTGGAAAAATTAGTCCATTATTATATAGTATATTAATGGAGACTGAAGAGTATGTTGAATAGAGGATTCTTAATCTTAATTGTAACACAACTGGCCCTGTATTGAATCGGTGTGGGTGTTTATAGGTACAGTATGTAGTGTCAAATTCGAGGTAATCAATGCGTGCCAGCACACCCCATAAGAGTTTCTCAGTAGTCAGCAGACCTCACTCCTCCCTGCTGCGTCCTGCTTTTAAATAAATGCTGCAGATAACTTACTTAAGACTCTGGACTTCATGTTCTTATGTCCCTCCCCGAGTCTTGTGATTGTTTACTTTAAAATGTCGCAATCCGTCCCTTTCGCGTTTGTGGCGCCCTCCTGCTCATTCTACCAAACGCGGCCCTGGAGTCCTGCCCCGAAGGCACCGCTTTTTGCAGCGCAGGGTGGCACGCACGAACTTAAACCCCACTGCCTTCATTTTGCACCTACTCCGGGTCTGCGCGCTTTTGCAACGCGATCCCTTTGCGCGTTTACTCGGAAGTAACCCCCTCCAATGAAAAAACAACAACACCCGGTGTTCATTTGAGCTAGCACCCGGTATAAACGTGCACGAGAATCGGGCGCTTGCAATGCACGTTTACTCGGAAGCAAACCCCTTCCTTCCTCTGGCCCTGCTCATCACAACACTCGCGCCTTGCAAGGCAGTCCTAGCAGCCTGTTTACTCGAAAGTAAGCCCGACTTCGCCCAACAGGGCGTGGTCCCAACAAAAAAAAGGAAACCCGGCTAGGATCGCAGCCTTGCCCCGGGGACCGATTTGACCCGCTGCAGTGCGGACACCCACCTGCCTGCCTGCCCACCCGCCTACCTACCTACCCGGTCTCTCGGATGCCCTCGGTCAGGTTAGCCCAGGCGACGGCCGCGGGGACCCAGCCAGTCACGGTCTTCAGCTGTCCGGAGACGGGGTCCAGCACCACGGAGCAGCTGCGGGTCGGTTCGGAGCCGGCGGCGGGGAAGAAGGGAGGCTGCTGCGCGATACCGGGCAGGATCAGGGTCAGCAAGAGCGCGAGGCGCGCCATGGCCGGATCGAGGGAAGTCCCCACCGGCCCAGGACGGAGGCGCGTCCAAGAAGTCCCACGTGAACCGCTGATGCAGCCGGAGGAGGAGGAGCGCCAAGGAGAGACGGCCCCTCGCCGCGACCGGCGCGCTGTCCCCGCGACGGCCCCAGGGGGGAGCCCCAGGCCCGCGATGGCGAAGGATCCGAGCGCGCGTCCCTTCGCCCGGCCGCCTGCGTACTCACGTCCCAAGGTGAGTTGAGTGGAAACTTCGGCACTTGGTGAGCTTAAGGTTGTGGCCGCTGAACCTGGGAGTCCCGCGCAGGAAGCTGCCTTCGTTCTGAGTCAGCTTGGTATTACCCGCACTGACCGGCAGCGGTTAGTCAGGGTTCCACACCCGGGCGTTTTCCTTTTTGTTTTTTTCATCTCAAATCTTTATTCAATTTTTTAAAAACATACATAACAAGAAAAAAGGGACAAAAAGTAGTGAAAAATAATCAAATTATATACAAAGTAAATTTGTAAAAAACAAGAAAAAACATATACAAAGCTACAACAGAATAAAATAGAAAAAAAGGAAAAAAAGAAAATAAAAATCACTTCCTGTTATTTACAATACGCGTTCCTTTGTTTCTTCTCTCCTTCTTGCTGTTCCTCCTGATCTGTTCCATATCAATCTTTCACTTTAGGTTTATTTTATTTTCTCCTTTTAAGTTCTAATCTAAGCATCTCACTAAATTAACCTCTATGTCTTCTCTCTCCAAGTAATCTTGAACATACTTCCATTCGCCTATTATTTTTTTGCCTCGGAACATGTCTGATTATTGCCGTTAATTTTGCCATTTTTAAATATTCAATTAACTTTTCTTGCCATTCCTGAATCGTTGGTAAGCTAGCTCCTTTCCATTTTGACGCAATTAATACCCTTGCCGCTGCACATGCGTACAGCAGGATATTTACTCTATCTTTTGGTATGTCTGGTGGGGTCATACTTAAGAGGAGGGTTTCGGGTTTTTTTTAAAATGTACATTTTAGAAGTTTTTTTAGTTTTTCATATATCTGGTTCCAAAATTCCTCCACTTTTGGGCATGTCCACCAACAGTGATAGAAACTCCCAATTTTATCCTGACATTTCCAGCATTTCCCCTCTCCCGTTTTGTAATATTTCGCGATCTTATCTGGGGTCATGTGCCATCTATAAAACATCTTTAGAATATTCTCTTTAATTGTTGTACAAGCTGTGAATTTAGAGTCAAATTTCCATAGATTATCCCATTGGTTTGTCATAATTGGTCTGCCGATATCTGATGCCCACTTTATTATGGTATTTTTCGTAAGTTCATCTTTTAGCTCCCGGGCATTTTCCTGGAGATTGAACCCGGGGCCCTCTGCGTGCAAAGCAGGTGCTCTAACCAGGGCCGGATTTAGGTTTGATGAGGCCCTAAGCTACTGAAGGTAATGAGGCCCTTTTTATATGTCCAGCTGTCCTTTGTCAACAACAAATTGTCGCTGTTTTTTGTGTTGACTATATGCTATATGGTAATTTATGGACCTAATAGCCATTTGCACATAACAAAATATGTACCTAAAGCCATTTGCACATACCAAAATATGTACATCATAGGAGCCTACGCGACACAAAACACTGTTGCTGTATGTAGATTTAATTTTATTTGTTTTTTATCTTATATTTTGGAAATGTACATCCAGGTTGTTTTTTCCTTTAAATTTTTTGGGGGCCTCAAGTGGGGCCCTAAGCTATAGCTTGTTTAGCTTATATGTAAATCCGGCCCTGGCTCCAACCACTGCTCTACTGTGCTTCCTTTGTCATCATAGGATGCTTCCATATACTGGGTCGGGCCATTGGCCCATCTAGTTCAAAGTTTCCCAAACTTGTGCCTCCAGCTTTTTTTTTTGTGGACTACAGTTCCCATCATCCCTGAACACTGGTCCTACTAGCTAGGGATGATGGGAGTTGTAGTCCAAAAGACAGCTGGAGACCCAAGTTTGGGAAACTCTGACCTAGTTCCTTATTATCAACTCTACACTGACTGGCAGTGTCTCTCCAGGATTTCAGACAGGCAGAGCAGATGCTCTAACCACTGAGCTGCAGCCTTCCCCCAAATTCACTGAGACTAGATGGCTTTTGGAGAACCCTTCTATAAAGAGGGGGCTCTGAATTTAAGTGATTAAATCCCTGCCCAGGAACAAGCATTCTTGCCTTGTGCCTAACATATTTTTCCCATCTCAGTTCATTTCTCCTGGATTATTTTGAGAGAATTCAGACTTTGGGGATTAAGGCTGTCTGAGGGGGATCTACTGGACTCCCTGACCCAAGTTGGCTGATGACCATTGGAACTGATGAAGCAGAAGGGTGGGAGGCCCAGCAGGAGGGAGTGCCAGAGCCAGGGACAAGTAGAGCCAGCCAATCCTGTTTTTGACCCCATCGTCCGCCCTGCTGAGTTCAAAAAGGGCAACAAGTGAGACTTAGGACACATTCACACCATCCACTTAAGAGCTCCCTAGGAAAGAGGGATTGGTTGTTAAACCCCTCTGGCAATGGTAGCTCTGGGAGTGGGAAATGCATCTTTGACAAACTACATCTCCGATGCAAAGTGGGGCTGGCAGAGGGTAAGCTGGGTTTGCGCTGAGGCAGTGCGATGGCTGGCTTGGAGCTGTCATTTAAATTTCCCATAATGCCTTGGAGAAACCCTACACCAGAGGCACTGTGGGAAATTTAAATGGTGTCTTTAAGCAGCATGGAGCAGGACAGTGGTAAAGCGGTACCTCGGTTCTCGAACATAATCTGTTCCGGAAGTCCGTTCGACTTCCAAAACGTTCGAAAACCAAGGTGTGGCTTCTGATTGGCACAGGTGCCCCGGAAACAATAGCTGACAGCCACTTCAGATGTTCGGCTTCTGAAAAAACGTTAGAAAACCGGAACACTTACTTCCAGGTATTTGGCGTCCGGGAGCCGAAATGTTTGAGTACCAAGGCGTTCAAGAACCAAGGTTCCTCTGTAGGTCCTATTTTTACCAGCAAGTTTTGATTATTATTTTTCTATGCTTGATTGACTTCTTCAGACTTTTTATTGTTTAACAAAGCAACTGAAATATTCGTGAACAAGAGCCTGTTTTGGAGTGATGCTTTTTATATAGACAGCAAATTTTTATATGGCAATCGTAGGAAAACTATGTTTAAGTGTGCGTGCATATTCCATTTGGAATTGATACACTAGAATAAAATTTGATGTCTTGCAATATGCTAGGATATTACTGTATCAAAAGTTGCACCAAGTCGCTCATGCCCTTGGCTCAAGGATTTCTGCTCCCACAACAGAACTTTTCCTGCTGTATGGAACTCACTCCCATAGGAGACAGTGATGGCCACCAACCTAGATGGCTTTAAGGCAAATTCATGGCTGTCTACTAGCCATGATGGCTATGTTCTGCCTCCACAGTTGAAGGCAGCAATTGCTTCACCAGCTGCACTGGCTCCCGGTGGAGTACAGGATCAGATTTAAGGTGCTGGTTTTGACCTTTAAAGCCCTATGCGGCTTAGGACCCTTGTACCCACGGGACCGCCTCTCCTGGTATGCCCCGCGGAGGACCTTAAGGTCCACAAATAACAACATTTTGCAGATCCCAAGCCATACGGTGGTTAGATTGGCCTCAACTAGGGCCAGGGCCTTTTCAGTACTGGCCCCAACTTGGTGGAACACTCTCTCACAGGAGACTAGGGCCCTGCGGGATTTGACATCTCTCTGCAGGGCCTGCAAGACGGAGCTGTTCCGCCTGGCCTTTGGCCTGGACTCAGTCTGACCCCTATGTTGTCTTCCCTTATGGTTTTGATTTGGGCCATTTTAAAATGAGGCTGCATTTAAAAAAATTAAATTTAAATTGTATTTTAACCTGTATTTTACTGTAACTAATTGTTTTTCTTTTTTTTTAACGCTTTGTTGTGGTTTTGTTGGTGTCCTTGGGAGGGCGGGGTATAAATAAAAATTAATTTATTATTATTATTATTATTATTATTATTATTATTATTATTATTATTCTGAATACCAGTTGCTGGAAACTGCAGGAGGGGAGAGCAATCTTGCCCGTAGCTCCTGCTTGCAGACTTCCCCTTGGGGCATCCGGGTGGCCACTGTGAGAACAGGATACTGGACTAGATGAGCCAATGGCCTGATCCAGCAGGCTCTCATGTCCTTATGTGAAGGGGGAGCTTCCGCTGTATAAGTGTAAATCCTTGCAGTAACAAGGATTTGGATGCCTCCCAATGACTTGATTCCCACCCTAATCTACGTTAACTATAAGAGAGAGAGAAATAGTTAGCAGTTTTGACTCCAAAGTTCATGCTTTCAGGAAAGGAGTGACTTTTGTTCAGGGGAGGACGGATTTGCTGTTGCGGAGAGAAACTCCGTGCCCCCCCCACGTGGCCCCAAGCGAACAGTACAGCTTCCAAAAGAGACCTGCACTCGGAGACCCCTGTCTTGCCAAAGTACACAGGACTCTTGAATTTTGAAGGGCCCTTGTCTATTTCAGCAAAAATAAAAAGTCTGCAGCTTTCCAGAACTGTGATAGGCCATGGCGATGTGAACGTGGGTGGCTGAGTTTAGTGGGTCTCATGTGATCCTGGTGGGGCAATTTCACAAGATGCCGTGTTGATCTTTTAAGCCCTTTAAGGCTGTTATGTCACCAGCCCAGGTAACAGGGTCCCTGCTCTCCCAAGAGAGTTTTTGGCCTATCAGTTGGAATGTAGCGTGGGAGAGACTGGTGGGATATAGTTGAAGGATCATATAGAGCAGGGCTTCCCCCGACGTCTGAGTTCATCCACCACTTTGATGGACTCACAAAGCTGACATTGAACTCCCCATCTAAATTCTTAGGAATGTGAATGAAGTAAAATCAAGAAATAAGCAATGTTTGTTAATCATCAGTCACCATTACTAGGAATGGTAAAACATAAAAAAGGGAAGTAAAGTGAAAATGGTTCCAAATTATTATTATTTGTATTATGTCTTGTAAATTTCTTCTCACCCTTATAATTATAATTATTACTAGTGTATTTCAGCCCGTTCAATAACGGGCTCTAGAACATCCTGGGGTTCGGAGAAGCGCTTGCGCAGCGCTTCTCCGAACCCTGGGACCTGTCATTGCTGTCGGCGGCAAGGGGACAGGAACGGAGGAGGAGAAAGCGCTGCTTTCTCCTCCTCCGTTCCTCTCCCGCAGCCGCCGACAGCAAGGACACCTCCCAGGGTTCGGAGAAGCGCTTGCACAGCGCTTCTCCGAACCCTGGGACCTGTCATTGTTGTCGGCGGCAGGGGGACAGGAACGGAGGAGGAGAAAGCGCTGCTTTCTCCTCCTCCGTTCCTCTCCCGCAGCCGCCGACAGGAAGCAGAACTCCCAGGGTTCGGAGAAGCGCTTGCGCAGCGCTTCTTCGAACCCTGGGACCTGTCCTTGCTGTCAGCGGCAGGGGGACAGGAACGAAGGAGGAGAAAGCGCTGCTTTCTCCTCCTCCGTTCCTCTCCTGCAGCCACCGACAGGAAGCAGACATCCCAGAGTTCGGAGAAGCGCTTGCACAGCGCTTCTCTGAACCCTGGGACCTGTCCTTGCTATCGGCGGCAGGGGGACAGGAACGAAGGAGGAGAAAGCGCTGCTTTCTCCTCCTCCGTTCCTCTCCCGCAGCCGCCGACAGGAAGCAGACATCCCATGGTTCGGAGAAGCGCTTGCGCAGCGCTTCTCCGAACCCTGGGACCCGTCCTTGCTGTCGGCGGCAGGGGGACAGGAACGGAGGAGGAGAAAGCGCTGCTTTCTCCTTCTCCGTTCCTCTCCCGCAGCCGCCGACAGGAAGCAGACATCCCAGGGTTCGGAGAAGCGCTTGCGCAGCGCTTCTCCGAACCCTGGGACCCGTCCTTGCTGTCGGCGGCAGGGGGACAGGAACGGAGGAGGAGAAAGCGGCGCTTTCTCCTCCTTCCTTCCTCTCCCCCAGCCGCCGACAGGAAGGACGCGCGCACTCTCCCCCCCCCCCCCGCCTCCTCCAACCGCCGCTCCTCACGGCCAGGGAGGGTTGTGAGGAGGCCTTCGCCGGCCTCCACCCCGGCGGGAGCGGCGGTTGGAGGAGGCAGAGTGGGGGGAGAGTGCGCGCGCGCAGTCTCTGCTGTCCAATCCCTGTATCCCTGGGGCACATGCGCAGTGACCCAGGGACACACGGGACATCTGGACGCAGGGACAACATGGACATTATTATATAGGATTATTATTACCCCACCTTTTTCCCTGATGGGACTTAAGACAGTTTACAGATAAAACTAAAAGCCATAATTAAAAAACATTGATAGAAATAAAACTGTATACATACAGTATATAAAGGTAAAGGTAAAGGGACCCCTGACCATTAGGTCCAGTCGTGACCGACTCTGGGGTTGCGCGCTCATCTCGCATTATTGGCCGAGGGAGCCGGCGTATAGCTTCCAGGTCATGTGGCCAGCATGACAAAGCCGCTTCTGGCAAACCAGAGCAGCACATGGAAACGCCGTTTACCTTCCCGCTGTAGCGGTTCCTATTTATCTATTTGCATTTTGACGTGCTTTCGAACTGCTAGGTTGGCAGGAGCTGGGACCAAGCAACGGGAGCTCACCCCGTCACAGGGATTCGAACCGCCGACCTTCTGATCAGCAAGCCCTAGGCTCAGTGGTTTAACCACAGCGCCACCTGGGTCCCTTTATATAATTAAAAAACATTGATAGAAATAAAACTGTATACATACAGTATATAAAATCTATTAAAACTATACCAATACAGTGGTACCTCTGGATGCGAACGGGATCCGTTCCAGAGCCCCGTTCGCAACCAGAGCAGTACACAACCTGAAGCGCCGAATCTGCGCATGCTCACCGCGCGATTCGGCGCTTCTGCGCATGACGTCATTCGGCACATCTACGCATGCGCGAATCGCCGAACCCGGAAGTAACCTGTTCCGGCACTTCCGGGTTTGGCATGTTCATAACCTGTGATGTACGCAACCCGCAGCGAACGTAACCAGAGGTATGACTGTACAGTCGTACCTCGAAAGTCGAACGGATACCGTTGCGGAAGTCCGTTCGACTTTCAAAATGTTTGGAAACCAAGGCGCAGCTTCCAATTGGCTGCAGGAAGCTCCTGTAGCCAATCGGAAGCCGCAGAACCCGATTGCGTCGGACGTTCAGGTTCCAAAGAACGTTCGCAAACCGGAACACTCACTTTTGGGTTTGCGGCATTCGGGAGCCAAAACGTTTGAGTCTCAAGGTGTTTGTCAACCAAGGTATGACAGTAATGACAATAAAACCAACACGGCACCAGTTCCCAAAAGCGTGTTGGAACAAATCTTCACCTGTTGGAGGAAGGGCAACAAAGTGGGAGCCAGTCCAACTTCCTTAGAGAGGGAGCTCTAAACTCTGGGAGCAACCACTGAGAAGGCCTTTCTCAGTCCCCTTTCAACCCCAAGGCTTTTTATTCATCCCTTGTACATTGACTCCATGGGGGCCAATATTGACCACTTTGGGGAGCTGTGATATGAAAGCCATTTCTTTTACGTCCATGATTTAACAGCTCCATTCAGTATGAGCCTTTATCTTCAGGGCCAGGGAGAGACCATGTTCTGTGGGAAAGAGCTGCTTGGCCAATATAAACCGGATTGAGCCCAACTTGGCCTATCTAGTCCGGCTTCCTGTTCTCACAGTGGTCCACCCGATGCTCTTCAAATTGTGCAAGTTGCTTGAAATTTCTTATGTTGGCAAGGGACTAATAAATTGAAAGAACAACAAAAACAATTATTACAATTAAATTATTATAATAATTATTATATTAGTATTACTAAATATTATAATATTTATAATTGCAATAATCCCGCAGAGTCAATACGGCTAGTTAAGTTTTAGCCAGCCCCGTTTAACTCGGAGAAAATTACATCTTAGTAAACAGGATATAGGGGCTGCCCAAGCGCTGCAACAAGACTGCTGGGATAGTCGATAGAGCATGAGGCTCTCAGTTTCAGGGTCCTGAGTTCGAGTCTTCGAGCCCCACATTGGCCTGCTTTGCAGCGGACTGCGCTAGGCGTCCCCCGTGGTCCTTATTTTTGAACGCAACCGAAATACGGCTGTTCGCCTTTAAGGGGGAAAGGCAAGTTGTCTCTTTAAGCCGCTGGCGAGGGAAGGAGGGCTTAGCTGGCGAGGGAGAGAGGGCGGAGTTGCGGCTTGTTTGGCCGGTTAAAGGCAGGGGATCGGCGGCACTGCTGGAGCGGGTGGGCTCTCTGCTTCTGCCGGTGAGTTGCAGCGGAGGCCGGTGGCTTGAAGCGCACAGGTGCGCCAGGAAGCGCTTTTGCAAGGAAGCAGCTCCTTTGCGCTCCCGGCTGCACAGGGCGATCTCCCGGGAGCGGGGGATCTTGCTCGCTGAGGCTCGCAGCTTCTGGCGTGGAGACGGAGTGCGCGATCCTGCGCGGCGCTTCCTCGCCTCTTCGCTCTTCTTTTGCGCGCTCAGGTCGGAGGCGCCCCGCGCGTCGTGCCAGGCGGGCGGAGCGGGAGAGAAAAGGACGGCGAGCGAAGGACTCCGCCTGGCGCGCCTCTTGGCAAGAGCCGAAGAAACGGGTGCCGATCCGAATCGGGGCAGGGTTTGTTTACTTCCTAAGGTTGCGTGTTGTTGGCCTTCCGGGACCGTGGAGATGGGCGCGGGTGGGCACTGAAAAGAAAACGGTGGGTGGGAGATTGCACGCGCGCGCATGGCACTTGGCTTTGTTTGCAAGATCAGACCAACGGCCTCATCCCGTTATGCTTCCTCTAGAGTAGAGGCCACTGGGTCGTTTGCTACTAGCCCTGCCTGTTTGGGGGGGGGGAACAGGAGGGGAATGCCCCCTCTGTGCCTGGGATCTGGCACTGGGAAGAGGTAAACTGCTTCCGCCCATGGAGGTTCTATTGTGGCCAGATCGTTATATTTATTTTCGTTTTGTAGCCCACCTTTCCTCTCTCCTCCCCAAAGGTACAGTTGGAATTTAGCTGGTATTCCAGGCCAGAGTATTTGATATTTTGGTGGTGGGGAGAAAGTTCGCAACCTAGGCAGTGGATGGGAACTACTGCTGCCAGGAGACAAAAAACTATAGGAAATTGCTTTATCCACCCTTTAGATCCACCCTGCTCAATATTGTCTGCACTGACTGGCAGCGGTGGATGCTCTTACCATTGATCATTTTTGCTTTTCTCTGCTGTGCAGCCTTCCCGCCCCCGCCCCGCCCCCCCAAATTGGCATCTCTCAGGCGTTTTGGGCCATAACTCCCTATTTTTGCCTGGGGCTGGTGAGTCCATATACCAAGACTTCTGGAAGACACCAAATTTGGGGAAGACTGAACTAGCCTATTATTAGAAGGGTTCAGGTGACCCCCCCCTTTTGCATGTTAAAAGCGGGTGCAAATGGTGGCAGCGCAGCAACATTAAGTCATTAAAAGCTAATGGACCTCGCCAAGTCCTGTGATTGTGAATTACGTAAAAGAATTATGTGGTGTGTTTAGAGATAATGCATTTCCTTTGTGTCGGGAAGCCTACATTACTGCGGACTCAGGCTGCTGACCCATCGCTGAATGGATGTATTTTTCCAGCCAGTGGTATGATACAAGCTTTGCAAGCTGCATAGGATTGTATTTTTGACTTTCATGTCTCTGGGTTCTGTATAACTTGAAGGGGGTTTGGTGGGTGTGAAGGTGCATCGTCCTTCTAGTCTCAGAGGCAATGATAGATAATTTTCATTCTTTTATTTTGCAAAATAAAAGATATACCACTTGAGTGCAATAATGCCCTGGAGCGGTTTGCAAAAAAATATGAAAATATTGGTGAGAGAGAGAGAGAGAGAGAGAGAGAGAGAGTTTAAAACATCTCTTTCAAACACTCAAAAAATAATTAAAGCAACAATCAGCCAAAAACCAGATTAAAATGTATTCTACATGTCAAGTATAGGTTTGCCTGAATAAAAAATGTTTTTAGTAGGCAGTACAGTGAAGGTGCCGGCCTGGTGTCAATAGGCAGGGAGTTCCAAAGTGTGGATGCTGTTACACTGAAAGATCAATTTCTTATATCTCTCTTATCTTTCCTCTTACCTGGTGTTTTCTCTTCTGCCTCTAGTAATTTAGGTGCTGTAGCCCACTAGTCCCCAGCCTTTTTTAGGCCCAGGACCCACCATTAACCGAAACATGCATTTTGGGGGACCTATTTCTGATTTTTGTTATTTAAATATACCTGAAGGAGTGTCTCCACCCCATCTTTCAGCCCGGACACTGAGGTCCAGTTCTGAGGGCCTTCTGGCAGTTCCCTCACTGCAAGAAGTGAGGTTACAGGGAACCAGGCAGAGGGCCCTTCTCAGTAGTGGCACCTGCCCTGTGGAATGCCCTCCCACTAGATGTCAAGGAAATAAACAACTTTCTGACTTTTAGAAGACATCTGAAGGCAGCCCTGTTTAGGCAAATGTTTGATGTTTTTAATATTCTGTTGGGAGCAGCCCAAAGTGGCTGGGGAGGCCCTGCCAGATGGGCAGGGTATAAGTAATAAGTTGTTGTTGTTGTTAAATAGCAACTGCAATGCCCCTGCAGAATGATGGAAGGGAGGGCTAACCCTTTCTTCCCACATTGGTCCATTGGGGGAGACTTTCATCAGGACTGCAGTCTGGGAGGAAGTGGTTAATCCCCCCCCTCGGCCACTTCCTGAAAGGCTTCGTGTGATTCCGATTCTCTCCCCTCTCACAATCACACCTACACTGTCAAAATCAAACTTTGCACATGTGCATTTTATCCCATTACCTACTCCAGTCCTTGTTAACTGCTGCATTGAAAACTTAACATATAGGGAGACAGTCCTGGCTCAGTGGTAGAGCATCCTTGCAGGTAGAACGTGCTGGGTTCAATCTCCAGGTATGAATAGGGGAAGACTCTTTGTCTCAAATCTTAGCTGCCGCATTCTGGATTAGTTGTAGTTTCCGGGTCACCTTCAAAGGTAGCCCCACGTAGAGCGCATTGCAGTAGTCTATGCGAGAGATAACTAGAGCAGCGTTTCTCAACCGCTGTTCCGCGGCACACTAGTGTGCCGCGAGACGCTGGCTGGTGTGCGGCGACGAGAAGGGCGATTTGCATTGTCACGTGCCTGGCGGCCGCCAATAACCAACACTGACCCGCCGGAAAGCAATATTTGGCAAGTGTTTCTTACAGTCATAATTATAATATAGGGCGGCACAGAGTTAAATTTTTAAACTTTTTTAATGGTGGTGTGCCTCGTGATTTTTTTCACGGAACAAGTGTGCCGTGGCCCAAAAAAGGTTGAGAAACACTGAACTAGAGCATGCACCACTCTGGCGAGACAGTCTGCGGGCAGGTAGGGTCTCATCCTGCGTACCAGATGGAGCTGATAAAGAGCTGCCCTGGACACAGAGTTGACCTGCGCCTCCATGGACAGCTGTGAGTCCAAAATGACTCCCAGGCTGCACACCTGGTCCTTCAGGGGCACAGTTACCCCATTCAGGACCAGGGAGTCCTCCATACCTGCCCGCCTCCTGTCCCCCACAAACAGTACTTCTGTCTTGTCAGGATTCAATCTCAATCTGTTAGCCGCCATTAGGAAGTTATCCTGCATTTTCTTCATTCCTCAGCAGGGAAAAACGACAACCAGCATTTCTACTGAGGTTTCAGCTATCTGCACATTTTATCTAAAAATACAATTGACCAGCTGGAGAAAAAGCAGATGTGATTCATCAACTCAGGAAGTTGCTATAAAACCCAAGGTGTACCCGAAACACTGGAATCCTCACCCCGGCTGTAAACAGGTCTGAGCAGAAGACAGTGCTTTATAAATAGTGTTAGGAACAGGAGAACTGATGCCCAGAACTCCCTCTTACGAGGAAAGGTTTTCAAATCCCCTCTGTTTGTTATCTTGGAACAGGCCAGCCGGAAAACAAAGTGGCTGATAAGGATTCTGTCTCTCTCTCTCTCTCTCTCTCTCTCTCTCTCTCTCTCTCTCTCTTAAAAAGAAACCCTCCAGAATTTCCAGGATCATTTGGCTTTGTGACCTCTGTCACTCTCCTTCCACACCACCTGGTTTCATGCTAATTTGGACCTTGCTAGCTAGGTGGCGGTGAAAGGAATTCCCCAAGAAAATATGCTTTTTAGTGTCAACAGAATTTGATTGCATCTGGGTGAAATGTCACAGTAGCGATGAGCTGGGTGGTCTGATTCGGGACAATGCAACCTCCTGTGTTCCTTTTTAAACTAGCTCTTTTTATGAGGAACGATGAGGACTGGAATCTTTTTTTTTTAGGGGAAGGGATAGGTTTTTCCTCATTACCTGGCCCTCAGAACTGTCTGCAGGCCACACCCCTCTCTCTCCTCAGGCCACACCCCTTTCCAACCTCACCCTCTTTGAGAAGCCCCCTTCCATGTTGCTTTACATCTGTTGCTCCTCCCACTTTTGCCTCTGGCCCTGCCCACTGCATGCATGTGGCCCCTGGAAGGTCGCCCAGAAGAGAATGCGGCCCTTGGGCAGAACATTTTTTAACCCTTCCTACTCCAGAGGGTGACTCCTGATTCATCGGAGGAGAAGCTTCGTGCTAAAACAGCCTGTAAGCACCAGTTGGAACGGGATTCACAGTGATGGAACAGAAAGGGCAGTTACTACTTGTAAGGAGTCCTTCCTTTGATGCCGCAACACCTGCACTTTGGAACTCCCTGCCGATTGACATTAGGCAGGCTCCATCACCGTACTGTATTGGACACCTGCTGAAAGCTTTCCTGTTTCAGCAGGTCCTATCCAGACACCTGCTTTGCTTACATCTGTTTGTAAATTTGTTTTAGATATTTTACTGTGTCCTTTAACAGCTTTCAGATACTTTTTTCTTTTTTAATCGTGTAGGTGTTTGCCATCCTGGCTCCTTTTGAAACGCACATTTACTAAAAAATAAATGAAATAGATGAGTTATTTATGCCTTGCTTTTCAGCAGAGGATTAGACCAGAAAGCAGCTTATAATTAAAATCCATATAAAGATATAATTAGGGGAATGGCAGTGTGTGTAGCGAGGGGCAGTTCCTTTTAGCCTCTGTTGACAGCCTCCAAATTCCAGCCTCTTTGCTCCAGGGGGAGAAAGTTGTGCAGGGGGAAGTGGAACTGGCCAGCTGCTGAGCTAGGTGCCTGACCCTCGGAAACAGCCCTTCAGAAGAGTCTTCCTTCTATGATTTCTTTTTCTTCCTCTCCTTTTTCTCCCCAATTTTTAATTCATTCATTTTTTTAAATGTTGATATGTGTTCCACCCTGATGGTTGAGAAAGGAGCTTGAATCTCTTTTTAAAAAACAAGACGCACTGTGATGTAAAAAAAAAGGGGGGGGGTTAGCTTTTCACCTTCTGTGATGAAATCGATTCTGCCCTTAGTAGTTGCGACAGACGTTTCGGTGGTTTGATCTGCCAGTTTTAAAGTTTTGGTCCCCCCCCCCCCCCGTTTGCTTTTCCCCAGGTCCCAGCGCTCTCCACAAAGGGAAACCGCTGCAAGAAAATTCTCCAGCCTGAACGGAGAGGGGGCTACTTCTCCATTTCCATCAACGGCTGCAATTTGTGACATTTCCTGCTGGTTGGAGCAGGGGGGCTTCTCTTACTCCCCTCCCCTCTCTCCGCACCCCCGGCTGCCGGACAGGTGATGCCGTAAAGCGTGGACCAATTGTGGACATCCTCGCTTTCTAAGGTGGCTGGCCTCATCAGTTCTGGTGGGAGACACTTTTGGCCAGCTGCCATGTGGACTTTTTGGTTCTTTGGAGTGGCCTGGATGGCAGCCGAGGGGGCCAAGGCAGTAGGATATCCCAATAGCCTAGAGGACACCGAGATCTCAGCTTCTCTTCACTTGGACACCAGTGGGCAGCTCAACAGGATCCTGAGCTCAGGACAAGCTGTGGACGTGAGTAGTCGAAGAAGCAGAAAGAAGCCACCCAAATTGCTGTTTGGTGACTATTTGCATTTATTAATTGCTTGCCCCCACAGGGAGTCTCCAGTGAAAAGGATCAGAGTTTCCTGGGAAGAGGCATTGATTGTTAAACCACTCTAGGAATTGTAGTTCTGGGAGGGCGAATAGCCTCTTAACAACTCTCAGCACAACTTTCCATAATTCTTTGGGGGAAACCGCAGCTTTAAAGCACTGGTAGTAAAGGTAAAGGTAAAGGGACCCCTGATCATTAGGTCCAGTCGTGACAGACTCTGGGGTTGCACGCTCATCTCGCATTATTGGCCGAGGGAGCCGGCGTACAGCTTCCAGGTCATGTGGCCAGCATGACCAAGCCGCTTCTGACGAACCAGAGCAGCACACGGAAACGCCGTTTACCTTCCTGCTGTAGCTGTACCTATTTATCTACTTGCATTTTGACGTGCTTTCAAACTGCTAGGTTGGCAGGAGCTGGGACCAAGCAACGGGAGCTCACCCCGTCGCAGGGATTCGAACCACCAACCTTCTGATCGGCAAGCCCTAGGCTCTGTGGTTTAACCCACAGCCGCTACCTGAGTACCGTGGTTTAAGGGGAAGATGTGAATGTGACTTGGGTTTCTTCAGCAAGCCTCCCAGAATTTTCCAGATCCCAAGGAGATTGCCTTCCTTGCCATTGTGTTATGACTGCAACAGGGCTCGGCCCTTGCGTAGCACGGACGCCTAGCTGAGCTCAAGGCTGCTCAGCCAGTGAAAATGCTTCTGAAGGGAGCCAGGAATGCCTGTTTGTGGCAGAGCCGGTTATTTCACTTGGGAGCGGGAGGGCCTGCCCCATAGATCTCCCTCCACCCTTATCTTGCGCTGCTTTCAGATCTGAAATAGTCCTGACTCCTGACCTCTCTACTCGGAGCCAAGCAGGGGGGTGGGAGTGTTTCTGCATGTGTATTACCGTAACCCTTCTCAGGGATGGTATGAGAAGGACTGCATTGAAGAAGACCCCTGTGGTCCTTTTTGATCCCAGGGCTGAACTACTGGATTGCACTATTACGTGGGCATCCCTTGGAGATTGTTTGGAAGCTTCGGCTGGTGTAGAATGCAGCAGCCTGCCTCATAATGGGGCTGGGCAGCCAGGAACACAGCATGCCAGCGTTCTGGGGTTTGCCAGCTCCTCCTCCTGTGCTCTCCTGGGATCAATCCGAGGTGGAGGTTTGTGGTTTAGCTTTTGCAAAACTGAGGGGCCTGAATGCTAACTTGACTTCCTAACCGGCAGCTGCTGTTGGTGGTCGCCATCAACACCTTTCCCTCTGTTCCTATTTCCTGTTATAGTTTCATCCTGCATTCTTTTACAGCTCTGGCATTGAGTGAAGGGTTGGGCTGGAGAGCCTCTTAAGATCCCAAATTATCTAAAATTATCAAATCAAGGGCGCTCCCACCTGTGAAATGTGCAAAAGGCTTGGGGAAGAGAGGTTGGCACTTCTGTCATTTTCTTCCTCGAGAGCCTCTCCCAAGCAGGGCAAAAGGATCCATTGATTTCTTATATAAGGGAGATCCAGATTCCCCTTTGTCTTAAGCCCTCCTATCGACCTTTTAATTTTCATTATTATTATTTTTTGATTGATTGATATCCCACCTTTTTCTCCAAGGAGCCTAAGATGTTGTATATAGTTCTCCCCTTCCTCACTTAATCCCCAAAACAGCAACAGCCCTATGCAGTAGGAAGCTCCAATAACCGAGGCAGACCATTGCTCCATCTACACGAACTGGCAGCGGCTGGAGACGGTTCTCCCCCAGCCATACCTGGAGATGCTGAGGTTTAAACATGGGTTAGATGCCCTAACTAGAGATGTAAACTTTCCGGAAATTTTGAAGCTCGGGGGGGAAAAACCAGTTTTTTCGGGGGGGGGGGGGCGGAAATTTTTGGGAAAATTGAAAAAATGCTACATTAGCACTTCTTTTTTCTTTTCCGGATTGAAAGTCATTCTGTTACTTTAGAAACATAAAATATAACTATGGACAATTTTGATGGGCATAAAATTATCACAAACTAGCATATTAAAAATATAGTGTATCCAAACAATTATTGCAAACAGAATTTACTTTTAAAATAATATTTATTTGTATTTGTAATAAATGGAGCAACGATCTCCTGAACTGTTTACTAGTTTATGTGGAACAAAAAAAAACCCTCCACAAAACAATTTTTAAAAATCCAGAAGTAACAGTTATTCATATTTCCTCTCCACAGTATTTAAAAAAACATTCTCATAAAAAGAACTGAAGAAGGAAGTGGCACTAAGTTTCAATGAATGGGCATGAAATTTAATCAGAAGAATTTTCTGAGCTGTAATGATCAGTATCGGTTTCAGTCTCTGCTTCTGCATCTCTTGTGTCTGTCATTATCACAGTTATTATGGACTTTGAAAAACTGAAGGTTTGCTCGGATTGAAACAAGCTTCTCTACCCTTTCACAGAACCAATGCATACCACACGCATGCAAAAACAAAACTGAAACCTTTTTTTTCTTTTTCTGGTGACAACAGCACCTCCTAAAGGAAGAAATGTATCTTGTTCTTGCATTGGAGAGTTCAGTTTGTAACCTAGGACTTGCTTGTCATCACAGAAGTCAGAATAATCTGATGCTATACATATTTTTCTAAAAATGATTTATAAAATGTTTGAACCCCTTTTCTTAAAATATTTCATTCATCATGTTAAAAGAAAACATTCCATAATCTATTTTTTATTTTTTCAATTTTTCGGGGGGGGAAACAAAAAAGGCTTCAGAGAAAAAAACGGGGGAAACCCATTCCCCCCCCCCCAAAAAAATTTCTGGTTTTTTTCTGGGCCTTCACATCTCTAGCCCTAACCAAGATAGGGTGTGGAGTTCTAAAAGCAGTCTTAACTTTTATTTATCTGTACAGTTACATTTCCCGTTTTCCTCCCGCATGCTCAAGGCAGCATACATCCACCTCTCTCCCTTGTTGTATCCTCACAGCATCCTGTGAGGGAGACTTGAGAGGCAGAGATGGGTCGCCGAGTTAGCCTCACTGCCAAGTGGGGATTGGAAACCTGGTCTCCCCGGTCCAAAATCTGACTCTCCAACCACTGCACCTTGTTGGCCCTCCGTAAATAAACGACTGGCAGCAACTGGACCCCCACGGTGGGATTTCTGGTCTCTTAATTTTATTTATTTTATTTTTGTCCCCCCAGTGCAGAGAGGTGGGGAAGGAAAACATCTCTCGACGCTGCTTCTTCATCCGGAACAACCCAGACTGCCAGATGGATGGCGGGTTTCTCAACTACCTCAACGGAGTTTTCTGCGTTTTCCCTGCTGCTCTCCAACCTCTTGCAGTGACCCTCTATGTAAGGACCAAAGTGGAGGAATCCGGGTGGGTGGGAAGGGATTTTAGGAGCCCCTGCTCCCCCAGTTGCATTGCTGGTTGACTGCAGAGTCTGGGACAGGGGTCGGCAATTTTTTTTAGCTGTGGACCGGTCCACTGTCCCTCAGACCTTGTGGCAGGCTGGAGAAGTGGCACGGGGGGGGGGAGCTGGAAGAAGAGGCCAGCACCAGCTGCTGCGCTTACCTTCCCAGGGGCCACTTCTCATGGGTAGGCAGAGCGAGCTCGTCTGCTCCACTCTCTGCCCCACAGGAGCACCAGGGCAGCGGCGGCGGAGGGAAGATGAGTGGCGTGAAAGGGCTTTAGAAAGAGGACCTCCCTTTTTCTAGGAGGAGGAACCAGGAAGGGATGGTGCTGCAGCTAAGGGTGTTTGCTGGGTCAGGGCAAGGGGCAGCTTTAGGAGTGAGGAAGGTGGAGCAGGAGAAACTTGCTACTTTAGCATTTTGGTATCTTTTCAGAGAATCTCCTCTTGTGGGTTTAGGCCCAAGGCAAATTGCCTGATTTGCATTTGCAGGATCTGACCTGAGTTCTCCTCGGGCATTTTTGAATGAGGAAGTGAAGGGGCTGCAAAGTGTGCAAGCCCCGTCCCTGCCCACCTGCGCACCCCAGAAGGTGCATATGTGGCTCCCCTACATTAGGATAGAGCATGAGACTCCTAATCTCAGGGTTGGGAGTTCAAGCCCCACATTGCGCATAAAATATATATCCTGTGTTGCAGGGGGTTGGATGAAATGATCCTTGGGGTCCCTTCCATCTCTACAAATCTATGATTCGATTTAATCATGAATGGGAACTATTATTGACCAGGATTCCCATCCCCCATGGTGGGTGCTCCACCCACCCCTTTGAGCTAATAATGAATCAGTTGCATGACAATTAGACAAGCCTGCCAAGATATGTAGAATGTGTGTTTTGACCAGTTTTCAGTTTTATCATTTTATTAAATAGTTATTTTATTTTTTGTTAACCACTTTGAGGGGTTCCCCCCATGAAGTGGAGGGACCCAGGTGGCGCTGTGGTTAAACCACTGAGCCTAGGGCTTGCTGATCAGAAGGTTTGAATCCCTGTGACGGGGTGAGCTCCCGTTGCTTGGTCCCAGCTCCTGCCAACCTAGCAGTTCGAAAGCACGTCAAAATGCAAGTAGATAAATAGGAACCGCTACAGCGGGAAGGTAAACGGCGTTTCCGTGCGCTGCTCTGGTTCACCAGAAGCGGCTTTGTCATGCTGGCCACATGACCTGGAAGCTATACGCCGGCTCCCTCGGCCAATAATGCGAGATGAGGGCGCAACCCCAGAGTCTGTCACGACTGGACCTAATGGTCAGGGGTCCCTTTACCTTTACCTTTACCCCATGAAGTGGAGTGTGTGTGTGTGTGTGTGTGTGTGTGTGTGTGTGTGTGTGTGATGATGAAGCGGAGGGACCACAGCTCAGTCGTTGGAACACCTGCTTTGCATGCAGAAGGTCCCGGATTTAATTCCTGGCATCTCTAGGTAGGACAGGGCAGAGAGCCACTGCTAGTCAGAGCAGATAATCCTGAGCTAGATGCCCTGGTGGTCTGACTCTGTATAAAACAGCTTCCTGCACTCCTTAAAAGTTGTTAACTTGTTGGTTCTGCAGCAAGTTAAAGCAGTATTCTGCAATTAAATATAAGATAAAGGGAACAGACTGGCACCTGTTCTGGGAATTTAGGGTGCAGCTGAGTACTAAGAGCATTTAAGTTCAGTAGCAGGTTTATTTCTTGAGACTCTGGATTGTCAGAACTATGTACAGGTTTTTTTTTTTTGAAAAACATTTTGTTCAAGCCACAGAATGTTTTGGAGTCCCCCCCACCCCCACCCTTTTTCACGACTGGAATTGTCTCTGGGTTTCCTGCAGGCTCTGTGGCTGGTTTATCTCTTTGTCATCCTTGGGGTCACAGCCGAGAAATTGTAAGTAACAAAAACGCCAGCCGTCTCTCGCTTCTGCTTCCGCCCCAAGTTTTTAAAAGGTGGCTTCCTAGCCTTCAAACGGGGGGTGGGGGGGTGGGGAAGCGCCATAAGAGGATATAAGGCTGTTTGGAAATGGGATGCTGTCATTCAGAAACCGTTCTCTCTACTTCCTCTCCAGTTTGTCATTCATTGAAGAAAAAAATTATTATATGCATGCTGCTAAAAAATGGTCCCAAGACTTACCTGCACCGTGCATTTAAAAGTACTCTTCTGCCACGTTAACAAGCATGGTTCTCCCCCCCCCCCCCGTAAAAAAATAATAATCCTGGGAGCTGTAGTTTGCTGCTCATGTGGACTGGGCCTGACTCTGCTCGCCTGAAGAGCAACTCCCCTTTTCGAAGGAGCATGACTCAGTGGCAAGTCCATTCCCCTTGGCGTCTCCAGGTTGGGTTGGGAAAGACCTCAGTCTGAAATCTTGCAGTGTAGACAATACTGAACCAATAATGGGACTCTGGAAAAAAAACCCAGCTTCCTATATTCTTCATATGGGGGCGGCAATGCATCAAACTTTTAACCTTTTTTTCTTTCCTTTCACCTTTAAGCTTCTGCCCCAACTTATCTGCCATCTCCACCAAGCTGAAGCTAGCACACAATGTTGCAGTATCCTTTGGTGAATTTGTTCTGGGTCCTCAGAGGCACCAGAGAAGGGTGGAATAGTGCGGAATCTCACGGGGTCTTTTCAGTCTCCTGTTATCTAACCCAGGGGGTAGTCTGATGCTAACAGGTGGGGGAACAAGGTGGATTGAAACACACACACACACCCAGGATGGATCGCGGTGGTTTAATCCAGAGGTGGAAGAATCCTTTTTTTCACACGGGGGAGGGGGGCACATTCTCCCTAATGGGCAACTTCCCAGGGGCCACATGCCAGGGATGGGTGTGGCTAGAGGCAAAAAGAAGGCGGAGCATCAGGTGGGACCCTTAGCCCAAGGGTGTAGCTAACATGGTGCTCTGTAGTTTTTTTATTTTGCACTGCAACTCCCATCATCCCTGGCCATTGGCCATGCTGACTGAGGCTAATACAGGGGCGTACCCAGGATCAAAACTGGGGGGGGGGGGAAGAGAGGGGAAGAGAGAGGGAAGGAAGGAAGGGGTGGGTGAGGGAGAGAGAGAGAGAAGGAAGGAAAGGAAGGAAGGGTTGAGAGAGAGAGAGAAGGGAGGGAGAGAGAGAGAAAAAGAAAGAAATAGAGGGGGGGAGGAAGGAAGGATGGAGCTCCCATCCGCCCGCCCCCCCCCTCGCTCAAGCTGCTCCTCCCACGTTCCTGTCGCTGGCTGCAGCTGCGGAGGGGGCAGAAACAGCCTGATTTCCATAACCCGCAGCGACTTTTCCCCTTCAATTTTTGGAGGGGAAAAGTGCGGGTTATGGTCCGTAAAATACGGTAAAAAATTTGCTTCTGGGGGGGGCAGCTGCCCCCCCGCCCCTCGCTGGGTACGCCCATGCTAGCAGAAGCTGGAGTCCCAACAGCATCCAGAGGGGACCATGCTGGCTACGCCTGCTCCCAACCTTTCTACAGTACATATTCCGCATACCAGCCAGGGAGGAGATTTCTACGCCAGCCCGTTCCTCTCCATTCACCAGACAAACAGGCACCAAAGTTTCAGCCAGGCACTAAATCCATTGGCAGGGAGGGTGGGGTACACAATAGGGCTGGTCTTGCGGTAACTGGGATAGTCCCAAGGGCCCCCCTTGGCCTGAGATTTCCCACCCCAAGTTTAATCTGTTAGAAGGTTGTTGGTTTTTTAATCAACTGCAAAGCCCTGCACTGGGTGCAGAAGGGCATCGCAAATTTGGTGTACTGAGTTGATCAGAAGGCGAGAGGTGGCGGCAGCGCCAAATTTTGGCCTCGCACAAAATCCAAACGCCCTGGAATGAGGCCAATTCCCTCCTTTGGGCCTGCTGTCTCCATTTCTTCCTTAGCCCTTTCCTTCATGGTGTCACCTTCCTGGCTTTTGGGAATGGCGCCCCCGACGTCTTCAGCGCCGTCGTGGCTTTCTCCGACCCGCGGACAGCGGGCTTAGCTGTTGGAGCGCTGTTCGGTACGTGTAGCCAGGGTTTCCCCTCTGCAAACCCCCATGTGCCTTAGTTGGCGGGGCAAGGCCTGCTTCTGTGCCGTCGCTGGATGGAAATCCGCCAGTCATAGCATGACCAGCAGGGCCTTGTCCAGCGATCATAAAGATTGCCTGGGTCTGTGCGGCAGAAAGCTGTCTTATCAAGTATCCTGGTCCTATGTGGTTCAGGGCTTTCTGTGCTAACAGCAGGCCCTTGATCGTGGCTCCCTGATTGGTTGGCAGTCATGCCTTGCCAGTCTTCCAGCTATGTGGGAACTTACCCTTCCTTTCCTTTTCTCCAGGTGCCGGTATCTTTGTCACCACCGTCGTAGCCGGTGGCATAGCCCTGGTGAGGCCGTTCACCGCGGCCTCCAGGCCGTTCCTCAGGGATGCCATCTTCTACATGGTCGCTGTCTTCCTCACTTTCGTGGCCCTCTACTTTGAGGAGGTCAGCCTGGCAGAGGCCCTGAGTGAGTATATATCGAGGGCCAAGGGAAGCGAGTGCCGTGCTAGCTCGGGCAAAAGGTCCCTCTTAAGTCCCAGGGCGTTTGGGAACCTGTGGCTTTCTCCAGGTGCCATCCCATCAGCCTGGCTGATAATCGGGAAATGACCAGAGTCCAACCGTATCTGGAGGGCCTCAGATCCAGGGGTGGGGCAGCACCTGGCTTGACAGCAATACATGCGAAAAGGATCTAGGGGTCTTAATAGACCACAAGCTTAACATGAGTCAACAGGGTGATACAGCAGCAAAAAGCAGCTAAGGCAATTCTAGTTTGCATCAACATGTTCCTAGTGTCCAAGGGAAGTAATAGTCCTAGTCTGTTTTGGGCAGACTTGACCTGGACTCCTCTGTCCAGTTCTGGGCACCCCAGTTTAAGAAGTAAAATAAAAAAATTCCTTCAGTAGCACCTTAAAGACCAACTAAGTTTTTATTTTGGTATGAGCTTTCGTGTGCATGCACACTTCTTGTGTGCATGCACACGAAAGCTCATACCAAAATAAAAACTTAGTTGGTCCTTAAGGTGCTACTGAAGGAATTTTTTTATTTTACTTCGACCCAGACCAACACGGCTACCTACCTGTAACCAGTTTAAGAAGGACATTGACAAGCTGGGATGTGCGCAGAGGAGGCCAACCAAGATGATCAAGGGCAGGCAGCCCCAAACTGCGGCCCTCCAGATGTTTTGGACTACAATTCCCATCATCCCCGACCACTGGTCCTGTTCGCTAGGGATCATGGGAGTTGTAGGCCAAAACATCTGGAGGGCCGCAGTTTGGGGATACCTGATCAAGGGTCTGGAAAGCAAGCCTTATGAGGAACAGTTGAGGGAGTTGGGTATGTTTAGCATAGAGAATAGAGGACTGAGAGATGTTTTTTATATTGTGATTTTTGTTGTGAACTGCCCTGAGATCTATGGCAGTATACAAAATTGTTGTTGTTGTTAATTATTAGTTAATAGCTGTCTATCTGAAGGCCTATCAAATGAAAGATAGAGCAAGCTGGTTTTCTGCTGCTCCAAAGGGTGGGATCTGAACCAATGGATTCAAAGGGAGATTCTGACTAAACATTCGGAAGAACTTTTTGATGCTAAGAGCTGTCCAACAGTGGAATGAACTACCCTGGAAGGTTTTGGACTCTCCTTCACTGAGGGATTTTAAACAGGTTGGATGGCCATCTGCCAGGGATTCTTTGGCAGTGGTTCCTGCATTGCAAGAGCAATGGACAAGATGACTGTTTGGGTCCCTTCCAACTCTACAATTCTATTATTTGGCCTTGCTCTCTCAGCTGAGAACTGTAGTTCATTGCACATGCTGAGAGTTATTCCCCTCTCAGAGCTACAATTCCCAGAGGTCCCTTGGAAAGAAGGGTTGACTGTTAAACCACTCTTGAGAATTGTAGCTTTGTGAGGGTAATAGGAATGTCTCGGCACCCTAAACAAACTACAGCTCCCAGGATTCTTTTGGGGGGAAGCCATGACTGTTCAAAGTAGTATCATAGGGCTTTAAATGTGGGTAGGATTGGGGACCTCTACATTTAAAACAGGGGCCCAGGTGGCGCTGTGGGTTAAACCACAGAGTCTAGGGCTTGCTGATCAGAAGGTCTGCGGTTCGAATCCCTGCAATGGGGTGAGCTCCCGTTGTTCGGTCCCAGCTCCTGCCCACCTAGCAGTTCGAAAGCACCTCAAAGTGCAAGTAGATAAATAGGGACCGCTCCGGCGGGAAGGTAAACAGCGTTTCCGTGTGCTGCTCTGGTTCGCCAGAAGCGGCTTGGTCATGCTGGCGAACCAGAGCTGTCTGCGGACAAACACCGGCTCCCTCGGCCTATAGAGCGAGATGAGCGCCGCAACCCCAGAGTCGGACACGACTGGACCTGATGGTCAGGGGCCCCTTTACCTTTTTACATTTAAAACACCTCATTTCCCTCAAAGAATTATGGGTGCTGTAGTTTATTAAGGATTGCTGTGGATTACCCTTACTCCGCTTGGTAAAATTCAATGCCCACAATTCTTTGAGGGAAAGGATGTTCTTCGGATGTGCTCTAAAGGTACAGTGGGTATGCAGACAGGGGCTTGTGTTGAATTGTGTGGTGGTGCAGGATGAGCAGGGCAAATGGGCTGTAGTGAAGTTCTGGCTCCCCCTGCAGGTTACCTCTGTCTCTACATCTTCTACGTCCTGACGGTCATCGTCTCTACGTGGCTCCACAAGAGGCAGCAGAGGGAGAGACCGGGTCCTTCCAGCCCCGCAGAGCCAGGTGAGGGGTGCAAAGGGATATGTAAGGAGATCTTTCTCTTGCTTTGCATGCAGACCCTCCTAACCCTTATACAGTGGTACCTTGGTTCTCAAACGCCTTGGTACTCAAACAACTTGGAACCCAAACACTGCAAACCCGGAAGTAAGTGTTCCAGTTTGCGAACTTTTTTCGGAAGCAGAACGTGCTCTGTTTATAGAGTGTTACACTTCCAATTTGCGTGCCACACTTCCGTTTTGAGTGTTACTCTGAGATTTGTTTTTGCTATTAATTTTGCGTTTTTGTTTTGCGGCTCTTTTGTTTTTGTGACTGTGCGGAACCCAGTTCAGCTACTGATTGATTGATTGATTGATTGATTGTGTGACTGCAGTACATTGTTTATTGCTTTCATTTTATGGATCAGTGGTCTGATTAGATAGTAAAGTTCATGTTAAATTGCTGTTTTAGGGGTTGTCTTTAAAAGTCCAGAACGGATTAATCCATTTTGCATTACTTTCTATGGGAAAGCGTGCCTTGGTTTTGGAACGCTTTGGTTTTGGAATGGACTTCCAGAACAGATTAAGTTTGAGAACCAAGGTACCACTGTAACTATTCTTTCCTCGCCTCGTCTTGCTGCAGAGCTGCCAACAGACTCTGAAGATGGGGACACGTCGAGCGCCAATGGAGGCGAATACGGTGAGTCCCATTTGAGCCCGAGTCTCCCGAAGGCTGAAAAGATAACACGCCAACTCTTACGACAAGCGCCGCAACCCTTTGATCAGAAGATCAAAACTAAGTCTGGTTTTTTTTTATTAAAGAAATGAAATTATTTGATTTTTCAGAATAGAATTTTAATCATATATCAAACATAGATCCATAAAAACAAGATTCCAAGGAATCTCCTGGTCTTCCATCCTCCTCTTTGTGGGTCCTATTATTAATCATTTCCTCCTGCATCTTTTGCGATGATCCAAATCTTTTACATCTCCATTGTAACTAGAATTCACCCTTAAACAACAAGTGATATTCCAACCCTACTGACGATTTTAACTGTTTTAGTTGAGCATTGGTTGGAGGATATGCTAATAATTAAGGGACCTGTGTATTAAGAGAACATTATCTTACGGTGTGAAGCTTTTTTATTCTGGTGTGTTACTGTAATAGGGGATGGTGCCAAAAAAATGATAAAGATGAATGTCTATTTTTTAGTATTATTTTAAAAGTATGGTTTTCGCTTGTGGACCATCTTTGCTCGTTGCTGTTTCTCAGCCTATATTAAGGTGTTTGGCTGTCCGCAAATTTTGCTTTAAATTTCATGGGTCAAGAGGCGGGTGATAAAACACCCCTCCAGGCATAGAAAGAATTTGGGGGGGCGGCGCAGTGTGTACTCTCCCCTTTGCCCCATGTTCCAATAATCTCCCAGTGCCTGCACATTCAACATGTGTCGGAAGGAGTTCTGTGCATGCACCCTGACTGGGGCTCTACAACCATATGCAATAGAACCATAGCTGTCAAGTTCTCGCTTTTTAAAAGGGAAATTCCCTTATGCTGAATAGGCTTCCTCGCAAAAAAAGGGAAAACTTGACACCTATGCATAGAACAACTCATGGTGTGTGTTGAATGGGTGTGACTGGGGGGGGGGAAGCAGCTTTAATAGCTCTGCAACCTTCTCCACACGTAAATATTTCTGTGCAACCCTCCCTGCAAACATTTTCCAATTGGCTGACAGCTCTGTCAATTTCTCCTTTCTGGGCCGGCTCTATCTATCTCACTTTACCCTCTCTCTGCGCGTAGGGGAAGAATACCGACCTTTGCTGCCTTCGGAAGAGAGCACCCTCCAGATTCTGACACACGCCTTGAATCCTCTGGATTACCGAAAGTGGAGGAGGAAGCCCTGCTATTGGCGGCTGCTCAAGAGCTGCAAGGTTACTCTCGTTAAATGCATTTTTATTTTATTTTTATTTTTTTACTTTCCATCAATTTATTTCAGCCAGTGACTAGCATTCAGAAACGGGCTTTGCACAAACATGTAAAATAATGCCGAACAAAACAACTCAAAAAGGAGTCACCCTATTCCCTTTGGAGAGCTGCTAACAACTCTCAGGCCACCTAACGAGCAACAGCTCCCAGAATCCTTTGGGGGAAGCCATGTTTAAAGTGGTATCACGGCACTTTAAATGTTTGATGTGTGAATGTGGCGTCCACGTTTAAAGCACCTCCGAAGTATACGCGCTTTCCCTCAAAGAATTCTGGGAACTGTAGCATTACCCCTCGCAGTGTTAAAATCTCCAGAAACCCTTGACAAATAGCAGCTCCCAGAATCCTTTGGAGGAAGCCATGACTGTTTAAAGTGGTACCATAGTGTGAATGTGGCCTGAGCCTCATGTCCCTCACACTGGGACATTTCTACTTCCACGATTCTCCCCTCTTCCCCACCCCAGTCTGTGTGAAGCTCTTGTCTGAGGAGAAGGTTGCTTCATGGCTGGCGGCAGTGAACAGCCCCCTAAAACCCAACTTTCACACCCATGGTCTCTGAGGTGTAAAGGGTCCGCAGACAGTGTCCCGGCCACTTCACTTTTCTGGTGGCTTTTGCGTGTCCCTTGTGACATGCATGAAACAGCACAGAAGTTACCTCAGCACAAAATAACAGTCTAGACATTGATGGGAAGATTCCCAGTCGTGTGGGAACCTTGGCCAGAGACGGAGGAACCTGCGGTCCTTCCCTGTCTCTTGGCCGTAGCTGGAAAGGGCTGATGGGGGTTGTGTCCTCTGCTCAGTATATTTTTGGACTCCTCAAGTCCTCCATCTTTGCCCCCAGCCCAGAAGTGGGTACGAATCCAGGCGTGACATATTACTTAGGCCACAGTTGGGTCTATACATAGGAATTTTAAATCATGTTTGTATTTCCCCCCCTACAGTACTTTTTATTGTGGTAGACATCTGAAAGCAGACCTTTTCAGGGAAGTTTTTTTATGGTTGATGTTGTATTTTTAGTATTTTGTTGGGAGCCACCCAGAATGGCTGGGACAACTCAGGCTTCTTCTTCTTCTTCTTCTTCTTCTTCTTCTTCTTCTTCTTCTTCTTCTTCTTCTTCTTCTTCTTCTTCTTCTTCTTCTTCTTCTTCTTCTTCTTCTTCTTCTTCTTCATGCTTTTCTCTAAAAAAATATTTAGGGGTACTCTCATTTTCCTACTCATATTAAAATACTGCCCCTGAATGAGGCCAAACTAAGATTCACAAAATGTTTAGGGGTATGCATACCCCTGCGTACCCCCAGAATGATTATTATTAAAAACATTGTTTAAAAAAACATTACTTTTTGCCTCCTTCAGGCACTTGCTAAAAAACATTTCAAGGCAAGCCTATCTAGCTATCAAGAATGCTGACATGTGGTTTAGCCTGCCTTTTGCTGATTTTAATTCTTTGAATGTTTAAACGGTTGTTGTTTTACTAAATTGTTGCTTTTAAGTGTTTTATTGTTTTAGTCGTTGTTGTTTTTAAACTGCTTTGTTGTTGTTTTTTAACAAGTCAGGCAGGGTGTGTGGTTGTATACATTTTTTAAAATAATTAAATAACAATTTTGAATTTTAAAAAAAGGCACCAGATAGTCCCGGCTGTTGATATGCCCGTTCGTGCGGATGTGGCAATCGCCTCCACATGTTATAGCACTTTCACCCACCCCCTAATCTCTCTCCTCCCCAGCTGCCAGTGGAGTTTGTGCTGCTGCTGACTGTGCCCATTGTGGACCCTGACAGGGAAGATCAGAACTGGAGGCGGCCCTTGAACTGCCTTCACCTCATCACTGGGCCCCTCGTCTGCATTCTCACGCTCAAGTCCGGCACATGTAAGCGCCCGCCTTTCCTTCCAAGGACAGTGTGCCCCTCTGATTCTCTTGTTGCCCTTCATGTGCAGTGGTACCTCGGTTTACAAACACAATTGGTTCCGGAAGTCTGTACTTAACCTGAAGCGTACTTAACATGAAGCGAACTTTCCCATTGAAAGTAATGGAAAGTGGATTAATCTGTTCCAGACGGGTCTGCGGAGTACTCAACCTGAAGCGTACTTAACCCGAGGTATGAGTGTAATTGGTTCTGGAAGTCCGTACTTAACCTGAAGTGTACTTAACCTGAAGCGAACTTTCCCACTGAAAGTAATGGAAAGTGGATTAATCCGTTCCAGACAGGTCCGCGGAGTACTTAAACTGAAAATACTCAAACCGAGGCGTACTTAAACCGAGGTATGGACTGTATTTGTAGAGAATGCTTGAACAAGGCTTTCTAAGGCGTTTTGGGCAACTTGAAGTGATGTATGAATGCCTGTCGTTACTCCATCGTTACTCCGTTAACAGCATGGTTAGGCAGACTAAGGCCCAGGGGCCGGATCTGGCCCAGTTGCCTTCTGGATCCGGGCCATGGGCAGTCTGGGAATCACTGCGTGGATCAGTGTGGATCTGATCGTTCAGGTGGCGCCAGCGCGCACGTTTGGCGGCACCCCTCCCTCCTGGCTTCTCCCCGCCCTGCCTAGAGCCCAGAGGAAGGGGGCTAGGCTTTGTTAGTGCCAGCAGCAGCATTAGCGCTGGAGCAGCTGCCATTGTAAGCAGGCTCATTTTGGGCTTTGTTGACCCTCTCCGGATCCCTTTTGCTCGCCGCTCATCGTCCTGCCGCTACCAGCCCCTGCCGGTCACAAGACACAGGTAAGCAGCCACCGGGGCTTGTCCACAAGGTCTGAGGGACAGTAGACCGGCCTCCTGCTGAAAAAGTCTGCCGACCCCTGGTCAACACCATCCATTTCAAATTACAGTGGTACCTCAGGTTAAGAACTTAATTCGTTCTGGAGGTCCGTTCTTAACCTGAAACTGTTCTTAACCTGAAGCACCACTTTAGCTAATGGGGCCTCCTGCTGTTGCCGCGCCACCAGAGCACAATTTCTGTTCTCACCCTGAAGCAAAGTTCTTAACCCGAGGTACTATTTCTGGGTTAGCGGAGTCTGTAACCTGAAGCATCTGTAACCTGAGGTACCACTGTACAGGAATGAATCATTCATATGGAGGAGGGAGAAAGATTGTTTTCTGCTGCTCCAGAGAAGCGGACACGGAGCAATGGATTCAAACTTCAAGAAAGAAGATTCCACCTAAACATTAGGAAGAACTTCCTGACAGTAAGAGCTGTTCGGCAGTGGAATTTGCTACCAAGGAGTGTGGTGGAGTCTCCTTCTTTGGAGGTCTTTAAGCAGAGGCTTGACAGCCATATGTCAAGAATGCTTTGATGGTGTTTCCTGCTTGGCAGGGGGTTGGACTGGATGGCCCTTGTGGTCTCTTCCAACTCTATGATTCTATGATTCTATGAATCAACCCCGTTGAATCCTGTATAAGAAGGGCAAACTTAGTGTCTCCATTCTCTTGCTCTCTTGCAGATGGGTTTCACAAGATCCACGGGGTCTTCCCAGTTTGGGGCCTGGTGGTCCTCTTGGGGGCTGCATTGGCTGTCATTGTCTTCTGCACTACGAGGAACGAAGAGGCACCCCGATATCACTGGGTGAGCACTGTTGCTCAAATCTCTCCCGTGAACCTTTTCATCCTGTACCCAGAGCGGTTTAGCAATCAGTCCCTTTTCACAGGGAACTCTGGGAATTGTAGCTCTGTGGAGCGGGGGGTAGGGGTGGTGGTTTCTCCTAATAACTCTCAGCACCCTGAACAAACTGCATCTCCCAGTATTGTTGGGGGGGGGGGAGAGAAGCCATCATTGTGTAAGGTGGCATCATAGTGCTTCATAAATGCTTGGCACAAATGTGGCCCTTGTCATGTTCATTCATTTCAGTGGGTCTTCTCTGAGTAAATTGTAGTTTGATACAGTAAGCCCACAACTTATGTGTATTTGATTTGTGCGCATTCAGCTTTTAGACGCTTGACAAAAAAATTTTTAATATTATTTTAAGAGAAAGAGGGCAGGCATCCAGGAATTAGGACTTTAGCAATCTCACCCGCCACTGAACTCAATGTGTTTTGGTGGTAACAACAACAACAACAACAACAACAACAACAATATAATTATACCCCCGCCCACCTGGCTGGGTTTCCCCAGCCACTCTGAGCGACTCCCAACAGATTATAAACACCATAAAATATCAAACATTAAAAACTTCCCTAAACAGGGCTGCCTTCAGATGTCTTCTAAAAGTCAGAGAGTTGTTTATATCCTTGACATCTGATGGGAGGGCGTTCCACAGGGTGGGCGCCACTACCGAGAAGGCCCTCTGCCTGGTTCCCTGTAAGCTCACTTCTCACAGTGAGGGAACCACCAGAAGGCCCTGAGAGCTGGACCTGAATGATGGGGGTGGAGACGCTCCTTCAGGTATACTGGGCCAGTATATGCAATTTTGGCTTCAGGCATGACCCCTGGAACATAAGGTAAAGGTAAAGGGACCCCTGACCATTAGGTCCAGTCATGACCAACTCTGGGGCTGCGCGCTCATCTCGCATTATTGGCCGAGGGAGCCGGCGTATAGCTTCCAGGTCATGTGTCCAGCATGACAAAGCCGCTTCTGGAACATAAACCCCACGTAAATTCTGGGCTTACCGTACCACATGTTCTGTGGGTTTACAGGTAGAATAGAACAGGCGACGCAGGTTTACTGTCACGTACTGTATATGACAGCAGCCCATTTAACAGCCAGACACAACCAAGGGGCAAGGAGATGTCTGTTGCCCCCTTTGTGAAGGCCCTTGTTGATAGTTCTCTACTTCCCCGCCCCCCGCCCTCGGATCTTTTTCCCTTGATGCCACACCAGTTATTTGCCTTCCTGGGCTTCCTGGTCAGCGCCTTGTGGATCAACGCTGCTGCCACAGAGGTGGTGAACGTCTTGAGGACTTTGGGGGTCATCTTCCGACTGAGCAACACTGTCTTGGGACTGACGCTGCTGGCCTGGGGGAACAGCATTGGAGGTGAGCGCTCTGGGGCTGGTGAGGAAAGAGGACTTTGGGCATTTATGTATGTGTTGCATTTATATCCTGCCCCACCGCCCACCAGACCCGCAGTCACTTACAAGCAGTGGAGGCCCCCGGAGCAGGAAAAAGGAATAATAGCCCCCTCCTGCTGGTTTTATACCCAGCAACTGGGTGCCCCTTAGGCCAGTCACAAACCTACCTTGCAGGGTGGGGGTTAGGCTAAAATGGAGGGGGGGTGGGGCGCACATCTCTTTACCTTGGCTTTTGAAATTTTGAGCTGTGTATTCTTAAAAACAGCCTTATTTTTGTGATTGTCAATTGTTTTAAACTGTTTTAACCTAGTGCTTTAATTGTTTTAACCGGGCCTTGAGCTGAAGAGTGGGGGTAATTAATAATAATAAGTAATTTCTTTTTGGAAAAAACAGCTTTGGGATTTGTTCGTTTGTTTTACTTTTTTTAATAAACATTTTATTAGATTTAAACATCTAATCCATTTTCAAATTATACAAATATCAATTAAAAAATTAATCCAAATCTTCTGCCGAATTATACAAATTTAAATTTCACTTCCCATACTTCAGACTCAGAAAGCCTAGTCCTCTTATATTCACTGCTTTCTAATCATCGTTTGTTTTTCAATTCAAGTGGTATATACATTTTGTGAACTAAATTGTGAATTAGCTATTATTATTATTATTATTATTATTATTATTATGCCTTGAGCTCCTTGGAGGAAAGGTTGGATATAAATATAAACATACCTGACAGCCTGTTTCCTCTGTGATTTTGTCTAATCCCTGCACTAAAATTTCATTTTAAAAAAGAAACCTAAGTTAGTGACCCATCACCACTTCAGAATAGCTCTGCTTTGTTTATGATGGGCTGCATGACAGATCAGTCAAGCAGCCTATGCAGTCTCAGCATCCTTTTCACCCAGTTGGCCAATCAGATGCCTTTGGGAAGCCCCACAAACAAGACCACACGTATAGCACAGCTTTCTGACGGGGAAAACACCGTGGTGCAGTGGCAGGGCATCTGCTTTGCATGCAGAAGGTCCCGGGTTCAACCCCCGGCCTCTCCAGCTTAAAAAGGGTTAGACAGTGGGGGCGACAGGAAAAGGCTTTCCTCTGACCGAGGCTGTGTTAGAGCTGCTGCCAGTCAGCGTAGACTATACTAGGCTAAGTTGGCAAAAACTCGCCTGATTGAAAACCGTTTCCTAAGCCTATGAGGCACTCATCCCTAGCTAGCAGGACCCAGTGGTCAAGGATGATGGGAATTGTAGTCCAAAAACAGCTGAAGACCCAAGTTTGGGAAACGCTGTGCTAGATAAAACATTCAGTTCCACCCCCACCCACCCCACACTGTTTCCTCCCCACAAAATGAGCCTGCTTCAACGAATCCAATCTGTGGGAGCTAAAGTTAATATATATCAGCGTTTCTCAACCGCTGTTCCGCGGCACACTAGTGTGCCGCGAGACGCTGGCTGGTGTGCCGCGACGTGTGGCGACGAGAAAGGCAATTTGCACTGTCACGTGCCTGGCGGCCGCCAATGAACAAGACTGACCCGCCGGAAAGGACGCCGGCTAGGTCACGACGCGGGGCGAATTGGCAAGTGTTTCTAACAGTCATAATTATATAGTCAATATAGGGCGACACAGAGTTAATTTTTTAAACTTTTTTAATGGTGGTGTGCCTCGTGATTTTTTTCATGGAACAAGTGTGCCTTGGCCCAAAAAAGGTTGAGAAACACTGATATATATTGATGTGTTTCCTTCCCCACCTCTTTCCCCGCTTTCTTGTCTTTCAGACACCTTCTCAGACCTCACGATGGCTCGGCAGGGATACCCCCGCATGGCCTTTTCTGCCTGCTTTGGTGGCATCATCTTCAGTATCCTTGTGCCATTGAAACTCTATTCAGTATTGATCCAGAGCAGAACTCCAATGTGTAGTTAGCAGAATGGAAACTTAAAACACGTTGCGGGATTCCCAAACAATAGACCAGAGGCAATTAATATTTCATCCAGCAGAGCTTTATTGCTACTGAAGGCAAATGAGCATAATGGTCACGAATCCAATATATTCAGGATTGGCACTGTCCGTAAGAAATCCAGTTGCAGCAGACTTGACTTAACAAACTCACAATACAATACTTACACTTAACGCTTAGCGTAAAGGTAAAGGGGCCCCTGACCATCAGGTCCAGTCGTGTCCGACTCTGGGGTTGCGGTGCTCATCTCGCTCTATAGGCCGAGGGAGCCGGCGTTTGTCCGCAGACAGCTTCTGGGTCATGTGGCCAGCATGACAAAGCTGCTTCTGGCGAACCAGAGCAGCGCACGGAAACGCCGTTTACCTTCCCGCCGGAGCGGTCCCTATTTATCTACTTGCACTTTGATATGCTTTCAAACTGCTAGGTGGGCTTAGCATACTATGTACAAAACACCACACCAGGAGGTAGAAAGAGAAAGAGAAACCCAGCCTCTTTCTGGCTTCTTCTTATAGTCAACATGACCTTGTCACAGAAGAGATAACAGAACTACTTTTTGCCCTTCCGATATTGCTGGACTACAACTCCCATTGGCCCCCATGAACAGGGGTGATGGGAGTTGTAGTCCAATGATATCTGGTGGGCCAAAGATTCCCAACACCTACTCTGCATGTTTCCTCCTTTTTGCCCTTGTGTACGCAAGTGGAATGCCCAAAGAGGGTTTATCCTTCTTGGCTCTATAGCAGGCATCCCCAAACTTCGGCCCTCCAGATGTTTTGGACTACAATTCCCATCTTCCCCGACCACTGGTCCTGTTAGCTAGGGATCATGGGAGTTGTAGGCCAAAACATCTGGAGGGCCGCAGTTTGGGGGTGCCTGCTCTATAGGCTTCTCGCTCTTATCACGCAAAAAGTCTTGCTGCATTGGACCTATTAACCTTGTTGATCAGCCATATCCCTCTGGGAAGCTCATGGGTGAAACAATGGAGGCAGTACCCCCCGGCCTCCTGTGCAAATGTATGCTGCCTCTGGATGGGGAGGCCCCATTGAAGCTGCCCTGGACAGCACGTAGATCCTACGTCCGTGTGTCTTCGTCTGAGAAAGTCAGTGGATTTTGCTTTCTGTGTTACAAACCGGTGCCTGGGGCTTCCAGCAGCGAGAAGCCAGCTGGCTCAATTTCTCATCCACTCCTTGCGTGAATTTGCTCTCGGCCTGGGTTTGCTGGCTAGGCCCATTGCCTCTGTGGGACTGGGGAGGGGAGGGAGGGCAGTCGGTCACTGATTGATTGCTTTTCCTGGCCAGATTGTCTCCTGAACTTTGCCGGCAGATATGCTTGTTGGTGTTGGACTCGGTTGCCTCCTTCAGATGACGAGCAGCAAGCTAGTCGTGAGGGTACAGACATTCTCATTGCCATTTCTCCTGGGGGGGTGGGGAGGACCTGCGGCCCTCCAAATGCTGTCAGACTCCCATCAGCCCACAGCCAGCATGGCCAATGGTCAGGGAAGATTGATGGTTCAAAGGCAGCCCTAAATACAGTGCATTGCAGTAGACTTCACCAGAGCATAGACAACTGAAGCCAGGCTGGCCATGTTCATGTCCAGGGATGATGAGAGATGTAGTCCAAAAATATCTGGAGGGTAAACATTTTTGCTTTACCCTGAGTCGGTCCAGTAATGTCTACACTGGCTGGCAGCATCTCTCCAGGAATCCAGACAAGGAAGTATTTCCCAGCTCAACCTGGAGATGCCGGGCTTTGAACCTGGGACCTTCTGCGTGCAAGGCAGATGTTCTACCACTGAGCCACAGCCCTTGCCCACTGGCTGCCCTGTGTTAGGGCTAGTCCTGTCCTCCATGGCATCTGGTGTGCTCACTCCCCTTTTCCGGTCTCCCCTTTGCAGCTGGAATCCGAGGGCCTTCTGGTGTGGATCCTGGCCGGCGCGCTGGGCCTCAGCTTGATCTTCTCCTTCCTCTCCGTGCCCGCTCAGTGCTTCCATCTGGGGCCCGGCTACGGCTGCTGCCTCATCGTCTACTACCTGGTCTTCTTGACCGTTGCGCTGCTGACGGAGTTTAGGGTGATCCGGCTGGCCTCCATCTGAAGAAGACATCTCTCATCGTGGACCTCCTCCTGACGTTATCGCGGAGTGGTGGTGGGGTTGCAAACGTCCCCCTCTTGCGACCGAGGTGCTGTGCTTGGAGACAGTGCCTTGCAACAACCCCACAACCCCGGCGAGTGCCCAAAGGGGGACCTGGTTGGCAGGTTTGACTGTTACCCGCTGCTTGGAGGGAAGCAAGACCACAACTCAAACCTCGGAAACGTACGCAGAGCTCCAGGCAAGCTGTTGTTAGGTTGCTGCGATCTTTCAAGGCACGAGGGTGCCACCTGCTTTTAAAGACCTATTTTATAAGTCAGGGATCGTTCGGCCTTGGGGAGAGGCCATTGGTTCCCCCAATCAGTATTAACGTTTCTTATAAGGAAAGGCATTATTTAGGTTTTAAACAAAAGCTTTTTTAAAAGAAAAGAACATTGTCAGGTTTTTGGGGGGAATGGGTTTTGCAAGGAGTGATTTTTAGATCCTGTCTGCGTTGCAAGATGGTAAGGCATACTGCTGCCAGTATGTACGGCTTGTGGCTATTGGTTTCCTCAAGTTTCGGTTGGAAACTGCAAATATACAACTAAGAGATATTGCATTAAAAGTACCATGCACACAACACCTTTTTATTTCCAGTATCCAGCAGTGAGTTCCAGGGGCAAATCTACAGTCATACCTTGGTTTTTGAACAGCTTAGTTCTTGAACGTTTTGGATCCTCATTGCCGCAAACCCAGAAGTGAGTGTTCCAGTTTGCAAACTTATGTTTGGAAGCCAAAGATCTGACGGGGCTTCCGGGGCTTCCAATTGGCTGCAGGAGCTTCCTGCAGCCAATCAGAAGCCACGCTTCGGTTTTCAAATGTTTTGGAAGTCGAACGGAGTTCCGGAACAGGTTCCGTTCGACTTCCATGGTACGACTGTACTATGAAACTAGTGAAACTTAAGCTCCAGGGCCCCTAATCCCAGAGGGGCCCCTGAAACAACTTTAGTCCACATTGCTTAACATTTTTAGGTCTAGTAGACCCAATTTGAGTCGCCCAATTCAAATGGATTAATTTTTTTGTTGTATATATTTCAACAGTTCCAAAGTTTGAGAGTCGGTAGCACAGATGTTGTAAAGTTGAAAGGGTACAGCAGTTTTAAGCAAAACTGAGATTTAGTAGTTAATGTATTCCCCCCCCCTTTAATGTGGTGATCTGCCATGGACCAACCTCATTGAAGAGATAACAGTGGTTACCCAGGCCTCGTTGCTGGTTGTGAAGGGGCCCCCATGAGTGTTCAGGCTTCTGGGGGGGGGCCAAATGTAGGTCCACCACTGGTGAGTGCCAGTACTTACTAGGAGCATCTGTGTCCAAGAGGGGGAGCTATTGGCAGGTACAGAAACCCTCAGTGTGTGTGTGTGTGTGTGTGTGTGTGGGAAAATCCCCCAAGCAGCCCAACTGAATGTCATTGGTGGTCATTGAGTGCTGTGAGTTTTTTGGAAGTGGGATGGAAAACATGGGAATGGACTAGAGACTGGAACAGGAGCAATCCCAGGCTGTAGTGAATTCAGCAGAAATGCTCCCATTTGTTACCCGAATTCACACCACACATTTAAAAGCACTATGGTGGCAGTTCTAAGCAGTCATGGCTTCCCCAAGAATTCCGGGAGCTGTAGTTTGTTAATAGTGCCGAAAGTTCTTAGGAGAACCCTCTATTCCCCTCCCAGAGCAACAATTCTGAGCGCGGTTTAACAGTCAATTCCTCTTCACAGGGAAGCTTAGGAATTGTAGCTCTAGGAGTGGAATAAGGGCCTCCCCCCCCCCCCAAAAAAACTTTCAGTACCCTTAATAAAAATTCGGGGGGGGGCTCTATAACTGTTTAAAGTGGTATCAGAGTGTTTTAAATGAATGGTGTGAATGTGGTCAATGTCTGCTAAATGGGTTTGGTCAGTATTTTGCCCCCCTCCCAAAAAAAAACCCCTCGATGTGCTCTACATGCAAGGGTGCCATAGCTATGGCACTTCCCATGCTTATAAGTTACTGGCCTCCCACCTTGTGTGTCATTTCTGGTTTCCACTAAAACTCTCACTAGGAATGTTGGGTGCCTTTTTCTGCCTTTCAGAAAACATATTTATTCTTGGCCTCCTCCCCCCCCCCTTTCACCATTGTGCCAGGGAACTTCTTGGCTTTGGTATCCAAGGCTACTTCTGCACAGAAATAGACCAATTGAAGTCATCAAACAGAACTCACTTAGCTCCATTCATTTCAATGGGGCTGCTTTCAGTAGAACTGGTGTTGGATGCAGCTGCTTACAAGTGACACTCAGAAAATTTGAATATCGTTGAAAAGTGCATTTCTTTCAGTAATGCAACTTATTATTTTTTATTTTTCTTCTAATTTTTACAAATGCTTTCTGTTGGAAATTCCACAGCAATAAAACATAGTTACAATAACACAAAAATAAACATCGCTATTATATTTCATTAATTACATTCCATTTATAGTTGACCCACCTTACGACAAATAATTACAATTACAACAAATAAAGGCTTGGTATATCTTGTTTTGCATGTCATGCATCTATCTCCAGAAGAGGGCAACCAAAATGGTCAAAGGCCTGGAAACAATGCCTTATGAGGAACGGCTTAGGGAGCTGGGTATGTTTAGCCTGGAGAAGAGAAGGTTAAGGGGTGATATGATAGCCATGTTCAAATATATAAAAGGATGTCATATAGAGGAGGGTGAAAAATTGTTTTCTGCTGCTCCAGAGAAGCGGACACGGAGCAATGGATTCAAACTACAATAAAGAAGATTCCACCTAAACATTAGGAAGAACTTCCTGACAGTAAGAGCTGTTTGACAGTGGAATTTGCTGCCAAGAAGTGTGGTGGAGTCTCATTCTTTGGAGGTCTTTAAGTAGAGGCTTGACAGCCATATGTCAAGAATGCTTTGATGGTGCTTCCTGCTTGGCAGGGGGTTGGACTGGATGGCCCTTGTGGTCTCTTCCAACTCTATGATTCTATCTCATATATTGGTTTCACCTTTTAAGTTGCATTACTGAAATAAATGCACTTTTTGACGATATTCTAATTTTCCGAGTTTCACCTGTATTATCTTTTAATGTGCTCAGAGGCATTCCTTTAAGAATATCTGGGCGGGGTGGGGCGCCTGCAACATCCCAGCCTTGGATCATTTCCATTCGAAAAGCAGGGAAGAAAGCTGGCTGAATCATTAAGGCTGCCATCCTAACCTTATTTTACCTAGGAGCAAGCCCTATTGAAGTAAGACTTATTTCTATGTAGACGTGGATAGGATTGCACTATTAACTGCTTTGTTCTCTGGAGGATTTTTTGGGAGGTGGAAATGATGCCCTTTGAGAACTCAAGACTATAGCCCAGCGTACAGCTACAGGCTGCAGAAGTTGTCGCATCATGAGCATGCTTGCACAACCTGCACAACTTGTGTGTGTTGTGGCCTGCTGTGTTATTGTCACTCCCCACCCCCACACTTTTTTGCAGCAAACCCGTTTTATTTTGTTTCATTCTGGGCCCACAAAATTGTAAGCTGAGTTTGCACAATTGCATCTTGCTGCATGTGATTTCCTGACTGACTGCTAATTTCCGGTCAGTTTCATCCTGGGAACCAGAGGAATGACAAGGCAGTTTTATACTTGGGATTGGTGCTTGACCAACGCTCCGCAGGATCACACAAGCTTTTCAGCACCCGTGTTGAGCAACTGGAAGTCTGGGAGCCTTGCACAGTGGCCAGCTCGGTTAATCCACCCAGACGGTGTGTCTGGACAAAGACGTCCCGAAAAGCTTTCCCCTGTCCTGTTGTTCCTCAAAAAAAAGGGGGGGAGGCCCTGCTGGTTTCTCTCCATTGGGCAATTCTGTCTGCGGGTATCCGATCTCAGAATGTTTCATTCATCAGTGTTTGGAAACCTAGTAGAACTTTTCCCACTCCCTTGTTTTAACCTGCCTCGTTAAGAGTGACACAATGGGGCAACCACAGAGAATGTCTCAATGGTTACAGCTAGGAGATTCTTTGGGGGTGGGGAGCTGGACATGGGCAGTGTTTTAACTGCTGGGTCTGAGAACTCTTTGGGAGTCCTGCTGTGCAACACAGGAACACAAAGGCAAGAGGAAAACTGAATAGCAGACTCCATCCAGCTAACTTTGGGTGCTTCTGAATACCAGTTGCTGGAAACCACAGGACAGAGAGTGTTTTCGTGCTCTGGTCCTGCCTGCTGGTTTCCCACTGGAACATCTGGGTGGCCCTTGTGGGAACATGATGCTATACTAGATAGCACTGGTCTCATCCAGCAGGCTCCTCTTCTGCTATTTTACTCATAAGTATGTTCCTTGGCATTCAATTGGTATTTATGGCCTGTGGTTTGGGAATACAGTCATACCTTGGTTCTCCATTCTGGACTCCCGAAACTGTTTGAAAAGCAAGGTGCGGCTTCCGATTGGCTGCAGGAGCTTCTGGCACTCATTTTTTTTTTTTAACCAATAAATTTTTATTGATTTTCCATTTTCAGCAACTTATACATTACATATTAGTCCAAACAATACGTAGCTGTCTCCAGCTCGGACTTCCCCCCACCCCACCAACAGGTATATTAGTTCTCACTTCTCGCGTATTTCAACTATTCTTGATAATCAACAATGAAGAATTTAACTCATTACCGCCAACGTTTTCATTCCATTATAGTTCTTTCTTGCATATTCTACAAACTTACTCCATTCTCTATGGAATTTCACGTCACCCTGATCCCTTATTCTATAAGTTAGCTTAGCCATTTCCATCAAGTCTAATAGCTTCGTTTGCCATTCCGTAATCTGGGGTACCTCTTCTAACTTCCATTTTTGGGCGATTAGTAGCCTCGCGGCCACTGTGGCATACAAGAAAAATCGCTGGTCAGTTTTTTTAATTTCGTTATCTAACAGCTCCAATAAAAAGGCTTCAGGTTTTTTCTTGAAGGTGTACCTAAGTATCTTTTTGAGTTCATTATAAACCGCTTCCCAAAAGTTTTTTATCTTAGGACACCCCCACCACATATGAAAAAATTCTCCGTTAGCTGTTTTACATTTCCAACGAGCCTTATTATGCAGTCTGTACATTTTGGCTAATTTGACCGGGGTTAAGTACCAGCGATAGGTCATCTTCATAACGTTTTCCTTTAAGGCTGTACAGGCAGTAAATTTTAAATTTTCCTGCCACAGTTTTTCCCATGCCTCCATTTCTATATTATGCCCAATATCAATTGCCCATTTTATCATTGAATCCTTCACTGCCTCGTCCATTGTGTGCCAATCTAGCAGTAGGTTATACATTTTAGACAACGTTTTTTGGTTGCTTCCCAAAAGTTCAATTTGAAATTTAGATTTCTTTTCTTCAAAGCCCAAATTCTTCCTGTCCTTCATAAACAAATCATTGATTTGGTGATATTGTATCCATCCTGCCAGCCTGTCCTTTATTTGTTCATATGTCTTCAATTTGAATCCTTCTTTGGATTTAGTCACTATTTCCTCATATGTTAACCCCTTTTTATCCATGTTAATTTTCTGAATTGCCAACACATTAGCTTCTGGCACTCAAGTGGAAGCCACGGCAGATGTTCGGCTTCCAAAAAGCGTTCAAAAACTGGACCACTTACTTCCAGGTTTTCGGCATTTGGGAGCCGATTTGTTCGACAACAAAGCCGTTTGAGAACCAAGGTATGACTGTATCCATTTCCAAGTGTTTCTCTGTGATGGGGATGAAGGAACCTGAGGACCCTGCAGGTGTTTCTAGACCTCAACTCCCATCATCCCTCTCTGCTGGTCGTGCTGTGAGGGCCTGATTGGAGTTGAAGTCCCAACAGCCTCTGGAAGGCCACCAGTTTCCTCCATCCCCGCTCTAGGAAGTCATCTCACTAGTGTCACTACTGTATTAGGTTTAAATGTTACTAACCAGAAACAATAGATGGTGATCCTCCAACTACCACTGAACTACAACTCCCATCAGCCCCTAGCCCAGGCATCCCTAAACTACGGCCCTCCAGATGTTTTGGCCTACAGCTCCCATGATCCCTAGCTAACAGGACCAGTGGTCAGGGATGATGGGAATTGTAGTCCAAAACATCTGGAGGGCTGAAGTTTGGGGGTGCCTGCCCTAGCCCAATGACCATGCTTGCCAGGGCTAATGGGAGCTATAGTTCAGCATAGCTGTCAAGTTTTCCTTTTTCTCGCGAGGAAGCCTATTCAGCATAAGGGAATTTCCCTTAAAAAAAGGGAGAACTTGACAGCTATGAGTTCAGCAGTGTCTGAAGAGCTAAAGGTTCCCCACATCTGCAATAGACAAATATTGGGAATAAGCTCTTATTGGTATCACACTGCATTTATTCCTTGCATTGGTGTACCTGCAAACTACAAATTTTATCACTTGATGAAACGTCAGCAATTTTAAAGATGTTTTAAAATGTATTTAGGTTGTTGTTGTTTTTAAAGGATTCTGGGAGTTAAGGGGGAGAATAGATAAAATTCACAAATCTTTATTACAGTAAAATTTATCATATTTAGAAAACATCCAATAATGAACTTAGTAGGGCAAATCTTATGAAGTCTTCTTCAACATGTGCCAAATAGATTTCAGAACAAAAGGTCTGCAAAGGCCTAAGATAGCATCAGGGAAACTAAATTACTTTTAGGATCCACCTTATTTTTATGATTGCAAGTTGTTTAAATATGTTTTTTTTAGTTGTGTTTTAATATTGTAACCCTCCCTGGGACCTTAGGGTGAAGGTTGGGGAGGAAATGAATAAAGAAATGTGATTTAGCTCTTTTTAAAAATGTTAGTGTGTCTTGGATAAATAATGACAAGCTGATACCAGTAGGCTTTGATTCAAATTTAACCTCAAGACTTTGCAAGTTAATGCTGACATTTGGTCAGGCTGAAGTTTGCATTATCATAATGAGGGCTTATTGAGAATTGACAGTTTTCTTCAAGATTGATGTTTTCAATTGAAGTTTTGAAGTGTTTTGTCCTCTAAAGTTTTGTATGCAAGAACCAAAACCTATTAGTCTCAAGGTTGGGTTTTGTTTGCTTATTTGTTTATCCTGGACTGGTAGGTGTTTTTTTTTTTTTTAGTTTTTAGGTATTTGCCATTTTCTTTGTTTTACATGACACCATTGATGGAAGACGTTTGTGGTGGGAAAGTATTTGGCATATTCGAAACGTATACCACAAAGGATTTATTACTGGAGTGTTTATGGTTTTATTGTAACAAAGACATCTGTATTTTTATCATATTTCCTCCCCCTGTGATTTGCATTGCCAATTTGTTTTATAGCAACCGTTTTGTACCTCAGTTGTTCTGTGCTCTTAAGCTCTGTGCACCTTCAAGTAGAACCATTCTCCGTTCTGAGGAGTTTTGCCAAGGAAGCCTTCGGTGTCTGTGCAAACCCTATGCAGAAATTATCACATATAACCGTTACCCAGAAGCAAAGTCATTACAGGGCTGGCAAAGTGCTCTGCGATAGGGTCCCTACCATGCCCACCCTGTGTAGCATCATGGGAAATTAAAATGGCTGCCTACCCATCTGGTTTCTCAGGGAAGACATTAGTGCGGACAGATGCTGATGGAGCCCTGATAGCTGCTCCAGGGTACCAGCTGGTGCAAATGGCAGCCTGTAGTTGAACGACAGAAAGCTGGAAGGGTTTGCTGCTTTCATGTCGGTGTCTATAAAGGCTCTTAAATCTGTCAGCTGGGAGAATCCTGAAACAATGGTGGTAGAAATCCCGAAGGAATCCTGATTGCTGCTTTCCATGCAATTTATTGCTTTTGGTGGGAGGTTTGTATTCAGTGAAGTTCCTGCTCAGAGTAGGCCCATTGAAATTAATCAACCTAAGTTAGGTATGTCCATTAACTTCAGTGGTTCTGCTTTCTGCCACCCAATGTTTGATTCCCCACTGCAATCTGCTGTATCCCAAAATGGCAAATAAGGTGAGGACACATTTCTAAGTTGGAAGCTAAGCGACAGCAAACTTGTGTTTCAGGTCACATGTCCTCACCACGAATTGTAATGGATCCCAAACAACAGAGCGAGGTAGACTTCTTTTATGCTTGGGAGATCGTACGTTTAAAACCTCTCTCTTATGTAGTGAAGTGTAGCTTCGGACAAGTGTAGTCTCTCTTTAACAAATCTACCTCAGAACGATAACACTGAAGAGAGAACTCGCCCTGAGCCATCACTATGAATAATAATGCATATAAGCCGCTACGGGGCTAGTTCGAGTGGCCAATTCTTATTTGCTTGTTTTCAAAAACCTCCTGGAGGCAACTAAGCAGATTTTGGCCAACTCTTTTTGTTCTTCCCCTTACCGCTGTGAGAAAGCTGTGCTCAGGGAATCTCCTTGGGAGAGTGGGCTGCAAAAATTGCTTTGTTATATGAATTGTTGGTGCTGGGAGCTAGAGATTAGGGTTGTTATACGAAGCCAAGAGTTGCTGCAATTAACTTCTGGACCATGAACCCAAATGGATGTGAGTTGTGTGCATCAAAAGTATATGCAGCCAGGGTTTTTGAAGGGAAGTAGCCAGTGCTTCCTTGAATGTTGCTTACTTTTCTAAGGAATCTCCTTCAGCCTTAAGACTTATCAAGTGTTTGCATCAGGTGCCAATAACAGCAGTACTCTCCCTTCCTGTTAAACCCTTTTCTCTGCTCAGCACAGCGTAGCATCTGGTATGTTAATAAAGGCAAAACACAATTAACTCTTCTTGTCTTCATTGCTGCACTGGGGTTGGGGACTTCAATGCTAGAGGCCGAATCAAACCTCTGTCCGGTCCTTGGGAGTTTGTCCAGGCCACGCACCTTACTTTTACCACAGTTCCGATGCTGGAAGAGGATTTATGTGCAAGGAGTATGCAAACCATCAATAGTGTGTTGTGTATCAGCATACCTGCCAACATTTCTCTGATGAAAATAAGGATGTCCTATTTCATAATAATACCGGTACAGTGGTACCTCTAGTTACGAACTTAATTCGTTCCGGAGGTCCGTTCTTAACCTGAAACGGTTCTTAACTAGAGGTGTGATTTCGCTAATGGGGCCTCTTGCTGCCGCTACGACGCCGGCACATGATTTCTGTTCTCATCCTGGGGCAAAGTTCTCAACTCGAGGTAACTCTTCCAGGTTAGAGGAGTTTGTAACTTGAAGTGTTTGTAACCTGAGGCGTTTGTAACTCTAAGGCAGTGTTTCTCAACCAGTGTGCCTCCAGATGTTTTGGGACTACAACTCCCATCATTCCTGACCACTGGTCTTGCTAGCTAGGGATGATGGGAGTTGTAGTCCCAAAACATCTGGAGGCACACTGGTTGAGAAACACTGCTCTAAGGTACCACTAATTTTATTATTTAAGCCTTGTCCATCTGACTGGGTTGTTCCAGACACACTGGGTGGCTTCCAACATATATAAAAACGTAATAAAACTATACAGGGCTGCATTCAGATTAGCTCTTAAGGTTGCCTAGTTACTTATCTCCTTGGCTCAAGGATAGCATAACTCCATACCCTCCACCATTTCTCTGATGAAAATAGGAACGTCCTTAAGGGGGAAATGGGACATTCTGGAATGGAATCGGAAACCAGGATGGCTTTTGTAAATCCGGGACTGTCCCTGGAAAATAGGGACACTTGGGGGGTCTGCATGAGCACTGTAGAGCAGGCACCCCCAAACTGCGGCCCTCCAGGTGTTTTGGCCTACGACTCCCATGATCCCTAGCTAACAGGACCAGTGGTAGGGGAGGATGGGAATTGTAGTCCAAAACATCTGGAGAGCCGAAGTTTGGGGGTGCCTGCTGTAGAGGAAGCGTTACTCTCCATAAAATGCCTAAGCTTGCTTAGTAGTACTACTGTACAAAAGAAGAAATGAACAGCCCTTGCTTTTGGCTTACAAATAGGGGCAATGACCAAAAACCACCTTCAATTTAGGAAAAGGGGGAACGGTGGAAGGAACGGGTAAGCAGATGGAAGGTGAAGGGAGACAGAGAGACCTAAGTGCTAAGAAGCCTTTTCTTCCCTGTGTATCTAAATGTTGAGTAGACGGCATGTGCAGTTGTGAAAACATGAAAGCTCTACCTATGGCTTGCATACTTTTTGAAAAGAAGCGCTCTTGCCACAGGAAGTGGCCTGGTCTTCGCCGAAGTTCAGTAGCTGTTTCACCTCCCCCAACGCCCTTTGCAAATAAATGCAGAAAACAAAGAAGAAAGGAACGCTTTAAAAGGTTTATTAAATGTGCCTGTAAATATCTCTATAACACTGTTTCAGACATCATCATTACAGTTTCCCATACAAACTCACAGTGAACAAAACCTCCCATTGTGTTAACGTTCCTGCAAGTGATTGTCTTTGGAGTTAAGTGTTGGAGGAAGCCAAGGAGAAAAAGACAAGTTAGAAGATAGACCCGCTGAGGTTTGTGTTTCCTTCCATCCTGCAAGAAGCAGTTTCTGGAATTATCACTAGCTTATTCTGGTAAGGAGTTTGGGGGCTGGGGCATATACAGTGCAAGTTGAGTTACGGGTCAGTTAGTTAGCAGTACAGCTCAGGTAACATGTCTCGGTTCTGAGACCACAGCAGCAATATTCTACAGAGACTAATTGGGTTCCCTCAAAGCCTCAGACTCCAGCTTTGTAGAGTAGCAGAAACTACACAGCTGTTAGGGGGGAAACACTTCTTAAGAATAGCGGCCCCAAGAGTCTATAATCAGTGGAGGGGGGCTGTTGGCCCAGATATATGCTGCACACAGGTTTGATCCTTAGGCTAGTTCAAGGGGTAGCCAACACGGCGCCCTCCATCTGTGGATGGGCTCCATTTCCCACCATCTCTGGCCATGCAAGGCTGATGGAGCTCACCAACATCTGGAGGCCGACACACTGGCTAGCCTTGGGCTAGTTAGTGGTCTGGTCCATGAAGGGGCACGAAACTTCAATTTCACCATCACGAGGTCGGAATTTGCTTTCCATCAGCAAGTAAGTTATATGCACCAAAAAAAGAGAGGCAGGGGCAGCAATCACTGCTGGTTGATGTTTTCTGCAGTGCGTGAAAGAACTCTCACCCGCATCTTAGGCAGCACTTGGTACTACTGCTGCACATATCCGCTCTCTCCTTAAGGAAGGCTGGAACTGAGTTAAACAGGCATGGCTTCCCTGAGCAGGCCACTATTGGGGTTTTAGAATCTGCCTAGAGGCAGGTGCTGCGAGGCCAATGGTTTGTTCTGCCAACAGAATCTCTCTCAAGGGAGCATCTTCCCTGACCACTGTAGGGAAAGCTCCTCGTCTGTCTTTGAGACAGATCGGGTCAGCTGGGATTCTGCAAACACAAACACCGCTGTTTTACTCACTTGTAGTGGTAACACAGATTTGCTCTGAATAAGCCCTCTTCTTCTTATCACACACACACATCCCGGAAAAAAACCAACACCTGGGAAATAGCTTGGCTTATTCTGAGCCTACTAAAGTTAAAATTGGACCAATAAAAGCACCTTCACACTTGTTTATCTTGCAGCAGGAAGTTCTGTCTCTGCCTTCATTATGTGCTGCTACGGCATACAGTCAAGAGGAGAAGGAAAGCTCCATTTCCCAGTACTGCTGGGAATAATAATAGTTCATGGGGAGAAAGACCTCCCCCCCCCCCTTATAAGCAACAGAGTTTAGGTAGGTAGGTGGGAGGCATGGAATTCTTCTCCAGCTCAGAGTAACATTCTAAGCCGGAGAAGAATTTGGGAGGGCTACAGCACCGTCATATCTGAGGCAAGCATTACATGTCGTCAAATGTTCATATTGCAAACCAAAGGAGAACTCTGCTGCATCTCTATTTACCTCTTGCTTGTGTGGTGGAAGGCTGTCAGACAGACCCAACGGCTAATAAGGAGCTGGTAAATTTATTCATTTTTTAAATTGCAGCAAGTGATGAGGATCAACCTGGACCCTGCTGTGCAGTGACGGCAGTAATTACACCTTGGTCAGTTTTCCTTCTTTCAAAGTTATTGCTTTTTTTACAACACTTTTAACACATGCCCACAGGCTGAGCTGCTTCCACCACGACGAGCAGCCCCTCTGCCAGTTGCAGTGGTGGGATTCCTTCATTCACCAGTTTCCAGGTTTCGTCCAGTTTGAGAGTAGAGGACTTGTGCCCAACAAGGGAACAAACCTTGTTGGAGAAGGGAAAATGCTGTAGAGCCACAGCAGCTTATTGAACCATTATGGAGATGATGAGGACAGAACTGAACCTCAAAAGGGCAGTCCTGCTGAAAACTGGGCAGCCTAGCTAGAGTTACAGACAGGCAAACTGTGGCAGTAAATTGTGGTGTTTTGTTTTTTTCTGCTGATGGAACTGCTGATGCAGCCTGATTGTATAAGCAGCCTGATTGTATAACTCCAGCTGACCATTTTATCCAGCTGTACTGGGGAAAGATAGCCCAATCAACCCCTGGCTGCTTTACACTAGACAAATCCCAGAAGTATGGCTACCCTGTTAACCAGCCCCCCGTCCCTTGCATAATGCCCAGCCACCTTGCAGTACTCTGGTTATGCCTTAAAGACAGGGATGAGCTTTTGCAAAAGGGAGAGCCGAAACACTTGTTACACAAGAGTGCCAGGAGACCTCCTTCTGCCAGACTACGCTATGCATTAATTTGAGACGTACTTTGCAAAGTAAGTAAACGGGGCGGTTAATGCACAGCAGACAAAGCAGCAGCTTAGGTGAGCTGGGCTTAGTTAATGGTCTGAGAGCGCTGGCGGAGGCCTGGAAACGGCAAGGGCTGATGGAGCGGCTGGTCGTCTTCCTGCCAGGGAAACTGCCTCTCTTCTTTCCTGGAGTGCTCCTCATACCACTCCTGTGGGAAGAGGCAACAATACTGGGATCATTTCATTTCCCACACCCGCAGCCTGCCCTCAAATCGTGAATGTCTGCAATGAATTGTGCACGAACCCAATATTCTGTTTGTAATAATAATAGCATTGTTATTAATAATAATAATAATCACCATCTCAAGGCACATCACAACAAAAAACTACACAAAACACATAATAAAAATAAGAACAAAAACAAACCAATAATTCCCCCCTTCCACAACACAGTTAAAATGTATGTCAATCAGCCAAAGGCCTGGTTAAAGAGGAATGTCTTCTCCTGGCGCCTAAAAGTGTATAATGAGGGTGCCAGTTGAACTTCCCTGGGGAGAGCATTCCACAAGTGTGGAGCCACTGCAGAAAAGACCACTTCTCGTGTTACCACCTTCTGGACCTCTTATGAAGGAGGGCACACAAAGGAGGGTCTCAGAATATGATCTGAGGGTCCAGGTAGGTTCATATGGAGAGAGCCATTTATTGACCATCCTTTACCTTACGGTCCTAATACATTTCTGAGCACAATTCAAAGTGTTGGTGCTGACCTTTGAAGCCCCAAATGGCCTCAGTCCAGTATACCTGAAGGAGCGTCTCCGCCTCCATCGTTCTGCCCGGACACTGAGGTCCAGCGCCGAGGGCCTTCTGGCGGTTCCCTCGCTGCGAGAAGCCAAGTTGCAGGGAACCAGGCAGGGGGCCTTCTCGGTAGTGGCGCCCGCCCTGTGGAACGCCCTCCCACCAGATGTCAAAAAGAAAAATAACTACCAGACTTTTAGACGACATCTGAAGGCAGCCCTGTTTAGGGAAGCTTTTAATCTTTAAGAAATTGGTGTATTTTAATATTTCTGTTGGAAGCCGCCCAGAGTGGCTGGGGAAACCCAGCCAGATGGGCAGGGTATAAATAATAAATTACTATTATTATATAGGGCGCATTTCAACATTAAAAACAGCTGGCTAGACTCCAACTCCCATCAGCCACAGCGAGCATAGCCAATGGTCTGGGAAGATAGAAAGGAAGTGTAGCCCCAACAGCACCTGGCAAAGACAGAGAGTCCCCACCTCTGCTTTAAAGGCATGAGGCTGGGGAAACTTGCCCACTCTCCTAGGCAGTATTGATTTGGCCAGTTCTACAGGGCTGGCGGAACCTCCGAGAAGATCCCTGAGTCCACCAAGCTACAGGGACCATTGCATAACCATAACTAGGATGAGAGCAGTTTCGCACATCTTACCTGTATCTCTTCCTCATACATTCTCATGCTTAAATCGCTTTTGGTCCTTGACCGCCGCCCCAGGAACAGCATGGACGTTTGCTAAAGTGATGGAAGGGAAGCAGTAAGAGGAAGGCAACTGCCTCTGAAGGGTGCCAGAGTTGGATCGTAGCGAACACGGGTGCTGCTAGGAGCACACAGGGATCTCGCCACCAAGAGAGACCTGAGCACATCTCTTAACTTTATCTACAGGGAACTCAAGACAAATGCAGAACTGCGACCACTGCAGGCTTTCTTTCAGATAAGAGGAGATAAACTCTTGAAAGCCAGGGGCATTTACATCTTACACAATTTTCTTCAGATTTGCATAAATTCATTTAATTTTAATTTTAGTTAAAACAAGAACAAGGTTTCCTTTTTATTAAATGGAAACATCGCTGTGATTTGCTTGGGAAAATCCAGCATTTAAACTTGTCCATGTTGTACCTTATTAAGATCGGAGTTAACTCCCACTGAAGTTACCTTGTGCTATTTCACTTCTGTTAAATGTTATTTTTGGAATTTTCTGATGACTAGATACAAATAAATGAAACTTATTTCATTTATGTTCATTTCAACGGGGGGGGGGGGCAGGTTTTGTTTTTTTCCTATGCAGCTCTGTGTGTGTTGGGGGGGCATGTACACACTGTTAAGATATGAATATTATTACACTCCTACCTGTGTTTGTCAGGAAGCTGAAGTTATGGGAACCTGGTGCCTGTAGTGGGAATTATTGTACATATATGCTTGATAGATAGTCTACATGTGAAACGATCAGTGTTCGAAACTGAGATATGAAAGCTAGGGGCTAATGGCACCCAAAACCTAGGTTATGGGCGCAACAATGGAATGTCTAGGTGCGTTTTTTTACAATGCTGAAAATGAATGAACTGCAGCTAAAATATTATGTTCCTTCTTCACATGGTCTAGTCCTTCCCCTGCCCACTCACCCCCTAAGAGGGTCTCTTCTCCAGTTTTCAGAGAGTAGCTGGAAGTGGGGAGGCAGGAAAAGGTCCTCCTTTCCTTCCACTCTGCAGTTTTACTTGTAAATCTTAGGCACAGTACTGCTCCCAGAGCTCAGAAACTGCCCGCGCTAATGAAATTCCCTGTCGCGAAATGAGCCTAGAACAATGTGAGTTTTGAATGCTGGAGGCGATGTCAAAAAAAGTACTTGAAAGTATATTATTAGGAGAATCTGCTTACTCCAACTGTAAAAAAAGGGTGTTGAGAACTTTTGTGGAGAAAAAACTCAGCCTCGAGTCGAGTGAGTTGTTCTAGATGAATCAGGCATCTAGCCCGTATTATGCAGGCATGATTTTCCTCTGAGAATGGGACTTACTTTCTATGCCTGGGTAAAGCTAAGGTGAGGGAATGCCTCTCTGTATAATCCTGTGTAATTTATAGGCTTGGGGACACCACTTTTGTGGGTTCCCAAGCAGCCACTGCTATGGCCAAGGGCAAATGAAGTTGCCATAAACATCACAATGGTGTGGTTCTTGAAAAAATCTACTACATACTTCTTGTGGCATTCCAGTGTGTGCTGGAAAAATATGCAACATGTGATGAAGAAAAATAAGAGTTTGGATTTGATATCCCGCTTTATCACTACCCAAAGCGGCTAACATTCTGCTTTCCCTTCCTCCCCCACCACAAACACTCTGTGAGGTGAGTGGGGCTGAGACTTCAAAGAAGTGTGACTAGCCCAAGGTCACCCAGCAGCTGCATGTGGAGGAGTGGGGAAGCCAACCCGGTTCACCAGATTACGAGTCTACCACTCTTAACCAGTACACCACACTGTGAAGGGGAGGGGGAATCTGAATTGCTCCGTTCCCTTCCTCTTTGAGGACCAGTGGCCACAGAGGGATACCCTCTAGCATTCTAAATCAGAAGTGACTTAAGCCTTACCATTCTGAACAAGACCAGCCAAGTGGTGGCGAGGTGAGAGAGGATACCTGGAAAGTGGTGAACAGAAGATGCTGGAATTCCAGCCCCCATTACTCACCCTGTGCCTGTCCATCTGGGAAATGACCTTGAGCAGCTGGCTGGCAGCCGATGCAATGCAGTTCCTTCCATATAGCTCTGCGACAGCTGTCAGTTCTTCCTTAGAGACTTCTCTCTCGAAAACAATGCCCATGTCTTCTGCAGAGGAGAAAGGCAAGGACAAGGCTTGTCTGGGTAATGGAAGGGGGAAGTGGCAAGGAAACTTCAGGCAAAATCAGGCCTGCCCAAGCCTGTTTGACTTGGCCCACCAGGCCATTTTGGGCAAGCCACGCCCACCAGGGCACACACACGAAGTCATCACACAGTGCCCAGCGGGGGGCGGGGGGAGTTCAAGACGTGGCTGCAGAGGAAGAATGGGGGAGCTCGCTCACAATGCACCCGCACGCGACTCTTCATTGCTGAAGAATTTTGGCTTGACATTTGGGGGACATGATGTACGATGACATCAGGCGACGGCTAGTCCTGCCTTCCTGTCCCGTGCGGCCTATAGAAGGCTGACTGCTGTTGGATCAATCAATAAATAAAATGGCTCAAAAGTGCTGCTACACCCATTCAGTGCCACTAGTCCCAATCTTTCAGCAGGCATTGTTGCTTTTAACTTACAGAATCTTTTGAAGGTGCTTTTAAAAAGTTGATTCCTGCTGTGACTCCTGCAATGTAGGCAGTTGGACGATGGACCTTGGAGTCCCCCTTTCAACTCTACAAGTCTATGATTCTATGTTCATTTGTTTCCACTCTCTTAGGATGAGCCAGCCTCTTTATGATTATTCTGTACGGTTTCTACAGGTTTTTTAAATGCTTTTTTCACTCACACATTTTGTGTGTGTGCGCGCGCACCGTTTTGATATGGTGCCTGGGAGGTGGTCTGTAAATATTATTATAAATAAGGACGGAAACAAACAGGTTTCAAAGGTGACCCCACTGACCTCCTGAATCTTGGTTCTTCCGGCTATAGTTCATACGGAACACGAACGCCTCCAATATAAAGGCTACAATTATTGTCATCACCACCTGTGGGGGAAGGAAGAGGTCAGCGCAATGCAAAAACAGCTCATCCAAATTATTTATTTCGCTGTTCTACTCAAGCTGACTTGAGCCATTGGGGGTTAGCACAATGTAGCCCACTCTGAGCTCTGGCAACAAACCAGGCTTTAGATCACGGTTTCCCAAACTTGGGTCTCCAGCTGTTTTTGGACTAAAGTTCCCACCATCCCTGCCCAAAGGTCCTGCTAATCAGAGATGATAATAATAATAATAATAATAATAATAATAATAATAATAATAATAATCTGGCTGGGTTTTCCCAGCCACTCTCGGTGGCTCCCAACAGAGGACTAAAAACAGAATAAAACTTCAAACATTAAAAACTTCCCGAAACAGGGATGCCTTCAGATGTCTTCTAAATAATAATTATGGGAGTTGCAGTCCAAAAACAGCTGGAGACATACGTAAGTTTGGGGAACCCTGCTCTAGGATCAACCAGAAATGATGCTACAACCCTTCATCAGATGACCATGCATCAAAAAGCAAAGTCTGACTACTTTGCTGGCAAACTATATTTCTGGTCCTTGGGAGTGACTTTGAAGGCTACAGAACAGGGCAGGGAGTATGTGGACCTGCTGAATTTGCTGGACTACGGTGCCCATCATCCCTGACCATTGTCTGGGGCTGATGGGAGCTGGAGTCCAACAAAGCCTGGAGCATACCTGCCAAGTTGCTGTCAGAGAAATAAGGGACCGGGCCGGAAATAGCAGACCGGAAGTAACACTGTCGCCATTTTGGAACTGGGAGGAGCATGCTCAGAAGTGACTTTTGATGCTGCTTTGCCCAGTTCCAAAATGGCTGCCGCCATTTTGGAACTGGGCAGAGCAGCCTCAAAAGTCGCTTTTGAGCATGCTCCGCCCAGTTCCAAAAGGGCTGCCGTGCCAGAATAAACCGGGAAAAAACAAAAAAAATCCGTTTTTTCAGCTAGGAACAGCTGGAAAAACGGGGATTTCCCGGGGAAAACGGGAGACTTGGCAGCTATGGCCTGGAGGCCCCACGCCTGCATCACACATACAGGCTGTAGTCACAGAACTGCTTCACAAAATAGCATAGTTGGCAACTCTGCTTACCATGGTCACAATATAGAAAATCATGAAATAGAGGCGGCTCCAGTGCGAAGTCTCTGATGTCACCCCTTCCTGGAAAGGAAAATATTGTCAGTTTTAATTTCTTAGTGCAGAAAGTATTGACCTGATGTGCAGAGAGCTTTCCCATTCTGAGTAGTTCAGGAGGATTCTAGGTGGTTTATTTCTATGTGGGAGAAGCCGGAAAAAGGTTTCTGGTGTTTTGGTTATTTCTCTGGGAAGCTGAGTACAGCTGGTTTAAACTGGTTCTGTTATGTTTCTGTCAAGGTTGTACTGTACTGACTAGAATAGTCAGGCCAGGAGGAGCCTGGGTCTCACTCACTCAACTTTCTCTTTCTATCTCTTTGTTCTGGTGTTCTGTTCTGTATGGTTAGTGTTAAGGTTAAGTCTTATTATAAGTTACTGTAAGTTTTATTTTGGGATGCAGGTGGTGCTGTGGGTCAAACCACAGAGTCTAGGGCTTGCTGATCAGAAGGTCGGCGGCTCGAATCCCTACGACGCGGTGAGCTCCCGTTGCTCTGTCCCAGCTCCTGCCAACCTAGCAGTTCAAAAGCACATCAAAGTTGCAAGTAGATAAATAGGGACCGCTCCGGCAGGAATGTAAATGGCATTTCCGTGCACTGCTCTGATTCGCCAGAAGCGGCTTTGTCATGCTGGCCACATGACCTGGAAGCTGTACGCCGGCTCCCTCGGCCAATAACGCAAGATGAGCGCCGCAACCCCAGAGTCGGTCACGACTGGACCTAATGGTCAGGGGTCCCTTTACCTTTACCTAAGTTTTATTTTAAGTGCTGCAACTGGATTTTTATGGACGGTGCCAATCCTGATTGTATTGGATTTGTGACCATTATGCTCATTTGCCTTCAGTGCCAGTAAAGCTCTGCTGGATGAAGTTCAATTGCCTCTGATCAATTTTTTGGAAACTCTGCTATACGTGTTTAAGTTTCTTCCTGCCCCCGCCTTCCATGGGTCACAAATATTTGGCAGGAAAGCATGCCAAGACAGAGACCCACCCCAGATAACTCTTTTTAGGAACAGCTTGAGAGGGGACAATACTAAATAAAGTTTGAATCTAGCATCCTTCTGGCCCCCTAAAAAGGCCCCTTCCCCATGTTCCTTATGTTACTTGATATCTCAGTGTTATAATGAAGACACCCAATTACCAGAGTTATCCTGACTCAAAAACCTGGGCTAGCCAAGGCACCTGCAGCATAGAGGAATGGCTGTAGCTCAGTGGCAGAGCCATCCGCCTTGCATGCAGGATCAATTCCCAACAGCATTTTCAGGCAGGTAGAGAGAAACCCGAGAGAAACCCGCCCGAAATTCTGGAGAGCTGCTCCCAACCACTGTAAACAATGCTGAGCTAGACAGACCAGTGGTGTGTCGTCCAATCGCCAGAACCTCCCGTTTTGAAAAAGCAACACATCAGGAAACAGGTGGCGACCTTCTGCCAGTCAAAGCAGACAATACAGTGGTACCTTGGTTTTCCATTCCGGGAATCGTTTCGAAATCGTTCGAAAACCAAGGCCACGGCTTCCGATTGGCTGCAGGAGCTTCCTGCACTCAATCAGAAGCCGCAGAAGCCGCGTCGGACATTCGGCTTCCGAAAAAACGTTCACAAACCTGAACACTTACTTCCGGGTTTGTAGCATTCGGGAGCCAAGTTGTTCGACAACTAAGCCATTTGGGAACCAAGGTACCACTGTACTGGGGTTGACAGGAATACAATATATGACTTGGTACAAGGAAACAAGCTATGTTCCAAAGCCTGAATCATAGTTCTCTTTCCCCCTCCAAGCTTCCATTCAACCGCTGAAAATCTTCCCCTAGCCTAACTCCTCCCTTGGGTAGCAATGTTTTTCATTTGTTTTAACCCAGGGAGACGGGCAGCTGATCAGCCTTCGTTCTCATGAATAATAGGGCATTTCTAAATCTTCATTTAGGAGATTTTTTAAATTTTCCAAGTCTTCCTTCAAGGAGCTCCGTGGACTGTATGTGGGATCCCTCTCTTCTCACACTCATTTCAACCCCTCAATGACACTCTGCTTGAACCAAGGGACACTTGCCCAAGTTTGCCCAGTGGACCTTATGCTTGAGAGTGGCAGGTTTGAACCCAGGTCTTCCCAGCATTAGTCTAGCACTCCTACCAGCATCATATTGCGCTCCCTCCCTCTACTTTTCACTTCCATGCAGGGCCGGATTTAGGTTTGATGAGGCCCTAAGCTACTGAAGGTAATGGGGCCCTTTATATGTCCAGCTGTCCTTTGCCAGCAACAAATGGTCGCTGTTTTTTGTGTTGAATATATGCTATATGGTAATTTATGGACCTAATAGGTATCTAAAGCCATTTGCACATAACCATCCATGCAGAATGTAGGCACCCTATATATAAAAAGGTAAAGGGACCCCTGACCATTAGGTCCAGTCGTGACCGACTCTGGGGTTGCACGCTCATCTCGCATTATTGGCCGAGGGAGCCGGCGTATAGCTTCCAGGTCATGTGGCCAGCATGACAAAGCCACTTCTGGCAAACCAGAGCAGCACATGGAAACGCCGTTTACCTTCCCGCTGTAGCGGTTCCTATTTATCTACTTGCATTTTGACGTGCTTTCGAACTGCTAGGTTGGCAGGAGCTGGGACCAAGCAACGGGAGCTCACCCCGTCACAGGGATTCGAACTGCCAACCTTCTGATCAGCAAGCCCTAGGCTCAGTGGAATGGGGCCCTAAGCTAAGGCTTGTTTCGCTTATACATAAATCAGGCACTGCTTCCATGTGCCCATTTGTTTTGCATATTCCCTGCAATGCTCAATGATCAAATGGCTAGTGATGAACCAGTGCGCAGTAGCACAGACACCAAGGAATCGCAAGCCACATCATTACAGAAGAAAGCTCCTGGCAGGGAGCAGCTGAGTGCTACCTACTTACCATGATGATGTACCAGTCATTGACGACTGTTAACTCAAACAGGGTAACTGCAAAAAGAAAAAGAAAAGAGAGGGGAAGAACAAACACTTGTATGGTCACTGTTGTGGCTCTGTTCCCCCTCAGTAGTATTGAGTTTGGGGGCTACATGAAACTGGAACACTGGGTCACTTCCTGCGAATGGACCTTCTTGGGCGAAAGTGAGCCAATTGCGTGTGGTGAATCGGGGCTCACTGCCTGGGTGAGAACTGAGCACTAGGTCATTATCTCTGATTGGCCATGTGGGGCTGGCTCACTATCCAATCAAGGAAAGCAACAGGGGCAGCCATCACGGAGCTGGTCCACGTTTCTGAACAACTCCCACGCCGGGCCTGTTTTGCAGGAATCATGTACAGTCGTCCCTTGGTTCTCGAATTTAATCCGTTTCGGGAGTCCGTTCAACTCCCCCAACTGTTAGAAAACCAAGGTGCGGTTCCCGATTGGCTGCAGGAGCTTCCTGCAGCCAATCAGAAGCCGCATCGGATGTTCGGCTTCCAAAAAACGTTCGGAAACTGGAACACAAAAAACGTTCGCAAACCGGGTTTGCGACGTTCGGGAGCCGATTTGTTCAACAACTAAGGTGTTTGACTTCCAAGGTACGACTGTATAGACTCCTGCTGCCAAGTAATCTGTGTAGATTAGCCTTCTCCAACCTGATGTGTTCCAGATGTATTGAGACTACAATTCACATCAGACCTAGGCAGGACAGTTGATGGGAGAAGGAATCTAAGACTAGACCAGGAGTGGACCGAGCAAAGCTCAATCATAGGTCTACTCCATCCCACTTTGTGCATTATTATTTTTAAGAATGCATGGAAAATCTACATTTAAATTATATGCATCTTGTCTGCATTGTTTTATGAGAAGTTTGAACTTTTTCAAAATAGGGGTTGTATCCATGTGAAAGTCATTCGCTTTGCACAAGAGACTACATAAGCAGGTTGCTGCCATCTTTGTCCAATCCACTGCAAAACAAGTTCCCAGTAGCACAACTGTTCCACTGGATCCCTCTGTTGCACCACATTAAAACTCACCTGTCTGCAAGCAGACGGAGAATGTTATATGCAGCCAATTCCACACGTTGTTTTATATAAAAAATGTTATTTTTTCATGTGCTTTTTGCAAACTGCGACTGATTTACGATACCCAGATAAAATCTGCACTCCTGCTTGGAGCTGCATTCTGAACTGCAATTCAGCTTGGGAGTGCTGGATTGGGTCAATCCACTGCAAAAAGCACACTAAACAAATTCTCCCTCCATCCCGAGCTGGTAATGGTTTATCCTATTTAAAAGGAGGCTGGTGGTGGGGAAGGCCAAAGGAAAATCGTAAGCCTGCCCAACACAATCTGTAATAATAATAATAATAATAATAATAATAATAATAATAATAATAATTTATTATTTATACCCCACCCATCTGGCTGGCTTTCCCCAGCCACTCTGGGCGGCTTCCAACAGAAAAATAAAATAATTGATTAAACATTAAAATCTGGTAGCTGTTTTTCTCTTTGACATCTGGTGGGAGGGTGTTCCACAGGGCAGGCGCCACCACCGAGAAGGCCCTCTGCCTGGTTCCCTGCAACTTGGCTTCTCGCAACGAGGGAACCGCCAGAAGGCCCTCGGTACTGGACCTCAGTTTCCAGGCAGAACGATGGGGGTGGAGACGCTCCTTCAGGTATACTGGACCGAGGCCACAGGCAGGGTGAATTTGATTTAAATCAAATCGATTTAAATCATGATTTAAATCACTAGTCAGTAAGACTTTATTTAAATCATTTTTTTTTACAGAAAGACTCATTCTTGCTGGTATAATCTTAATATTTACAACCAGACGAAGGTTTCATTTTTGGAATAATAAATTTTCAGAGTAGTTTTTACAGTTATATCAAAAAATACTGATTTGGTTATACTATTAGAAATACATTGACAGATTTCCTGATGAATAGTCTTTGGACTATAATGTAACTTAAACAGAAAACTGTATTTAGAAAAAAAAAATCCTCCAAATGCATTTTATTTTAAAAATCTGATTTAAATAAAAATAATCTGATTTAAATAAAAAAATCCGATTTAAACAAATAATTTTATTTTATTTTATTTTTTTAAATCATTGATTTTTAGTCTCTTGCAGAAGTCCCTACCAAATTCCCCAGTGGCATTTCCTGGCTACATCAGCAGAGGGCGCTTGGATTTGTGCTCTTACCAAAACTGTTCAAAACATTGTCGAAGTTGTTGAGATAGTAGTAGCCTTCTTCCATCACCGTCCTGTTTCCCACGGTGTGGTTGACCCAGCGATAGGAATCTGCCACCGTGCTGGTGCTGAATGGAGAAGCAGGTACAGAATGTTTTTGTGAACTTTTTAAAAAAATAAAATAAAAAATACTATAGTCAAATGAAATTGCAGGCAGGATTTGAGATAAAAGCCGGGGGATAAAAATGATAAAATGATGGTAACAGAGAAACTTTGTGTAGTAGATAAAAGATATAATGCAGTAGAAAGGGTCTGAGTAAAAACTCTGCGGAAGTGTGGGTGGGAAGTGAATTCATAAAACAATGCAACTATTTGGTGTGAAGATTATTGTGAAAATGTTTGAAAAAATAATAACAGCAATAATAAATATTACAAAATGGCTCCCAGTAGCTTGAAACAATTTGGTATGAATATTATTGTGAAAATGTTTGAAAAAAATAATAACAGCAATAATAAATATTACAAAATGGCTCACTGTAGCTTGAAAATATACCCTTATCCATTTATTTATGAATTGCTTCCCATTTCAAAGCAATTTCACAATACAATAAAAACTTACAGTATATTTCCATGTATAACACGGCCCCATGTATAAGACGACCCCTATTTGTTTGGGACCGCAACAAAAATGGGGGGGGTGTTGAGCTTTTGGGGGTGTTGCCAACACAAACACAGCCAATTGCACACACGCCTTGCCGCTGCTGTTAATATCCCGCACAATTGCCGCAGCCGCAGCCAATCGGCAGCCAATCACACCCCAAATCGCCGCTGCCAGTCTCCTGATGGCTGCTGCCACCAATCGCCCATCCCCCCTCTGCTATCCATGTATAAGCCTACTATATTGATGGGGAAAGTATCATCTTTTTCACGGAAAAATACGGTATATAAAACAAGCACCTATATAAACACAATTTTAAAAAACCATTGTGCACACTTATTGGGAGGGGACTCACATCTAATCCCACTGGGATAAAAAAAATCTCCATTTGGAAGGCTTGTTAAAAGAGGAAATCTTCTAAAGACAGTAAGAGACTGTGCCCGTCTGATATGCAAAGGGAGGGCATTCCAAAGAATAGGTGCCACCACACTAAGGGCCCTGTTTATGACATCACACAAAATGGACCTCCTGATACAATGGTACTTGCAGGAGGCCCTCTCCAACTGAGCACAGCAATTGGCCGGGTATATAGGGGATGAGGTGGTCTTTTATTTTTTTTACAAATGTAATTCAAGACAGCAGAGAGGGAGGGGGTAGCCTGGAGAATGTTTCTGTGTCCCAGAACAGAATCCATAAGGCCGTGATGCTGTAAGCAGCCCAGTCAGATGGGCGGGGTGCAATTATTATTATTATTATTATTATTATTATTATTATTATTATTATTAAAGAGTCAACGCAACTCAGTGGCTTCAAGGACCGGTGGTGCTGATGACTACTATTATTAATATCATTATCATCAGATGATGATGATCCGTTCACCAGCAGGTGTCAGAGTGACCTACAACAGTTAAAAATTTAAAAGAGTTAGATCACAATCACAGGAATAGGGCTGGTCCTGAAAACACACATCTCAGGTGTCGAAGGCCAGTGCGCCTTCCGCAGTGGCTGGAAGCTGTTTAGTGAAGGAGACAGGAGGACCTCAGTGGGGAGGGAATTCTACTGCTTAGGGGCTCCCACAGAGAAGGCCCGTCACCCCGAACTTCAGGGGCAGTTGGAACTACCAAGAGGGCTCCTCTCTGCATATCTTAACACCTGATGGGTTCTGCAGGGAAAGAGGCAGTCTTCAGATATTTGGGGCCCAAGTTTAGGGCTTTAAACACCAACATGAGCATCTTGAATTGGGCCCAGAAACAAATTGACAAGTCATGACATTTTTATCACCCTCTTCCAGAAAGAGCACAGGGTGGTGTATAGAATTATTCCCATTCCAACCCACCCACCCACCCACCTGCCTCTGCCCTGCCCAGCCCACTTGAATCCTCAAAACAATCCTGCAAGGTAAACATGCAGAATTTGAACCTATGTCTCCCCACTTCCTTATACTGTATGGGATGTGGGTGGCGCTGTGTGTTAAACCACAGAGCCTAGGGCTTGCCGATCAGAAGGTCTGCGGTTTGAATCCCCGCGACAGGGTGAGCTCCCGTTGCTCGGTCCCAGCTCCTGCCAACCTAGCAGTTCGAAAGCACATCAAAGTGCAAGTAGATAAATAGGTACCGCTACAGCGGGAAGGTAAATGGCATTTCCGTGTGCTGCTCTGGTTTGCCAGAAGCAGCTTTGTCATGCTGGCCACATGACCCAGAAGCTGTACGCTGGCTCCCTCGGCCAATAGAGCAAGGTAAACTCCAGAATCGGTCACGACTGGACCTAATGGTCAGGTATTCCCTTTATCTTTTACTCTTTAAGGCTCCCAACTCTGGGCACAGTAAATACTTTCCAGACAGAAGGAAAAAGCTGGGTACTCACTTGCAGCAATTTGGGAAGAGCTTTCCTGAGAAGAACTCCATGCCAATGATGGCGAAACAGTAATAGAAGATGAGCAATGTTAAACCTAGGCTAAAGGAGAAAAAAGCCACGGTTAAGCGAAGCTAAAATCATAGGCAGCTAGGCTTTTCTGTTAGGGAGTTTTTTTGTGATCTAAGGGAATCTGCTCCGTTCCCATGCCTTCAGCAGAGAAGCCCAAGGACTCTAAAGCTCGACCGCGCAAGACATGGAAGGGATCCCAGGAGAAAAAGAGGGAGCCAATGAGAAAGGCTTCACAGCCCTCTTTACCTGGAGCAGGCATCCCCAAACTGCGGCCCTCCAGATGTTTTGGCCTACAACTCCCACGATCCCTAGCTAACAGGACCAGTGGTCGGGGAAGATGGGAACTGTAGTCCAAAACATCTGGAGGGCCGAAGTTTGGGGGTGCCTGACCTAGAGCCACATGCCATCAGAAGGGCCTGGTGAGTTTTTGTATGTTGACATTGTTTATTGTGGTCTTTAAGAACATAGAAAGAGCCAAAGGCCCATCTTCCTGTTCTCAGATGGTCAACAAGATGCTCCAGTCAGAAGCCTGAAAGTAAGAGACCCAAGTTCACACCTGATTCGAGCAACTGGTATTCAGAGGCAGAAGACAGCCCTCATGGCTAGTAGCCTATGATAGCATAATCCTCCATGAATCTTTTTTAAAGCTAATGTAAAGTTTGTGGCCATAACTACCTCTTGAGCGCAGCCATCATGGCTAGTAGCCATCAATAATAGCCTTATCTTCCATGAATTTGTCCCATCCTCTTTTAAAGCCATCCAAGTTGGTGGCCATCACTGTCTCCCGTGCCTTCCGCTCTCAAGTTACCTGGCCATTCTGGGGAACAGCTCAAACATGGTATCCAAGACATTCCGGTAGCGTTTCTTCAGCTTAAACAGCCTGCAACAACAACAAAAAGGGAGCGGGCAGCAACATGCATGAGTTGCAGAAGGATGCTTCCTTCCCATGGTGCCTGACTGACTTTAAATGCATTGCTAATCTAGGACAACGAAAGGAAGACACAATGCAAATTATTACAATATAGAATCATAGAATTGTGGAGTCAGAAGGTATCCCAAGGCTCCTCTTGTCCCACCCCCTGTAATGCAGGATTCTCAGCTAAAGCATCCCTGACAGACGGCCATCCAATCTCTGCTTAAAAACCTCCAAGGAAGGAGAATCCATAACCTCCCAAGGGAGGCCGTTCTACTGCCGAACAGCTCTTCCTGTCAGAAAGTTCTCCCTGATGTTTAGTCGGAATCTCCTTTCTTGCAACTTGAAGCCATCGATTCAAGTCCTACCCTCCAGAGCAGGAGAAATCAAGCTTGTTCCCTCTTACATGTGGCAGCCCTTGAGATATTTGAAGATGGATATCTCCTTTCAATCTCCTCTTTTCCTGGCTAAACATACCCAACTCCTTCAACCGTTCCTCATAAGGCTTGGTTTCCAGACCCTTGATCATCATGGTTACCCTCCTCTGCCCACGTCCCAGCTTGTCAACACCCTCCTTAAATTGTGGTGCCCAGAACTGGGACACAAAATGATTATTAACATTCTCTGTTCTATACCGCTTACATGCCAAAATGGCTTCTAAACCATTTGCAAGCAACAACGGGGTCCATATGCAATTAAAATGAACAATAATACAACCGCTCTCCCTTTTCTCCTGACCCCAGACTGTCCTCTCGGCATCCCGTCAGCCAAGGCCTTCATCAAACCTCAGTTAGCAATGAATCATTCCAGTGCTTCGGTTTGCCATTCCCTCTGTACATATTCAACCAATTACTCGCCTCAATAACTGCAGAGGCCGCAGGACTACAATGAAGTAGAACGGCTCCATGTTTAACGCCAGTGCCAGGAGACCCAAGAATGCAAACAAGGTGACAGAGAAATCAAAGCTGGAAAAGAGAGAGGTGGAAAAAAAGAAGAAACATCTTCAGGGATGAACTTGTAAGCCTGTATCCCTGGGGAGAACCTTTTTACAGTCCAAGAGCTGCTATAGGCAACGCCCCCCCGCCCCCCCCAGGGGCAACAGGCAGGTGGTGGGTGGGGCCAGAAGGGAAAATGGGTGCAGCAACTAATGTTTATGGACTCTATACCCCATTCAGGCAAGGAAGGCAACATTAGCAGAGTTCGCAAACATTCTACCCAGGCAAAAATGCTCAAGGAGGGTGTGAAGCAGTGGGTGTGATGGGTGTGGCCTGGGAGAGATTCTCGAGGGCCAAATAGAGAGACTCAAAGAGCCACATCCAGCCCCTCCCTCAGGCCTGAGGTTCCCTATCCCTGCTTTAGTCTCTGACGCACAAACTATACACAGTTTGTACCTTGGATCCCAGACGCCTTGCGAGTCAAACGTTTTGGCTCCCAAACGCCGCAAACCCGGAAGTGAGTGTTCCGGTTTGCGAACGTTCTTTGGAACCCGAACGTCCGACGTGGGTTCTGCGGCTTCCGATTGGCTGCAGGAGCTTCCTGCAGCCAATCGGAAGCCGCGCCTGGACAAATGTCATGATATTTGAAACGTACATATTTGTCGAAACAATTACTGGCAGTTTATTCATCTACATATATAACTGTTTAGTTTCATAAAATTACATTTTATGTTATTTTGTTATTGCTGTTTTCCTCTGCTTTTTAGAAGGTATTTTTATACATTTTCTTTCCCCTTTTTCTATTCTTTTTTTTAAAACAATTACTACATTAACCTCAATAAAATATAAACGCAGAATGACGACACACACTTACAGGTTCCAGCCAGATGACAGGTATTCAACAGGCCCCAATCCAGTGATCTTCAGGAGCACTTCGACCCCATAGACTGTGGACACAAGAGAACATAATATCTATCACATGCAGGCTAAAGACCAGGTGTGACCTTTGGCATTAAATTCAACAACACACACCTTCCTTGGCTCAGGGAAGCAACCCATGTCTGAGGGGAAAGTGGACCAGCAGCCAACATGGGAAGAATCTAGAGACCAAAAGCTCTTCGAGGACTCGGTGAAAGCAGAGAGCTGTCATTTAGCATCCTCTCCCAAAGACTAATCTAGAAGTGTTTTCTTGACAACCTAGAAAACACTGCCGCTCCAGAGAAGCGGACACGGAGCAATGGATTCAAACTACTGTACAAGAAAGAAGATTCCACCTAAACATTAGGAAGAACTTCCTGACAGTAAGAGCTGTTCGACAGTGGGATTTGCTGCCAAGAAGTGTGGTGGAGTCTCCTTCTTTGGAGGTCTTTAAGCAGAGGCTTGACAGCCATCTGTCAGGAATGCTTTGATGGCATTTCCTGCTTGGCAGGGGGTTGGACTGGATGGCCCTTGTGGTCTCTTCCAACTCTATGATTCTATGATCCTATGATTCTAGTTATCCTGCCTTTCCTCAGAAGAGAAGGACATCAAGAGCTGGGCCTCTAACAAGGACCTTCTAACAAAGCGTAATAAATTATTATTATTATTATTATTATTTTATTTTTATTACACCCATCTGACCGGGCTTCCCCAGCCACTTTGGCCAGCTCCCAGCACATACACAATAGCACTGTATAAGCAGGAAAAACCCTCCACTTGACCATAAGAAACTGCCCTATGCAAGCCGGGTCCATCTTATTTGGTACTGTCCACACTGACTGGCAGCAGTTCTCCAGACTTTCGGGCAAAAGTCCTTTCCTAGTCCTTCCTGGAGATGCTGGGCATTGAACTTGGGACCTTCTGCATGCAAAGCAGATGCTCTACCACTGAGCTGCAGCCCTTCCCCAGAGGAGCTTTGCTTCAATAGCTTCAAGCAACAAACTCCATCTGTTGACCAATGCAGATACCACCACTGAGACAACAGGCTTAAGAAGCTGGGTTGTTCCCCGAATTGGCAAAGGCTCATTGGAAAACAACAAGAAACCAAGCCTTTCATATAACTGACCCAGTATCATGTCATGCTCCGCCAATAAGAGATTCAGCAGAAACCTTCCATGCAAACTTTTAAACGCATGCTGAATACTTTTCTATTGCGAGGAATTAGGAATAAATCGCCATTTTTAAGAATTGGAATAATTATTGATCTAAGCCACATTTCAGACATGATTCCATGTTTATCAATGAGAGTAAATAATTGAGGTAAGGGTTCTGCCCATCAGTCTATGTATGTCTTAAATAATTCTATCGGTAGACCGTCTGGCCCAGGTGATTTCCCTGATTTAAAGCTTCTAACTATCTCCCTGATTTCCTCCTCTTCTGCCCTTGGCCACTCCTTCAGTCTGTTGATTTTATTATCTATGGCCTCGTTTTCTTTTGATTCACTATGAAGATCATTAAATACGGATGTAAAGTACTGCAACCATTTAGATTCTGTGATTGATGAAAAATTTAATTGTCGGTTTTCAGGCCTCCATACACTAGCACCCAGAATGCTTTGTTGCTTTTGCTTTGAATTGAGTCGAATAATTGTAACCATTTTTGAGTAGTATATTTTTGTTTCTTTTCGGCCAGAGTACGGCGAAATTTTCTTTTTTCATCTAAATAGGACAGTTCTAATTTAGTACGGTTATTTTTGAAGGCTTGGCGCAATTTTATTTTAAGTTGAAAGCATTCATCATCAAACCAAGGGCTAGCGCTGTATTTAGGTACCAGATTTTAGGTGGAATGTTAAGCTCTGCGAAGATTTGAAAAATTTCATTACAGATTTTCAAAATGTTCCTATGGGGATTAGTGTTCTTTAAATTTAATAGCACCTGTTTTCTCAAGTTAGCTGTCAGTTTTTGCCCCACTGCTACACTCATTTCCTGGGGCCATTTTAGTTGGGTCATTTGTTTATATTGGCAAGGTCCTAGGATGTTACAATTAGTTATTTTAGTTTCCAACTTTAAGTTGATAGACAGCAATAAAGGTTGATGACTGCTTTCAGTACGCATTCCAATTTTGAAATCCATGATCAAATTTTCTATTGCGAGCAAATAAGAATACAGTGGTACCTTGGTTCTCAAATGCCTTGGTTCTCAAACGTCGAAAACCTGGAAGTAAGTGTTCTGGTTTTCGAACGTTTTTCGGAAGCTGAACGTCCAATGTGGTTGTGGATATTGTTTCCGGGGCACCTGCACCAATCAGAAGCTGCGCCTTGGTTTTTGAACATTTTGGAAGTCAAACGGACTTCCGGAACAGATTAGGTTTGGCACTTTTGTTTTTGCTATTTATTTTGCGTTTTTGTTTTTGAGGCTTTTTCGGTTAATTTGTTTTTGTGACTGTGTGGAACACAGTTCAGCTACTGATTGATTGATTGATTGTGTGACTGCGAAAATTGATAAAAGCCCCCCATCCACACAATGACTATCATCAGTGCAGGCAAGAAAAAAGTAATAATTTTAATTTTTATCAACTACAATACTGTCTTATTTTATAGTATGTACAGTAAATTATTGCTTTCATTTCATGTATCACTGGCCGTTAGATTGTAAAATTCATGTTAAATTGCTGTTTTAGGGGTTCTTTTTAAAAGTCTGGAACGGATTAATCCTTTTTGCATTACTGTTCTTTCTACGGGAAAGTACGCCTTGGTTTTGGAATGCTTTGGTTTTGGAACGGATTCAGTTTGAGAACCAAGGTACCACTGTATATCTTTCCTTAAGAGTTTCAGCTTATCCACACTTACCTTCCCTCTGTACTTTCCAGGCATGGTTAACAGTTTAAAACTCTGTGTCCTATCACTATGTTTTTACTCCAGAGCTTTTCCCATGAAAACCCGCTCTTTAAAGCCGAATCAGAGCAAACAAAAAACCTGCAGGAAACCCAAATTATCATTTGTTGTGCTTCAGCTTTAAAGAGCTCGTTTTCGCGGGGAAAGCTCTGGGACAAAAATAAAGGAGCTTTAGAGTGTGGACTATGTTTTTACTCCAGAGCTTTTCCCGTGAAAACCTGCTCTTTAAAGCCGAATCAGAGCAAACAAAAAACCTGCAGGAAACCCAAATTATCATTTGTTGTGCTTCAGCTTTAAAGAGCTCGTTTTCGCGGGGAAAGCTCTGGGACAAAAATAAAGGAGCTTTAGAGTGTGGACCTTTGTGGGGCGAAAGGTTACGTGTGGATTTTAACTTTTTTATATGGCTTTTGCTTCTATGGTTTTATGCACAATTGTTGTAAGCCACTCTGGGGTTGTTGTTTTTTAAATGAATAGCATTATATACTCTGAATGAGTATATTCAGAGATCATAACAGGGAGCGCCGAAACTTACTTGTAAGGAAGACAATGTAACTCCAAGGGACATCTCGTGAGAAGATCCCATCTGAAAAAGCAGAGAGGGAGGGAGGGAGGGAAAACACCATATCAGATGCGGGCACTGAAACCTTGATAGGCACGAGGATTAGCAAACAGAAGAGAGCTGTATTATTTCATACCTCGCAACATAAAGGTTTCCACTAGGATCCAGAGGCCGTTCACTGCCAACAGAGTATCTACAAAACGCAACAAAACCCCATCAGCCCATCTTTCAGACACAGCACAGAGCATCCAAACACATGGATTCAGCTAAGATGTCACCAAAAATTGGATTGGTTTTAAGCACTTTTAACCTAGCTTTTAAGCTTTTTTAAAAGCGCTTCAGCCCCTCCCCCATCAAAGGACCCCAGAGCAGCATACATAACATCAGTACAGTGGTACCTTGATTCTCAAACGCCTTGGTTCCCAAATGCTGAAAACCCGGAAGTAAGTGTTCCGGTTTTCGGAAAATTTTCAGAAGCCGAACGTCCAATGCGGTTGCGGGTGTTGTTTCCGGGGCACCTGCACCAATCAGAAGCTGCGCCTTGGTTTTCGAACATTTCGGAAGTCCAACGGACTTCCAAAACAGATTAAGTTTGGCGCTTTTGTTTTTGCTATTTATTTTGCATTTTTGATCTCGAGGCTTTTTCAGTTAATTTGTTTTTGTGACTGTGTGGAACCCAGTTCAGCTACTGATTGATTGATTGATTGATTGTGTGACTGTGGAAATCCAATTGATTGATTGTGTGACTGTGGAAATCCAAACAATGACTATCATCAGTGCAGGTAAGAAAAAAAATAATTTTGATTTTTATCATCTACAATGCTGTCTTATTTATTTTATAGTACAGTACCCTTGGCGCGGGTGGCGCTGTGGGTTAAAACACAGAGTTTAGGGCTTGCCGATCAGAAGGTCGGCGGTTCGAATCCCTGTGACGGGGTGAGCTCCTGTTGCTCAGTCCCTGCTCCTGCCAACCTAGCAGTTTGAAAGCATGAAGTGCAAGTAGATAAATATGGTAGGTACCACTCCGGTGGGAAGGTAAACGGCATTTCCGTGCGCTGCTCTGGTTCGCCAGAAGCGGCTTAGTCATGCTAGCTACATGACCCAGAAGCTGTACACCGGCACCCTTGGCCAAGAAAGCGAGATGAGCGCCGCGACCCCAGAGTCATCCGCGACTGGACCTAATGGTCAGGGGTCCCTTTACCTTTACATTGATTATTGCTTTCATTTTATGGATCAATGGTCTCGTTAGATAGTAAAATTCAAGTTAAATTGCTGTTTTAGGGCTTTTTTAAAGTCTAGAATGGATTAATCCATTTTGCATTACTTTCTATGGGAAAGCGCGCCTTGGTTTTGGAACGCTTTGGTTTTGGAACAGACTTCCGGAACAGATTAAGTTTGAGAACCAAGGTACCACTGTATAACAAAACAAGGCAGACCCTTCCCTCTAAGGTTTACAGTCTAAACAGCATGACACAAAAGGAAGAAGAGAGGAGGAGAGAAGAGGTGCAGCAAACACCACCCTGAAATAATTTGACGACAGGTGGTTAAGAAATTTTCCGAACAAGTGAAGTCAGGCACCAGTTCTTAAAAGATCTTCTACTGATCGTCTACTTGCTGAGCTGATTCTCACTAGCCCTGTAGCTCTGGAGCAGTAGTTCCCAAACTATTTTCCCCCATGAGCCACTTCGTGATTTTTATCTCTGTCATTACAATGGTAATGCACTGCGCTAGACGCTGTACGATTTTCAAATGCATCTTATTTCTTATATATTGTATTTTATTGCATTACCATTCCCACACCCCTTAGTGGCATCTGAAGGACACAGCTCCACAAGCTACCGGAGGTTTAGAATATTTGATTTTCTTGGAGAACACCCCGTTTCTGGGCAGCTAATGGGGGGAAATGAAGAGAGTTTGCATCAGACTTACACATGGCATACTGGAAGGCCCGGGAATTCACAAGTATATTAATGCCTGTTGAAGGAAGGAACGTGTTAAGGGGAAAACATGTTTAGAATCCTGATTTCAGACCCTTCCTTCCCACAATGACTTTCCATCCTTCCACAGAGTCTTTTTTTAATTAGGGGTGATGGGAGCTAGGGGTGATGGGAGTTGTAGTCCAACGACAGCTGGAGACCCAAGTTTGGGAAAACCTGGCATAAGCCATCTCAAGCTGAAGTGAACATTCAAAAAGGCTCAGAGCTTATCCTTAGGACATTTGGGGGCTGCATCCAGGAACCCACTAGACAGTGGAATCATACAAAGACTTGGGAGCATGCTAGCTGCTGGGTGAGGAAATCAACTGCACTGACTCACAGTTGGGGTGTGAATCCATCTGAATGGGGCAACTGTGCCACTGAAGGACCGGGTGCGCAGCCTGGGAGTCATTTTGGACTCACAGGTGTCCATGGAGGCGCAGGTTAATTCTGTGTCCAGGGCAGCTGTCTATCAGCTCCGTCTGGTACACAGGCTGAGACCCTACCTGCCCGCGGACTGTTTCGCCAGAGTGGTGCATGCTCTGGTTATCTCCCGCTTGGACTGCTGCAACGCACTCTCCATGGGGCTACCTTTGAAGGTGACCCGGAAACTGCAATTAATCCAGAATGCGGCAGCTAGACTGGTGACTGGGACCGGACACCAAGACCATATAACACCAGTCCTGAAAGACCTACATTGGCTCCCAGTAAGTTTCAGAGCACAATTCAAAGTGTTGGTGCTTACCTTTAAAGCCCTAAACGGCCTCGGCCCAGCATACTTGAAGGAGCGTCCCCACTCCCACCGTTCTGCCCGGACACTGAGATCCAGCGCCTTTTGGCGGTTCCCTCACTGCAAGAATGAGGTTACAGGGAAGCAGGCAGAGGGCCTTCTCGGTAGTGGCGCCCGCCCTGTGGAACACCCTCCCATCAGATGTCAAGGAAACAAACAACTACAGTGGAACCTCGGTTTACGAACACAATTGGTTCCAGAAGTCTGTTCATAAACCGAAGTGTTCATAAACCGAAGCGAACTTTCCCATTGAAAGTAATGGAAAGTTGATTAATTCATTCTAGATGAGGAAAGTAACCATCGGGAGTAACAAGAGCTAAAACAAAACTGCACAAGACGCCTCTTCCACGAGTTTCCGCTATCTCCACCAAAACTCTTCTTTGACAGCATATAAATCCGATGCTTTAGGGGGTGTTTTTCCTCGTCTAGAACGGATTAAGCCGCTTTGCTCCTATGCCTTCGCGGAGGCCGGGGAGTGTTTCCGCAACTGGGCTGCAGACGCGAAAGCGCTCCCCGGCCTCTGGGAGGCATCGGAACGAAGTCCCGGCTCCGATGCCTTCCGGAGGCTGGGGCTTCACTCCGATGCCTTCGCGGAGGCGGGGAGCGTTTCCGCGACTGGGCTGCAGCCGCAAAAGTGCTCCCCGGTCTCTGGGAGGCATCAGAACGAAGGCCCAGCCTCCCCGAAGGTATCGGACGCTCCGGTGTCTTCGGGGAGGTTTGGCCTTCGCTCCGATGCCTTCGGGGAGGCCGAGCCTTCGCTCTGGGCCTCCAGGAGGCATCGGAGCGAAGACCCGGCCTCCCCGAAGGCAACGGACGCTCAGTAGGCCTCGGGCACCTCGGTTTACTAACTTCCGGGTTAGGATAGTTCGTAAACCGAAAATTCGTAAACCAAGGTGTTCGTAAACCGAGGTTCCACTGTATCTGACTTTTAGAAGACATCTGAAGGCAGCCCTGTTTAGGCCTTTAGGGAAGTTTTTAATGACTGATGTTTTAATGTATTTTTAATCTCTTGTTGGAAGCCACCCAGAGTAGCTGGGGAAACCCAGCCAGATGGGTGTGGTATTATTATTTTTAATAAATTATTATTATTATTATTATTATTATTATTATTATTATTATTATTATTAGCTTGAACCCAGTCCTGCCAGTTCCTCTTCCCCTGTAGGATGAGAACATTTTTATCTCTCCGCATTGCCTCCAAGGTGCTCAAGGCGGCGTACATAGCTCTCCCCCCTCCTCTTTTTGTCCTCACAACAACCTTGTGAGGTAGGTTAGGCTGAGAGTGAGTGGCTAGGCCAAGGTCACCCACTTCAACATGGCGGAGTGGGGGTTCGAGGCCCAAGTCCTAGTCCAAGACTCTAGCTGCACCGGCTCTGAAACCCCAGGCCTTTACCTTTAAAAATAAGGAACGCTGTCCGTGGAAGATCATCAAACCAATGCTCCCGGTTCCTTTTAGCCTGGAAATGGAACAGGCCACAGAACAACCTTTATTTAAGATGTCTTGGTTTCCACATAGTAGCATTATTGGGAGTAACAAGAGCTAAAACAAAACTGCACAAGACGCCTCTTCCACGAGTTTCCGCTATCTCCACCGACACAACTCTTCTTTGACAGCATATAAATCTATGCCCTCATCCTTCCCCTTTCCTAAGAATGGGCAAATCTGTCAATTTCTGTCTCTCTCGGTTCCTCATTTTTCAGCTCCCATCATTTCCACATCAGTCTGCAATGGGGTTTTTTTTTTAAAGTCCTCGTGAAAATTCACCAGCAATTTGGTGTTAATTGCTCCTAAAATACATGTTTGCAGGCGATTTTTGCCTCACGTACACTTTTTTTTTGCAAAGCAATTCCTTTTAATACCATGCATTTTATTTTCAGTGCACACCTCACTCTGGTATATGCATTGTTGTACACGTTTTACTCGGCACTGCGAAATTCAGAGAAGTGTGAATTTCAAAGGATGCCTGCGTTTTGCGTTTCAGGAAGACCAATTAAGGTAGGTTTCACCTTCAAAGTCGAACTGAATAGAATGTCTCCCCCATCCTTAGCTACCCCACATCCATAAACAACAACAACAACAACAACACTTACCTTCCATTTTAAACCAACAACTTCATAGAAATTGTACATATCCTTTAGACTGAAAGAGAAGATTGACCTCTGTAAGAGTTGGATTTTACAACCAGGGCATCGCTCATGTGAAATCACATTGCAGTACGTTTCCAAGCACAATTCAAAGTGTTGGTGCTGACCTTTAAAGCCCTAAATGGCCTCGGTCCAGTATACCTGAAGGCAATAGCTGCCAAGTTATCCCTTTTTTCCAGGGATTTTCCATTATGCTGAATAGGCTTCCTCGCGAGAAAAGGGAAAACTTGGCAGCTATGCCTGAAGGAGCGTCTCCACCCCCATCGTTCTACCCGGACACTGAGGTCCAGCTCTCAGGGCCTTCTGGTGGTTCCCTCACTGTGAGAAGTGAGGTTACAGGGAACCAGGCAGAGGGCCTTCTCGGTAGTGGCACCCACCCTGTAGAACGCCCTTCCATTTGTTGTTGTTTATCTGAAACAGATAAACAACTATGTGACTTTAAGAAGACCTCTGAAAGCAGCCCCGTACAGGGAAGTTTTTAATGTTTGAGGTTTTATTGTGTTTTTAATATTTTGTTGGAAGCTGCACAGAGTGGCTGGGGCAATCCAGTTAGATGGGTATTATTATTATTATTATTATTATTATTATTATTATTATTTCTTCACTAAGTTATCCAGTCCAAAGACCTGAGAGTTCTTCGCTGAAGCTCCCTCAAGTTTTCATTAAGTCTTTGCAAAAACCAGGTGAAAGAGTGGGAATAGGGCAGTTTCTCAACCTTTTTTGGGCCAAGGCACACTTGTTCCATGAAAAAAATCACGAGGCACACCACCATTAAAAAGTTAAAAAATTTAATTCTGTGCCGCCCTATATTGACTATATAATTATGACTGTAAGAAACACTTGCCAATTGCTGTGTTGGTTGCAATCTCCTGTAATAAGGCTTCACAAGCCGCTGATTTCTCTGCCAGCACAATCCTTTGCTCAGCAAGTTTCAGGTTGAGCTCATCCAGCCAGCTTCTTTAAGTTTGTCTAAAACCATCCTCCCGTGGTGGTGGCTGTTGAGAGCTGCGCTTGCCCCGCGTCGTGACCCGGCCGGCTTCCTTTCCGGCGCGTCAGTGCTGTATATTGGCGGCCGCCAGGCACGTGACAATGCAAATCGCCCTTCTCGTCGCCGCACATCGCGGCACACCAGCCAGCGTCTCGCGGCACACTAGTGTGCCGCAGAACAACAGTTGAGAAACGCTGGAATAGGGTGAGGAGCAACAATGGGTTATTTTCTGAGTAAGATCAGGCATCCCCAAACTTCGGCCCTCCAGATGTTTTGGACAACAATTCCCATCTTCCCCAACCATTGGTCCCATTAGCTAGGGATCATGGGAGTTGTAGGCCAAAACAACTGGAGGGCCGCAGTTTGGGGATGCCTGATTAAGATGGTCCGAAACTGGAACGTTTTATGGAGCTGGTTGATGCACCTGGGAAATCCGGAGTCCAGGGGAAGGGAGGGTAGAATTAGATAAAAGTGGTTAAAGGTTATTAGATCGTGAAGCTGAGGCTCCAATACTTTGGCCACCTCATGAGAAGAGAAGACTCCCTGGAAAAGACCCTGATGTTGGGAAAGATGGAGGGCACAAGAAGGGGACGACAGAGGACGAGATGGTTGGACAGTATTCTCGAAGCTACGAACATGAGTTTGGCCAAACTGCGGGAGGCAGTGCAAGACAGGAGTGCCTGGCGTGCTATGGTCCATGGGGTCACGAAGAGTCGGACACGACTAAACGACTAAACAACAACAACAACAAAGGTTATTATGATAGAAGAAATAATATTTGAATGTATGGAAAATTTTTGGGGTATAAATTGTGAGGCTAAAGGAGGAATTAGAGATGGATGAGAAAATAAATTTAGATTTGGATTAATTAATGAATTATAGGTTAAAGGTAGTCGATGTTTTTTTCCCCTTTGTGTAGATTAGAATTGGTTGTGAGATAATGGAAAAATTGCGTTAGAATGATTTAAGATGATAAAGGGAAATTGCTTAATTTAGATTTTAAAATGGACCCAGTGTGGGGGGAATCGAGGAAGTCCACAGTGTCACGTTAATGTAAGAATTGATTCTTTTCCCCCCCTTTCTTTCTTTTGATTATGTTTTATTTTTATTTTTGCTTTTTGTGTGTGTGTTGAAATGTTTGAAAATCAATAAATATTATTTGGGGTGGGGGGGGGGAGAGAGACTTTGCAAAAACCAGGTTCTCCCCTACCTCAATGAAAGCTTCTACTGTGTAAATGCATAAGCCACCTGCATATTAACATTACTGCTCAGAAACCTGCACTCCTTGCCAATTTGCCACCAGGCCAAGTAAAGCTCAGTTGAACACCATCCTTTGTTTCAGAATTAGGAGTGTTTTGATGGTCTTTTAATTCTTCATGGAATCCATTTCTGTTCTCAGTTACTCCCCACCCCTTTACCCACCCCTACCACCCGACACAAATAGAGGGGTCCCCACCTGACTAAAGGGGTATTGCTTTGATTCAGTGCTTTGAAGGTAAGGTAACGGTCTCGAGCGCTCATCCGAGGTTTATAAAACCGCATCAGCCCATCAAACTGCTTGAAGGAGATTCCAGAGGGTCTCTAGAAGGGAGAAAAGGATTTCCCTAAGTCAGTTGCCCACAAAACTTCTCAATCTGTCTTCCTTTTACAGCCAGGGGAAGAAACGAGGATAATATGTGCAAGTCGATATGCCCTATGTGTTCAGAATCAGGTCGGGCGACAGGAGCGGTTGCCAGGAGCAGGTCCACAAGGACTCGCACATCTTTGGTGAAGTTAACTATTCAAAGAAACAAGGCAGCTCAGGGAGCTAGGCCTATTGAGCACAGTAAAACTTCCCAGTGGCTCTTGCCCCAATGAGGCAGTTGCAAGGACTAAAGGTCCCCTGCCTTCCCACTTCTCCCAAAGTCTCCTCCTCCCCCAGTTCCTTCCCAAACAATCTGAGGCTCCTTAGTCTTACCTGTCTTTGCTCCACCCTCTTCATACCTCTTTTGGTTCTGGGAGACCAGGGAAGAGGGAAGCTGGTCGCAGCAGGAGGGGGAGACTCCCAGGCAGCGGCGGAGCTTCATGTTCCGTCACCGGGGGCGGAGAGCAGCGCGCTGCCCCCAGTGACTTGGCATGCGTTCTGGGGGCGGGGCAGGGCGCACGTTTTGGAGGCGGGGCGCACCGTGCGCAGTGACGTGGGGCGCGTTTTGGGACGGGGCGGGCAGCAGCGATAGCGCCCCTGGGATCGCGTCGCTCGGGGCGCACCGCCCCAACCGCCCCTATCTTCCTATGCCCCTGCTCCCAGGCTTCTCTAGCAGCCTTCCTCATCTCTGCCTCTTGGCCTCCCTCCCCTCCAGCCTCTGATTCTGGATTGCTCTCTGCCAACAACTCTTCCTGCTCACTAAACCCTGTTGCCTCTTTGGTGTCCGACATCTCTCTCAGCAGAAGTGCACACGAAGCAACCAAATCTAGCAAGAAATCCAATGGCTGTTTGTATATTTTGGCAACACAATTGATATGCCAGTTACAACAGTTTTTCTATCAACAGCACATTCACCTGCAGGTCTTCTAATCAGTTTATTTTCATTTGCTGCACAATGTGACAACCTTTTTTTGTTTTGGAAGGCCAGGATTTTAAGGCAGATTTTTCTGCGATGGATTAAAAAATAATTTTTTTGGAAGGCCAGGATTTTGAGGCAGATTTTTGTGTGATGGATTAAAAAAGCATTTTTTAAGCAATCTTGGCTGTAAAAATACTTTTAAAAACTGCTCTGATTTTATCATTTATTGATTGTTACTGTTGTTATTGATTATATTGCCTTGATGTCAGCCTTAAGAGTCGATGAGCATCATCAGCAGGGTAAAATATACCCTTCTGTATATATTGAGATCCATGAAGACCTTGGAGCTTCAGATCCACTGAAAGCACCAGATTCCTGGAACACTCAAAGCTGATAAAAGCAGTGGTACTTAGCAAGAGTGCTGGCTGCCACGGACAAAGAAGGGCTACCTCGTTCACATGCACACACGTGCAAACATGCAGAGAGCCACATACCTGTTTGCTGACAAGCAGCTGGTAGGCGTGTTGTATGGCTGTGCGCTTGTGAAGCAGCAGTGATCTGAACTTCTTCTTTTCGATATCATTGAAAGTATCAAACACCACGGCAAGTAGCTAAACGAAGAGGGAGGGGGAGGAGAAGTCTAACTACAGTCTGCAATTGGCAGCTGTCAAGTTCTACGCAGCACCAGAATGCGAGGAAAGAGCACCTTTAGGAGGAACTTTTCCCCATTAATCAGCAACGAGTCATTGATCAACAGAACAGGAAGCACTGTTAGCAACACAAAGGGAAAAGGAAACAATAAGCGACTTTCTCCTCCAACACTGTAAAAACTTTGGAAGCCACAACTTTAAACAAAGACAGTGTAACAGAATAGGGGAATGTGTATGTACAGTACAGTGGTACCTCGACTTACGAATGCCTCAACTTACGAAGGTTTCGACTTCCGAAGTCCGCTAACCCGGAAGTATTTTCGCTGCGTGCGCGGTCTGCGCATGCGCAGAAGTGGCACACGCGGTCTGCGCATACGCAAAGCGCAAAATGGACTTACGAAATTTTTGACTTCCGAAGAGCGCTGCGAAACAGATCGCCTTTGTAAGTCGAGGTACCACTGTATGCGTATGACGGTAATTGTGTTTTTGTTTTATTTTTAAGGGAGGGCATTCAATTTCGTTGTACTATTTAAAGTACAATGACAATAAAGTATCTATCTATCTATCTAGCAGGGTGGATAAAAATCAGTAATTAAAAAAAATAATTTTAAAAAACCAGATTTTTTAAATTTTTATTTAAATTGGATTTTTTAAAATAAAATGCTTTTGGAGGAAAAAACCTTTCTAAAGATAGTTTTCTATTTAAGTTACATTATAGTCCATCAGGAAATAAGGATTTGTTTTAAGTCATGTGTGCTAAAATTCAGTCTAAGCTTTTTTAAAAAAACAAACAAACGTTTAACCACATCCATTAACAAACATGGATCCCTATGCTATAATGTTACTGCTTTAGTTAAATAAATTGTTTAAAGTGTTATTAAGGAAATGATTGTTTTTCTCCTTCCAATAAAGTACAGCAGAAAAGTTGTCCAAATATAAACAGTTAACTTATTAAACCTCACAATAATTTCATAATTATCTGTCAATGTATTTCTAATAGTATAACCAAATCAGTATTTTTTGACATAACTGTAAAAAACTACTCTGAAAATTTATTATTCCAAAAATGAAACCTTCCTCTGGTTGTAAATATTAAAGATTATACCAGCAATAATGAGTCCTTCTGTAAAAAAAATAATGATTTACATAAAGTCTTACTGACTAGTGATTTAGACTGTGATTTAAATCGTGATTTAAATTGATTTGATTTAAATCAAATCCACCTTGTGACTTTGAGGTTGGCACTTTGAGGTTGGCTGCAGGGAGAGGTCACATCATTGTTTGGGACAAACTTTGGAACCCCATCTGTACTGAAGAAAGTTCTCCAATTTGAGGTGTAGCAGGCTCAGAGGAGGACTGGCGGGTCTCAAATACCTCCCTCTGTAGCTGCAGCCTTGCCCATCATGGAAAGGGTCAAATCATAGTGGAGGAATACATGCTTAGCATGCAGAATGTTCCTGGTTGAACCTCCAGCATCCTCAGATAGGGCTGGGAAACTCTGCAGCTTGGAGAGCCCTTGCCAATCAGCGCACACTTTGTGGGATCAGTTTCCCATGCTGACCCTGGCAGGGTCTTCTCAGTGCTGGCTCCTCAGTTGCCGAATGCTCCCCCCTAGTGAATCGCACCTGTCTCTATCATTATTAGCTTACAGGAGGAATTTTTTTAACACTCCTGTTTACCCAGGCAATTGGGTGGCTGAAGAATACTTGAAGGGGAACCTCCCAGAGAAGCCCTATGATGGAAAGCCACCTTATCCCAGGGAGGGAGGGAGGGAAGCATGCTGGATTCTGAGAGCACCTGGTAAATCATAACAGTTTAAAAATAAGCAGTGTCTCATGACAGACTTTGTTGGGATATTTGCATGAAATAAAAAGTATCAAAATATGAGGAAATGGGCCTATCCATAAAACAAAAATCCAGTAGTAGCTATTCCATACATCCCATTTATGCATGAAAATGACAAAGAGTCTTGTGGCACCATACAAGGCTTGCATATTCATTTCAGCATAACCCCTCCTGGACTAGATACTTGGAAGTGTTCTCTGATGACAGGGAAATCTAGTTCGCAAAAGCATAGGCAAAACAAAGTGTGCTCATCTTTAAAGGTAAAGGTAGATGGACCCCTGACCGTTAGGTCCAGTCGTGAACGACTCTGGGGTTCCGGTGCTCATCTCGCTCTATTGGCTGAGGGAGCCAGCGTATAGCTTCCAGGTCATGTGGCCAGCATGACTAAGCCGCTTCTGGCAAACCAGAGCAGCACACGGAAACACTGTTTACCTTCCCGCTGCAGCGGTACCTATTTATCTACTTGCACTTTGACGTGCTTTCGAACTGCTAGGTGGGCAGGAGCTGGGACCAAGCAACAGGAGCTCACTCCTTCGCAGGGATTCGAACCGCCGACCTTCTGATTGGCAAGCCCTAGGCTCAGTGGGTTAACCCACAGCGCCACCTGCGTCCCTTTACAATGCTACAAACTGCCCTCATTTTTGCTTTTGCAGATGAACACAGCTCCCCCTTTGGAAGTTGCAGCTATTCCAGAGATCAAAGGCTGCCCCCGACTTTTGCAATTAAGCACCAAGAAATCACAGAAAGCCTGGAAAGAACAATTGTTCTAAAGAAGTTGCTGAACTACAACACCCATCATGCTTGACCATTAGCCATGCTTGGTGTGTGGGGAGGCGCAAATGAGAATTGTAGTTGGGCCAAAATGTCCCTCGCCCCTGTTCTAAAGAGAGTGGCCAACTGGAAGCTCAAGGGTGATGGACAAAGAAGCGTCTAAATGAGAAGGTCTGAGCCTGCAGCAACTTACCAAATTCATAATGAAGTACAGCTCAATGGAAAGATACACAATAAAAAAGACACAGGACCAGGAGCTTCTGGCATAAGAGGGCATCATCACATCTGGGAAACTGCAACCCAAAAGAGAGATAATCTAGTTTATTCACAGTAAGTCACAGGAGCTGTAGCTTGTTCCCTTGCAGAGCTACAATTCCCAGCACGCTTAACAAACAACCCTTTAGTTTAGAGAGCAGGCGAGTAAGAGGTGATATGACAGAAGTTTGTAGGATTATATACAGCATGAAGAAAGTGGGAAGAGAAAAGTTTTTCTCCCCTCTCTCATAATGTTAGAACTTGTGGACTTCCAATCAAACTGAGCATTGGAAGATTCAGGTTGGATAAGAGAAAAGACTTATTTTGATGGAGCTTATTCCCAAGCATGAGTGACTTGGGAATGGTTTGCTGGAAGATTCAGGGCAGATAAAAGAAACCCCCTCTTCAGACAGTGCAAAATTAAATTATGGAACTCACTGCCACAGGAGGTAGTGATGGTCACCAACTTGGATGGGTTTAAAAGAATGTTCAACTCCCAGGATTCTAATGTTCAGCTCCCAGGATTCTTTTTTGGGGGGGGGCACAACTGTTAGTCATGTGCTTTAAATAACATGTGCCTTAAGAAACATTTCTCAAGCTCAAGCAACTTACTTCGCTGTAGTCAGTAGAACGAAAAGATTCACAAGGCTGTTCTCTAAGGTGCTGAAATACTGCAGAAGAAGAACATCTGTGAGATGACGGAACTACTGCTGATTGTTGTCGCACAACATGCCCTGCATCATAAAACAACACATTGCTTCCAAGGGCTCCCTTAGAGGCTGTGTTTGTAATAATCCCCATGGAGTTTGTTTCCAATACAAACTGCAGGGAAGTCCCCTACAAAAATGCAAGGGCAGCAGCGAGAGCTTCCTTCCCTAATTAGAAGACCCTCTGGCCGCAAAAGCGACAGCTGCTGCCACCTAGTCTCAGGCAGGATGGCAACCCTGCCCCTTCCCCATCCACGGAGGCTGCAGCCAAGAGTCGCAGACAGTTGCCAATTTACTCATTGCCCATCATGCTTTGCAAATAACCCCCAAAGAGAAAACCTTCAAGAGCCCCGTGAATTGACGCTTTACTTACAGGATCAGACTTGTTAGGAGAGAACAAATAAAAGCCTGGGGGGGGAGGGGGAGAAGAGAAAGAGGGGGGGAAATAAGCATCAAAATGATAAAAGGCATAAACTGGACATTCAACCAGCTGGCAAGTAGAAGCAATGTTGCACCATCACTTTAACGAGTCTCCTAGCATCTCATCTAGCTGGCCTGCGTAAGTTTATTTTGACACCTTGTTGTCACTGCCACCCACGAAGGGTGGTCCGGTTGGTTCTGGTCCACAATAGGAGAGTCCTTTCCAATCAGCACACACTTTGCGGAATCTATTTCCCATGCAGACCCACGACAGGGTTCCTTGGCTTGTGGAATGCCCTTCTCAGGGAGGTGCCCTGACTCCTGTGGGTTGCGATCCATGAGAGGCAGTCAGGTACAACATTCCTTGTAATGCTAGAGAAGACATGCAAGGGAATGTTTGGTCCAGCCAGTCGAAACTTCCTGTTCCTCCTGGCTGCAGCATCCTTCCTTTTGCAAGTGATGGAAGGTGGGCATGACCTAACCTGTCCAGGTAACAAAAGGACAAGTCACGCAGCACCCTTCCTCCTTTTTGACTTCCTTCTTTGTTTGACCAGCTTCTAGCTAGGACTGCTCTGCTAGCTCTCAGCTGGCAAAAACACTGGGATTATTCCCCCAAATGGGGTAGATCCACATGTACATATTTGTAACTAAGTCTGCCTTCAGAAATCCAACTGTGAACTGATGTGAGTAAACTTCTTTTATTGACTTTGAATAAGATTGTTGCGTCAATCTTAAGTTCAAGGGAACATACCAGGAATGTACAGTTCAATCTATCTCTATAATAGTGAGAGGCTTACACGAGCCTGCAACCAGCTATCTGCTGTGCATGTAAAAAGGGGAATGTAACTATGCTACAGAAAGGAACTTGCTAGCGCAAGTTAGGAAGGATATTAATAAACAATATATCCTCTGCTGCCCCCCCCCTGAAAATTCCCACATCTCCATCATTACTAACCTTCAGGAGGAATTTGAAAACACGCCTGTTTACCCAGGCGTTTGGTGGCTCAAGAATACCGTCACTGGCCACCCCAAAATCGTTGGATGGAAGCCTGCTTTTAACTGTAATTGGTTTTAGAATGTTTTTATCTGAAACTGTTTTTAGATGCTTTTAAAGGTAATGGTTTTTAGACTGTTTAACTGTTCTAGAATGTTTTAAAAACAACAACACTGTTATCTGTTTGCTGACCTGTGCTCCTTCGCTTCAGCCTCTTACACCATCTTCTGTCACCATCCCCAAACCTGTTTTCACCTTGGCAAAGACGCTATTTGCTTGGCAGCCTGTGCCTTTCTAACACAGTGCTGCCTTCTTTGCTGAAAACATCTGCGAGGGTGAAACTGCTCGTGAACAGATAACTCTTCAAGGTACATACCAAGGATAGCAAAGATGACCATGAAGAAAAGCAGCAGCAAGAGGATGTCAATGAATGGAGGAAGAGACTGGAAAATTTGCCGCAGGTTCCTGAAATGAAAGCTGAGTCAGCAGTTGGCTCAAAGCAAAACGTTCTTCCTTAATATTCCTTTCCATGCTTGTAAGACAAGGGCAGCCAATGGGGTGCCTCCAGATGTGGTTGGACTCTGACACTCATCAGCACCAATTCCGCACAGCAAATAGGGAGAGTGGGAGTTGTAGTTCAACAATGTCTGCAGAACCCTTGGTTTTTCCCTTTGCGCCTCTACATAGCTCCATCCTTATTTCAGACATCGTGAAATATTGGTACATCGTGGTGTTTAGCTGGGGATACACTGTGATGCTGAAAACCAGATTATGGGAAGGCCGGGGGGGGGGGCTGGAAAAATTGGTGGGGGGCAGTTTTCCCCTTTTTCCCCCAAAGCAGTTTTTTCCAGAAAAGTTGGGTGTGGGTGTGTGGAATGTTCAAACTATATCAAACTGAGTTTTTTTCAATTTTTCGGGGGGAAAAGGCTGGGGGGGGGAATGGAAAAAAACGGGGAGAAACCTGTCCCCCCCCCCATTTTTCCGGTCTTTTTCCAGGTCTTCCCATCTCTACACCCAATCCTAGCCAGGAGTGCTACACAGACAGGCCCGTCTTAACCACATCGAGCGCCGTGGCGCAAAGGTCCCTCCGCCGCCGCCCCAACTCAACGCGGACGCAGAGGAGGGACATGGCCTGGGCGGGGCAGGCGCTGAGGGTGGGCCGGGCTCAGGGGCGCCGCAGCGGGTGGGCCGGGCTGCCTGGTTGTCCTCCGGGACGGAGGCGTCTGCTGGGGGGGCGGTGCCACGCAGCGCAGCGCCCGGCCTCTTGTCCTCTTCATGCCCCCGACCTGACCCGCCAGGCTGAGGCCAGGACTCGAACCCGCGGCGGCGGCGGGAGGGAGGCAAGGAGCAGGGCGAGCGGGAGGGTGGCCGGGCTGTCTGGCGGGCTCAGCACAGCTGCCGCGGGCACGGCACAGCGCCCTGGCGCATTGCACCACCCAGACTTGCCTTGGGGCCGGCCCTGTACACAGAGTTCAATGGAGGCCAGCCAGCCCATTACCTTCTGACAGCTCCACAGTAGCGGCAGTCCACTAGAAAGATGCATCTCAAGGCCCTCGTGATCCGGACATGGGATGTCTGACGCACCAACACCACGATTGCCTCTATAAACTGCAGCAATAGAACACAGCTCTGCAAGGAAACAAGACAAGAGATGGTGGCAATAAAATTTATTACCTGCCCTTCACTAGCAGGTCCCATGCCGGGCTATAACAAGTCAAAGTTCAAAATAATAAAAAAAAGGTTTAAACAAATGAGTATCGCAGGAATAGGGTGGGTTCCGAAAACACACATATAACCTAGAACGTCTACAGAGTAAAAGTCTACAGCATAAAAAACTGTAACATAATATTTTTGAATTACAACGCATTAACGTAACTGGAGCGAAGCTTCTCAGCTGCCAGAGAAAATTTGGCTACCAGATGCATAATTTGTGGGTATTTATCAGCGAAGAGTTCAACTATCACTTCCTGGCGGGATCGGTCTGAGAACCAATTAAGAATAGGAGATTAAAAAAATTCTCTGGGCACCGTATATGTGCGCAAATCAACAAAAAATGCATGATATTCTTAACCTGATTACACTCATAAGTGCATTTCCATTCCATAGGAGCTATTCCAAGGTTTCTCCCCTCTAAGTACACTGAAGGCATCTGTTGAAACCTAAGTCCAACAAAGACCCTACGTAATTGTGGAAAGGTCAGCGTCTCAAGGTTCCAGGTTCGATCCCTGGCATTGTTAGATAGGGCTGGGAGAGACTCCCTGTCTGGAAACCTGGAGAGCAGCTGCCAGTCAGTGTAGACAACATTTGAGCTAGGTGGACCAACAGTCTGGCTCAGTAGAAGGCATAGTCCCATGTTCTTCTGATCCAGCAATAAACAAAGTCATAGAGAAAGTAGCATATATTGAAAATAATTGGCCAAAAGTAAGGTTGCAGTGGTTTGGGAGGGTGGGTATGCACGGCAACAAGAGTCCACAAAAATGACAGTATAAGGCTTGGACCTAAGACTGATAATCGTAATCGCAAACCACCTTTTGCTCTGCGGAGTAACCCATCAACATCTGTAGGAAGAGAAAGAGCTGCAGGTGCAAATGGCTAGTTCAGATAAGCCAAGATTCAGAAGGACGGGTCATGGGACATATTGCCAACACACACACATCCCTCCCCAAATTGCCAAACCACATAGCTCAGAAGCAACTGCCAGAACAGATCCAGGCTACAGGAACAGTATTCCTATCGAGATACAACATGTGGGATGTAATCCACTGGGAGCAGTCAAATACAGCATTCCTTGTTTTGCTAGAGTGGACGTGCAAGGGAATGTTTGGTCCAACCAGTCGAAACTTCCTGTTCCTCCTGGCCTGGAGCATCCTTCCTTGCATGTGACTAGTGGGTGGGCGTGACCTTTTCAGACCTGTTAAAAGGCCAAGTTACACTGCCAATATCTCTTTTCCATCTTCCTTTCATCCTGCGAACTTCCCAGACTGCTAACTGCAGTCACTAGGTCAACCCACAGATGGGGTAAACCTGTTTGTATAAGTTTGTAAACTTTAAGCCTTCAGCCTGCCTTCAGGGATCACACTGTGCTCTGCCTGATCGTGAGTAAATTTTCTTTTTATTGCTTATGAATAAGACTGTAGTGTCTTTATTCTTTTAGGAGGGATTCAAGGGGTCTTACCAGGAAAATATTAGAACGCATTTCAATCTGGGCAAACCAGATTGAATTGTGTATTGTCTTAAGAAACTCACACGAGTTTTCAACAGGTTTTCTGCTGTGTAAAGGGGAATGTAAACTCTGCTAAGTAAAGGAACTTGCTAGCGCAAGTTACGAAGGATATTAATAAACAATATATCCTCTCCTGCCACCCTGAACATTCCCACACAACAAGCTCTCGCTAGCTGCACTTTCCAGAAACAGTTGAAGAAATTTTTTTGTTCCAACAGGCTTTTCAAGCTGGATGAATGGGTCTTTATCACTGTTGGGGTTTTAGTCTTGTTTTACATTCATACCTCGGTTTAAGTACGCTTCGGTTTGAGTACTTTCAGTTTAAGTACTCCGCGGACCCGTCTGGAACGGATTAATCCACTTTCCATTACTTTCAATGGGAAAGTCCGCTTCAGGTTAAGTACGCTTCAGGTTGAGTACAGACTTCCGGAACCAATTGTGTACTTAAACCGAGGTACTACTGTAAAGGTATTTCTTACTCTCGTGTTTAACCGAGATACTGGTTTAGAAGGCGATAAATTGTTTAAATTAAAAGATAAGGTGGGGGAAGAGTGGGATTTGCTTTTGAGTAAAAAATAAATGTTGTAGAGGTTGCACTCTGGTTCCTGCAACAGTGCAGATCAGTTAGGTGAGAAGGTTACCAGCAGTCTACCTTGACCATGGTCCTTTTGTGTCGAATGTAGGTGTGCAGGCCCAGCCATCTCATCTTCATAGAGAGCTCAAACACCACGACAGTCAGGGCAAGCAGCTCCAAGGTCGCGTGGATCTGTAACCAGGCAGGCAAAGAACAACATCATCAGTTCAACAAACTGGCTTTGTTCTTTCACCAATTTAAATTCGTTAAAACCTAGTACTCAAGTAGGAATCCATCATTCTGTGGAAATCTGTTCCTCTTCCCCACCCCCACCACCAGAACTGGAAAACATGGGTATAGATTAGCAAAATGATCCTTTCCATTTTAAAAGACCAAACTATACACAATGTTAAATGCAACCCTGTACACCTGAAGGAGCATCTCTACTCCCGTCATTGAGCCCAGACACTGAGGTCCAGCTCCGAGGGCCTTCTGGTGGTTCCCTCACTGTGAGAAGTGAAGTTACAGGGAAGCAGGCAGAGGGCCTTCTCGGTAGTGGCACCCACCCTGTGGACTGCTCTCCGACCAGATGTCAAGGAGATAAAGAACTACATGAATTTCCAAAGACAACTAAAAGGAGCCCTGTATCAGGATGTTTTTAATGTTTGATGTCTCACCGTGTTTTTATATTATGCTGGGAGCCACACAGAGTGGCTGGGGCAACCCAGTCGGGTGAGTGGGGTATTGTTGTTGTTAAATGTTGTCACGCATTTAACACGCCATATTTTTTTTATTCAAACAGCAGCTGTTGGCAGATGGGAGGCTTATAATAATTAGAAAGGAGGTGAGTCGGCCACAGAGGATGGGCTTCTAGGGTCACTCTGGAGAAGGTGTGCCGGATGAACATCAAGAAGGAGTTGCTCTCTATGCTCTGGAGCTAAGCATTTGGGAACACAAGGCCCTTTAGTTACACTGTACCCCTGTATATCACCCAAATTTTACAAATAAACATGGTTCGAAGATGCAGACAGGACAGACTCAGCTATACAGCTGCAAATAAAAATGTTTTAAGTGTGGTGTAAAGTGCATTACACAAATGTGACACTAGGCGGCAACGGTGAGTTATGGCAAATTCAATATTTTTTTTTTCAAAACGTGGGTGTTTTTGTTTTTTTTTAAAAAAAAAGCATCTTCACATTTTTTTAATGTGTCTAGATTCCACCAGCGGCTGCATTGGCCCATCAACTGCATTGCATAGCCAATCTTCAATTTCCTGCCCACGTCCGCTAAAGCCCTTCCCCTCCGCCCGATTCTGAAGATACTTACATAGATGCCGAGGCGAAGCATAGGGACCGCAGGCGCCTCACAGAGGGAAAGCATCAAGAGCATCAACGCTGTGGTCAGCTCCATTAGGTAGAAGGGATGGTTGTGTACAAAGAGGTAGGCAGAGAGCGCTTTGGCATCCTTGGGGTGCGTGAAGAATTTGTCGTTGTTTTCTCCTTCCTGATTTAGGGTTTTAATCAACAAAATCCACACACATATAAATACGCTAGAGGCAGCAAGCCCAGTGTGGTATGTAAGTCAGCTGTTCCCAAAACCTTTCTTCCACATGAGGGCCCGCATGAGGGTCTTAGCAGCAACAAACAGACAATACGGTAATGTTAGCAAAACAATGAAAAGGTAAACCACCGTGAAGTGCAAATATATACATGTATATGCACCAACAACCTTCATATATACAAGGAGTTTCAAAAATGTGTACAAAATCTCATGCCCGAGGTCTTAAATGTCCAGTCCGCCCCCTAAGGAAACCATTCCTGTGAAACGGGGAAGAAGCTGGCCACCCGTCGGATGAGATAAGAACGCATGGGAAGAGATAAGAACGCATGATACATCATAGCACTTTACTATCGGACTTGATTATTGCACTTTATACTGGACTTTTAAGACCTCGAGCATGAGATTTTGTACACATTTTTGAAACTCCTTGTATATGTGAAGGCTGTTGGCGCATATACATTTATATATTTGCACTTCACGGTGGTTCACATGAGGGTCTCGGCAGACCACTTTGTGAAGCGAACAAAGAAAAGCTTTTCTCCTTATCTCGTAATGCTAGAACTTGTAGACAGCCCGTGAAGGTGGACGTTGGCAGATTCAGGCCAGATAAAAGAAAATACTTCTTTTATGTATAAAACATGCTCAAATGTATGCTGGAAATGTAAAGAAAAAGAAGGCACCTTTGGTCATATGTGATGGAATTGTAAGGTGGTAAAGGGATTTTGGGAAATGATATACAATGAGTTGCAAAAAAAGAAGAAGTTGAAAATAACTTTTGTTAAAAAGCCTGAAGCCTTCCTTTAAGGAATTCTAGGTGCCGAAATCCCAGAGGAGCAGAAAAAAAAACTATTTATGTATGCGACCACAGCTGCACAGATGTTACTGGCCCAGAAATGGAAAGAAGATAAAATTCCTACCAGAGAAGAATGGCAGATGAAGTTAATGGACTATGCTGAAATGACTTAAATGACCGGAAGAGTCAGAAATCAGGAAGACCAAAATTTTAATAAGGAATGGGGGAAATTTATAACTTACGGTATCTTAAAGACCACTGTAAACAGTTAAAATCGATAGTCGGATTGGAATAGCACTTGTAGTTTAAGGTTGATTCTGGACATAATGGAAGAAGTAAAGGGTTTGGATTATCATAGAAGACTGATGGCTGAGAGCAGCTGCCGAGACCACATTAACACCGGTCCTGAAGACCTACATTGGCTCCCAGTATGTTTCCGAGCACAAAAGTGTTGGTGCTGACCTTTAAAGCCCTAAACGGCCTCAGCCCAGTATACCTGAAGGAGCGTCTCCACCCCCTTCGTTTAGCCCAGACACTGAGATCCAGCACCTTCTGATGGTTTCCTCACTGTGAGAAGCAAAGTTACAGGGAACCAGGCAGAGGGCCTTCTTGGTGGTGGCGCCCACCCTGTGGAACACCCATCAGATGTCAAAGAAATAAACAACTATCTCATGTTTAGAAGACATCTGAAGGCAGCCCTGTTTAGGGAAGTTTTTAATGACTGATGTCTTAATGCATTTTTAATATTTTGTTGGAAGCTGCCCAGAGTGGGGTATAATTATTATTATTATTATTATTATTATGCGGGAGAAAGTGCTTAATAATAGAACCCACATGGGGGAGGATGGAAGTCCAGGAGATTCCTTGGAATCTTGTTTTTTATTATTTACTAGCTGATCCGGCCACGCGTTGTGTGGCGTTGTATTTTAAGTTAGGAAAATAGGAAGTAAGTTAGTCAATGTTATGTTTGATATACCTCTGTAAGATTTTAAGTTGAAAAAACAAATAAATACTTGTTTTAAAAAAGAGAAAAAGAAAATACTTCACGCAGTGCATAGTCGAACTATGAAACTCACTTCCACAGGAGGCAGTGACAGCCACCAGATTGGATTGTTTTAAAAGATGACTGGGGGTGGGAGATAAGACTATCGATAGCTACCAGCCATGATGACAATTGTTCTGCCTCCACAGTTGGAGGGACTAATGCAAACGAATACCAGTTGCTGGAAACCGCAAGAGGGGAGAGGGTTCTTGCGCTCTGATCTGACTTTCAGGATTTGCATTTTGGATGGCCCATGGGGACAAGAGTACCGTATTTTTCCATGTGTAAGACTAGGTTATTTTCTTGAGAAATTAAGCTCAAAAATTGTGGTTGTCTTAAACATGGATAGTGTTGAGGTCGGAAGGGCGATTGGGCGGCTGCCGCGAGCCGTAGATTTCCCTGGGCGTTTTGGCGGGTGATTGGTTGTTGCGGCAAGTTCCACAGGCTATAGGCTGATGCGGCAATTGGGTGGGCGACTGGCGCTTGATGTCGGCGAGCATGCAGACGATTGGTCGCTTTGTCGGTGTGCGTGTGATTGGCTGTGTTGGTCCCGCGGGTGAGCGATTTTCGGCAACCCCCTCCCCCCCAAAAAAACAAGTCTTGGCAATGCCCCCCTTTAAAAAGCTCAACAACTCTGGGCAATTCCCCCCCCCATTTTCTCAATTTGGAGTCCCCCCCCCAAAAAAAGGGGGCATCTTATACAAGGGGGGCGTCTTATACACAGAAAAGTACAGTTCTCTCTTTTATCTGTCTTATCCACTGTGTTTATCTTTACCCACCACTGAAGATAATGCCTGGGTTCTGCCAGCCCAAACCAGCATAATTTGGGCATGTTTTTAGGCCGCGAAGATCTTCCTTAGCTTGCACAGTGGTGCAGATCTACGGGGCAAAAAAAAGGGAACTCTCTAATAATGTTATTACATTATTGGATAAAGTTAAAAGGGCCCTTGACCATCAGGTCCAGTCGTGTCCGACTCTGGGGTTGCGGCGCTCATCTCGCATTATTGGCCGAGGGAGCCACCGTTTGTCCGCAGAAAGCTTCTGGGTCATGTGCCCAGCATGACAAAGCTGCTTCTGGCGAACCAGAGCAGCACACGGAAACGCCGTTTACCCTCCCGTCGGAGCGGTCCCTATTTATCTACTTGCACTTTGATGTGCTTTCGAACTGCTAGTTGGGCAGGAGCTGGGACCGAGCAACGGGAGCTCACCCCGTCGCGGGGATTCGAACCGCCGACCTTCTGATCGGCAAGCCCTAGGCTCTGTGGTTTAACCCACAGCGCCACCTGGGTCCCTACATTATTGGATACAACTCTCTAATAATGTTATTACGTCCAAGTGACAAATGCAACATCACGTTTTCCTTGCAGGGACAGGAATAAGGAGCAAGGGGGGGGGGAACAAACAGCAAGCAGGTTCAGTGAGGACCACTGAAAGTGGCTGGAATCCGGAGTGCTTCAAGGAATTCAGTTTGCCAGCCATACACCCTCTTATTTCACACCCTCGCCTTTCTCTGCCAGGTAATGCAAAGAAAAGGGCCCACCTGGAGGTAAATTGCCGACTCCTGGTAGTTCATTTCCCAATTTTGTCCTCCGCAGCTCGGTCGAGGGTGGCAGTCCCCAGCGGCTGGGCTGGACGTGTCGCTGACCAAGTCATAGTTGCCTCCATCTGGGTCAAAAGGGGGAAAGAGAGGGGAAAGGTCTCTTTATTGTCACGCTTTAAGCCTAATAGGGCTTAAACGGCTTTGGGCCAGTACCCTGTTTCTCATATTTTAAGACATACCCATAAAATAAGCCATAGCAGGATTTTTAAGCATTCAAGGAATATAAGCCATACCCCGAAAATAAGACATAGTGATAGGCGCAGCAGCAATGCTGGCCGCAGCAGCAGGAGGAGGAAAAAAATAAGACATCCCTTGAAAATAAGCCATAGTGTGTTTTTTTGAGGAAAAAATAAATATAAGACATGTCTTATAATATGAGAAACACGGTATACCCGAAGGAGCGTCTCCACCTACATTGTTCAGCCCGGACACGGAGGTCCAGCTCTGAGGGCCTTCTGGTGGTCCCCTCACTGCGAGAAGTGAGGTTACAGGGAACCAGGCAGAGGGCCTTCTCGGTCGTGGCTCCCTCCCTGTGTAATGCCCTACCATCAGATGTCAAGGAGATACAGCTATTTGACTTTTAGAAGACATCTGAAAACCCAGTCAGATGGGCAGCAAGCAAGCAAGCTAACAAATAAATTATTATTATTAGGTGGAATTGCCAATCTTCATTCATTCACTTTTTATAAAGGCATCCACAATGACACCAGCCTGCATCCTTGAACACTGACAATGCGGCTTGCTAGCCAAGGTGGAGGAAACGTGTGTGTGTGTGTGTGTGTGTGTGTGTGTGTGTGTGTGTGTGTGTACCAGCCTAATGTACAAATGTGAAATTGACACACATTCTTCTGCCCACTTTTGCCTCTGGGCCACATCTCCCCCAAACAAAACAAAAAAAACCATTTCCCACCCCCGAGCTAAAGCCTTGCAAAGTTTGTGGAACACAGAGAGAGAAGCTGCGAGGAAACAGGGGTCGATCCGTCGCACAGATGGCAACGCTGACTCCACGCCCCTGTGACTTATCCCAAGAGGTCCATCCAAGCCAGCTGTCTCGCTTACGCCAGGCCTGCGGAATGATAGTTGAGGGATGCAAGCATCTCCATTCATCTGAGTGTTGGAAGCCGTTCTGGCAGGCCTCTAGATAGGAACAGCTTCCATATGCCGTCATAAAAAAAAGGAAGGGAAAAGCAAATGTTTACTAACTCACGAGCTTCAGCTGGCTAACAGGCTGAACAAACCCCTGCCTTTGAGATTCAAACAAAACGTTACATGCACCGTTCCCAATTTAGGTCTCGGCGCCTAGCCACATAGACCGTGCAATAAATTCAAATACTACAATAAAATAAACCGTCCATATGATGGAGCACGAGATGGAGTAAGAGGTGGAGGACAAAGACAAAATTATCATGTCACTGGGCACGGCTTCTTTATCAGTCCCTGCACAGACACCTCCAGCCTTTCCCAATTGTGTTTTGAGACTTTCTGATACATCATCGCTCCCAGTTAAGACTTCTGCCTTTTATAAATAGGCAGAACAATCTTTGATCAACTTAGGTATTGTAAAAAAAGCCCCAAAGCAGTTGCCAAAGAGGAGCAGGAAAGACAAAACCACGAGGAGAACCAAGCCTTGCTGAATAGCAGCAAGTGAAAATACATGCAAACAGATGGGGAGTACTTGTAGCTCGCTGTAAGAATTTGGCGCCAAAGTAAGCAGGAATTCTTCAAACCTATGCAGAAATGATTGCCAAAGGGAAAATATAATAGTTCCTGTCTTCCAAATGCAATCGATTCTGTCCAGCATACACATTCACTTTCTTTCTCTCTCTCTCTCTCTCTCTCTCTCTCTCTCTCTCTCTCTCTCTCTCTCTCTCTCTCTCTCTCTCTCTCCACCCTGTACTAAATGGGCCAAGCTTGGGCGGGTCTGTCAAAAAGAGATCACGCAACAGGCTTGCTCGTCTCCGGCACTGCAAAGTCAGGATTTCTTCTTCTGAACACACACAGAGGAAAGACAAGCTGACAGAAGCAGATCGACCTGTTTGAAAGCTGTTGTTTGGCTGACAGAACCACAACACAGTGATTTATTTTGGAAAACTCCCGTGGCATCTTTCAGAATTTAAACTTTCAGGGAGGCAGACACCAAAAGGTAGCAATATATATAGATATTTTCAAACAGTTTGCACCTCTTGAGGTATTAATCCAAGACCTCCCAGTTTTTTCCTCTGTCCTAAATTCATATGGTCTAAACCACTGAGCCTCTTGGGCTTGCTGATCAGAAGGTCGGCGGTTCGAATCCCCGCAACGGGGTAAGCTCCCGTTGCTCAGTCCCAGCTCCTGCCAACCTAGCAGTTCGAAAGCACGCCAAAAAGTGCAAGTAGATAAACAGGTACCGCTCCGGCAGCAAGGTAAACGGCGTTTCCGTGCGCTGCTCTGGTTTCGGTGTTCCGTTGGACCAGAAGTGGATTAGTCATGCTGGCCACATGACCCATAAAAACTGTCTGTGGACAAACGCCGGCTCCCTCGGCCTGTAAAGCGAGATGAGCGCTGCAACCCCAGAGTCGTTTGCGACTGGACTTAACTGTCAGGGGTCCTTTACCTTTTAAATTCATGAAGATGCTGATGTTGTTTATACGGAATTCCCAGCTCATTTACTCAATCAAACATCACTATAAAGATCTATCCCAGCTACGGTACACTTCCAAGGCACATCTCTCTGTGGGGATGTTTGCAAATACAGAGAACTTGATTCCCTTGCAAGTTTATTTTTTATTTCATTTATTGTCGGCCTAGTTTAAATTCTAGTACAGCAAGCCACTTAAAACTCTACACACCTGCTTCTTTGAAAAGGCGAAAACTCCCTGGTGATTCAGCACATGTGTTGCATTTATAGGTCTATGAAGTAAGACTTTAATATGCAGTACAACGCCAATGCGTGAAAGAAAGCCCTTCTCCACACAGGAACCCAAAATGCTTTTCCTGTGCAGCCTAAGCAGGAACAGTGAAGAACATTATCGTTAATTGTTGTAGCTTGTCTTCATTTACTCTACCTCACTGCCCTGCTCACAGTTGTGAAGAATATCCCTACATTATGAATGGTCTGTGTCACCATTAAAAAAGAAAAGAGGTTAGAATAATAGGCCAATAGATATGTGGACAGGATCAACTGGCTTTTCTTCTTTGAGCTTCCAAAGTTCTAACCTAGCTCAAGTCTATCATCTAAACTAGCCAGATATTCAACTGCGAATCAATCACAGTCAGTCAATCATTTGAAAAATAAGACTTCAGAGCAGGCATCCCCAAACTGCGGCCCTCCAGATGTTTTGGCCTACAACTCCCATGATCCCTAGCTAACAGGACCAGTGGTTGGGGAAGATGGGAATTGTAGTCCAAAACATCTGGAGGGCGGAAGTTTGGGGGTGCCTGCTTTTAGAGCCATCTTGCCCCCCAATGGCTACTAGACATTCCATTTTGTTGACCGTGACCTTGGTTTAAGAAGCTATTTGGTTCCTAGCTTATATGGTGACAGCAGTCACGAAATTAAAAGACGCCTGCTTCTTGGGAGAAAAGCAATGACAAACCTAGACAGCATCTTAAAAAGCAGAGACATCACCTTGCCGACAAAGGTCCGTATAGTTAAAGCTATGGTTTTCCCAGTACTGTAGTGATGTATGGAAGTGAGAGCTGGACCATAAAGAAGGCTGATCGCCGAAGAATTGATGCTTTTGAATTATGGTGCTGGAGGAGACTCTTGAGAGTCCCATGGACTGCAAGAAGATCAAACCTATCCATTCTTAAGGAAATCAGCCCTGAGTGCTCCCTGGAAGGACAGATCGTGAAGCTGAGGCTCCAATACTTTGGCCACCTCATGAGAAGAGAAGAATCCTTGGAAAAGACCCTGATGTTGGGAAAGATTGAGGGCACTAGGAGAAGGGGACGACAGAGGACAAGATGGTTGGACAGTGTTCTCGAAGCTACGAACATGAGTTTGACCAAACTGCGGGAGGCAGTGCAAGACAGGAGTGCCTGGCGTGCTCTGGTCCATGGGGTCACGAAGAGTCGGACACGACTAAACGACTAAACAACAACAACAAAGCTTATATATCTTGAGTTTCTAACACTGGTATGACTAGATAGGCTGTTGCTTTCATACAGCAGGCCAAAATTCATATTCAGCTGTCCTTGATAATTTTATCCAGGATACTTGAAAAAGGATCCTTGCACGCAGAGGCAGCCTGACTTGGGCGCTTTCAAAACACTATACTTCAGTGCATTCCATTGCTATAGTTGAAAATGAAAAAGAAAAGGAATTTTCCCTTTTCTGTTTTGCACGGAGGGATGGGCGGGTAGCAATGTTAATATTACGGCCGTTAAACTGCTCCGCGTTGCGGGAACAGGTGGTTGTGAGGCGATAAAAGGTTTCCAAAGCACTAGGAGACATTCAAACTGCAGTTCTGAGATGACAACGTGTGTTGTTGCTTTTTTTACTGCGTCTGGCTGCTTTTCGCTCGTTGACGCTGACTCGGAACATTTGACGCACAGAGCGGAACAACGGCTGGAAAACAAACAGAGATTAGATTTTCATGGCCTCCCAGGGAACACATCCGTTTGGCAAGATTTGATTGCCATATTTCTGCTTCTTGTCAGTTTTCAGGGCATTTTGGATTTATTTATTTTTTAAAAAAGAGAGAGAGAGAAACGATGGGTTTGGCCAGCATGAAAGCAAAACATGGGCCTGCTGGATTTAGTTGCCTTAGTCACTCTGATGCTCGTAAGAAACTCCTTTGCCCAAGGAAGCGCAGGCAGAAGATTTATCCTGCTGCTGGTAGCCCCCCTGCCTTGAAATCTCATTTTGCCCATCCCAGTTCCATACGTAGTATTGTATAAAAACCAAACAGAAACATCTGTCCAGTGGTTCTCTGTGGCTGATTGCTGCTGCCTTCTCTTTTTTCCTTCCACTTTCAGTGCCTGAGGGGTTCCAAGCGCAAGCTCCTTCCAAGTCGAGCTTATGAGCCAGAACACTGCATTTCTGTGCTTTTTGAACAGGGAGGACATGAAATTAGTTTGGGAAGCCTTGGTGCTTAGAATCCACACCTCACTCTTTCGTGTTTGCATGTGTGGTGAATACTTCTAAAAACCAGCTGGTAGTCTGAACAAAAGCTAATATTAGGTGTACCTTTGGGAAGTTAGCCAGGAGGGGATAATCCAGGCTGGTCCCTGGAATTTCTTTCTTTCTTTCTTTCTTTCTTTCTTTCTTTCTTTCTTTCTTTCTTTCTTTCTTTCTTTCTTTCTTTCTTTCTTTCTTTCTTTCTCCCTTCCTTCCTTCCTTCCTTCCTTCCTTCCTTCCTTCCTTCCTTCTTCTCCTTCTCCTTCTCCTTCTCCTTCTCCTTCTCCTTCTCCTTCTCCTCCTCCTCCTCTCTTGGACTCCGTTCATATTGGTTTACATGTTACATTACAGAGAAGCATTTACTGGAATATTTGTAAAATATTAAATGCTTCCCTCACATTGTTTAAATTTAAGGGGGACGTGCAATGGAGCCAAGGTCCTTCCAGTGTTTTCTTGCCTCTCAAAACTTCCCACCTCAAACACACACTTGCAATTGTATTCCTAGTTTCCCACGTCTACAGCTTTAGAAGGGAGGGGAAGATAGTTTTCTTATTTCCCTCTTCTTCCATATTCAGTCTTTTCCACATCTCACCTTACTCTTCATCATTTCCAAGATCCATTCTTTTCTTACAAAACATTGCTCCACTGGTCTCTTCTGCATACAATCCCTATTGAGAATGCTACTGAGAATTTATTGCTACCCTTCCTGCAATCATGTCCCTGTGTTTCTTCTGGACCTGGATCCTCGGCATGTCTAGGCCCCGCTCGCTGCTAATAGGCCTGATAAGCAAAGGTATCTGTTGACAGCAACATCAGCTGGTTCCTATCTTAACTGCAACCAACTGCTCCAAGGCCCTCAGGTACTTGCCACACACTGGACTATGTTTACATTTTGTGTCCCTCCTAGAAAAGTAGACTCCTTCATTCATCACAGTGAGCATGGTAAAAAGGTAAAAAAGGTAAAGGACTCCCAGACGGTTAAGTCCAGTCAAAGGCGACTGGGGTTGCGGCGCTCATCTCACTTTCAGACCGAGGGAGCCGGCGCTTGTCCACAGACAGCTTTCTGGGTCATGTGGCCAGCAGGACTAAACCGCTTCTGGCGCAACGGAACACTGTGATGGAAGCCAGATTGCACGGAAATGCCGTTGACCTTCCCGCCGCAGTGGTACCTATTTATCTACTTGCACTGGCATGCTTTCAAACTGCTAGGTTGGCAGAAGCTGGGACAGAACAACGGGAGCTCACCCCGCCATGGGGATTCGAACCGCCAACCTTCCGATCGGCAAGCCCAAGAGGCTCAGTGGTTTAGACCACAGCGCCACCCACGTCCCTGCAGTGAGCATGGAACGAACCCTGAAGACCCAAGACCAAGGATCAATTTTACAATGACCACCTCGCGTCCCCAAGCAAAATTAATATTCGCAAATACTTTCCTCCCTAAGTCCCAGGTAGTTAAAGCAGGACACAATGCCCTGTTTTATTTTTATTACTATATTGAGGTTGAAGCAGGCATATTAGCACAAGAACCCACAGGGACTGGCTCCTACAGGAAGTGGTTACGGCCACTGCAAAGCGGACAGATAACTCCAGCAAGCGAGCCAAAGCTCACACTACAGTTTGCCCACATTATCCACTAAAATGCATTCCAGTGTCTGGGTACATTTGAAATTAACCTCCAATTCTAATTAACTATCTCACGCAGAATAGAAAACCCCAATTCAGTCCAGGTACCCCAGGGATTCTCACTGTACCTAATGGGACTACACCAGCAAAAAGTATTTCATTGCACTACAAGTCGAACGGCATCTTGCCCAACTGGAAGTGAAACTTTAGGTCAAAAGAGGTTCTCTGCTGAATGAAGGGCTGGGGAAGAGAGGGAAGAGAGGTTTGCAGCTTTTCAGCAAGGGGGAGATCAGCCTAATCCATCTGCCAGTAACGAATCAAGACGCAACAAGCTTATTAACCCCCCTACACCCCTCTAGAAAGAGCACCCAGCTAAAATTGACAGTTGCCCAGGGACTACAGAGCAATGTTCGAAATTCACCAGGTGCCAGGCCCATTTTGCACCTGGCTACCGGCCACTTGTGACCAAGTGAAGATGCCTGGACAACAGGATGGCACCAGACGTCTCCACCATCTGGAGGTGCATGCCTGTGGGTCCTTATAATAATATAATAATTTATTATTTATACCCCGCCCATCTGGCCGGGTTCCCCCAGCCACTCTGGGCGGCTTCCAACAAAACAGAAATTCTAAAATACAGAAATCCATCAAACATTAAAATACAGAAATCACATTAAAATACAGAAATCCTCGGGCCTTGCCTGTTTTCACACACTTAGCAACACATCCTGTAGAATTCTGTCCGTGATATTTTATCTGCTCAATCAGAATGAATTTCAGGAACCCAGAAGTCGTGCTGAAAAATACGGCTTGTGAGCCCCAAAGGGCAACTCGGCATTCTGTTTTGGCGGCTGTAACCCTGGTTTAAGGAGCATTTGGCACCTAGCTTATATATATCTGAGTTTCCAACCCAGAGAGTTTGAACATTCTGACCCCACCCATCAGCCATGGAACTAACTATGGCTGGATGGTGCAAGTGTGGGATCTGTCTATGGGTATCTATACACATTATTGCAATCTAAGAACATAGGAAGAGCTATTGCATCAGGCCAATGGCCCATCTAGTCCAGCATCCGGCTCTCAACAGTGGCCAAGCAGATGGTTGTGGGAAACCTGCAAGCAGGACTCGAGCACAAGAGTCAGCTGCCTGGAAGATCAATTCCATCAAAAGGCAGAATATAAAGATTCTGGAAGCTGAATATGTAAGGAGCACGCACAAACCTATCTATTGTGCAGGCTCATGCCAATGTGAAATTGGGATTCACTTGCTATGACTCCCTGACACATGTACACAAAAAAACGGTAAGCATGCAGCCACTACTCTATGGACCTCCCCATTAGGCAGCTCGCCATCAGTGGCCAATCTAGGCATAGCACAGGAAGACACAAAGCTTTGGCCATCTAACTCAGTACAGTGGTACCTTGGTTCTCAAACACCTTGGTCTCAAGCTCCAAAAACCCGGAAGTAAGTGTTCCGGTTTTCAAGCTGAACATCTGATGCGGCTGTCGGCTATTGTTTCCAGGGCGCCTGCACCAATCAGAAGCCACGCCTTGGTTTTCAAACATTTCGGAAGTCAAATGGGCTTCTGGAACTGATTAAGTTTGGCGCTTTTGTTTTTGATATTTATTTTGCGTTTTTGTCTTTGAGGCTTTTTCGGTGAATTTGTTTTTGCGACTGTGTGGAACCCAGTTCAGCTACTGATTGATTGATTGATTGATTGATTGTGTGACTGCAGAAATGGATAAAAGCCCCCCATCCAAACAATGACTATCATCAGTGCAGGTAAGGAAAAATAATAATTTTTATTTTTATCATCTACAATACTGTCTTATTTATTTTATAGCACAATACACTGATTATTGCTTTCGTTTTATGGATCAATGGTCCCGTTAGATAATAAAATTCATGTTAAATTGCTGTTTTGGTGGTTGTTTTTAAAAGTCTGGAATGGATTAATTCGTTTTGCATTACTTTCTACGGAAAAGCGCACCTTGGTTTTGGAACGTTTTGGTTTTGGAATGGACTTCCGGAACAGATTAAGTTTGAGAACCAAGGGACCACTGTACTATCTACACCAGGCATCCCCAAACTGCCGCCCTCCAGATGTTTTGGCCTACAACTCCCATGATCCCTAGCTAACAGGACCAGTGGTCAGGGATGATGGGAATTGTAGTCCAAAACATCTGGAGGGCCAAAGTTTGGGGATGTCTGGTCTACACTGACTGGCTGCATCTCTCCAGGGTTTTTGACTTGGATCCCCTTCCGATCCCTACCCGGAGACACCAGGGATTGAAGCTGGCACCAGAATTCTGAATGCAAAGCAGACAATGGAGGCTAGAAAGGTAGAAGGCAGTGGAACTAACAATGAGTGGAGCCAGAGCAACTACCGGTAATGGCAGGCAAAACCACCCCCTTGACTGGTTGTAAGAAGGCAGGAAGGTGAGGGCTGCCTGAAGGCAAACTGAGGCTGGTGGGGCTGTTTCCCATTTGCTTTAAAGGACCAGCCTCCACGGAGTAAGCAGATGTTCCACCATGGAGCTATGGGCCTTTGGGTGCCCCCATCAAAAGATTGTACGCCATTGGGGAAAGGGCCTTTCTTGCAGCAGTGCCTTGAATTTGGAACACGCTCTGCAGAACTGTTCACCTGGCACCTAGTCTGTTACACACGAGCCAAGGGGCCAATAATTCCTCCCCCCCCCCACCTGCCCAGGCTTTTAACTCATAAGGAAACATCAGTTCTGCTCATCATTAGCGTGGTTCTGCATGTTCTAATTTTTATTTGCCCTTGCTCAAATTGTTTTCGGTTGCACTTGCATCCCGAGATCTCAGCAAAATCTTGTTATAAAGCTTCATTTTAAAAAATAGCAACTTGTCAACATGTCTGCCCTACCACTAAGCTGTGTACACACCATACTTTTAAAGTTATGCTTCGCCGTGGCAACCAAAGCTTCCAGGGAACTGTAGTTTGTCTTTTTTTTTAAGCTGGAAAACTATCTTTATTAGCAGTTCACAAAAATTTACAAAAATTCTAAAACAAATTGTTGCAAAATTTGCAATCAATAACCAAATAATAAACAAAACATTAAAATAAAATATTCAAAACTGAATTAAGGTTAGCTGAAATACAAACTTAACTAAAATACAAAATTGACTTAGATACAAACATATATTCTCCCTACCACCACCAACCCTCCCCCCACCCTTTAGTGCTTCCAGCCAATCTCATCTTGCGCCGTTTTTCCCCCTTTTGTGCATGTACATACCTGATTTCTGATTTTATCTTGATATGTATTGCTGTGAGCCTTCATAATTCTTTTGAGAGGTCGGCAGGAACTGTAGTTTGTCAAGGGGGCTGGGAATTGTAGCTCCGAAGGTGGAGAAACCACAGTTCCCAGGATCCTTTGGTGGAGAAAATGGGCTTTAAAAAAGTATGGCGTGTGTACGCAGCTGCCAAAGGACGCGCGAGGCTGGCCTCACTGCAGGAGATGCAAACTGGACAGCAAACAAATGAAAGAAGAGAGTTGAACTTACTTTCGCTGGGTAGCCCCTCCGGTTCGGGACCCTGACTTCTGCCCTCATCCAAGGTGAGAATGAGGGGGACGTCGTCATCTTCCGGATTCACAGCCATCCCCCCAAAAAAGACTTTTGCTTTGCTCCAGGATATCCCTTTAAACCCCGGGTCCCGTCGCCACTTCGTCCAAGATCAGGCGCATCTTGCGGACCTGGGACTGTCCCGGGCGCGTGGAGGAAACGGCACCCATCTCGGCGGAACCCTGGCCCGCATCATGGAGCCCCCACCAGGTACCCTGCCTGCCTGGCTTTTTGGGCAGAGAGGGTGCTACTGTTGCAAAAGAAGCGTCAGCTGACGACTTGCGCCGTCATTCACTTTCCGCGCAAAACCGCCTTCGCTGTCGCTGCTGCGTCCCAAACTCAGCTGGCGTCTGTCTCTGACCTCAGCAGCCCTTCCGACTTAGGAGGAGGATCATCCCTGGAGGGAAAGGGAGGGAGGCGGGGAGAGAGTGAGCGGAGGCCGAGCGGAGGCGAACCAGAGAGATGTTGCTCTTCTTTAGCCGGCCTGGGGCCAGCCAGCATCGCCAGGCGCCTGCCTCTCTTTTGAACAGCGCCTCGGTGATCCATCGCTGCGTGCAAAAAACAGGGCGATCCGTTTCAAAACTTGGGGAAGGGAAAGAGGGGGGAGGCCTCTCGCAATTTGCAGCTGGACTATCTTGCTCTCGGAAATGTTTCCGCCCACCCTGTTTTCAGGGCTCGCTCGGTTTTGCAACGAGATCCCCTCCTTCCCCCTTAATCCAGTTTAATAAAAGCGCAGGGGTCTTTTGTTTTGCACGCTTCTATAAGACCCTTTACTTTTAAAACAGTAAAAGGTGGGCTGTTGTTGTTGTTGTTGTTGTTGTTGCTGGGCTGGGGTTTTGAGGGGGGGTACCCTTCTCGCCAGCACTGTTGGGTTTCGATTTTGCACCCCCTCAACCCCCTCCTCCCTTAACCAGATGTTAAAAGCCATTCTTTGTAGCCACTGTTCAAATTTTGCACCCCAAAACGGAATTGCTTCTTAAGAGGCTATTTTTTACCTTTACCTGCCAGACGATACCCTCTTAATAAAGAAGAACGCCTCTAGGCATGGGCAGAGTGCTGCCCAGCCTTCGGCACTTAACACCTGGATCGTGTCGCCATCACTTCAACTCCAACCTCTAAGCCCCGTTTAGTATATAAGCCATTCTGTCCCGCCCCTCCCCCAACTATATGATTACCATTTATTCTTACTATCAATTATGGAAGGTCCGAACTTTTACAGAGCATAATGCGGCTCAGCCTTCCTTGCCTGCGAGGCTGCTGGAGGGGAAGGGGCTCTTTCCCTTCCTCCTCCCCGCTGTCCTACTTCTTGCTACCGGCGGAAGCAATTCCTAGGCCGGCCACAGCCTTTTTGGAAGGCGGGAGTATTGGGGGGACGACACGGGACACGATTGTTGTCTGAAACCGCCCCCTTCCCTCCCTTGTCGCTGCTGCCCCTCACCTGGCCTCAAGGCGGCCCCTCAAGCCTGAATACCACTCTTTTAAAGATAGCGACACACGCACATAAAACTACGCAAATAAAATAAAACACGCCATATGAAACTGCGGGGAGAGAGGAACACCTTCCTAATTGCCCTAATTTTTGTTTTGTTTTTCTCGTGGTGCCTTTGCTTTATGAAAGTTGCAAGCTTAAAAAGAATCATCTTATAATGAATATAAAACAGAGAGAGCAATTATAACAACAGAGGTGGGAAACAAAACTCTAAAATAGGCACGTGGAGTGAGTACAGTTGCACATGGGTTAAAATAAGAAAAGTTCAAGTAAAGGTTAGCATTATCAATGATTATATATTTTTTGTGTTATTTCTTTGATGGACCATCTTCCTTGCAGTAGCTCGGTGGCAAAGCATTTGCTTTGCATGCAGAAGGCATCGGGTTCAATCCCTGGCGTCTCCGGAAATGGCTGGGAGCAAGAGGGATCAATGGTCTGACTCAATAATAACAACAATAATAACAATAACAAACTTAGTTGGTCTCTAAGGTTCTACTGGATAATTTTTTTTATTTATTTCGACTGCGTCAGACCAACACGGCTACCTACCTGAATCTAGAATACAGTACAGTAATGATAATAATAAAAGGCAGCATCCTACGTAAGTGCAGTAAGGCTAACTTCACGTGCCGGGCACTGCGATGTCAACTCGGAAGAAGACACCATTGGTTTCACTGGTGCTTACTCCCAAGTGAGTGTTTTACAGGATTGCAGGTTCCGTCTAGATAGAACTGCTGCCCCGATCGTCATAGGGCGGGATATAAGAAGAAACCGGAAGTTGTTTATGTACTTTATGATGGTTTACCTCTATATCCCTCGCCCATGCCTTCTACAAGGAAAAACAACCAGTGTGCACGAACCATCCGCTTTACGTCAGTAAACTTTTTAGCTCCGCCCTACACGCGTGCGCAAAACCCAACCGAGCTCTTCTGTGATAGGCGAAAGATAGCCCTATTGACCCACCCCTGAGTTCTTAAGGAGCTGGTATAGAGGTAAGACACAAACTTTAAAACTTTCGGTCTTCAAATGTTGAACGTCACCATATGAGTGGCAAGGAGCACCCAAAGCAAACTTTCCACCCTGTCGAAGCAAAATAAAAAAATAAAAGGTGCTACTGAAGGAATTTTTTTATTTTGTTTCCACCCTGTGAAGACTAAGCAGGGGAGTTGCTCTGCCCCAACCTGCGTAGTGTCCTTTGCCCAATCTTTGAACTGGTTGCTTCCAAAGTCTCTAAGTCTATGGCATACATGGTTACAGGTAGGTAGCCGTGTTGGTCTGGATCGAAGTAAAATAAAAAAATTCCTTCAGTAGCACCTTAAAGACCAACTAAGTTGAAGAAGTGTGCATGCACACGAAAGCTCATACCAAAATAAAAACTTAGTTGGTCTTTAAGGTGCTACTGAAGGAATTTTTCTATGGCATACAGTCAGGGAAAATTTGAGAGCCACCAGCGCCGTCTTTAGGGCACTTCCGTTGTAAAATCGAACTTCCTTCGAAGTAAAGTTGTTACCATAGAGATAAGCCTCAATTTTTTTCCACCCATGGACGCTCAAGTCAAGCGTATGTGTGTCGTTCTAGAAATTTTCACCTCTATGGTTAAGAAGGAATCTGAACCGTAAAACGCGGCTTTATTGCGTCTATGACCCCTTGGTAGCGAGTGGAATGTCGAAGGAGGGTTGGGGGCGGGCTCAGAATACTCTCATTTTATAGTTTCCGCACTGCTATTGGACATCCCTTTTATATGATGCCAACGATAGGCAAAGAAGCGTCGGAGAATGTGATTGGTGGCTTCTCCCACCACCACGCTAATTGGAGTTGCCAAGCAACAGGCAAGCTGGGCCTTGTTTAAAAAAAGGAGGCGGTGGTAGCAGTGACCTGTTTTGGGGGTGGGGGGTGCAAGACTTGTTTTGGGGTGAGTTTAAGGAAAGTCTAAATTGTTTTAATAATAGATTATTATATTGTGTACTGCATATTATATTGTTGTTATTATAGGTTATGTTTTACATTTAACTATTCTCTTTCTTTGAAATCTATGGATGGGCATCTGTACAAACTTAATAAGCAACATGCATAAATTTAGGAAGCTCTCTGTATCTCTTAGCCTAACCTCCCTGGCAGGGTTGTTGCTTGGAGGAGGTTGCAACTGGGAGCTGCCTTGAGTGTGCTGACCAGAGAAAAACAACAATGTATATATATATACATGTGGGAAAGAAAGTTAAGGTGTGGAACTGGGTAGCTGCTGTGCGCTGTGACAATATATACAAGCTTTAATGATTTCAAAAGAGGATTAGACAAATCTATGGAGAGAGGTCTGTTAGGGGTTATTAGCTGTGATGAAACCTCCATGTTCGGCAGCAGTATAGCACCAGTTCTTGGGGCTGGAGAGCAACAGCAAGAGAAGGCTTATCCTTTTATGCATCAGACTACCTGGACCCTGTGGGACTTCAGAATAAATAATTTGTATAGGGCTAGGTTTTGGGGGGGTTTTGTGTGTGATGAGCCCCAGAAGCATGAAGAGAAAGGAAGGAGCGAGAGATGAATTAAGCAGTTACTTTGGCTTTGTTTCAGTAGCGACTCAGTAGAGAAGTTTGGGGTGTGGCACCCCAGGAAAACAGATGCCATACCACTGAGCTGAACTAGTTTTAAGTAAGAAGGCCAGCAAGGGGGCTGGGGCTGGCTGAGGGTAAAGCCTGAGTTAAACGTTTTTTCACCTCTCATGGACCATAAACCATCCCTTTACCTATTACAGCTCTTCTGCTTTCCCATTCTTCAGTTTCTCTCATCACTTATCCCCTTCTAAGTTGTCTGTTCTAGGGCATATAAAGCACCATATTTCCTTATTATTCTGTTCTGGGTTGTGTGAGGACCACAAATGGCAAATAGGTTTTGCTTCTCCTGCAATCATGGAAGCAATTCCTTTTTGGCGTCAAGCAGGGTGGATTTGATTTAAATCAAATTGATTTAAATCATAGTTTTCTACATAAAGACTAATTCTTGCTGGTATAACTTTAATATGCAAGTAGATGAAGATTTTTAGAATAACAACTTTTCATATTAGTTTTTTATCCCCAGTTTAATAGGTTAGTCATTCATATTTGGACAACTTTACTGTTGTACTTAGGAAGGAGAAAAATAATCATTACCTTAATAATAACAATTTAAATAGATTTATTCAACTGAAACAATAACATTACAGCATATGTTATTTGCTTAAACAAACATCCATGTTTGTTAACTAATTTGGCTAAACAAAAACAATATATATATATATTTTAAGAAACTTAGACTGTCAGCCCAGCCTACACATGAAAAAATTAAATACTGTCCACTCCAAACAATCAGAAAAATATTGTTTCTATTCTATTCACTGAACTTCTTGAAACTTAGCATTGAAGGGGTTGTTTCTGTATTCATAGGTTTGTAGAACAATAGGATTAATGTCTTTTTCTCAACTCTGTTCATGTTATAACATTTTTGCTGTGAAGAAGAGGCATGTGATCTCTGTTGAGTCAAATTCAAAAAGTAAACCAAGTATCTGTGATAATATCTTGTAGGCAGAGAAACTGCCCAATAATCTTACAAAAACCTCTGGAAGAGCATGACATTGTGAATGGATTAATGGAATTTATTTACCCCAAAAATTAAACATATGCAACCTTATTCTACATAATTAAAAAAACTAATCTTTATTTCATGATGGAATAACCTTTGGATGGTAATATATTTTCCTCAAAAAGCATTTTATTTTAAAAAAAATCTGATTTAAATCAAAAAAAATCTGTTTTTTTATTTTTTAAAAAAAATCATTGATTTTTATCCACCCTGGCGTCAAGCAGAGCTAGGCGATATATCAATATATTGTCCAAAACTGGTTTGAAGTCCGTATTGAGTTTCATAATTTTTGACCTAGCAATATATCATGCATCATGATGTGTGTTAGGGCTGGGCGATATATCATCCAAAACCAGTTTGAAGTCCATATCATGATATCAGTTTCATAATTTTTGACCTGGCAATATATTGTGAATCTTGATGTGTGTTTGTGTGTGCTGTGCAACAGTCACGATGCGGGAAAAACCGTGAAGCCAGCCAATTCCTCTACATAGCTCCATACATTGTGATATATCAACATATTGCAATGTTTAGCTGGAGATATATCACGATGTTGAAAACCAGATATCATCCAGCCCTAGAGTCAAGTCTCTTTTTTATATACCGTATATTCCAGCATATAAGACGACCCCCAACTTTTCCAGTTAAAATATAGAGTTTGGGATATACTCGCCATATAAGAAATATGACCTGGCGTATAAGATGACCCCCCCCCGACTTTTGAGAAGATTTTCCTGGGTTAAAAAGTAGTCTTATACGCAGGAATATACAGTATTCTGTATCTGTGATTCTGGGACCAAAGTGTGCATGTGCGGGTTTTTTTATAGTCCATTTGCTCACAGATATTGACGCGTCGGATGCGCTGGAGCACCTGCTTATTTGGTACTGAAGACTAAAGCTACTTGTGGATGTGAAAGCGCACCCTGTGAGGATACCTGGCTGAAAACATGGCAACCCAAGTAGTCCAACTGTCCAGCCTTCCATCAGATGCCAACCTGACCAGAAAGGTGAATCTTAGAATACCCCTGAAGATCCTAGAGCCTGGTCGGTCAAAGCTATCCACTGTTGAGACCAAGAGGATTATATCTGTGATGGACGATACCATATTTAAGGTGGAGCTGGTCAGCGCATTCTCTTACATCATCAGGAACCTTGAGGATATGAGTGCAGTGTTGGGACCTGAACTTACAGGGGCTCTTAAGGAACACCTGCGGCTTTCAAACGTTATGGAGGCTACGCTCACCCGCCTTGAAGAGGAAGGCGTTTTGCAAAGGGGCACTGCCAGGGGGTGGCTCAGTGACACTGAGGAACCAAGTGGCTACCTCATCTTGCACATACAAGGCTTAAGGTCTTCTGTCCGAAATATTGTACGCCTGTTTTTTGCTCATCCCTTAGCTTATCAGGCAATACATGATATTGCCAATTTCAGGCAGCTGGCTGTCTCACAGTTCATTAAAGGCCTTGTGGAGCTCAGGGGGTTCCTGCTTGAGAAGCTTCTGACTACCCCGTCAGAAGAAAGAGAAAAAAATCGGTTTATACATGAAATAAACCAGCGAGACCAGAAAAACACGGAGATGATTGCAGCTTTGGAGGAGGAACTGGCAGCGGAGATCAAGAGTCGTGATGATGAGGTACAATGGGGTGGCAGCAGTGGGGCAGGCAGTTGGGGATTTGACTGGTCCAGACAATCGAGCATTCATCCAGCCCAAAATTGTATCAAAAGAATTGCAAAATTTCACACAACCAGAAAGACTGCTGGCAGGAGAAAAAAGATGTTCTTGGACTACAACTCCCAGCTGCTCTAGCATGGCCAGTAGTGAGGGATGATGGGAATTGTAGACCAGCGACTTCTGTAGAGTACCACATTGGCTACCCACTATTAAAGGTAAAGGGACCCCCGACCATTAGGTCCAGTCATGACCGACTCTGGGGTTGCGGAGCTCATCTCGCATTATTGGCTGAGGGAGCCGGCGCACAGCTTCCAGGTCATGTGGCCAGCATGACAAAGCCGCTTCTGGCGAATCAGAGCAGCACACGGAAACACCATTTTCCTTCCCGCTGTAGCACTACCTATTTATCTAATTGCACTTTGACGTGCTTTCCAACTGCTAGGTTGGCAGGAGCTGGGACCAAGCAACAGGAGCTCACCCTGTCGCAGGGATTTGAACCACGACCTTCTGGTCAGCAAGCCCTAGGCTCTGTGGTTTAACCCACAGCACCACCCGTGTCGCTGTTCTAACACCCACTGCTAGAACAGGACAATTTTTTAAAAAATATTTAAAAAAATCCTTCCAGCAGCTGTCTTAGAGACCAACTAAGTTTGTCATTGGTATGAGCTTTCGTGTGCATGCACACTTCTTCAGATACACTGAAACAGAAGTGTGCATGCACACAAAAGCTCATACCAATGACAAACTTAGTTGGTCTCTAAGGTGCTACTGGAAGGAATTTTTTTTATTTTTTGTTTCGACTACGTCAGACAGGCTACCTACCTCTTAACTGTTAGAACAGGAGTTATCTCCCAGTTTCTGCTTTCAGCTGTGCCTTTTGCAAAAGCTATAGGATCGGTAGACAGCTCCAGTATAATAAAGGCTGGAGGTGCCATTGGTTGATACTGAGGATTTCTTAAAACTTATGCAGCTGCCCATCAATAATAATACAATATATCCTAATTAAAGTCAAGGAAATAAAACAGATTTAAAACACAGCCTGAGTGAATAAAGAGCTGCCAGAAAGACATAGAGAAGGCACTGAGGGAGCCTCTTTAGGGAGGTTCTCCATAGTTGGGGTGCCGATACCAAAAAGGCCCTCCACGTTACTTCCAGCAGGCTTCAGCCATGTCCGGTCTCTACTTCCCAGATCCTCAGCAGCATTATTTTAAATTGTTCTCTTGACTTGTGTTGTCATTTGAAATGAATTGGTGTTTGTGCATTGGATTGCAAAGTCCTTCTGACCCATCTTGGTGCCATTCAGATCTCCAGGAAGAACGCCACAATCAAGGACCTCAAAACCCACTTGTACAACATCTCCAAGGTCTCCGAAAACCAAATCCTGCGCACCCGAGCAGAAGCGGATAAGGCGCAGAAGACGGAGCTACGTGGGTCTCAGGGCAAGTGTGCCAAGTTGCAGCAGGAGCTGAATCAGCTCAGAGCTGCACTAAATGCCCTCATTTTGGAGGACCGGGAGTCTGAACTTAATCTCCGGAAGGTAAGCAGAGGTGCTGCCAGTCTAAGCATTCTTACTAGAACAACAGCCCAATGCCCTCCAGATATCTTGGACTGCAAGTCCCATGAGCCCCAGCTAATGCAGCTGGGAATCACAGTCCAAACATGGTCCAACCAGGAGACCAGGTTGGCAAAAACTGCACTAGACCAGGGTTTTCCAAACCTGGGTCTCCAGCTACTTTTAGTTTACAACTCCCATCATCCCTAGCTAGCAGGACCAGTGGTCAGGGATGATGGGGAACACAGTCCGAAATCTGCCGGGGACCCAACTTTGGGGAACCCGGCCCTAGAAAATGAGCTCCTCTGTAGTTAATATAGAGATGGTGTTTCCAAGTGATGCTGGAAGAAAGGGCATCATCTAGTACAAGCTTGTCCGACTCCCAAGAAACTGTGATCTACTCCCAATATATATATTTAAAAAAACTGGCAGTGATCTACCCATTGAAATTGGAAGGAGGAGTGTGCGTGGGGTGGGTGGATTGCCCAGAGTTGCTGAGCTTTTTTTAAGAGGGAAGTGCCCAGAGGAGTTGAGCTTTGGGGGGGGGGGAGGTTTGTGCAGTATTTAGCTTTCCCCCATTAACTTTTTGTACACGATAAGGATCCCACGATCTACCAGGAGCAGCTGGGATCTACTGGTAGATTGCAATCTACTGGTTGGACATCCCTGATTCTAACACATGGCAGGTTGTAGCATACATCTAGTGGACTGATTTGGCCACGGTGGCTTAGAAGTGCAAGCCTGGGATAGAGCTGGAATCAAACAGCCACCTGGGCCAATCCCCTTCCTCCATTGCAACCAATGTTATCAAACTGGTCTACTGTACATTCTTCCAGGGGTGGCGGCACTCAGTATCTGAATTAAGAATACTTTCCAATTTTTAAATTGTCTCCCAGCCAAACTTAAAGGACAACAATTTCTTTATGACTGGAAAGGATTGTTGTGCATTTAAACTCTACCTATTGAACAAGTCGATTTACTCTGAAGGTGGCTAGGCTTAACAAGTTTTTTTTTTAAGAGCTTTCCTTGGGGAGGCCTTCATGCATTTTCAGAACACATTGGGTTTTGTGCACCTACATGAACACTTCAACTGCGAAACCATTTCTGGCTCTAGAGAAGTCTTGCAGGAGTCAGTTCATGCCAGAAAAGACCCAGCCATGGCCTGCTGCTGGCTCTAGAATGGAAACCACAAGTGTACAGAAGATGGGCATCTCTGGTGCATATAAATGGGATAAACAGCACCTATCCCAGGTTAATATGCTCAGCTGGTTGCAGTCTTTATAGCTAAATGACTATGCAACTGGAGCCAGCCACTTACTTGACTTAGCAAGGCTACATAAATGTGCTGAGTTTGACTGAGTGCGTTGTCCAAACTCAGAATCATAGCTCTTTCCTCACTAATCACAAGTTGTAACTGAGGAGGGAGCTTTAAAACCATGAGTTGCTGCTCAGACAACATGCTAAGCCAAACCTTGGTTTACTCACCGTAGTAAACTGTGGCCCTCAAAAGGTTGGGGGTGGGGAGCCAAGTAATTGTGAGCTGAGCTCATCCCCAGGAGCCTGCAATTTCACGCAGTCTCATGGTGCCAAAGTGTGAACCAGCTGACAGTGTTACCAGGCCCAGAATATCTGTACACTTAAAGCTCTCCAGAGACTGTTGGTTGCCTTCAATGGAAATGTCATCGACTAGTATAGCCAGCCGCCCCAGCTTAACCCTGAAATTTTGGAAATGATTTTCTTCTCTTATTTATTCTAGAAAAAATTCAAAGTGGAGATGGAAATAGAGAACTGGGTCCAGAAGTATGATATTGAGATGCTAGAAAAGCAGGTACTGTTGTCAACCAAAGTCTGAGCCTTTTCTCTGCCAATTCTTTTTGCCTATAAGAGGTCATTTCACAAACGTTAAGCAGCAAAACTTCCCAGGGCACTGATGTAGGATAACTCTCCCACTTTCCTTACATCAGCTGGGTTCCTTTTCCTACCTCCATGGTTGCAACATTACCTAGGAAACCGAGCTGTTCCGTCCGCCTCACAAATTATTTAGAATTGCTCAGCCAGCTGGTCTGGCATTGCTGGTTTGGTTAATTGGACCACAACAAAAGCATCCTTCAGTTCATGTTTTCTTTTCAAGCCGGAATGTGAGCTTGTACAGGTGTGCAAAAAAAAAAAAGTATGGTGCCCTCAAAGATGTTTTGGACTCCAGCATGGTCAAGGATGATGGGATTTGTAGTCCACAACATCTGGAGGGCACCATGTTGTCTGTCCGCGACTTAAGTACCGTAGATTTTTCATTGATGGCTAACATAGAAACCAAATACAGGGTCTTATTGCGCCAATGCGTCATTGGCAACTTGCTAGGGAGCACGCTCAGGCTACAAAAGAAGGGAGGTTTGCCAAGGCCCTTTCTGCTGCTCACACTGGGTAAGAGGGGCTTTAAAAACTCTTTGCCCTATTTAGGCTTGTGAGAGAACAGGTCGGTGGGCAGAACCACTGGTCTCCCGTCTCTTTCTTGGTTCACAATTCAAGAATCTTGTAGCAACTTAAAGGAGAGGTCTCCATGAATTGAGAATCTGAGAACCTGCCGTGGGCACCACCTATGACTGCCTTCAAAGCATAGTGCAGAGGGGGCCATCATCTTTAAGGCACCACAAGACACTTTGCTGCAAGGGGCATCACATGCTGCCGCCTCCTATAGCTCACAATATGTCTGAATTGGTGCAGAATATGTCAAAGATCAGTTCCGTTAGATGTTGAGGCAGTTGCTTAAATGCCAGGCCTTTGTCCATCCCCAGGAGGAGATCGAGGAGATTGACGTGGTCTATGTGGTAGAGAAGGAACAGCTGGCAGAGCTGAGAGAGAAGTTTGCGCTGCTGGATCAGGAATACAGCCAGATCAAGGAGGAGAGGAGGGTGAAGGCGGAGCAGAAAGCGAAGGCCGAGAAGGAGCTGGCCATCCTGGTCCGAGCCGCCACCCTCATCCAAGCCTTGTGGAAGGGGTACCTGGTGAGATCGCTGCTACGGTCCAAGAGGAAGAAGAAGGGCAAAGGGAGGAGGAGGAAGTGAGCCTTCACCTCTTCCTGCCCTGCCCCGTCCCCAGTCACAGGCAGCCAAGTCCATTCCAGATCGTCCAAAATGGGTATTTAGCACTCCCTAGGGAGGTTTGTCGTTCCTCAATAAATGCTATCAGCCAAATAGGCAAAGTTGTGAAAGAGCTGTTCTCTCCTTTCTCTAGGTTTGAAAGGAAACTGCAGGGGCTGCTTTGCACAGAACTTGTTCTAACCGTGCTCAAGAATTGCAGGGGCAAAACTCATATTTCAGGGGTGGGGAACCCAAGGCCCAGCCAGGGTCTCTCTCTGGCCCAGAGAAATCTTAGAATTGTTGAGTTGGAAGGGGCCTCCAATGATCATTTAGTCCAATCCCCTGCAATGCAGGAATCTTCCCCAAGCCGCATTTGTTAGGGTCCCTGCTTTGCACTCCCAAGTGTTTTTGCCTGACTGTACAGTGGTACCTCGGGTTAAGAACTTAATTCGTTCCAGAGGTCCGTTCTTAACCTGAAATGGTTCTTAATTTGAGGTACCACCTTAGCTAATGGGGCCTCCCACTGCCGCTGCACTGCCACCACGCGATTTCTATTCTCATACTGAAGCAAAGTTCTTAACCCGAGGTGCTATTTCTGGGTTAGCAGAGTCTGTAACCTGAAGTGTCTGTAACCCGAGGTACCACTGTTCCGTCTCCTTGAACTCTGGGATATGCCTCCTGCTTGCATGGATGGAAGAGAGGGTGTGTGTGAGTGCATGTAGAAACTAGGCCACTGTAAAAAGTAAAATTTGCTTTCATTGCTCCACCCACTTTTGGTGGCCCTGCCCACCCCTGGCATGTGGTCCCCCCCAGAAGCAAATGTGGTCCTTGGGATGAAAAAAAACTTCTCTCTTATCTCCTCTTATTTCTTCATTCATACCCTTTTCACCTCTCCAAGAAGTTCAGCTTTTTATTCCCAGAACAAGTTGGACAGAAACACGGATCTGCCTGAGGTCACCCCAGTAACCAACATGCATGAGGCAGGGATCTGAACCAGTCTCCTTGGCCAACATGGTGTCCTCCAGAAGCTGCTGGACTACAACTCCCATCATCCCCTTTTGATCCATGGCAGGGCCTTTTCAGTGGCACTTCCCCATTTGTAGAATACTCTTCCTGGTGAGGTGTGTCTGTCTTCCTTATTACTAACTTTCAGGAGAAATTTAAGAGCATTCCTGTTTACCCAGGCCAAAAAACACTGTTCCTGTTTTGAACAGTTATACTGCCCTGGGCTCCTTTGGGATTATTCTTATCAGTATATGACTGATATAAGCAGTCATTTACTGTTTTGTTAATATTTTAAATTGTGAACCACCTTGAAACCTACGAATGAAGGACTGTCACAACCACTCTCAGCACCCAACCCATCTCGTGCACCAAAGGAACAGGCAAAGACTGTTATGGCTAGCTAGCCCATGGAACGTGGGCAAAGAGCACTGCCCATTTGGTGGTCATTTTGCATGCAGAACATGTGAAAACAGCAATCTTTTAATTTATTTATTTCCAAGGCGGCCTGGGCTTACATGAGCTTGTAGCTTTTATGACCCTGGCAGATGACAACCCGGACAAATTATTGGAACGTGGTCTAGGCAGAGACCTTGGGGAAGCCCCTGAGCATTGGTGATCCTGCTCCATACTTGTCCTTGGCTTGCTTAGGTAGGCCTGGGAACCCTCAGAAGTTTTATACAGCTGGATAACAGGCTGGCGGGGCGCCCGCCCCAGAAAGTCCCGGGTGTCTGCATCTAAGCGGTTCTCGGGGTGCCCCAAAGCAGAACTTTCTCCTCCACGCCAGGTTCCAAATGCCTCTTTGCCCTGGGTGTCCGGTGTCTCCCGATGGAAGGCTGTCAGCGGCGTGTCCTTCGGACGAGGGGAAAGGACTGGCTGGTCCCTCACAGCAGAAGGCGGAGTCAAAAGCAAAGGGCGGAGCTTAGCCACTTCCCCCTTCATCATCCAGGGAGTCGCCTGCTCCCGACCCCCTGGCTTTGGCCCAAACAGGGTCTCATCGCAGTAGGATGGGGTGTGACTTTTTAGCCTTCATTTAGAGATGAGGGGGGAGAGAAAGAGAGAGAGATGCTTACTGCCAACAGGAGCCACACCTAGAGAAATCATTCTAAGCACCACAAAGTTATTACCATGCATAAAGTGTGGCTGGGGCAACCCAGCCAGATGGGTGGGGTATTAATAGTAGTAGTAGTAGTAGTAGTAGTAGTAGTAGTAGTATAGTGCCCTAAACCCGTAAGTCTCAGGGCGGTTCACAACATAAAATCACAATATAAAAACACAAAATAAATACCGTAATAAAAGAAAAACAAAGAACAAGAATAACCCAATAATCCCTCCCTCCCCAACACATTTTTAAAGAGCATTGGATGTCAATCAGCCAAAGGCCTGGTTTAAAGAGGAACGTTTTTGCCTATCACCTAAAGGTGTATAATGAAGGCGCCAGGGGAACCTCCCTGGGGAGAGCATTCCACAAACGGGGAGCCACTGCAGAAAAGACCCATTCTGGTTTTGCAACCCTCATGGAGGAGGCACACAAACAAGGGCCTCATAAGTCAATATCGGGACAAATCTTAAGATAAATTACTCATTTATTAAATTGGGGGGGGGGGGACGACATCAGGGCATAGTCTTTTTCCCCCTTTTCTTTTTTGCAGTATTGCATGACCTTGAGCCAGCCACAGTCTCTCAGCCTAACCCAGCATTCTTCAACCTTGGTTTTCCAGGTGTTGCTCTACTAACTCCCATTACCCTCAATGGTCAGGGATGATGGGGCGATTGTTACTTATTTATTGCATTTTTATCCCAGGAGCTTTATTGCATTTTTATCCCCACCCACTCCTCATTTAGTTCCCCACAACAACCCTGCCAAGCAGGTTAGGCTGAGACCCTAACTGGCCCAAGATCACACACCTAGTGAGCTTCCTGGCCGAGTGGGGGGATTCGAACCCTGATCTCCCAGGTTCTTGTCTGACACCACTAACTGCTACACCACTACTGGCTCTGACATTCCATCACGGACATCTGGGGGCCCAAGGCTGAAGAAAATAGGCCTGCCCCGCCAATTGTTGGGAGGGTAAAATAAGGGGGCGGACACAACTGTTCTTGTGCCAGGTTGTGCTCCTTGGAGGAAAGGCAGGATATAAATACATTAATAACCTGCTAGGGCAATCTCACTTTTGCTGGCTGTCAGAGCTTCAAAACCTCCCCTACCTGTATTTATTTCCCTTTCTCGGAGTGCTGGTGGGCGGAGCGGCTGTCGAGGGGCTGGTGTCCACCTCCCATTGTGTCGTCTTGGGACTCCACAAAAGGGGTCGCGGAGAACTAGCGTTCTTACACACCCACGGTGGGTCAAACTCTGCTCTGGCGTTCAGTCGTCCTGCAGGGCTGCCGAAAAGCGACTCGTCCACGTAGGAGGCTTTGGCTGTGACCCTGTAGCCTCTCCTCCCACTGCGTTGGAACTGGCAGGGCTGGATCCCCAGCTCAGCAGATGCCTTCATGGATCCGGTTAAGCCACGCAGGGTCAGGCCCTGCCATCCAGGATTGCAGGAGACTTAGAGGCTCATAAGCAAGATCTGAATGAAGCAAGAATTCACAAGGCAGACTGAAAGGGTAGAGCAGAAGTGAGGACACATTTCGCCATCTTGGCATTTCATTTCACTTTTAATTTGTATATCGCCTTTCTATATTACAATACACAAGCGGTTCACAAGCTGAACAAACAAGAAAATTGACAGCAAAGATCTCACCCGTAATAGCAATCTGGACCAATACCAAAAAGAAAGTCACAATAACTTTAAAATAAGCTTATATCAAATAAAGCAATATTCCGATAATCCGTTAGAGTATATTAGTAAATGGTAAAATTAAATATCAGCAAATAGTAATTAAACAGCTTACAACAAATAATTACTAAACTCAATAAAAATGATGGCGAGTCACAATGCATAAAATACCACACGACGTGCAAAACCATGTAAAAGGATCAAATTGAGAAACAAGGACACACAACTTGCAATAAATAAATATCCCTGAACTTCCAGGGGCCGCATGGCAGTGGTGGGCAGGGCCAGAGCCAAAAATGGGTTGGGGCAATGGATGTCAATGTCAATAGGCTAGCTCACCTCTTAATCATCCATCCAGGCAAAAAAGTGGCCTGATCAGAGTTGGAGGACACAGTTTCAACCAGGGCAAATGCAGGATGTGGCCTGGGGAAAGTCCTGAGGGCCAAAATAGAGAGGACTTGTAGGATTTAGACACAAATTACACCTTGCGAGCTAAAAGGCTCCTTAAAAGTCTCGCAAGAGGCAGAAATTTAACAGGCCAGTTCAAATTCAACCCTCCGACTTGATATGAAGAGTTGCTTAGAATGAGTTTTCGGCAGAGATTTGTTGTGCTTATTCTTCTGTACCCCACCTTTCCTCCAAGGAGGTCAAAGTGGTAGAACACAGTTGTGTTCCTCCTGATTAATCCCCACAACCCTATGAGGTAGGTTAGACGGAGAAGACTGTGACCCACCCAGGTTTTGCGGCTGAGCAGGGATTTGAACCCCAGTCTCCCAGGTCCTAGTCTGACACGCTTTAACTACTACACTACACTGAACCTAAGAAGAGCCGGCTGGATCAGGCCGATGGATGGCCATAGCTGCCAAGTTTTCCCTTTTCTCGCGAGGAAGCCTATTCAGCATAAGGGAAAATCCCTTAAAAAAAGGGATAACTTGACAGCTATGTGGATGGCCCATCTAGTCCAGCATCCTGCATCCTGTTCTCACAGCGGCCACAAGTAGATGCCTCTATGGGAAACCCACAAGTGGGATCAACTCATCCTTTCTGGGTTTCATAGCAATTGGTACAGTATTTGGAAGCACTGCTAGTAGCATTGCCCAGTTTCCATCAATAGCCTTCTCTCGTCAAATTTTGTCCAATCCGGTTTTCAGGTGTCTTCTTTATTATTATTATTATTATTATTATTATTATTATTATTAAAGGTTTTCTTGATTTACAGAAATATATGCAATCTCTCTCGTAACATTTTTACAAATCGGTTTCATTTGTTGAGACATTGGGAAGAAAGAGGGGGACGGAAGTAGATGGGGGGGAGATGGGGAGGTCAGGTGACGATGTTTCTATTTTACTTAATATATGTGGGGGTGTCCAATCCTCTTTTAAAGCCATCCAAGTTGGTGACCATCACTGCCTCCTGTGGGAGGGAGTTCCGTAGTTTAACTCTGCACTGCCTGAATAGGGGTTTTCTTTCATCTGCCCTGAATCTTCCAGCAGAAGACTCCCAAGTCACTCACGCTTGGAAGTACGGTATGCTCCGTCAAAATCAAGCGGGGCTTGCTTTCCGAGAAGCAGACATAGGATCGAGCAGTCTAACTGCCCTCTGCTGTCTGCGTTGTTTGGATCTCGCTTCCCTGGGAGACGCAAGTATCACAGCCCGCTCTGAATGCAAAATGCAGTTGCGGAAGACGAAGCAGCAATTTGCATGAAAGAATGCACATTTCTGCAACCGGGCACGAGCCCCGCAAACCTGGTCGCTTCCCCTCCTAGACTTACGGATTTGCAGCTTTCCTCCTCGTTCTGCTTGCCGTTCCTTTCTTCTCCCCGGACCCCAGCACATCAAACAACCAAAGAAATGCCTGAGCAAAGAGGTCAATACGGACCTTTCCTTTCCGGTTCCCATTCGCAGCCAGAAACGCAAACGTAGAGCCCAACCACCGTTGGTGTAGAAATATTATTTCAAAGCACTGCAGCGAGAAACTGCCTTTCATTCCGCCTCAAAATATTGATTCATGTAATCGCCTCTCATCACCAATATGCTTCCTCTCCAGACTCCAGTACTTACGAGTTTCACTTCGGAACCCCAAATGTAAAATGAAAACTGTGGAGACTGTGCCTCCTTGCGGGGGGGGGAGAAGCGGACTGGGCGAAACCATTTTACGGAGGGGACAGGGACTTCCAAGAGGAGAATGAATCGATTGACTCACAATCTAAAGCGGCTTCCGCTTGCTCAAGACACCCACCTCTTTTAGACAGGAAGGAAAAACGTCGCATAAAAATCCCCGGAGAAATGTAGGGCTTTAGAGTTTGATGGGCATGTGTAATTGGACAGGATTTGCCGCCTTCCCCTCCACTTTCTTGTAGCAGTACCATCAGGAGTTCCCAGTTTTTCTCCTGTCTTCTGAAACGTGGAATTTTATTTTTTTTATTTTTAAGTTAACCTGCAATATTAATACATACAGACCAATAGTGCTGAAAGAAGCCTTATAAATGCAATGCTCGCTGGGTTTGGGCTAGGAGGAAATCAGTCTCTACAGATATTGGCCTTGGCTGCAACGTTGGGCAGGATTTTGAGCAGCCTCAGCCTCAGGTCTAAAGTGCAATGCCAACACCTTTCCAGGGCTATCGTGAGCAACCCTCCATTGATTTCTATGAGTACCACCTCTCACTTCCGCAGCGTGAAGTTTGCAGATGAGTAGCCGTCTTAACACTGCAGTCTCAACCATCCGTGTCTACTCAGAAGTAATCCCTAGTGAATTCAGTATGGGCTTACTCATGGGTAAACGGGATTAGGATTTGCAGCCTTGGTCTGTTGCAGAAAAGCAAACAATAAAGTTTTGCGTATCTGATTCATAAAGACCACAGTGGGCATTTAAAGCGCATCTAACGCATATTTAAAGCGCCTGACTTCTCCTAAAGAATTATGGGGACTGTCGTTCGTTAAGGGTGCTGAAATTCTAGCTCCGTGAGGTGAAAACTACAGTTCCCATGCTGGGGGTCATATATGCTTTGATAAAATAAAATAAAATAAAGGAAGGCATGCTCTTTAAATGTGTGCAGGATCTTCCATGTACTTTCAATATACGGTGTGGATCTGCCCTGACACTTTATTATGGCGAAAGCTTTCATGGGCCAGAGCCCATTTCATCAAATTCTTGCGTTTAAAACTAACAAATAAACGCGGCGCTCTAACTTAACCCGGAGGTTCTTCCTCAAGACACGGAATCAGCTGATCTACCCTTTTTATCTCTAAAGAGCCTGACCTCCAAGCCGTGAGTGGCAGAGAAAAGCCAGCCACTCCTGGAGCGCTTGCTATGGAAAAGAGGCGGGGTTTAATGGATGTCCCGCCTCCGATCACCGGGGCCCCGCCCATTCGACGCACGTGGCTCCCTGCCTTCCTGGATCCGGAGTAACTTCTTCGGCCGGGAGGTTGTTTGCGGCGCTTCTCCCATGGCTCCTGCCCAGGCCACGGGGCGGCGGAGGAAAAGGCAGCGGCGGTGCAAGGATCGGGACCTGGACGAGCAGCAGGTAAGCGGGAGAGACCCTCCCTTCACAGGTTCCGGGGCTTTAGGCAAGGATCGGGAGCCTGGGGCCAGTATAGTGGCTAGCAGGCATGGCCAAACTTGGCCCTACAATTCCCATCATCCCTGACCACTGGTCCTGTAAGCTAGGGATGATGGGAGCTGTAGTCCCAAAACAGCTGGAGGGTCAAGTTTGGCCATGCTTGGGCTAGAGTGTCGGACTAAGACCTGGTAGGCCATGGGTTCAAATCCCCACTCAGTCTAGCCTGCCTCGCATGGTTGTTGTGAGGATGAAATAAGGCGAGGCAGAGCCATCCTTTGAGAAGAAGTTGGGACGCGAATGGTAAGAAAATTGCAAAGCAACTCTTTGCCAGAAACAAACAAAACAGCTCTTCAGCCTAACCTACCTCACTGGGTTGTTGTGAGGATAATACAGGGCGGAGAAAACTCTGGGTTATAGCCCACTCGGCGTTGGTTCTTCCTGTTGCTGCTCTGTATTCTAACTCTCTCTCTTTCTTTTTTGGTGTGGTTCAAAGGACTATGAGATGCCGGTTCCAGCTTTTCCGGCATCGGATTGCACTTCTGATGTCGAGCTAGACACCCAGGAAATGGTTCGGGCCCAGAACAAGAAAAAGAAGAAATCAGGGGGCTTTCAGTCCATGGGTGAGTGAGGGAGAGCTTTTTTAATGTTACAAAATCGGCTGTTCTTGTATACTAGCAGGGGCCAGACCAAGGTTTGAGGCGGCGCTCAGCAAAGTGCCCTCCACTCTCCTAGGTGGGTTGGTCTTTTTAAGGTTTTTGTATGGGTCGTGGGTTCTGGATCAGACCCATCTGGTCCAGCGTCCTCCCTGCCCTACGCTCCAGATTTTAAAATAATGGTGAATCTCAGTTAACTGTTTTCTCCCTTAGGTCTGGGCTACCCTGTGTTCAAAGGAATCATGAAGAAAGGGTACAAAATACCGACTCCCATCCAGAGGAAGGTGAGGACCCAGGAAATGCTGTGCTGGATCGGACATCAAGTCTAAGCCAGTCTCTTCATTTTTGCTTTAGAAATATGCTGTTCATGCATTGCAGGGGGTTGGACCAGATGACCCTCAGGGTCACTTCCAACCCTACAATTCTATGATTTTATGAAAGGTCCCCAAAGGTCATCTACTCCCAACCCCCTACAATGCAGGAATGTCAACTAAAGCATCTGTGACAAATGGCTATCCAACCTCTGTTTAAAAACCTTCAATGAAGGAGAGTCCACTTCCCTCCAAGGGAGGCCAATCTGCTGTCAAAACAGCTCTTACTATCAGAAAGTTTTTCCTGATATTTAGGGGCAACCCAGCTAGATGGGTGGGGTATAAATATTATTATTATTATTTAGTTAGAATTTCCTTTATTACAACATGAACTCATTGGTGCAAGTCCTATCCTATGGAGCAGGAGAAAAAAAAGCTTGCTCCGCCTTCCAACTCTACAATATTATGAAATTTTATTCAGATCTCTCTCTCTCTAGGTCTCCTTCCCCTCAGCCCAAAACCTGCAATATGGGGGACAATCAAGTTGTTTTTTCATCATTATCTTCATGACATTTTGCATGTAAACTTGGTTTTGTGTTTCCTAGGCCCCCTCCGAATTTTGCATTGCAGTTAAGGGTTCTGAGGGATGTGAGGAGATTCCTCATCCTCTTGGAGAGCCGCCGTTCGCACAGCCCCTGACTTCAGGTTTGCTGCTGTCGTTCGATTTCCCCTGCCCTCCACTCTTGAATCGGCTTTGTTTTGCAGACCATCCCCGTGATCCTGGACGGCAAGGATGTGGTGGCGATGGCGAGGACGGGCAGCGGAAAGACGGCCTGTTTCCTCATTCCCATGTTTGAGAAGCTGAAGCTGCACAGTGCCAAGACTGGCGCACGGGCTCTTATCCTCTCTCCGACCAGAGAACTTGCCTTGCAGACCCTCAAGTTTACCAAGGAGGTAATCCAAAGATGGGGGGGAGGGATGGCTGGGACTCGAGAGTCTTCAAAGCCTTTTAAGCATTCTGCTTATGGAATAGTTACCTGACTCTTCTTTCTTTGTGACTCCCTGCACATATTACATGTCTTCTGTTTATGAATTTTGAAACAGTTTGATAGTGTTAGATGAATATATTGTCAATATATTATTAGCCTTCGTGTTGCTTGATGTCGTTCAGATGGGACTCAAGAGTGGCAGAAACCGTTTTGGTTGCTTAGAAGCAGGCATCCCCAAACTGCGGCCCTCCAGATGTTTTGGCCTACAACTCCCATGATCCCTAGCTAACAGGACCAGTGGTCAGGGAAGATGGGAATTGTAGTCCAAAACATCTGGAGGGCCAACGTTTGGGGGTGCCTGCTTAGAAGCCTTTGTACTAGCTGCATTTAGGCAATGCTTTACTGCATTCCCCCCACAGTTGCTTACTTGTTAATTCCCACATATAGTTACGAACCAGGCAAAAACATTCCTCTTCTCCCAGGCCTTTGGCTAATTAGCCAGTCTAAGGTCTTTTAAATGGTGGTGTCACAGAAGGGTGTTGGCTACTCCCGAGTAAGCACTCCACACATCCTCTGGATTTTCAGAGTTTTATTGTGCATGCTATATACAGTGGTGAGAAGTCACAAATCATGTCTGCTCTGCATGGGGCAGAAGCCCGCAATGGCATCTCGTGGGCTCTGACCCCCCCCTTTTAAGACTGGGCATCCAAACGCCCCTCTTCCTTGCTCTACGGGTCCTCCGTGGTCCCAAACCAGGCTCCTGAGGTGCCGTTCTACCTTCCAGCCCCTGCTGAAGCTAGCTCCGCCCCTGCTTCCCTGCTCCCAGCCTGGAGCTGAGCCTCCAGGACTCTGCAGAGCCCTGGACCCTTCTTTACCACTTCCTGTTCCTGGTTTTCCCTCCCAGACTTGCTGCTCTCGCTGCTGCTCTCCCAGCTGGAAGAAGTAAGCAGAGTGGGCTGCTCTCTGCAAGCCCTCTCTCTCTTACAGGTGGTTTTGGGGGTTGTTGTTTTTGGTTGTTACTATGCTATTTATTTTTGCGTTTTTATATTGTTAACTGCCCTGGGATCCTCGGATGAAGAGTGGTGTAGAAATTTAATAAATAATAAAAATACTAATGTAAAATGAATGTTCATATCCATGTTGTTTCCCAGGAAAAAAAATCTGCTTGCAACCCTGTTCGCTTGGGAAATTGTAGGAGTTTTTTCGAGTTGCAGTTTCATTAAAAAAAAAATGGAGCCGTTATTCCAGTCTTTGTGGGGTTTTTTTTTTTGTAAATAATTTTTATTAGGTTTTCCAATTAAACAACATCAAATCACATTGAAATTATTCCCAATTACACTTTATATCACAAATCCAAATTAATTATACAATTCCAATTAAAGGAAACATTCCAATTATGCCTAATTATACTAAATTTTTAAATTATACTAAATTTGACTGCAGTCTTTGTTGTTTAAAACTCTAGCACTACATGGCGGTATATTAACCGAAAAGCCGCAGTTCTATAACTCATCAGGTGCTGCAGTGCAAAAGGGTTAGAAGACAGGGGAGAAGTTCATGCAGTAGAACCAGCAAAATGAATGCTATAAGCCTGATGTCTGGATGCAGCCGGTGAAGCCCTCTGAGGCTGCAGAGATCTATGGACAATGTGCAATTGACCAGAGGAACATACCGCCACAGGATTTTGTTGCGAGTTTAGCAGGATTCCTCAGAGGGCTTGGGGTCAAGCGAAAGTGGGCCTGTTCAAGTATTAGGCTCATCAAGTCCCTGGCTTTCTTTTGGTTATTAGAGAGCTGGGAGGATATCTTGGGACGAAATGCAAGATTTTGACTGGGTTTTTAAAAACTCTTTTCCCCTCCCACTACAGCTTGGCCGATACACAGGCCTGAAAACAGCCCTGATCCTTGGAGGAGACAAGTAAGTTTGACATTAAAAACACACACACAAAGATTTTTGACCTGCCCCATGTTTAAGCCTCGCAGGCAGTCACGTTGTTGAAGAACCAAGGCCACATTCACAACATATGTTTGAAGCGCTATAATGCCACTTGAAACATTCACGGCTTCCCCCGAGGAATCCTGGGAACTGTAGTTCATTATGGGTGCTGAGTAGTTAAGAGGTCCCCTATTCCCTTACACAGAACTACAGTCCCCAGAGTAGAAGGATTGATTGTTAAACCATTGTGGGAATTGTAGCTCTGGGAAGGGGAATAAGAGTTTCCTAATGACACTCAGAGGGGATGTGGGGGGTGCTGTGGTCTAAACCACTGAGCCTAGGGCTTGCCGATCAGAAGGTCGGCGGTTTGAATCCCCACGACGGGGTGATCTCCCATTGTTCGGTCCCAGCTCCTGCCCACCTAGCAGTTCAAAAGCACGTCAAAGTGCAAGTAGATAAATAGGTACCACTCTGGTGGGAAGGTAAACAGTGTTTCCGTGCGCTGCTCTGGTTCACCAGAAGCGGCTTAGTCATGCTGGCCACATGACCCGGAAACTGTCTGCGGTCAAACGCCAGCTCCCTCGGCCTATAGAGCAAGCTGAGCGCCCCAAGCCCAGATTCGTTCGTGACTGGACCTAACGGTCAGGGGTCCCTTTACCTTTACTGACACTCAGCCTGAGCAAACTACAACTCCCAGAATCCTTGGAGGGAGGGAAGTAATGACTGTTTAAAGTAGTATCATATGCTTTAAACATATGGCGTGACTGTGGCCTTGTGGTCCATCTGATTCAGCATTGTAACTCATCCCCCTGCCTCTCCAGGGAGTGAGCCTTCCGTAAAGTTGATTGCTGACTAGGAAATCTAAATAAATAAAAATTAATATCCAGTGTTGATGCTTAAAAGTGCCGTTGCAGCAATACATTTTGTTTCTGAAGTTGTGGACCATATGGTGTTAAGTAGGCAAGCCATTGTCCTTTCTAACATATTGCTATATGTAATAAAAAAATATTTATTTATTTTTTTTAAAAAAGATGTGACGTAAGATCTCAGTGTGGCAGCCAAGGTTAGGCACAAAAGGGGGGTGGCACAGGGAGGTTTTCCTGCTTTCTCTAAAACTAAATTTGCCATCCGCCTCTCCTTTCTTTCAGGATGGAAGACCAGTTTGCAGCTCTGCATGAAAACCCTGATATGTAAGTCCAGTGCTTTTTTTTCTGGGGAGATGCAGGGGCACACATACCCCTAAACATTTTGTGAATCTTCGTACTTTTGTCCATTCACTGAATTTATTTTTCCCGATTTGAACTATAAAATGGTGATTTTTCTGGAGTCAAAATGAGAGTACACCCCTAAACATTTTTTAAAGGAAAAAAAGCATTGTGTAAGTCTAATATCTTGGGCTGGTGACTAGGAAACAAGGGGCTTGTTTTGACAGGCCTCCTGAGTGCCCCTTTCATTCATCCTGATGCCTCTCCCATAACAAGGTTTTGTATCAGCCCATTTCGATCTGCCGGGCAGGCACAGGTACAATGCAGTATTTTTTTGAACTTGTAACCAAACCCTGCAGAATTCCCTTCTTATCGACATTGTGCAGGCACATTTGCTCTTACACGCTGTTACACCCAATCATAGTCTGCCAAAGCGCCAGAAAAAAAACAGCACAGAAAGGTTAACAACAACAACAAAGGATCCGGGTTTTAACAGTGGAGACAAGCTGTAGCGGAGACAAGCTGTAGGAGGAGCAGGAGAACAAATGGGGCAACAACAACAGCGCGAATGGGCCGATGGGGCGCGTGCCAGCAGGGAGGGCTCTGCGTGTCACGTTTGACACGCGTGTCATAGGTTCGCTATCACTGCACTAGGACCTGGGAGATCAGGGTTCAAATCCCCTCTCAGTCTTGAGCCTTGCTGGGCGACCGTGGAGTCAGTCACAGGCTCTTAACCCTGCCTCACAGGGTCATTATAGGGCTTAACTGAGGAGGGGGGTGACTCATTTACAGGTGAAATTCGGAAAATTAGAATATTGTCGAAAGTGCATTTATTTCAGTAATGCAACTTATTATTTTTTATTTTAATTTTTGCAAATGCTTTCTTTTGGAAATTCCACAGTAATAAAACAAATAGTTACTATAATACAAAAATAAACATCGCTATTCCATTTCATTAATTGCATTCCATTTATAATTGACCCGCCTAACGACAAATAATTACAATTACAACAAATAAAGGCTTGACACATCTTGCTTTGCATGTCATGCATCTATCTCATATATTGGTTTCACCTTTTAAGTTGCGTTACTGAAATAAATGCACTTTTCGACAATATTCTAATTTTCCGAGTTTCACCTGTACTCCTTGGAGAAAAAGGCAGACTATAAATTCAGTAAATGAGCTCTTCTGCTGACCTGCTTAAGCAAGCTGGTGGGGCCAGCCGGATTCAGATGTCGGCACCCAGAGACCTCCACGTGGTCGCCATTCGACCCGCGCCAGTAGCAAAACGCGCCTGGCTAATTTCTAACACTGACGTGCATCCTGAACTTGTGCAGTCAAGGCACGCTGATAACTTCAGTGAGAGCTGGCCCTTTGTGGCTCAGTGGATCCCTCACAGGTAGGCAGCTGACGGCTGTGCCCTCCCCTTGCCCCAAGCAACCACTGTGTCCTTTGCTTGCCTCCCGCAGAATTATTGCAACTCCTGGCCGACTGATGCATGTGGCCATGGAGATGAAGCTCAAGCTGCAGAGTGTGGAATATGTGGTCTTTGACGAAGCAGACAGGTGAGTTCCTGGCCACTTGGGGGAGGGCCTATTTTTCCGGGCAGGCGATCAGGCCACAGCATTTGGAAACAGGAATGTAGGAAGCCAGCTTCTGCTGAGACAGGCCTTCGATCCATCTAGGTCAATATCGTCTACTCTGATTGGCAGTGGCTGTCCAGGATTTAGGACAGGAAACGTTTCCCAGTTTTACCCGGAGATGCCATTGGGCACAGAACTAAGGATCCTCTGCATGCAAGGCAGATGCTCTAACCACTGAACTTCCCTTATACTGAGTCAGCCTCCTGGTCCATCTAGCTCAGGGGTCCCCAGACTACGGTCCGCGGGCCAGATGCGGCCCAATTGGCCTCCCAATCCGGCCCGCGACGACCCCCACCGCCCGCTGCCGCCGCCTGCTCTAACGGCACGCAGCGCGGTCGGCGCAATTCCAGATCGGGGGGAAATCGCCGAAAATCGTTTGTGCGCATGCGTATGGGCCTCTCCCGACCCAGAAGAGGTCATTTCCGGTGCAATTCCGGGTCAGGGGAGGCCCATACGCATGCGCACAAACGATTTTCGGTGATTTTTTCCGACCTGGAAGCGCGCCACCGCGACAGTAAGTGTGTGCGTGCACTCCCCCGCCCTCCGGCCTGCCGCGCGATCGACGCGGCGGGCACTGGCCCAAAGCCGGGTAAGTCTGGGGGCCCCTGATCTAGCTCAATATTGTCCACAGTGATAGGCAGCAACTCTCCTGGATTTGTAGAGTTGGAAGGGACCACGAGGGTCATCTAGCCCAACCCCTTGCAAACTTTTTGCCCAACGTGGGGCTCGAACTTACAGCCCTGAGATCAAGAGTCTCACACTCTACTGACTGAGCTATTAAGAATATCGGAGCAGGGTTTCTGCTAGTCCTGCCTAGAGATGCTGGGGATTGAACCTGGGACCTTCTGCATGCAAAGCAGATATCCTGCCTCTGATCTATATTGCTTGGTTCTTCCATTTAGGGAAGAGGAGCCTAGTGACAGCCGTGTTTCTGTGGGCAGTTTTGGCTTTTCAGTTTTCTTGGTGGTGTGTGTACCCCCTGTGTGGAAAAGGAATTTTTGAGCCAAAATAATTCAGATTCCAAGATTAGCTGGCTGGGGTTTATGGGAGTTGTAGTCCAAAATATCTGGAGAGTTGATGAAGGCTACCCTTTAAAACTATATAGGTTTTCTTTCTAATGAAGTGCCCTTTGTCCTCGTGAGATGTATGTGTTGCCGTCAAATTCCTTCCGTAGTGTGTGGCTTTTTAAAAATGAAACTTCGGTTTGCAAGATATTCTTATAGCTTCTCATCCCAACCCTGTCCCTGTTCTTCAACCATCTTTGTATAGGAAATCAACAACTTTTTCCAGAGTGGCGCCACACCCCCCCCAAAAAAAATCTGTCTTAATGTTGCTGTAAACTGCCCTAGTGTTTTGTGAGAGGAAGATGTAGAAATACTTTGATCAATAAATACATAGCAAACAATTTCCCAAAATATATAACAGAAGAACACTTTGTTTTTTTAAAAAAAGGATTCTCAATGGGTGCTCTGAAGTACTACAGTTCTGGGGAGGGGTCTGTACCATGTGTATCTGGAGGGCTGTACCACGTCTGTAGCCAGGCATTTGCTTGCTATATTTTTTCAGATCCTCTGCCCTACAGCTTGTTCTTCTCCTGTTTGCTTTAAGTGTCTCTTCAAAATGCTTTTTCCCCCTTACCTTGCCAGGCTCTTTGAGATGGGCTTTGCAGAGCAGCTGCAGGAGATCATCTCGAGGCTGCCCGAGAACCGCCAGACCGTTCTCTTCTCTGCCACCCTGCCAAAACTTCTCGTGGAGTTTGCTCGAGCCGGTAAGGAGACGGACCTGGTCTCAGGTGCTGTCTTTGCGTACCGGAAGGCCCAATCTCACAGTTCCCCGGAAAGAGGGATTGACTGTGAAACCACTCTGGGAACCATAGCTCTGTGACGGGAATGGGGGAGGTCTCTTAGCACCCTTAGCAAACGGCTTTTCCTGGGATTCATGACTGTTTTTAGTGGTCGGAGAATCCTTTTAAATATATTCTCCAGTCCCATTGATCTAGATTGCTGAGAGCATCTGGGAAATATCTTTATCCTCATTCCAGAGTGAGATGAAGCCAGGGTGGATAAAAATCAATTTAAATAATAATAACAATAATAAAAATCAATTCTTTTTTCTTTAAATCAGATTTTTTTCTTTAAATCAGATTTTTTTTAAAAAAAACAGAAAGATAGTTTTCTGTTTAAGTTACATTATTGTTTAAATTGTTATTAAGGAAATGATTATTTTTCTTCTTCCAATAAAGTACAGCAGAAAAGTTATCCAAATCTAAACAGTTAACTTATTAAACCTCACAATAATTTCATAATTATTGGTCTATGTATTTCTAATAGTATAACCAAATCAGTCATTTTTTATATAACTGTAAAAACTACTCTGAAAATTTATTATTCCAAAAATGAAACCTTTGTCTGGTTGTAAATACAGTGGTGCCTTGACTTACGAATTTAATTCGTTCCGTAACTCGAAGAATTCGCAAGTCAAAAAATGCCATTGGAAACACGATTTCCCATAGGAATGCATTGGAAACAGGAAAATTCGTAAGTCGAAGCAACCCTATCTAAAAATTCGTAAGTCGAAAAATCCCTATCTAAAACTGCCACGGTTTTTTTCCGGATGTCGAGACATTCGTAAGCGAGCGGCCATTACCCCCATTCGTAAGTCGAAAAATTCGGTTGTCAAGACGTTCGTAAGTCAGGGTAAGGGGGCCCCTGACCATCAGGTCCAGTCGTGTCCGACTCTGGGGTTGCGGCGCTCATCTCGCTCTATAGGCCGAGGGAGCCGCCGTTTGTCCGCAGACAGCTTCCGGGTCATGTGGCCAGCATGACAAAGCTGCTTCTGGCGAACCAGAGCAGCACTCGGAAACGCCGTTTACCTTCCCGCCGGAGCGGTCCCTATTTATCTACTTGCACTTTGATGTGCTTTCGAACTGCTAGGTGGGCAGGAGCTGGGACCGAGCAACGGGAGCTCACCCCGTTGCAGGGATTCGAACCGCCGACCTTCTGATTGGCAAGCCCTAGACTCTGTGGTTTAACCCACAGCGCCACCTGGGTCCCTGAAGTCAAGGTACCACTGTATTAAGATTATACCAGCAAGAATGAGTCTTTCTGTAAAAAAAAAAAAAGAAGAAGAAGATTTAAATCAAGTCTTGCAGACTAGTGATTTAAATCGATTTGATTTAAATCAAAACCACCCTGCTGAGAGCATCTGGAAAATCCAGAGCGAGATGTAGCATCATATTCCCTCTCCTCTGCCCAAACTTCCTTTCTACAGGTCTTACAGAGCCTGTGTTGATCCGATTGGATGTGGAATCCAAGCTGAGCGAGCAGCTCAAGGTAACCAGGAAGCAGGGATATCTTGGAAGGGGCGGTTTGGGGAAGGGGGGGAGTTTGGCATTGGGATCTGCTGAATTTGGAGAGCGGGGCACATGTGTTCATTCGTGTGGCTTCCCTGTTGCTGCTCCTCTAGTCTGTTTGAGCCAAATTGGTGGTTCTGCTAACTCAGGGGTGGGGAAACCTCTGGCCCAGTGACCAACTGCGGCCCTTGAGAGCTCTCTTGGGTATTTTTTGCTTGGCTGGAGTGTGCCCTTAATATTGCTCCTCCCTTGCCTGAATGGAGGATGGAGAGGAAGGTATAGTTTTGTGCGTCTGCCCCCAGTACCAATGGGCAGAGACTTCCAAAAATGCAGGCTTTGCCGTACTGACGGATCCTTATTATTTTGGGCAGCTTGAACATTGTTTGGCACTTGTAAAACAAACACCAGTTTTCATCCTTGGGTTCGGGGTTCGGGGTTTGCGTGTGTGTGTTTGTGTGTGTAGGGAACAAATGAGAAGACAGGTTTTTAAATGGTGGCTTTAAACAACAGTGGAGGTCTGAATAAAGCAGGGGTGGAGGAGCACAGAAGATATACAGTGGTACCTCAGTTTAAGTACACAATTGGTTCCGGAAGTCTGTACTTAACCTGAAGCGAACTTTCCCATTGAAAGTACAGTGGTACCTCGACTTACGAAGGCGATCCGTTCCGCGGCGCTCTTCGTAAGTCGGGAACTTCGGAAGTCGAAGCATCCATTTTGCGCAGATTGCGATTTTGTGCTTTGCGCATGCGCAGATCTCACACGCAGCGAAAATACTTCCGGGTAAGCGGATTCCGGAAGTCGAAACCTTCGGAGGTCGAGGCACTCGTAAGTCGAGGTACCACTGTAATGGAAAGTGGATTAATCCGTTCCAGACAGTCCGGCGGAGTAGTTAACCTGAAGCAAACTTTCCCATTGAAAGTAATGGAAAGTGGATTAATCCGTTCCAGATGGGTCCGCGGAGTACTTAAACTGAAAGTACTCAAACCAAAGTGTACTTAAACCGAGGTATGACTGTACAGGGGCTTGAATTAGCTGTGAGGAGATGGTGGGTTTTGGGGAAATGTAATGGGGCAGGGTGGAGGGGCTGGCAAGCAGTGGGTAAGTGGGGGTTGGTGAGCAGGTGCAACAGGGGTGTGGGTGTGGGTGGGTGTGTATCTATATCCTAAGCTGCAAGGAGGCATAAAAAGCTGCCTTACACCAGATTAGGTTGACTTTGAGTGAGTTTCGGTGAGTTCTGGCTGGGGGAAAAAAGCCCCTGGTTCAGCCAATCTGTCATCCTCCAGTTCTCAAAAATGTCTTATTTGGTGGAGGGTGTAAGATAGGCGAAGACTGGGCTAGGCCCTTCCAAGCTGGGAGAAAACTCAGCAGGCACCGACACTGATAATTAAACACCTAACCCATCCCATCCTCACAGCTTTCTTTCTATCACGTGCGTGCTGATGACAAGCCAGCCCTCCTGTTGTACTTGCTGAGGACGGTCGTAAGACCGCAGGACCAGACGATTGTCTTTGTGGCCACGAAACATCATACAGAATACCTGAAAGAGGTATGCAGCTTTTTGAGCTTGGGTGGGTTAGGGTTAGGCCATTCACATGGCGATTCACACAATTGTTGCTGCTGTCAGCAAGATCCTTACTAATGATTTCAGATCGGTAGGCATATTATCCTCTATTAAACAGGACTGACATGGGGCTGAGTCTCCACATAACCCCAGTCATATTTGATGGTTATGTTTTTAAGGTTTCCTTTAAAAAGTTGGATTGTCTACACTGGACAAGAATGGCTTGTTGTTGTTGTCGTCGTCATGTCTCACCTTTTTCCCAGACTCAAGGCGGCTTACAGATAAAAAAGAAACAAGTCAAAACTTAGGGGGAAAAGTCATTGAAAAGTTATTAAACACTAATAAAATTAAAACTATCTGGACACAATAGGCCCACAACTTACACACATGCACTTTAGGCACCTGGCAAAAAAAGGGGGGGGGGGAGAATAGAAAAGGAATGGGGTTTCAGGAAAAATGACTTTGGCAATCGTCGCCCATCATTGAAACCAAGGTGTTTTGACTACACACGATTTTGGCTTTAGGCGCAATCCCCAGTACATAGCCCCCGCCTAAGTTGTAGGCTTATTGTATGTACAGTGGTACCCCGCAAGACGAATGCCTCGTGCAACGAAAAACTCGCAAGACGAAAGCGTTTTGCGTTGCGCAAGGCATCTCGCAAGACAAAGTTTCCTATGGCCGCGCTTCGCAAGACGAATAGGAACGCATTAATTAAATGGGTAGACCGGGTAAATGGTAAACCGTGCTTCACAAGATGAAAATTTCACTATACGAAGTGACTCACAGAATGAATTAATTTCATATTGCAAGGTACCACTGTACATGCAAAATATCTATTAAAAACACAGAATCACGGCAGCAAAATGAATTTTCTTCGAAACGATGAGGACTAGAAACTTGCTGGGTTTTTAAAGAAAAGGGTGGAGAAGTTCTAAAGGTCCATTCCCAATTCAGTCCTGTCCTGTACCCCATGGACACCTGGGGAACTTGAGTGATACTTTTGATTTCTCCTCACTTGCCGACCTTCAGTTTGCTTCCTCTCACTGATGCTCCTGCAGCTGTTGACAGCCCAGGGTGTGAACTGCACGCATGTCTACAGCTCCCTGGACCAGACAGCGCGGAAGATCAATGTGGGCAAGTTTATCCACGGCAAATGCTCGGTGCTGATCGTCACCGACTTGGCTGCCCGGGGCATCGACATCCCTCTCCTGGACAATGTGGTCAACTACAGCTTCCCAGCCAAGGCCAAGCTCTTCCTGCACCGTGTCGGTGAGTTCTTGAGGTCCGGCACCTTGCGCAGCTTAACTTGTGAAAGCCGCCTTAAGTCGGCTCTGACTTCTGGTTCATCTAGGCCAGGATCTTAAGAGCCTGGGTGCAGAGGAGGAACAGCAGCTTGGATAGCAAAGCATACACCTTGCATGGCCTTTTATGAGTGCCCCCCCCATTGGCTACTGTCAACCAGGAACTGGAAGCATTTGTCAAATTGCATAGGGACTGGGACCCTTTGACTGCAACACATGTGGCTCTATAGCTATTCAGCTTTGCCCAAATGGTCACTCTTTTTTACAGCACTGGTCGGAGATACAAGCTTAAAAGACAGATTAAACAAACCTTTTGTGCCATCCAACATTTCTCTTCTCTGTTTTGTTCTCTCCAGGCAGAGTGGCCCGAGCGGGGAGAAGTGGTACAGCTTACTCCCTGGTAGCGCCGGATGAGACCCCCTATGTTTTTGACTTGCACCTCTTCCTAGGCCGGCCCCTCGTCCTTGCCAACCCTCACGAGAAGCCTACAGGTAGGTCTGCCCTCGTTAGATGGCAATAATTAGCAGGCGTGCCCTCGGGAATTGATTTTTCTTTATTGCAAGTATAATAGAGTGGTCAAAGAAGGTTGCTGCCGCAACTGCTTACAGGGCTATCATCCAATACGGTGCATGTTTTATTCTGTTACATTTTGCAAATTTATAAATCTCTTTACTGCCTGGGGCCATCAAAGCAGTATACAACAGTTAAAAGGAGACCCAATGCAAATTCTCCGAACAACTGAAAGCGCTTCTACAAATTCTAAAAACAGTAGAAGCATCCTTACAGCTGTGCAATTAATATTTCATAAATGACTAGGTCACATTCTTTTTAAAAAGTCTTCAGTAGACTCCTCAATATCGTGATGTTGGGGCGCCTTCTTGATTTCTGTGGGAAGCTCATTCCAGAGGGCTGGAGCTGCAACACTAAAAGCCTGGTTTCCAGCACAAACTGAGCACACCACTGGGGCATACGGTACTCTCAGCAGTGTCCCAACTAAGGAAAGCAGTTCCTGGGCATAGATATATGGGGCGAGGTGGTCTCTTAGATAACCTAGTCCCAAGGTTACAAAAGCCTGCTGGATCACGTCAGTGGCCCATCTAGTCCAGAATCCTATTCTCACAGTGGCCACCCAGATGCCTGGGGAAAATCCTGCAAGCAGCAGGACCTGAATCCAAGAGCGCTTTCCCTGCCTGCTGTTTCAGCAACTGCTATTCAGAAGCATTGCTGCCCTTGACCGTGGAGGGGGGAGAGCATAGCCTTCGTGGTTAGTAGCCATCATCAAAAGTCCTCTCCTCCACAAATTTGTCTAATGCTCTTTCAAAGCCATCCAGGTTGGTGGTCATCATTTTGGGAGAGAGTTTTAGCCTTGCAGGAAGAAGTTTACCTGTCTTTTACCTGTCCTGAATCTTCCAACATTTGTTGCAAGTCTGAGTTTCTAGTATTATGAAAGTGGGAGAGAACCTTTTCCTCTCCAAAGCCTTGTCTGGAACTAACACAACCGGAACTGGTCTTGCCACTTTCTCCTCTCCCCTCCCAATTTTATACCCTATTTTTCTCCTTTACGACTCCTGCACTTGATGAACAACCTTATTATACCCTTGCATTACATTTTTGGTTACATGCTACACGAAAACAGCAGGATGTATGCATAAAATTTTGTGGTGGTAAAAAAAAAAAGTTTCCCTCCCCCTCCCCTCCAGTGATATCAATACTTGCGGAAATGGTATTCCACAGCTGTGGCACCACCACCAAGAAGGCCCTTCTATGGTAGCCACCCATTGCTCTGTCAGGGGCCCTGAAACAGCTCCCTGACTGCTTCTCTTTCTCTCCCCTCCCCCTTTCAGACACAGACGGCATCTTTGGCCGTGTCCCCCAGAGCATCATCGACGATGAAGAGAGCCTGCTTCAGACAGACCATGAGCGCTCGCTGGAACTGCAGAGCCTCCGGCGAGTCTCTGACAATGCCCAGAAGCAGTACCTGAAGTCGCGGCCTGCTCCGTCGCCCGAGTCCATCAAGAGGGTCAAGGAAATGGACTTCAGCCTGCTGGGCATCCACCCCTTGTTCAGTGAGTGGCTTATTAAAAATAATAATTTTATTATTCATACCCTGCCCATCTGGCTGAGTTGCCCCGTTCCTAGTCTTCTGCTGCTCAACCACACGGGGGTAACCTCTCCCTCCCTGCTTTGTGTCCCGGAAGGTCTTCGCTTTGAGGGGGAAGAGATGGAGCGGCTGAAATTTGTGGACAGCATCAAAAGTTACCGTTCCAAGGCGGTGAGTGTCTCGAGCGACCCCTAGCAGCAGACCATGTGCCTCTTGGCATTAAGGGAGCCCTGGCACCTGCCCGGGCGCCAGGCCAGGGTTCGTTTCTGCTTTGCCCTGACGAACGTCGCCACCCCCCCTTCCCTACTGCTGTTTCTAGACCATCTTCGAAATCAACGCCACCAACAAGACTCTGGCCTGCGACGTCATGCGGGCCAAACGTAACCGGGACCGCCAGCTCATTGACCGGCACCAGCGGAAGCAGCAGGAGAGGCTCTCCTTGGCGGCGGAGAAGGTTCAACGTCTTGCTGCGCCGGCGACCACAGAGCAAGACCCAGAGGAAGAGGAGGAACACATTCAGGTAGGGATGCGGTCGGGGCTGGTGGGCTTCCTCTCTGCTTCAGGACAGACTTTTCACTGGGGAACCATAGCTGCCAAGTCTCCCGTATTCCCCGGGAAATCCCCGTTTTTCCAGCTGTTCCTAGCTGCAAAAACGGATTTTTTTTGTTTTTCCCCGGTTTATTCTGGCGCGGCGGCCATTTTGAAACTGGGTGGAGCATGCTCAGAAGTGACTTTTGATGCTGCTCTGCCCAGTTCCAAAATGGCTGCAGTGCGACTTCTGGCTGCAGTGCGACTTTTGGAACTGGGCAAAGCAGCATCAAAAGTCACTTCTGAGCATGCTCCACCCAGTTCCAAAATGGCGGCAGCGCTACTTCCGGTCTGCTACTTCCGGCCCGGTCCCTTATTTCTCGGACAGCAACTTGGCAGGTATGTGGGGAACCCGTATCCTTGCAATGCTCCTTGCAATGCGCCGGAGTGTGGCTGCCCTTGGACGCCTGTTCTGGAGGGTCCAACTGGAGCACAACGCTGGACTACTGGTGTGGAGAGACATATTGCCAGCACATGACTGGCACCCCAAAATCTGCACTGGCTGCCCATAAGCTGCTGGGACAGGTTCAGGGTTCCTGCATCCTTTTTCAAGGCCCTTAAAACTCTGGTCCAGGACACCTGAGGGACCTCCATATTCCTTAAATCCATGCCAGATCATGGAGGTCATTGGGGGAGCTGCTGTTAGTGGTCTCCCAAGGCTTGGATGCGTGGGTTATATCCACCAGGATCCGAGCTTGTGGTCAGCAGTATATAAATTTTTGAAATAAATTTGCACAGTAGGAAAAACTGGGTTCCGTAACCTCTGAACCTTAATGCTAATCTGCTGAACATGGTGAGGGTCTGAGAGCTACTTTAAGATAGTGACAGTCCCACCATCATCATCGCCACCACCTCCTCCTCCAGTGGTTGGAAATAAGAGTCTCCCCCAGACGTTGACTTTTGAAAATTATTTTTAAAGGTTTTTATTATTAACACAATTTTAACAGGACAAAACAACCCCTTTCCCACCCCTTAGAGGAGACAAGGGAAGTTTATATTATTATTATTATTATTATTATTATTATTATTATTATTATTATTATTATTATTTATACCCCTCCCATTTGGCTGGGTTTCCCCAGCCACTCTGGGCGGCTTCCAACCGAATATTAAAAACAGTACAGCATCAAACATTAAAAACTTCCCTAAACAGGGCCGCCTTCAGTTGTCTTCTAAAAGTAAAATAGTTGCTTATTGCCTTGACATCTGCTGGGAGGGCATTCCACAGGGCGGGTGCCGCTACCGAGTAGGCCCTCTGTCTGGTTCCCTGTAACCTCACTTCTTGCAGCAAGGGAACCTCCAGAAGGCCCTCGGTGCTGGATCTCAGTGTCTGGGCTGAATGATGGGGGTGGAGACGCTCCTTCAGGTATACTGAGCTGAGGCCGTTTAGGGCTTTATAGGTCAGTACCAACACTTTGAATTGTGCTCGGAAACGTACTGGGAGTTTATAGTAAAATATTAAAAACATGAAATCCAAAAACATTAATTGGTCAGTACAGCCCATCAAGAAGCATCATGGTTCTAGTCCTCAATGTTCGTAGCAGCTGGAGAGTTTTGTAAGCTGCTGGGAGATGTGTTTGTGTTCCTCTCAAGCGCAGAGGGTGATCTTTGCCTTCTGTGCAGCACACGAGCACTCGCCTGTTGGAGACGGGGGATGACGGCCCTCTCAATATGGGGGAGGGGGCTCGGACCCCTGTCCCAAAATATTGAGGGGGCCGAAGCCCCTTTGTCCCCTATAGTTGGCACCCCTGGTGGTGTGCTTGAGAAAAGCAGTGGTACCTCAGGTTACAAACACTTCAGGTTACAAACTCCGCTAACCCAGAAATAGAAATCGTACTGTGGTGTCGCAGCGGCAGCAGGAGGCCCCATTAGCTAAAGTGGTGCTTCAGGTTAAGAACAGTTTCAGGTTAAGAACGGACCTCCGGAACAAATTAAGTTCTTAACCTGAGGTACCACTGTCATGCAGAACCACAGAGAACCATGAACCCAGTGGAACTGGCCTTCCTGAATATCGAGGGTTGCTAACCGTTCTTAACATTTTCACACACACCCAGGATGTTTTCTCCAGCGTGGTGGGAAGGAAGCGGAAGCAGCCCCTGGATGGAAAGGAGAACGGGAAGAAGCAGAGGCTGGCGATGCAGCAGGAAGGAGAGTTCTACATCCCATACCGGCCGAAGGACTTTGAGAGCGAACGAGGGTAGGTGGCAGCAGTGGGAGAACACTAGTGGCCAAAATTGTGGGAAAGTGTCTTTCCGAGGTTTGGTGGCTCATAAAACCTGATCGGCTCTCTAAACACTCATGCTCCCTGGCTACATTCAAATGAAGGAAATCTGCTGCATATCAACTTAAGCAAGTTGCGCTTCCTTTTTCTGGTTATTTGGCTGTAATTTTTGATAGAATACAGATAATTGAACAAATTTTGTTGCATTACATTCTTCATTAAATTATCTTTCCATTGATATACTGCAGGGGTGTCAAACTCAAATTCATCGGGGGCCGCATCAGCAGTTTGGTCACCCTCAAAGGGCCGGTTGTATCTGTAGGACTATGTGTCCACTCTTTATTATCATAAATTATTGTCACTGCATTCAATTATTACTGTTTTTTTGTAATAATTTAATAATGTAAGTAATAACTAGCTCTGAAAGCAGAAACATAGTCAGAATAATGGCAAGTAGATTTTCAAATGGGAGGGGAGGGAGGGAGGAAGGAAGGAAGAAAAGAGGGAGTGGGAGGGAGAGAGGAAGGAAGGAAAGAGGGGAGAGAAAGAAGAGTAGGAAATGAGGAAGGGAATAAAGAAGGAAAGAAAAAGAAAGAGGGAGAGAAGACGGAAAGGGAGAAAGAAGGAAGGAAGTAGAGAGGGAAAGAAAGAATAAGAATGAGGGAGAGGAAGAAAGATGGGAAGGACGAAAGGAAGGAAGGAAGGAAGGAAGGAAGGAAGGAAGGAAGGAAGGAAGGAAGGAAGGAAGGAAGGAAGGAAGGAAGAAAGAAAACAGGGAGCAGGAGGGAGAGAGGAAGGAAAGAGGGGAGAGAAAGAAGAGTAGGAAAGAAGGAAGGGAATAAAGAAGGAAAGAAAAAGAAAGACGGAGAGAAGACAGAGATAAAGAAGGAAGGAAGGAGAAGGAAAGAAAGAATAAGAACGAGAGAGAGGAAGAAAGAAAGGGAAGGGGGGGGTCGCCGCCTTGATTCAGCGCCAGAAAAGAGCGCGAAGGGACCCAGGGGCAAAAAGCATTTCCCGTGCAGCGTGAGGCAGCGGGTGTCCATTTTAGCAGACGTGCGTAAAGCCTCAGAGTTGCACGTTCATGAGGCTGAGCCGCTGCTGAGCTCACGTTCAAGAGGCTGAGCCGCGGCAGGAGGAGGAGGAGATGAGGCAAGAGGAGGAGGAGGCGGCTTGTCGGGTCGGTGCCCGGCAGCACCGTACGGAGAGTGCCGAGCCTCTGGGACGCAGCAGTGCTCTGTAGCACTTTGAATCCTCCACACGGCGCTGCTGGGTGCTTTGTCTGTGATTCAGCAGCAGCAGCAGCAGCAGCAGCAGCTGTTTCCAGGCGCCGAGCCGTGGCAGGAGGAGGAGGATTCAAAGTGCTACAGAGCACTGCTGTGTCGCAGAGGCTCGGGACTCTCCGTGCGGCGCTGCCGGGCGCTGACCCGGCAAGCTACCTCCTCCTTCTCCTGCTCTGGCCGCCTTTCTAACCTCCCCCCCGGCCCCAGCTGTTTGTCGGTGCTTTGTCGGCGCGACGCTTCAGCAGCAAGGTCCCGCTGCTGGGTCCTGCTGGCTGGGGCGCTCGGCGGGCCACATGACGAGGGCTGGCGGGCCGGATTTGGCCCCCGGGCCTTGAGTTTGACACCCGTGATATACTGTATAATTTTATGGTATTACTCAAAATAAAAAAAGTGGTGTTAGGAGCCATCAAACCTCAGAAATACACTTTCCCCAAAAGGTTTCTACAATTTTTGCCACTAGTGTAGTCTCCAGTCTGAAGGGTCCTAGCTCAGTGGTAAAGCATCAGAATATAGGGAAGGATTAGAGACCAGGAGAGTTAAGAGGCGATAGAATACAAATTATGCATAGCGTGCAGAAAAGGGATAGAGAAAAGTGTGCCTGGTTATCTCTTGTGCTGGAGTCTTGCTTGCAAGTTTCCCATTTGGACATCTGGCCTGGCTGGTGTGAGAACAGGATGCTGGACTAGATGGGCCATTGGCCTGATCCTGCAGGGCTCTGCTCTGCTTGTGTTCTCACAGGATGCTGTCTCTCTATACTGAGCTTGGTATTGTCTACACCAGGCACCCCCAAACTTCGGCCCTCCAGATGTTTTGGACTACAATTCCCATCATCCCCGACCACTGGTCCTGTTAGCTAGGGATCATGGGAGTTGTAGGCTGAAACATCTGGAGGGCCGCAGTTTGGGGGTGCCTGGTCTACACAGACTGGGCTGCTGCCCAAGGTTTCAAACAGGGGAGCCTTTCCCTGTCCTTACCTGGAGATGCCAGAGATTGAACCTCTGGGCTTCTGCATTCAAAGCAGGTGCTCTACTGCCGAGCTGCGGCTCTTCTCCCAAGCAGAAGACCTCCTTCGGCTACAGAAGGTCGTAGGTTCGCCCCCTGCCCTCTCCCGTTAAAAGGCTCCAGGTGATGGGGAGAGACCTGTCTCCACCTGGGACCCTAGAGAGCCCCTGGCAGTCGGAGCAGACAGCTTTGAGGCGAACGGGCGAGTGCTTTGACCCAGGGTACAACTGGTGGCTTCCCTTCCTGACCTCGGCCTCCTCTCAATGCCCAGGTTGTGCATCGGTGGGGAAGGCACGGCGTTCGAGCAACAGGCTTCCGGAGCCGTCCTCGACCTGATGGGTGACGAGAATCGGAACATGAGCAACAGCAAGCAGCTCTTGAAATGGTGAGTAGGGCTCGTAATCAAAGGGGTTTGCGTGGCTGTGCTGTTTTGTTTTTGTAAGGGTGGCAGAAATGTAACCGTTCAAAAACCTTTTTCATCAACGGAGGGCTCCTAATATTGATATTTGATGGACTGAATTTGTGTATGGTGAATTTATGTCTCTCCCCACCCCCACCCCCAAAGAAGCCCAGGGTGGAAAATGCACCCACAACTGAAAACCAAATCAATCATCCTAGAACGTTCTAGAAACATTCCTTCATCTCTTCAGACACACACATTTGATGCCTTTCCCTCCCACATTGAATGTGGTGGTGCAGGGGTTGGGTATGGAGGTTTGCTTGTTTGTTTGGGTTTTTTTTTTTAGTCTTACCTTTTTTATTGATTTCATTTATATCCCACCTTTCCCTCTGGGGAGCTCAAAGTAGCCTACATACTTCTCCCCCCCCAAAAAAAAAATTATGCTCACAACAACGTCCCTGTGAGGTAGGTTAGGCTGAGAGATGACGATCCCAAGGTCACCCAGTGAGCTTCATGGCTGAGTGGGGGATTCAAACCCTGCTCTCCCAGGGTCCTAGTCCGACACTCTAACCACTACACCAGGCATCCCCAAACTTCGGCCCTCCATATGTTTTGGACTACAATTCCCATCATCCCTGACCACTGGTCCTGTTAGCTAGGGATCATGGGAGTTGTAGGCCAAAACATCTGGAGGGCCGCAGTTTGGGGGGGTTGCCTGCACTACACCATACTGGCTCTTGGGGGGCGGAGAAATGTAGGTATTCTGCCTGTTTGTGGGGAGGAGAGCGGTGGCGATTCTGAGCACGGCCAGTTTCTGTGCCACGAGAGGGGTATTTTGTGGTGCCTACAACAGTTCCTTAGATTTTCAAATGGGACTCCAGACACAGCTTGGAGTGGGAGCTGTGCTGTACAGGGAGCTTATTCTCCGTAAGATCCTGACAAAACAGCTTACTTGAGGACTCCATTTGCTTACGGAAAACGTCTGGTTGTTCGGAAGGTAGGGTGGGGGAAACAGGGTTTTTAACGTGTGTGTGTAATGGAGTATTCTGGATAAGGGCCTGGCTGGCTGCGACAGTGGAATCCTGAAGAGGATAAATCCCCATAATGCCCCTTCTTGTCTCGGATCTCATTTGGTAATCTCTACAGTGAAATTGGTGCTATATAGCAGCAAGGACATCACAATGTGTGTGTGTGTGTGCGCGCGCATGCGCAATCATCACTATTCTCAAATGACCTCGAATGGTTTTATCGTTTATCATCGTTAGGTTTCCAAGGTTTGGCATGGGCGGATAACCTTTAACGGTAACCTATTACTTCAGTGAAAGCTCTTGATTAACAACAAGCATCTTCTTATACTTCCCACAATGAGCTGCTAATAATAAATTTGGTGGGCTGTTTGGGGGGGGGGGACACACAAGGCCATCTGTTGATAAATAAAACATTAGCCTGGGTTTCCAGTCAGCCTTTGCTAGGTTGCTCTGAAGCAGCTTGTGTGCCATTTTGCGTTTGTAGCCAGGATTGTGACGGCCTAAGCACACACTGCACCCTGAACAAACAGCTCCCACAGTTCTTTAGGGGGAAGCCATGACTGTTTAGAGTGGTATTCCACCGCTTTCAATTAATGGTATGAATGGGGCCTAGCTTAAGAGGCACGTTAACTGATAGTTAGTGTATCCATAATGCAAATTGATGGTGGCTTCTTATTTTCTCTTAGTATTATTCATAGATAGTTATTTTCTTTTTTAAAATTCCCCTTCTTCTTTTTTAATTTGCAAGTACAAATTTTTGTTTCAAAGGGGTGAGCAGTTCCAAAGTTCACTCCTTTGAATGACAGGGGTGGGACCTGAAAGCAAGGGGTGGGGACCCTTCAGATGTTGCAATTGCCCTCCCAACACCCGCTGAGGCTGCTGGGAGTTGGAATCCCAGTGACATCTTGAGGATGTTCCTGCCCTAAGAGACTTTCCATCAGTTCAACCAATGGGTGGTGATAGATTTTAATTAAATCTGTATACCGCTGTTCACCTGTAGATCTTGGGGTGGCTCACAACACAAATGTACAAGATGAAAGCACAAAATACATAATAAAAACAAGAACAACAACACAATCCAGTAAAATCTGCTCCCCCCCCCACCAGCTCCTTCCCCACAATTTAAAGGGCATCAGATGTCGATTGGCCAAAGGCCTGGTTGAAGAGGAACGTTTTCGCCTGGCGCCTAAAAGTGTATAGTGGAACCTTGGTTTACGCCTACCTCCGTTTACGAACGCCGCGGACCCGGAAGTGTTTACATCCGGGTTCCGCGGCGTCAGATGCGCAGACGTGATCTGCGCAGCGTGTGTGTGCGCAGAAGTGCTCTATCGGCGAGCAAATGCCTCGGCGAGCGAACGCCTCCGCAGAACGGATTGCGTTCGCAAACCAAGGTACCATTGTATAATGAAGGTGCTGGCCGAACCTCCTTGGGGAGAGCATTTTGCTCTATTTTTTTTTGTATGTGTGTGTCTCCTCCTCTCCAGGGATCGGAAAAGGAAGAGGTTTGTGGGGCAGACGGGCCAGGAGAATAAGAAGAAGATCCGAACGGAAAGTGGGGCCTACATCAACAGCTCCTACAAAGGCAACCTGTATCCTTCCGAGATGACAGGTCCATCCTTCGCATGCCCAGGGCCAGGATCCATGTCTGAAATCCTGGGCAGCTGCTGCCAGTCGGTGAAGACAACACTGAGCTAGAGTGACCAATGGCCTGAATCAGTATAAGGCAGCTTTTTATAGAGTTCCTGTGTCGTACAGAAGGGTGGAGAGGGCGAACAGATAGGGGCCACGTAGTTGTTGCTTTGGGGATAACGGAAATGAGCCCGGAGAACAGATGATTGAGGACAGGAGGCGATAGTACTCTTCTTCGGAACCCAAAGCGCTGTCATATCAAAGAGGGCAGCGGCTTGTTCTGTACAGTCATACCTCAGGATATGTCTGTGTACATGTTGCGTCTTTTCAGGTTACAGATGCGCCGAACCCAGAAGTCCCGGGACGGGTTACTTCCGGGTTCGGCGCAGCCGTGACATGCGCAGAAAGCGCTGCATTGCATCACGCATGTGCGCAGATGCGGCACTTCATGTTGCGGCCTTTTCATGTTGCGAACAGGCCGCCGGAACGGATCCCGTTCTCAACATGAGGTACCACTGTGTTTCCCTGAAAATAAGCCATAGCAGGATTGCTATGCATTTCCGCAATATAAGCCATATCCCGAAAATAAGACATGGACGCGGCGCCTCCCAGCAACAGCTCGCTGCCCTCAGCCATGCCGCGCCGCACAGAGCCCTTCCCGCTGGAATAAGGACCCCCCCCCCCCTAGAAAATAAGCCATAGCGTGTCTTCTTGAGGATATAAGACAGTGTCTTATTTTCTGGGAAACATGGTAGATTATAGCAGGGTAGATTTCAGTCGAATGAGAGGAGAAGCTTCTTAATGTCGAGAAAAGTTTGGCAGCTTCCCACGAGACTTGCCCAAAGAGTGGTTGCCCTCTTGAGCTCCTCCAGCACACACTGGAGAGCCATCTACTCTTTTGATGAGGTCGGGGAGAAAGGGAGCCTGGTGAGAAGCCCACGGTCCATATTGGAACGCTGCTTGGAAAGAGTATTGATTGTGTGGTTTCCTGACCTCGTGTACCCCAGCTACGACAAATGGAAAAAGAAGAACAAGATAGACGATCAGGATTCGGACTCAGATCCGGAAGGAGAGCGCAGAGCCGGGAAGAAGCGGAAAGGCAGGGGTGAGTGTTTCCCCAGGGAGGGGACATGGTCTATGAGTGGTTTCCCCTGGCTCCCCCTGAAGCGGTGCACAAGTCAAAGGGAATTGTGTGTCTGTGTGGTTTCCCTTGGCTCCCTCTTACAACTTAAGAATCTATTTCAGCATCCCTAAAGAAAAGGCATTATGGACGGTATTTCCTTCACCTTTTTGGCAGCAGGTGGAAAATAGGCCCTTTTTTATAGGTGGAAGTCAAAACATTTTGCTCTTTGGAGAGGTTGTCGTGTTGGCATCTGGAGAAACAAGTTTGAGGCAGGGTAGTTCTTCAAGCTTTCAAGTCTTCTGGGAATCCTAACAGCAGCTTGTGGACCAAATAATAAGGGCTGCCTTCAGATGTCTTCTAAAAATCAGATAGTTGTTTATTTCCTTGACATCTGATGGGAGAGAATTCCACAGGGTGGGCACCACCATTGAGAAGGCCCTCTGCCTGGTTCCCTGTAACTTCACTTCTCGTTGTGAGAGAACCGGCAGAAGGCCGTCAGCGCTGGACCTCAGTGTCCGGGCTGAACGATGGGAGTGGAGACGCTCCTTGAGGTATACTGAGCTGAGGCCATTTAGGACTTTAAAGGTCAGCGCCAACACTTTGAATTGGGCTCGGAAACGTACTTGGAGCCAATGTAGGTCTTTCAGGACCACTGTTATATGGTCTTGGCGGCCACTCCACAGCTACAGTGAGCGGAACGTAACACACACGCCTGGTCTTGCTTTCTTACTGTATTTCAATGGAATAATAATGCACACACTTGTGATTCCCTCTGAAGGTGCCCACCCTGCCCCGTCTTCCCACGGCAGCCGCGGCCCCCAGCAGGGGAAGGTCCGCTCAGAGCTGAAAACCAAGCAGCAGATCTTGAGGCAACGGAAGAAGGCAGCCAAACATCGCTTCCTGCAGAGCGGCAGCTTGAAGCGCCTGAAGTCACGCAACCGGCAGCGGGTGCAAGAGATGCGCCGGACAGCCTTTGGGCGCGGGGCAGCCAAGAAGGGCAAGATGCGGAAGAGGATGTAGGCGGGGGCAAAGCCAGGGGGGTTGGCTTCCGAGAGCTCTGGCGACGACCGTCATTTATTTGCTGTGTAAACTCTGGGAAAGATGAAAAGCACCCTTTAATTTTCCTGGCATTTCCACTTCCTGTGTCGGAGAAAGCCTCCTTTTACCAAGCTTCTACGAGCGTTCCTCTCTCCCTCCTACCTTTTATGTTAATCGGTTTGGATCGATGCCATCTTCCACCCCCAAACTTTCCTCTGCTGTACCCACAGCTGCTGCCCTGAATTTGAACCTGGGCTGGGCTGAACATTTATCCTGCGGGTCGCCCCCAAACCCTCACCTGTTCTCCGTCAGTTACTGAGCCAAAATAAAAAAATCACCACTGAAAAATTATCAAAGTGGAGACAGTGGGCTGCATCTGATGTGCATTTAACCTGTGCAATTTCAACCATGCACCCAGATGGAACGGCACAAGTTAGATCTGTGTAAGGAAGAGAGCTTAAAAGCTCTGTTCGCACTGGGGTCCGTTTGGGGCTACCTGAAGAGGAAAGAGCTTTTAAGCTCTCCGCCTTGCTCAGGGGCAGGGGGGAAGGCCTGCTCAGTGTACCAGCTCTGGGGTGCATATGTGACACCCAGCACGAGCATCCGTAGCCTCCCGGGTTTGGCGCACCTTCTCCCCGCAAGCAGACCCAGCTCAAAGAGAGCTTTGAAGCTCTCACCTCATCCTGTATATGTTTAGTTCCACTCGGAATGCACCTTGTAGAATAGTGGGTAGGAAGGATTTAGACACAGCTCTCAAAACAACCAGCTCTTTATTCTAGCTCTGAGTCCAGACTGAACAGCAGCTTAGCCGACTGGCTTATATAGTACTCAGTAACAAACTTCCCCTAGCTACCCAATCCGTGAACAGCACTCTCAATCCTTCATTTGCATGTTGTGGACCTGAGTGAGAACTGCAGCCACAGTGGGCAGGGTAAGAACTGCAGCCATGGTGGCCAGAAGGAATACTGCAGTTAACTTAATACATAACACACCTGTTGCGGAACGCAGGTGGCACTGTGGTCTAAACCGTTGAGCCTCTTGGGCTTGCCAATCAAAAGGTTGGCGTTTCGAATCCCCGCAACAGGGTGAGCTCCCATTGCTCTGTCCCTGCTCCTGCCAATGCAGCAGTTCGAAAGCACACCGGTGCAAGTAGATAAATAGGTACTGCTGCGACGTCAAGGTAAACTGTGTTTCCGTGCGCTCTGGCTTCCATCACGGTGTCCCGTTGTGCCACAGAAGCAGCTTAGTCATGCTGGCCACATGACCCGGAAAGCTGTCTGGACAAATGCCTGCTCCCTCGGCCTGAAAAGCAGGATGAGCGCCGCAACCCTATAGTCACCTTTGACTGGACTTAATCACCCAGGGGTCCTTTACCTTTTTATCGTAGTCCCACTTCGAACGCACCTGTTGGAATTGATGGAGCTCGCCATCTGGCGTCTGTTAATGTCAATGGGTTGTCTCCAATGTAGCGCCACATTAAAGTCTCCTAGCTTTATACTTTTTCTCTGCTGGCGAAATGGTTTTGTGCCAACAGAACGGAGACTGCCTAAGCAAGAGGATGGGCAATTTGGCTTGAGCAACGGGTTACGCAATCCATTGTACAGCGAGCTCCCACCAGCACAGTTGCTCTGCGTGGTTCGTCCGTTGCACAACATTAGCACTCACCCGCCTGCTGCTGCAATAGCTCCTCGTGCCAGTGGACAGAGAACGTTGGGGACAGACTAGGGGGGTTACTCTGATTAGAACTATAAGGGAGAATTTAGACACGGGGAAGAGCGCATCGGTTTTCCTGGTTATAATGCTAGTGCTTCTGTCCTGGTGTTTGGAGCAGGGGGCCTCAAGGCAACAGACGTAAAAATTAAGCAAATAGGAATTGTGTCAAGCTGTCCCTTGCTCAGGAGTCTGACCACTCAGCTACATTCCCCCTTCATTTTAGGTTCTCCCCAAGGCCCTGGCACCGTGGTGCAACAGATCCCTCCAGCGCCCCTGCCCTGTTTCCCAGCACGGCAGGCGGAGCTGCGCGGCGGGCACAGTGTGGCTGCCAGGGCGCAGCTCCGCAGCGGGCAGGCGGGCACAGCTGCGCAGCGCCCCCCTGGCGGGCGGGCACCCTGCGCCACCCAGCCTGGCCGTAGGGCCGGCCCTGGTTCTCCCCACCCCCAGAAAACATCAGGATTCAATGGCCACTGAGCACATTCTCCGTGGCAGCCCCTAAGTTGTGGAACTCCCTCCCTCACAAAGGTGCGCCTAGCACAGGCATCCCAAAACCTCGGCCCTCCAGATGTTTTGGACTACAATTCCCATCTTCCCCGACCACTGGTTCTGTTAGCTAGGGATCATGGGAGTTGTAGGCCCAAACATCTGGAGGGCCGCAGTTTGGGGGTGCCTGGCACTGCAGAGCTTTTGGCAGATGCCGAAGGCACCCAAGATCTGAGGTTTCAGGGCCCACCTTAGTCCTGTAGGGACCTGTTTTAACTTTTCTTAATTCTGAATTTTAAAGGGCTGGGACCTGCCCTGGGACCTGCTGGTTGAAGGGCTGGTAATAAATTCGATGGTGATGATAATAAACTCGCCCCAGGTGGTCGAGGTGGTTGGCTGGGGTCTGTCTCAGAGCGAGATGCTGGTGTTGGTTCTGGCTGAGGGACTGGCGTGGGATCCCCTTTGCGGAAGTTGGCCAGGATGTCGTTCAAGTCCATGACACAAAGCTTGACCTGGTGGCATCGGAGCAACAGAGATTCGTAAAAAGATTCAGTCAGCGGCAAACATTTACCCTGTTTCCCCTATTTTAAGACGTAGTCATAAAATAAGCCATAGCAGGATTTTTAAGCATTCAAGGAGTATAAGCCATACCCTGAAAATAAGACATAGTGATAGGCACAGCAGCAATGCCGGCTGCGGCAGGAGGAGGAGGAGGAGGAGGAGGAGGAGGAGGAAAATAAGACACCCCCTGAAAATAAGCCATAGTGTTTTTGGTTGGGGTTTTTTTTTTTTTTTGGAGGAAAAATAAATATAACACGGTATTTCGTGATTGTAAAGCAAAAAACAAACTCAAAGTGGTTTACTAAAGAGATAAAAGAATAAAATTATCAATAAGAACAAATAGGAATAATGGAAAGACCTTTGGAACGTCTTAACAATAGACGAAATTTGGCAAATTTTCTGCCAGGCCAACGTCAAGGCATTTGCTATTCATAAAAGCAACCCTTAACAGCTTGGAACCAGTTTACTCGTGGGATCGCCTTGCTCCTTATGCACCCACCCGACACCCACCTGACATGATTCTGCAGATTGCACATCATAATAAATCGATACCTTAGTGCGGCAGCATCCCAACTTGGGAACTCCCTGCCTTTTGACATCAGGCAGGTGCTTCGCTATACTCTGCTATAAATATTTTTGGTTAGGCAAGCGTATCCAGACACGTAGAACGCCAGCAAGCGTTTTAAACTAGCTTTGTTTGTTTGTTTAGCTTATCGTCAATTATTTTTAAATGTTTTACATAGTTGTTGTTTAAATGTGTATATACTGCCCATTTTGTTGTTTTATCCTTTTTGTAAACCACTCTGAGGGTGGGTTTCTGGGGTTCTTTTTTTAAAAAATCAACTGAGATATCAATTTTTGTGAAATGAATAAGTGAAATGGAATAATTTGAATAAATCCTGTCCCCTGCTGACAAACCCTATTGCCATGCTGAGGGAGCAGGTTTTTTTGTGAAGGGTGGTAAATGCCATCCCCTACCCCCCACCCCATTCTGAAGGAGATTCATACAAACAAGACCTCTTTTGGTCTCATTCAGGGGCCCCCAAACTTACGTCACCCGAGGGCCAGTGCCATTAGCGCCGATTGTGCTGCAGGCCGGAGCACGCGGGAGCGCACGCCCATACGCATGCACACACGTGATTTCTGGCACACGTCCGGGTTGCCAGAACACTGGAAATAGCTTGTGCGCATGTGCATGGGCCTCCTCCGGCCCGGAAGTGCTCAGGAAATGACGCTTGCGCATGCACACAAGCTATTACTGATGCTCCAGCGACCTGGAAGTGGGCAGCCGTGCCGCGCCGCGCCACACCGTTAACAGCGGGGGTCGCTGGGGGCCACATAAAAGAGCCTCACGGGCCGCATCCAGCCCCCGGGCCTTAGTTTGGGGAAGCCTGGTAATTCTTGGGGAAGACTTTGGGTTTTTTGGGGTAAGGAACAGAGGGCGGGGTAAAGAAGGAAATTAAAGAGGAAAGGAGCGAATGAAGAGCGCTGCTGAATCAGACCAAAGGCTCAGGCAGCTGGAAAGCTGCCATTTTAAACTGCCAACAGAGCAGGCACAGTGTCGGGCGTTCAAGGACAGAGTGGGAATTTAAAACAGCAGCAGTCCAGGCCCATCAACCTCAGAGGGCCCAAGATTGGTGTCTGAGCTCATGGACCTTTCTGGGGCCCTGTTAGCTGCTCACTGCTTGCAAAGCTCCCAAGGAGCTGCTTAAAAGGGGGGGGGGCACTTGTGCCTTCCTACTGACCACATCGAGTTGGGCTGCCGTGTCTTCCATAGGCACGTCGGCTGGCAGCTTCCTCTGCTTTGCAACCATCTGGAAGAGGTTCAAAGCTGCCAGCTTGATCCGCCCAAGCTCCAACGTCTTGTCGGCAGCGGTGTTTTGGATGCAAACCCAGCTAGACTCCTGCAGCGGGCACGACAAGAAAAGAGAGTTAGGGGCACCTCTCGCCTCTTTCATGCATGTGTGAGGAACCTTTGGCCCTGCGGGTGTTGCTGAACTACGACTCCCATTAGCCCCAGCAAGCATGGCCCATGAGCCATAGCTGCCAAGTCTCCCGTATTCCCCGGGAAATCCCCGTTTTTCCAGCTGTTCCTAGCTGAAAAAACGGTTTGTTTTTTTTGTTTCCCCCCGGTTTATTCTGGCGCGGTGGCCATTTTGGAACTGGGCGGAGCATGCTCAGAAGTGACTTTTGATGCTGCTCTGCCCAGTTCCAAAATGGGTGCAGTGCGGCTTCTGGCGCGGCGGCCATTTTGGAACTGGGCAAAGCAGCATCAAAAGTCACTTCTGAGCATGCTCCGCCCATTTCCAAAATGGCGGCAGAGCTACTTCCGGTCTGCTACTTCCGGCCGGTCCCTTATTTATCCGACAGCAACTTGGCTGGTATGCCATGAGCAGGGATTGTGGGAGCTGTAGTTCAGCAAAACATCTGGAGGGCCAAAGGCACCCCACATCTACCCTGCGTGTGCCTAGGCTTTGTGTATTTGTTTTTTTCCGTTCTCCCCCACACACCTTTTTCTCTATAAGGAGCTCAAGCCAGCATGCTTGGTTTTCCCTTTCCTCATTTTAATCCCCACAACAACTCTGTGGTTAGGCTGAGGGGCCTTGACTGGCCCAGTGAGTTTCATGGCTGGGGATTTGAAACCGGCTATCTCACAGGTTCTAGTCTGACCCTCTAACCCAGGCACCCGCAGACTTCGGCCCTCCAGATGTTTTGGACTACAATTCCCATCTTCCCCGACCACTGGTCCTGTTAGCTAGGGATCATGGGAGTTGTAGGCCAAAAACATCTGGAGGGCCGCGGTTTGGGGATGCCTGCTCTAACCGCTCTACCCAAATGGCCACATTACTTTCATGCACAGAGTTTCTGAGTGCAGGGTGGGAGCAAACTACCCCAGAAGGAGCACAATGTGTCCCCCACCAGAGTTACTACCCCACCCCACCCCACCCCCACCCCCAACATCCCCATATGCATAAAATTCTAGGAATCAGTTAGCTATTATGGGAAGATGAATTCTACATTGCCTAGGGATGCCATGTCCCCAAAATATCAGGGACAGAGTTGTTCAGCTTTTTGGGGGGGGACATCTCCCCCCCTTAAAAAATGATTTGGGGCTTTACTTTGATTTTTAAAGAATTTTTTTAAAAATAAAAACAACAACCCAACTTGACGTAGGGTTTTCCCCGGACATTTTGCCAATTCTGCCAAAACCCGCTTGAATGCCATTATTTCTGTGCGATTCTCGGACGTATCCGGGGAAACTCAGCCCTAGGATTGCCTGCCGATCTCTGATGGAATAGAAAGGTTTTCGACCATTTATCCTGGATCCCGTCGTCTTACCAGTTCCAGGACCCTGGTCTGGGCTTGCTCCAGCTGCGCCTGCAGTTCCGCCACCCGGTTGTTTTGCTGCAATATCTGGTTGCTGCTTTCCTCCGTGTAGCGTTGCAGGCGGGCACGCTCCTCCTCCACGGCTTCCCGGCCAACGAGCTCCCTCTGGGCCAACGTGGCCTGTGTGGCCATCAGAGCCTGGAACCGGGCAATCAGCTCTGGGATGCCCTGAAACTGGGATGGATAAGAGGATGGAGAGTAAACAGTCACCATGCAGGACTACAACTCCCATTATCCCTGACATTGCTTGGCTGAGGCTGATGGGAGTCGGAGTCCAACGGGCAGGGTAACCATGTTGGCTATCCCAGCATCAAGCCTTTTTCCAGGGGGTGGACGGGGGAAGCTCGCAGAAGTGGATCATAATTTTTATTTTAATATTATCCTTTGTTAAGGGACACAGGTGGCGCTGTGGGTTAAATCACAAAGACTAGGGCTTGCCTATCACAAAGTCGGCAGTTCGAATCCCTGCGACGGGGTGAGCCCCCGTTGCTTGGTCCCAGCTCCTGCCAACCTAGCAGTTTGAAAGCACGTCAAAGTGCAAGTAGATAAATAGGTACCGCTCCAAGCGGGAAGGTAAACGGCATTTCCGTGTGCTGCTCTGGTTCGCCAGAAGCGGCTTAGTCATGATGGCCACATGACCTGGAAGCTGTACGCCGGCTCCCTTGGCCAATAAAGCGAGATGAGCACCACAGCCCCAGAGTCGGTCACGACTGGACCTAATGATCAGGGGTCCCTTTACCTTTATCCTTTGTTACCTTAATTTTCTGTGTGTAATCCGAATGTAACTATGGTTGATTTTAATAAATAATTTTATAATTTCAAGCTTCAAGGTGTCTTACAACGTATTTCTTTACTATGTTACAGGACACAGGTAAAAATATAGATACATACAAGAACACAAATTCCTCACTCCAGAGCATCTTTCTGTTTTTTCGCTTAAAGAAGCTAGATTCCCAGGGGTGGCAGTGAGTAATATTTTTTTCTGAAAAGGGGGCAGGGGTCCAAATAAGTTTGGGAACCTCCAGGCTAGATAGATGAAACAGTTTGACGTGGTAGAAGGCAGCCTCCATGTTCCTAAGAGGAGAGGTCCCTGCCCTGATGAGCATACAATCTAAAATTTGACCCAGGAGACAATAAGGAATGTGGAAGGGTCCCGGGGCCTGCCATATCAGGTAAGCTGAAGACTTACCTGCCTCAGATGGGTAGGCAGTTTTTGCACCAGGCTCTGCCCTGGACCCATCACAAGCCATGAAGTTCCAGCCCTGGCGTCTCTAGGAAGACTTCAGGAGAGCTGCTGCCCGCTTGTGTGGACAATACTGAACTAGATGGGCCAATGGTCTGATTTGGTATGAGGCACCTTCATGTGTTCTGATGCAGTAGGGTTTTAAACTAGATATGTATTTCAAGCTCAAGGCTGGCCCAAGACATTTTGCCGTCTGAGGCAAAGGACATGGGGCCCCCTCCCGGTTCCACAGAGAGAAGCTGGTGATCAGTACAGTTGTACCTCGACTCCCGAACGCCTTGGGAGTCAAATGTTCCAGCTCTCGGACAATCAAAAAACGGAAGTGAGTGTTCCGATTTTCAAATGTTCTTTCAGAAGCCAAACATCCGATGGGCCTTCCACAGCTTCCGATTGGCCAATCAGAAGCCCCACCTGGATTACCTGGGCCCCCACCCTTGCCCATGTGGTGCAGGGAGACTGTTGAATTTGCACAGGGGAGTTCTAGGTTGTTGTGTTTTGTGTGTTTTTTTTTTATAAAAAAAGCTTCCTGAGCAACCTTGGGCCAATCCCTGTATCTCAGTCTAACCTACTTTGTAGGACTGTCATGAGAAGCAAGGGGAGAGAAATCATGTCTGCTAGCTTGCATTTGCAGGGAGGTTGGGATAAAAATGTAAACAGAACTACAGTTGCACCCTGGATCCCGAATGCCTTGTGAGTTGAACGTTTTGGCTCCCAAACGCCACAAACCCGGAAGTGAGCGTTCCAGTTTGCAAACGTTCTTTGGAAGCCGAAACGTCTGACGCGGCTTCTGATTGATTGCAGGAGCTTCCTGCAGCCAATTGGAAGCCGCACCTTAGTTTCAGAATTCGATCGGATTTCCGGAACGGATTCCGTTTGACTTCCGAGGTACGACATTGCTTTGTGTGCAGAAGGCCCCAGATTCAATCCCCAGCATCTCCAGGTAGAGCCGGGGATGTCTGAAATCATGGAGAACAGCTGCCATTCAGCACAGACAATACAGTGCAGGCAATGTTCTGACTTGGTAAAAGACAGCAACCTATGTCATGATGGCCACAGCTCAGTCGTAGAGCATTTACCTTGCATGCAGAAGGTCCCAGGTTCAATCCCTGGCAACTCTAGGTATGACTTGGGCAGCTGCTGCCAGTTAGTGTGGGATAGAATACTGGGGCAGACAAGTCACAACAGTTTCCAGAGTGTCCACATGGAGGACCACATGGAGGAACACCTGACCAGGTCAGTTTCCTGTTCCTCCACACATGCAAATGAGATGGGAAAGGTGGCAGATAAATTCACTGGCCAGTAGCCATTTCCCTCTCTTGGACCACACACTTCAGAGAAGCAACATCTTAGCGTTAAGAGTCTCTCTCGGCTTCCTGCCAAGAGAGAGACCAAATGGAGCCTTACTTTACTAAATGTACATAAATGTAACTTTTCTAAGCAAGCCTGCCTTTCTGGGATTATGCTGTTAACTCAGGATGTACTGTAAATAAACTCTTTTTACTTTTTAAAGAGCACTGTGTCGTGTCTTTTCTTTTAAGAGGGATAAAGGGGATTTCCCAGGAAGTATAACATTGTTGTACAGGTTTTAACAAACCTAAACGCTCACATTTTGCTGCGCACAAAAGGGGAATGTCACTCTGCTGATATTGGAAGCTTGATAACACATGCTTGGATAGGATTTATCTAATAATATATCCTGATCCACGTTCCTAACATTCCCACAGTTAGTGCACGCAATACTGAGCTAGATGAACCAATGGATCCAATACAGTATAGCACAGCTTCCTATGTTCTGGCTGAAGGCCTTGACTTGTGCCAGAAACCTCACACAGGGAGGGTTTTGGGGGCGGGTCCTCCTAGTGCCTCCTCTCAGGTTCCCGCCCTCTCATCTCCCCACCCTCTCACCTGCTCCGTCTTTTCCAGAACCTTCTGCAGATACTCCGGGAAGGCCTTGTGTCTCTCCAGCTGCCACTGCAGCTTGTCCTTCACGGCCAGCAGGTGTGCAATTTCCTCCTTGAGGCGCTCAGCTTCCGCCACTCTCTGGGCCGCTTGTTGCTTCTCCTCGCCGGCCTTCCGCAGAGCCCGGCTCCGCTTGGCATCATTGTCCTACGGGAGATGGGCCTACGGGTCGTGAGAGTCACACAGAGAGGCCTAGCTGCATCCCTGCCGGCCATACCACCACCTAACTCATCCCCTGAGCGCTTACAGACCTTCAGGAACTTGTCAAACTTTAAAATGGACTTTTTGAGCTGGCCCTCTTTGAGCTCCAGTTCCTTCCGTCGTTGCTGCAGCTCTTCCATTTTCAACTGGAATTCCTTGGAAGGGGGGCAAAGGAATGTCAGTCAGGGAGGAGTCAGGCAAGTGAGTTTTCTCTTTCTCTTTCTCTTTTTCTTATTGGGTTACTACTTCAGTGGACGGTGGGAATGCTTTGGATGTAATTTATCTTGGTTACAGCAAAACATTTCTCAAAGTTCCCTGCATTGTTGTCGTAGTTAGCAAACTGGACGCATTCAAGCTAAACAATAACACCATCGCGTGGAGCTGCAGTTGGTTGGAAAACCACCCTCATCGAGGGCTGCCGATCAGTGTAGACCATAGCTGCCAAGTACCCTGTTTCCCCTGGGAAACCCCCGTTTTTACTTAGCTTTTCCCGGTGGTCCCCCATATCACTTCGTCTCCCGTTTTTCTCCGTTATTTCCTCCTGCCAGCGGCCATTTTTTTTCTTTCTGATTTGCCCTTCTATGGGCACAAGAAATGGCCACCCCTGGCTTCAAAGTTTGCATCTACGCATGTCTGGAAGTGCATAGACGTGACTTCCGGTGTTGGCGGCAGCCATTTTTGGTGCCCATAGATGGGCAGAGCGACACCGGAAGTTGCGTCGACGCACTTCCTGACATGCGTAGAAGCGACTTTTGAAGCTGGCGGTGGCCATTTTTGGTGATAGAAGGGCAAAACGACACCGGAAGTTACGTCGACGCAACTTCCGGTGTCACACGGCTGCCGGTCCCGGATTCTGCAGTCCGGGACTTGGAAGGTAAGGTGTAGACCACACTGAGGTACATGGACCAGTGGCATGTCTTGGTATAAGGCAGGTTTCTATGTTTGTTCCAAAGTCTAAGACAGGCATAGGCAAACTCGGCCCTCCAGATGTTTTGGGACTACAACTCCCATCATCCCTAGCTAACAGGACCGGTGGTCAGGGATGATGGGAGTTATAGTCCCAAAACGTCTGGAGGGCCACGTTTGCCTATGCCTGATGTAGGTCTTTCTTATATGAAGCCAAACAGTGAGGACTGGTTGATGAGGTGAAGGAGGAACTGCCTCACTAACCTCATCAGCCCCCTCCCCTGACTACCTTCTTTCTTACAACTAGTCCAAAAGTTATCCCTGGCTGTCATCTTCCTCCTCCTCCTCCATCTCTGTGTTGCCCTTCTAGAACTCAGCAGAGAGGAGGAGGAGGAGGAGGAGGAGGAGGAGGAGGAGGAGGAGGAGGAGGAGGAGGAGGAGGAGGAGGAGGAGGAGGACAAAATAGGATCAGTCAGACCTGCCTGTCAGTGGCTGTGGCGCCATCTACTGTTGGACTCCCTGCCTTCTTCCCAACTGGCACACCGGCCACCATTTGGTCCAAGAGATGGTTTGGGGTGGTTCTCCAAAGAGTTTGCATTACCTCTTTCTGGGCCAACAGAGCTTGTTCCACCTCTGCCAGTTCCCTTTGTTTCTCCAGCAGACAGCAAGCAGAGGGCAAAAAGTCCTCTTCTCTTTCAGGAATTTTCCTGAAACAAACACACAGAAGGGTGTCTAAAGCCCCGTCCAAACCTCCTCTGGGAAATGCATCGAGGGAGACAGGCTAGTCTAGCATCACACCGCTGCATCTGCTGCTTCATATCCAGCAGGCTGCAATGACTTTAAGAAGACATCTGAAGGCAGCTCCGCTTAGGGAGGTTTTTAATGTTTGATGTTTTATTGTGGTTGTAATATTCTGTTGGGAGCAGCCCAGAGTGGCTGGGGAAACCCAGCCAGATGGGTGGGGTATAAATAACAATAAATAATAATAATAATAATAATAATAATAATAATAATAATAATTTTATTATCATCTGTCCAAGTTGTAGGCCACATTCACTTTATACACTTAATGCCCTATGGAACTTAAACAGTCATGGCTTCCCCCAGAGAATCCTGAGAACTGTGGTTTGTTAAGGATGCTGTGACACACACACACACACACACACACACACACACACACACACACACAAAGCTACAGTTCCAAAGCTTCCTGGGAAGGCAGATTTATTCCAAATCTTTCTGGAAATTGTAGCTCTGTGAGGGGAATAGTGAGGATCTCCAAATAACTCTCAGCACCCTTAACTTCAGTTCCCATCATTATTTGAGCGAAGCCCTGCTTGTTAAAGTGGTACAGTACAGAGGTGATATACACCCATGTCACCCCTAGTCTACAAGGTTTTTTTTAGAGGGGATTCTTTCCATGGACATAGGCAGGATTTTTGTTGGGGGTGCAAGCTTTTGTCAGGGGAGGGGGGGCAAAACCTCAGATTTGTATTGATTTGTATTATTTCTTCCTGATTTTTTTGGGGGGAGGCAGCTTCCCCCTGCCCCTCCCCCTTGGCTACGCCCATGATTATTTCAATGCCCCACTTGGAGATGCACTTGGGAATCGATCCTGCGTCCTGGGACTTTTTGCACTAGCAAAGCGCGTTGCTCTACCGCTGAGCTAAGGCCCTTTCTTTTAACCCTTGCGGAACCTCCGCCCGCTACTGTACAGTCAGTACAGACAGTCTCCAAGCCCGTGTCCCCTTCTCTCTTTGACCCTTCCCCGCCCGCCCCCCCCAAAAACCGAACAACCCCCACTTACAACATCTGCAGTTTGTCTAGGAAAGCCGCGCGCACTCTCTCCTCCAAATCCGAAGCCATCGCCACTCGTCCGAAGCCTCCCTTTCCTCTCCTGCGGCCGAATTTGCAGCCCGCGAAAGAAGAGGAACAAAACAATAATAGGTGAAGCAGACTTTTTTTTTAAATTGCCGGAGCAGCGCTAGCCCCAGCTGCCCGTTGCTAAGGAGACGGCCAGCACAACGTTCTGTTGCCATGGCGACGCGTCCGCCAGAGCTGAGCTGCGCGTGGAAGTCTTTTTTTCCTCCCTTGTGCAACATAGTAAAACAGCTGAAGAGCGAAAGAAGGCGTGCCTTTCTCGCAGTCTCTCCCCACCCCCCATTATGCATTACACTTTTTAAACATCTATTCATCTATTCATTTATTTTTCTATTATAAATGTGTGGGGGTGGGGTTTCTGCACTGCTGCCCAAACTGGCTTCATTTTAACATCTTCGCTCTTGAGCAGGGATGGAGGGCCTTTTGGCCTGCAGAACTACAGCTCCCATCAGCCTCAGCAAGTGTGGCCAATAGCTAGGGGTGCTGGGAGTTGTAGTTTGGTAGCATTTCAAAACGGCTTTGAGGTCCGTCCCCACCCCCAATGCAGCGGTGTATAAATCTGGTGAAATAAAACAAGCACCTGGAGGGAATTCTGGATGTTAAATACACACTGTTCACCTAAAGCACACACACCCTCCAAAGAATCATGGGAACTGTAGTTTATCCCTCACAGAGCTATCCTTCCCAGCAAACTTGAAAACTACAGTTCTCAGGATTCGGGGGGGGGGGGGCGGGCGGCATAGCTGCCAAGTTATCCCATTTTTAAAGGGATTTTCCATTATGCTGAATAGGCTTCCTCGCGAGAAAAGGGAAAACTTGGCAGCTATGGCGGGCGGTGCGGGTGCTTTAAAATTGACACACAAGAAACTGAAGCTCCTCATATTCCTTTGGGAATCGTTAGGGAAATGTAAAGCGTGCAAAATGTTTATAGCGCAGAATGTAGGAGAACGGCTGTGGCTCAGAGGTCAGAGTATCTGCTTTGCATGCAGAAGTCGAGGTTCAAGTTGCAAGTTCAATCCCCAGTATTTCCAGTTAGGCTGGGGAAGTGTCTGAAAACCTTTGGAGAGCTACTGCCAGTCTGTGTAGACAATACTGAGCTATATGAACCATGGGTCTGACTCAGTATAAGACTTAGATTAGAATGATTTGCTTACTGTAACAGTAAGCATATGTCCTTTTTTTTGATCAGTCTAGTGGTGTGATCAATACGTTCATTAAGTAACTTAAAATAGTTTGGAAAAGGCAGGTTGCTATTATCTGGGCTACTCCCACTTCAGGTAGGGTGATTTTTTAAAAATAAAATAAAATAAAATCCAAAATAATAATCAAAATATTTTTTGCACCAGACTTTTGAAAGCAGAGATAATTGGGAGAGAAACCCAGCAGAGAGATCCAGGTCGGCTGGATCCTGTCAGAAATTAATAAGTCTCCTGTTAGACACAAGTCTCAAGCCTGAGTGCGTCTTCTAAAGTTTCTCACCCACGCACTGCAATTAAGAATGCCACTAATGATGAGTGAGAAATGGATTCCGGGGCCCAGGAAGAAAACAGGATGTTTGTCCTTTCAATTCCTTCTCCTGCAAAAGATCTCAGGGCCAAACGCAGAGTTGGAAGGGAAGCAAGGGCAATTTAACTCTTCACATCTTCTTTTTGTAGCAAAATGGTTTTGTGAAGGAAGTCAGCAGAAGGGCCACATTTCCCCCCCCCCCATGGGCAACCGTTTGGGGGAGACATGCCAGGACTGGTGGGAACCGAGCCACAGGCAATAATTCTATGATTGCAATTCTACAATCATTCTATGATTGCAATTCTACAATTCTATGATTGCAATTCTACAATCATAGAATTGTAGAGTTGGAAGGGTACCCCCAAGGGTCATCTAGTCCAACCCCCTGCAAAGCAGGAATCTTTCACCCAAAGTGGAGCTTGCACCCTCAACCTTGAGATTAAGAGTCTCACGCTCTACTAATGGAGCTGCCCTTCAGACATGGCACCTTTCTGGAGCCAGCTGTATTCCAGCCACACAAAAGCCAGAGGTTTACACACACACACACACACACACGCACACACACACACCATCTCTCCACCCTTCATCTAGGCAAGCAAAAGCCATTATCACAGTTCCAGGAGACACTCCAGAGTCCAGCCAGACCGATGGCACTCCAGAGAGCAGACGAGGGCTGGGGAGGGGTGTGGCTTGTGGGGATACATGGCTCTTAGAGTCCCTGGAGAGCTGCATTTGGTCCCTACACCTGGCTGGGATTCGCCAGTTCTGATATAAGTCAAGAGAACAACAGCTATAGGAGAAAATATCACAATTTACAGTCCATTAGACCTCATGCATAGACCTAATCTATTAAAAATAATACTAATAATCAAAGGAATGTAACATACTACTAAGTTTAAGTCTGTTAATGGTGTACTAGTTGCACTAGGAGAATGGCTTGTGCAAGAGAAGGCAGATGGGCGGTTGCACATCAGATTGCTGTCCCCTAGATATTCCCTGTTGCATAACTGGTTGTGCAACACACTTCCACTGGTTAGGTTTCCTCCTAATGTTTTGTATGGCTGTTGCACTAGCGCAAGGACAAGAGGAATGTTGTTGCAATATGAAATCTAGTGCAACACTAGATTTCATATTGCAACACCATTCCTCTTGCCCTTGCGCTAGTGCAACAGCCATACAAAATGTTAGGGGGGAACCAGTTAACCAGGGGGACACTGCCCCCAAAGCAGACTAGTGAGCATTGAGAATTCTTAGCAGACCCAGAACACTGAATGTCTGTTGGCCGAAGTCATTGGAAAACCGATTTTTCACGGACTGTCTGGATGCACGAGAGTGGTGGGGGTCACCAGCTGAGGAACCCCCAGGGGAAGGAGGCTCAGAGCCTGGGGAGCGCTGGTGGAATGACTATTAGTGGTCAGAGGGAGAAGAGGGAGCGGCCGGGGAGGAGGAGATGTCGGAAGTTGAAGAGGCAACAGGGTTTAGTGAGCAGGAAGATGCTGGGGAAGAGAGCAGTCTAGAATCAGAGACAGGAGGGGACAGGGACCAAGAGACAGAGATGAGGCAGACTTCCCTAGGAGCCAGGGAGCAAAGAGAGACAAGAAAAGGGAGCCTTAGACTGCTGGGAGGGGAACCACAACTGCCTCATTGGGGCAAGACCTACAGGGAGGAAGGAGGAGGAGGAGGAGGAGGAGCAGGAGAGTTTGGACTTGATTTTTTTTAAAAATAATATATTTATTAAAGATTTTCTCAGACAACAAAACATACAAAACACAAAAAGAAAATACAAAATACAAAAATTTCAATACAAAAAAGAAAATACAAAAAATACAAAAACCAAAAATTCTAACTTATAACCCTTATTACCAATCTATTGACTTCCTCATTCCTCCTCCTTCTGCGATTCTTTACATATCATCTGTAGTAAACTCTAAATCTTATATAATTTCTAATTATTACTTTAATATTACCTTATTTACTTCTTAATTGAATTATTATTGACTTCTAACAGTACTTTTTTCATACCGTTGTATTATCTATAACCTCAATTTTATCTCCCTCGCTTCCACTACTTCTAATCTATTATACGCTTAGGAGAGTTTGGACTTGATATCCCGCCTTCCACTAGAGTTGCTGTCATCACTGGGGCTGCACTGTTTTGGTTTCTTTGAATTAAAGAGTTAACTTCACCGGTGTTTGTTTGTTTGTTGCTGACATACTTCTGACACCTATGTCCAGGTCCAGGATGCTTAGCTGAGCAGGGATGGGGAACCTGCCACCCTTCAGATGTTATTGGACTCCAGCTCCCATCAGCCCCAACCACCATGGTCAATGGTCAGGGGATGATGGGAGTTCTAATCCAACAACATCTGGAGAAGCTCAGGTTTTCCCCAAACCCCAGTTCGGGGCTTTAAAGGCCACAACCAGCACCTTGAATTAAGCTCGGAAACGAACTGGTAGCCAATGCCGCTTTCACTACCCTGACTGGTCTGCGGCATGTAGTTCCTCATAACAGTTCGGATCTAGCTTTTTCAAGGGCAGCCCCTCTGGCGACACATTACAGCAGCAGCCTCTAACTTGGACCCTGTGATCATCGTCTGAAGGCCTTCTCTGTGAACATCCTCTATGATGGGAGCAGGGAGTTTTTTCAGCCAGAACTCAGTTCCTACCGGCACCTCTCAGGTGTGCACCATTGCCATTATAAGAGAACAAGGGAGGCGTTCACGGTGAGTTCCAGCACCTCTTTTTCTAGAAAAATAGCACCGTGTGGAAGGATCCTCAGGACAGCGACACAAAGGCCTTTTCAGTGGTGGCCCCCTTCTTGAGGAATGCTCTTTTCACGGAGGCCTGCCTGGCGTCCATCATTACTTATCTTTAAGCTCCAAGCAAAACTGTTTCTTTTCTGTCCTTTGGCTTCTAATCTGGCCTTTTTCGGTTGGGGGTTGATGGGATGCCTGAGCCCTGCCTTAAAAAAACAAAAAAAATGAAGGAGTTTTCTATTTCTCTGTGTTTTGCTTTCACGCCAGTCCTAGTCCATGGCTGGGGGGCAGCCGGCTTTCCCCTGCTGGAAGCAGAACACTGGGGCTGGGAGATCAGATCCAGCAGGGCAGTTTCTTAACACTCCGGAAAACGTTGCTGACTATTATTATTATTATTATTATTATTATTATTATTATTATTATTATTATTATTATTATTATTATTATTATTATTATTATTATTATTATTATTATTATTATTATTATTATTATTACCGTAGCAAAGGAACAAACGCCCCCACCCCCAACAACCAACGGAACGGAGCTCCGCCGCTTCCCTTTTCGGCCTCTAGGAGGCGCGCCAGCTTCACACTCTTCCGCCCGGCCACCTGTAGCCGCAGCCGAGGCAGCCGAGGAGCGCCTGGCATTTAACAAGGGGAGCGAAGGCAGCCAGCTCGACAGGCGGGCGCTCTCGCCTGCTGAACTCCGCGGAGAAGGAGATCGCCACCTGGCCGGACCGGTTCCCCAGCCTGCCTGCCTCTCTCTCCCGTCTTGCCTGGCTGGTTGGCTTCTGTAGGAGGAGGAGGAGGAGGAGGAGGAGGCTTTTCTGCCGACTGGGAAAAGCCTCTTCGCCTTGCAATCCGGGAGGGATCAAAGACAGGCGCGGCGCGGCTGCTGCGGCTGGACGGCCGTCGAGGATCGGCGCTCCATGCAGCCCGCGGACCGTCAGTGAGCGCTGCTGCAGCGGCCGCCGCCAGCGCGCCTCCGCCGGCCTCGGCATGGCCAAGAACACGTCGCTGCACTTCCGCGTGGTGGAAGGAAGGGACTTGCCGGCCAAGGACGTGTGAGTGAGTCCGCGCCGTGGAGACCCCCTCCTCTCCCCGCTAAATCCCTCCGGACGGCCCCCGCCTGCCGTCCGAAGCCGAGGTCCGTTTCCGCTGCGCCGTGGACTGCGCGGACCCGACTAGACGACGCCTCTTTTTGTTTCCCCCCCCCACAGTGGGGTTTTTTGCCGTCGCCTGGCTCTTCTCCCTCCCCACCCAACCGCGACGGTCCTAGAGGGCGGCAGGGCTAGCAAGCGCCTCTTCTGGACCTGCTCTGCAGGGGGTTGGACTAGAGGACCCTTGGGGATCCCTTCTATGATTCCATGACCGGCTGTTGTTGGAGGGCACTGGTTGTCTTGGAGGGCCACGGCTGTCTTGCCCCCCCGACGGCAGCACTGCCGGGGCAAACTCCAGTTTATTTTTCGGGCGGGGTGGAGGTGTTGGCAAGCTCACTTCAGTGAACCGCTTCCTCCTGGCCATCGCCCACTCCCCCCCACGCCGCGTCCCCCCAGTTTGTGGTCCCCGATCCCCACGACTCCAGAAGGCTGAGTAGGTGGTGGCAGTGGGGGTGGGGTGGGAAGTTCCTTCTGCTCTCGCTCACTGCGTGGGCGCGGGGAGGCAGGTGGCGACCGCTCGGGAGCGTAAGCCGAGCCCCGCTGCTGGGTCACAGCGAAGGTCTCTCTCCTGCAGCTCCTCGAGGGGAGGGAGCGGAGGGCTTCCGGGGGATCCAGCAGGCGAGATGCGAACCCGGACCCTCTCCAGCCTCCTGTCCCTCAGCAAACCGAGGAACGTCATAGACTCGTAGAGTTGGAAGGGTCCTCATGTCAACCCCCTTAAATGCAAGAATATAATACAGGTACCCCTGACGGGGATCGAACCTGCAACTTTGGCATCATCAGCACTAAGCAGCTGAGCTGTCCTGTCGGTGGCTTTCTTCCATCATGCTGATATTGACAGAGCGGCTGCTGCTCTGCGTGCAGAAGGCACCAAGTTCAATTCAAGCCATCTCCAGGCTAGGGCTGGGAGGGAGTCCCTCTGCCTGAAACTGTGGAGAGTCACTGCCAGTCAGTGTAGGCAGTGTTGAGCTAGATGGATCAAGGGTCTCATTCAGTAAAAGGCAGCTTTCTGCCTGCATTCCTATGCCTTAAGGGAAGCGCATTATTAGCTCAGGGGTGGAACCTGCTTGGCTTGCAGAAGGTCCCAGTGGCATCTCCACGAAACAGCTGGGAGTGTCCCCTGCCTGAAACGGCTGCCAGTCAATGTAGTACTGACTTAGATGGACCAATGGGTTTGATTCTGTATATAAGGTATATATTAAGGAGGTTGCTCTGAGTTTGGGTGTGATTTTAATTTATTTATTTTTTTAAAAAAGAATGTTTAAAATAGTTGTTTTAAACTGTTTTTTTAATGCCGATAATTTTTTTCATATTCTTTATTGAGAGATAAAAAGTACAAACTTACAAGGGCACAGAGTAAGACACAAAAAAGGAAAAACAAGAAATAGTACCCAAACAAAACAGAAAAAAAGATATTGTGTACATTACCAAAAAGGGGGGAAACTTGTTATTGTAGTTAATCAGACCTTAATCTAATACGGTATTTATAAAAATGAATTCCAAATATTGTTAAATTTGTCCATGGCAAGTCTACGTTTGTACACAACTTGTTTATGTGTAGAGAGTTTGTACTTATCTTCAATCCATTGAAGATGGATTTTTATTTTTCCAGTTCATCAATACAGTCTTTTGCCATAGTAAGAGTCCATTCAAATTGTCCCTTTCTTAGATTCCATGTCTTGGGTATATAATTCAAAAGGATATTTTCCTCTGCAAATTTGCGATTGTTCTGTACAGTCATACTGTATGGTCATACTGTTTTTTTCTTCCCCTAAACTGCTTCATTACTCTCAAATGGGATATAATTCTTGCAAAATAAGTTAATACATTTCCAAAAGTGCAGAAATAACAATAACATTAACGCATAATTGGAGGGATTTAGTTTATTATTAAAGTAGATAGTTTCCACCCCCACCCCCAAAACAAACCACATTCAAACGAAATGGCAGTCAACTCTACCATTAGAAGATAGATGGGGGAATATGGGAAGCTTTCCCCCCCCTTGCTTACGATGTTTTTAAGCTTTAAGAAAAGTTACTGGAGCAAGAATAGTAAAAGCAACACTAGTTAAGGACTGCAATATGGCAAGAGGAAGGGTTGTCATTCGGAGGCATCTGCCTTGCATGCTGAACGTCCTGAGTTCAATTCCTGGCACCTCTGGGTAGCACTGAGAGAAAACCCTGTTCAGAAATCGGGAGAGATGCTTCCAGTCAGTGCAGACAGCATTGAACTAGATGGACCAGAGATTTGGATCAGTATAAGAAAGCCTCCTGTGACAGGGAAGGTGGCATACCTGAGTGGTTAGAGTATCTGCTTTGCATGCAGAAGGTCCCAGGTTCAATCCCCAATCTCCCAGGTAGGGCTGGGAGAGAGTTCCTGCCTGAAACTCTGGAGTGCTGCTGCCAGTCAGTGTAGGTAATGCTGAGCTAGATGGACCAGAGGTCTTCCTCAGCATAAGGCAGCTTTCTGTGTTCCTATGTCTCCAGGGAACAGCCACAGCCTACCCTGGTGTCTACAGGTAAGGCTGGGACAGACTCCTTATCTGAAACCCTGGAAAGCTACTGCCAGTCAGTGCTGACAATTCTGGACTAGATGGACCAAAAGTCGGATGTCATACAAGGCAACTGATAGACCTTATGAATTTGTCTAATCCCCTTTGGAAGCCATCCCAGATTGGCAGCTGTCACTACGGCCACCTGATATGAAGTCCAATTAGATCATGGGTCCATCTAGCTCAATATTGTCTACACTGACTGGCAGCAGCTCTTCAGCATTTCACACAGGGAGCCTCTCCCAGCTCAAGCTGGACATGCCGGGGATTGAACCTGGGATGTTCTTGCATGCAAAACAGTTTGCCCTACCTCTGAGCCACAACCTTTCCTCAATTCTGTACTTTTAAGGGTGTGAAGCGGAGCAGCTTTGGCAGCTGCCCACCAATCCTGCATTGGAGGGGGTTGGACTAGATGACCCTTGGGGGTCCCTTCCAACACTCTACAAGTCCATGCTTCTGTGCCAGCTTCAGCACAGATTCAAACACTGCTTGGCAGGTTCCCTGTTGCCACCAAAGGGTCATTACCGAAGGGTCAATCCTGTGTCTGTTTACCATGCCCCGTTGAACACATGGAGACCAGTGCTTGAGTAAACATCATCATCATCATCATCATATTATTATTATTATTATTATTATTATTATTATTATTATTTGACTTTATATACTGCCCTATACCCGGAGGTCTCAGGGCGGTTCAAAAAAAAGATCACAACATAAAGGTGTGTAATGAAGGCACCAGGCAAACTTCCCTGGGGAGAGCATTCCACAGACGGGGAGCCACTGCAGAGAAGGCCCCGTTCTCGTGTTGCAACCCTTCAGACCTCTCGAGGAGGAGGCACACGAAGGAGGGCCTTGGAAGATGATCTCAGGGTCCATGTAGGGGTTCATATGGAAAGATGTGGTCCTTGAGGTATTGCGGTCCTGAGCTGTTTAAGGCTTTATAGGTCAAAACCAGCACTTTGAATTGGGCCCGGAAACTAATTGGTAGCCAGTGTAGTCGGACCAGGATCGGTGTAACATGCTCAAACCGTCTTGCTCCGGTGAGCAACATGGCCGCTGAATTCTGCACTAGCTGAAGTTTCTGAACCATCTTCAGAGGCAGCCCTACATTGCAGTAATCTAAGCTTGAAGGTACCAGAGCATAGACAACAGTAGTTAGGCTATCCCTGTCAAGAGGCATGTTATGTGTCTACTACGGTAAGAAGTAAGCCCCATGGACATCAGTGGGACTTATTCCCAAGTTAGTGCGTAAGTGCGTACAGAGTTGCAGGCTTAGCCTTCTTTCTTGCCTCTGTGATATAGGACCATAGGGAGCTGTTTTATACTGAATTGGACTGTTGGTCCAGCTAGCTCAGCGTTGTCTGCACTGACTGGCAGCTGCTTTCCAGGGTTTCAGGCAGGACTTGTAGCTGGAGACGCCAAGGACAGAACCTGGGACTTTCTGCTTGCAAAGCAAGAGGTTTCTCAGCAGCTATTAATAAAGATAAAAAATCTCTTTATCAAATGCATCTCGAACCCATCTTTCAGGGCACGAATGTGGGTTTTGATGTAACTCTAAGGCACACCATGGCTTAGCTTCGGGTACAATAGCAAACAGGGAACCAGGAGGAGTGTTTGCTCATTTGTGTGAAACTATGGTTTGGCTTTATGTATAAGCCGTTTGCGGTTTGTTATGGACACTGGGAATTGTTGCGCCAGCGGAAGGGGGGCAGTAAATGGATTGGGACCAGCAAACTTGGGGGAGCACCTTACCCCATATCTATGCATCCACTCGACAGTTTGCACCTGCAAAACTGGCACAGTTCCAGATGCCACATTCCAGATGCCACTCGATTGATCTCTGAGTGTGGCAGCAGCTATACTTTGGAACTCCCTGCCTCTTGACATCAAGCAGGTGTCTTTGGTGCACCCTTTTTCAGAGCCCGCTTAAAACCTTTCCGTTTAGGCAAAGCCTGTCCAGACATACAGATGTCAACATGTCGACTGTTCCTTTTCATTCTCTTTAAATGTTTTTAACTGGGGTTTTTTTTATTGATAATTTTAATACTTCTCATAAAACCCTTAGGGGTTTTACCATAGTCGAAAATGGTGTATATAAAAATCTTTTTTTAAAATGAATAAGATTTGCAAATACAATAAACAAAACATCAAACTAAAATACACCACATGACTGCTTTTAATGATGTGTTGTTTTAAACTAAAATAATACAACTAAACTACAGTTCCCAGGACTTTGGAGGGAAAGCCACATGCTTTAAATGTGTGTTCCGAATGTGACTACTGTATATCAGTCTCAGCATTTGAGTTGTTTTTCAAAGTAGTTCTGTTTTTAAGGACAGGATCTGAACCCAGATCTTGGGTTGGCGGGGGGGGGGGGGAACAGGGCTTGTGTGCCGTCACACACAGAGACAAACACACAGAGACACACACTCTTGCGTTCTCCCGCCAAGCCAGCTAGCTAAGTAGAAAACTGCTGTGAGTCGGGCTTGTGGCATTTTGCTGTTTCCATGGATGTAGTGACATCTCCTTGAGTTGCTTGCTTCAAGAGTCTAGCTAACAAGATTTCAGGGGAGGAGGAAACAAAGGATTCCTCTTCAAAGCAGAGATCGGCAACATGCGGCCCTCCGGTGAATTTCAAAAGGCCCCTGCCTGTGCGACTAGCTGGCTCAGGCCTCTGGTAACCTGCAGGAAGCCTCTGTAAAGGAGTTGCTGGGAGCTGCCAACAGGGATAGTGGCTGTTGCTTGTGGGCTTCCCGGGGTGGGAGGGGTGGGCGGGTCTGCTTGGCCACTGTGAGAACAGGATGCTGAATTAGATGGAGGCACCCCCCCCCCCCGCTTTGGCCTGATTCAGCAGGGCTTTTACTGGACAGAAGGTGAGGTGGAGAAAGAAGGGTGTGTCGGAGGCAAAGGGGAAGAGAGAGAGAAAAGGGGTGTCAGAAAGAGTGGGAGTGAGGCAGGGTTGCCAACTGGAATAAAATATGGTCCCAGGTAAGCACCGCCCTGCATAATTGATCACATGACAGCGTGTACACACCATTTGAATGGCAATGCCTATCCACTTTGGGGTGGGGGCAGCCCCTTCAAATATTTTACCGGGGGTGGGGGGGTGGGCAAAGGGATCCAGGGCCAGATTTAGGTTTGATGAGGCCCTAAGCTACTGAAGGTAATGGTGCCCTTTATATGTCCGGTCCATGCAGAATGTAGGCACACTATACAGTATATAGAAACGAGCAAACCAGCGATATTTTAGGGAGCAGGCTAGCAGGCAGGGCCCATGACTTACATCATAGGAGCCTACACAACACAAAACACGGTTGCTGTATGTAGGTTTTGTTTTATTTGTTTTTTATCTTATATTTTGGAAATGTACATCCAGTTTTTATTTCCCTTTAATTTTGGGGGGGGGCGTAAGAGAGTGGGGACCTAAGCTATAGCTTGTTTAGCTTATACGTAAATCTGGCAACCTTGGCTCCTAAGAGTTGGCTCCTCTTGGGATAGGGAGAGAGAGAAAGAGAAGAACAGGATGAAAGGGGTGTCACAGAGAGGGGGAGAGAGGGAAGGGGGGTGTCAGAGAGACAGAATGTGTCAGGTGAGAGTGAGTGAGAAAGAAAGAAAGAAAGAAAGAAAGAAAGAAAGAAAGAAAGAAAGAAAGAAAGAAAGAAAGAAAGAAAGAAAGTGGTAGTAGTCCACTTTTGGCTCTGCCCACTTCTGGCCACTGTCCCATTCGCTGTGGGTCTGCATTCCCCTAACAGAATACCACTGAGGAAATCAACTCTCAACAAGAGAGGGGGGAAATTGGGTTTCCCACTGCTGCTTTAAAGGACCAACCATTGAAATGGCACCAGCTCCCTAGAACAGGGGTTCCCAACAAAATTTTCTCGAGGACCCCTCATCGAGCCGCTATTGTGACAAGGACCCCCATTAATTCCTAATCCTAAAATTAAAAAGTGAGAGCCAAATTAAGAGTCTTTTTATATTTTATATTTATACGTTTTTTACAGTTACGATTTAGGTTCAATGGACACTGACAAGATCGGTTCGAGAGTCACTGACTTACTTGCTTGAACATCAAATGCATTATCTTCCTCTTCATCTGTAGGCCTTTGTCGTTTTAACGAACCACTTTTTAACCAATGGTCCATTTTTAACTACGCGAACTGTAGCTTCCGCGAAAAACAACGCTTTGTTTACAAACACTACTGTTTTGCAAAGAGGCAGCGCGCGCCAGGGAGGAGGGAGGGGAATGGAGAAGACAGGGTACCTGCGCAGTAGCGCACAAATGAAGCCAACGCGCGCAAAGCATCTTGGGGAGGTGAGCGTTAGTAGAATGCGCGCGCTGCCTCTTTGCAAAACAGTAGTGTTTGTAAAGCGCCACCTAACGGCATACAGCAGAACTACTGCCTCTATCTAATTCTAGTTTTGCGCTAGACTCTGCTCTTGCAGGAAGCGGCCAAAACAAAAAATCTGTTATCATACAAAATATATTTAATATATTTTTTATTCTAATAGCATCTTGCGGACCCCTCTGGCATAGCTCACGGACCCCTGGGGGTCCCCGGACCACCTGTTGGGAACCACTGCCCTAGAACAGCCAAACACTCGAGATGTTCTTTTGTAGTGGCAAAGAAACAGCATTGCCAAGGCAGGGAGTCCCTGGTTCAAATATTGCAACTACCACAAGCCTGCTGGGATCCTGGGGCAAAATGTCCCTCTCAACCTCAGCCCAGCCCCCTCCTCCTTTCAATATGGGGAAATAATGACACCCGCTAACATGACTGGGATGTTGCGAGGACTGCAACCAGAAAATGCAAATATGTATTCGCAGTATGATTGGGTTGTATATCCAACATTCATCTTATTCAGAGGGTAATGAACTCAGCTCACTTCAGTCCATTGTTTCCAGTGGGTCTACTCTGAGTAGGCCTTAGTTGGATATTATTATTATTATTATTATTATTATTATTATTATTATTATTATTATTATTTTCTAAGCTACAATCCTCTTTTAGAGCCGCGATCTTGCCTAACCCCTTAGAGTTCAGGAGGCTGAATTAAGTTACTATTATTAGTTATCAAGTTACAATCCAGGCTGATATTAATCTATAAATAATAGAGGGGGCGGAGAGGTTGGCCATAATGATATGTTGCGCTGCGATGGCAGCCGATGAGAACTCAGCCATGCATGCGGCAGCAAGGCTGGGAAGAGAGGGGCATTTTGCATTTCTCCGATTTGTAGCTCCTTAGCTTCTGGGTGACTTGCGCTGAATTTAAAAACAAAGAAAGAAAAACTGCAGGAATGGAAACCTCCAGAGATGAGAAAACACCAGAGATGAATGGCAGAATTAAGCATTTAAAGCTGCAGCTTCAGGTCCAGCATAAGAACATCAGAAGAGGCTGCTGGATCAGGCCAATGGCCCATCTAGTCCAGCATCCTGTTCTCACAGTGGCCAACCAATTGCCTGTGGAAAGCCCGTAAGCAGGATTCAAACACAGGAGCCCTCTCTCCTCCTGTGCTTTCCAGCAACTGGTCTTTAGAAGCATAGTAACTGTATCCAACTGTGGAGGCAGAGCACAGGCGTCATGAGTAGTAGCCATTGATAGCCGAGAGGCATTTGTCTAATCCTCTTTTAATGCTGTCTAGGTTGGTGGGTATAGGACCCAGGTGGCGCTGTGGGTTAAACCACTGAGCCTAGGGCTTGCTGATCAGAAGGTCAGTGGTTCGAATCCCTGTGACGGGGTGAGCTCCTGTTGCTCGGTCCCAGCTCCTGCCAACCTACCGGTAGCAGTTCGAAAGAACGTCAAAATGCAAGTAGATAAATAGGAACCGCTACAGCGGGAAGGTAAACGGCGTTTCCGTGTGCTGCTCTGGTTCGCCAGAAGTGGCTTTGTCATGCTGGCCACATGACCTGGAAGCTATACGCCGGCTCCCTCGGCCAATAATGCGAGATGAGCGCGCAACCCCAGAGTCGGTCACGACTGGACCTGATGATCAGGGGTCCCTTTACCTTTACCTAGGTTGGTGGGCATCATTGCCACTTGTGGGAGCCAGTTCCATAGTTTAACTACGGAGAAAGACTTCCTTTTATGTGTCCCGAATCTTCCAACATTCAGCTTAATTGGACGTCCACGAGTTCTAGTGTTATGAGGGAGGGAGAAATGGTTTTCTCTCATCTATTCCCCACCCCCATGCAGCACTTAATTTTATAAGCCTCTGCCATGTCACTTCTTGCTCACCTTAAAAAGTCCCCCAAATGCTGCACCTTTTCTCATTCAGGAGTCTTTCCATCCCTCGATTGCTTTGGTTGCCCTTTTCCAAACCTTTTCCAACTCCGTTTTGAGGCGAGGCGACCAGAACTGTAATATCGTATTGGCCTGAATATAAGCCTCACTTCCCCCCTCCAAAAAAAATTCCGACCATGAAAAATTAAAGTGTGGCTTATATTCGCGACCTTATGGTATGCAGCCAGGAGCGTGGGGCAAACAGCACAAGGAGAGCGGCAAAGCAGCGCCGGCCCCATGCGTAATCCCCTGTCCTCTCCCCCAAGGCCTAGAAGGGAGAGAGTGAGGAAGGGGAAAGGCCTCCAGGAACGCACAGCTCTCCCCCCCCAGGTATGCAGCCTGGAGCAGCGAGGAAGGGAGTGGGTTTTATTCAGGTATTTTTTCTTTTTTTCACTCCAATTTTAAAGGTGCGGCTTATATTTGCGTGCTTATACCCTGCCCATATGGCCAGGTCTCCCCAGCCACTCTGGGCGGCTCCCAACAGAATATTAAGAACACGATAAAACACCAAACATTAAAAACTTCCCGAAACAGGGCTGCCTTCAGATGTCTTCTAAAAGCCAGATAGTTGTTTATTTCCTTGACATCTGATGGGGGGGGGCATTCCACAGGGCGGGTGCCGCCACCGAGAAGACCCTCTTATCTGGTTCCCTGTAACCTCATTTCTCGCAGTGAGGGAACCGCCAGAAGGCCCTCGGCGCTGGACCTCAGTGTCTGGGCCAAACGATGGGGGTGGAGACGCTCCTTCAGGTATACTGAGGCCATTTAGGGCTTTAAATGTCAGCCCCAATACTTTGAATTGTGCTTGGAAACGTACTGGGAGCCAATGTAGGTCTTTCAAGACCGGTGTTATATGGTCTCGGCAGCCACTGCCAGTCACCAATTTAGCTGCCGTGTTCTAGATTAGATGTAGTTTCCGGTTCGCCTTCAAAGGTAGCCCCACGTAGAGCGCGTTGCAGTAATCCAAGCGGGAGATAACTAGAGCATGCACCACTCTGGCGAGACAGTCTGCGGCAGGTAGGGTCTCAGCCTGCGTACCAGATGCAGCGGGAGATAACTAGAGCTGTACACACAGTATTCCAAATGTGGCTGCACTGCAGATCTGTATAAAGACATTATGATACTGGCAGTTTTATTTTCAACATCCCGGGTCCAAAATGAGTGGGTCTTCCGGGTTGCTCGATCCTGTGGAATCGCCTTCCCTCTGCCCTGTGTCAAGTACCGGTAGCAACCAGCAGTTGCGTCAGACACTTATCTATTTGGCTTGGACTTTTCATGACCCATAAGATTAGGCTCTGATTTATATGCGCAAATCCTCTGAATTCATTCTTTTTATTTGCTTTTATGCTCTTTTATTGACTCTACGGCTGTATTTGCGCGTTAACGGATATTGGTTCTTTGCATTGTACAGAGCACATGCTGCTTAGAGGGGTTTTCAAACTTATGAAGTGGTTTAGAAAGACTTTTTAAATAAATAAACGGCCGCTAGCCATGGTGGCTGTTGTTCTGCCTGCACGGCCTGCTGGAAGCAGTGATGCTTCTGAATAGCAGCTGTTGGAAACCGCAGGAGGGGAGTGTGGCCTTGTGCTCAGCTGCTACTTGAGCATCTGCTTGGCCACTGTGAGAACAGGATGCTGGACTAGATGGGCCATTGGCCTGATCCAGCAGAGCTCTGCTTATGCTCTTGAATCCATCTGTCCCTTCGATCTCTCTGCCCACCAGCTTAGGGGCATAGTGTGGAGGGGCAGGGCCAACGGGTACACAATTTTGAGGGGCCGCAAACCAGGAACCCTCACACAGCTGCTGGCTTCCACAGAGATGCTTTTAAAATATTTTATATATGCTTTTCAGTTTCATACATTTCAATCAATTTACAATCACTTTAACATTTCAAAACTTGCCTCCCTTCCCCCTCTTTCTACGGTTCCTTAAATTTATTTTGTAATATTTTCTGCGTATCCAAATTCACTTAATTTGCTTCTTTGTTCGTCTCCTTTAAATATATACTCTTATAAAACTGCAGGCTATTACAATAATCCTGCCAATGTTCTTACCTGTTTACAGTTTGCTTGTAAATATTCAATAAACCGTTTCCACTCTTTTATAAAAAAAACTTTGTTACCTTGATTTCTTATTTTTCCAGTAAGTTTCACCATTTCTGCATATCCCACAAGTTTTTGTAGCCATTCTTCTTTTGCTGGGACTTCTTCTCATAGGGACTGGGGCTCCCGGATTGTTTTCCCACCCGAAGGTTGCCCAGAATGGAATGCGACCCTTAGGCTAAAAAAGACCCCCTCCCTCAAATTCCTGCTCTCCTCTGTAGGTAAATCCCATCAGGATTTTAAGTGGGCACCAGTACTACTGCCACCCATGGCTATTGGGGCATTTTCGAAACCAGTGATGCCCCCAACCAGCAATTTATTATTATTATTATTATTTATTATTTGCATTGGTGTGGGGGGAGTTTAATTCTCATCCATGTTTCTGCTTTGCTCTCTCCCAAAGGTCTGGCACCAGTGACCCTTATTGCATCATCAAGGTTGACAACGAGGTCGTGGCAAGGTAAGCAGAGGCCGAGAGGACTGGAACGCCCACATCTCTCCAGTTTTAAAGATTTCCCAGATTTAGAGATTTCCCCCAAAACGTCCATAAACACTGCCAGCTTTCCTCATAGGAGAGTTGTTCCCTCCATCCCCTTGACAATTTGGGTTGCCCTTTTCTGAATCATTGAACTCAGTATCTCAAGCCTCAGGATCAGAAATATTCGTGGAAGAGGATTGGGGTTATTCACGGCAGCAAAATAGTACCTCCATGTTCGAAGGCAGTATAGCTCTTACATGCCACACGCTGGGCACAAATAGCAGGCTTCCCAGAAATATCTGGCTGGTCATTGTTGGTTTTATTAGAGGACTGCACTATAGGAAATTTTGGTTCAGATGTTCTTAGGACTCTTCTTGTTCTAAGATTTATCCAGGCTTTGTCGAAGACACATCCCACTTAAACCCTGAGCCGAAAATTAAACTCCTTTCCATGGGGATTAACAAAAACAAGGGGCTGTCCTGGGCAATTCAGCCAGATCTGGTGCCTGGTTGCCAACAGAAAGATTCAGATGTGCCGTTAAAAGGTGAGCGCTAAAATCCACAAGGAATGTTAATCCGCCACGAGGTTTTCCGCAGCTTAGTGTTGGCCCTTCTGGTTTGAGAGCAGGAGGCCAGGAATCTCAGTTGGGCTTATTGCTTATGTTATTTTAAGGCCTCTTTGGACCTGCACATAGCTAGGGGAGCAGGTAGCACTTCAAGGGAGACTAGATAACGTTGTCTGCAGGGAGACTAGATAACATTGCATCAAAGCAAGGGTTATCCCCAGTACTATTTTTCTAGAAAAAGAAAGGCTGGCAATCTCCTTGTTCACTTTTAATGTCAATGGCACCCACCTGAGAGGTGCTGGAACTGAGTTCCAGCTGAAAAAAAACCCTTGTTATCCCACCTAAAATGAGCCTGCTGTATCAGGCTGATGGCCCATCTAGATTTTGTTAGCTCTGTTTGCAGTGAGTTTAGATGATGTTGGCCATTTAGCAAGGCTTCCTCCTGGTTCGTGGGCAGGGAGGTTAGCAGACCCTCCAAGTGTCCCTGTTTTCCAGGGACACCCCAGATTTAAAGAAGCCTCCCCATTTCTGACTTGATCCCGGAATGTCCTGCTTTTCCTTAGGACGTCCCTATTTTCATTGGAGAAATGTTGGAGGGTATGGAGTTATCCGACTCACCGAGCCGTCTGAAGGCAGCCCTGGATAGGGAAGGTTTTTTTATTATAAAAAATATGTTTCATTATGTTTTTATATATTTTGTAAGCTGCCCAGAGTGGCTGGGGCAACCCAGTAAGATGTGTGGGGTATAACTAGTAAAATTATCATTATGGATTAGGTCCACAGGGGTCAGCAAACTTTTTCAGCAGGGGGCCAGTCCACGGTCCCTCAGGCCTTGTGGGAAGCCGGACTATATTTTGAAGGGAAAAAAATGAACAAATTCCTATGCCCCACAAATAACCCAGAGATTCATTTTAAATAAAGGACACATTCTACTCATGTAAAAACACCAGGCAGGGCCCACAAATAACCCAGAGATGCATTGAAAATAAAAGGACACATTCTACTCATGTAAAAACATGCCAATTCCTGGACCGTCCGCGGGCCGGATTTAGAAGGCGATTGGGCAGCATCTGGCCCCCGGGCCTTAGTTTGGTAACCCCTGGATTAGGACGTCCCTATTTTCATTGGAGAAATGTTAGCATGATTGACAGCTTGTCAGCCATTTGACATTGCCTGGTGGCCAGAGGTATTAAGGAACCCTGTGCTTGTCTTCCTGGCAAGAGCCTCAGAGAGCCTCAGGCTGTCTGATCCCTCCAGTCTTGACACACCCTTCTCATCTTATCCCTCCTCAAATATTTGATCAGGAGCAAACTGACAACATTATAAGTGGCTTGAAGACAGAGGAACATAGCTCTGTAAAGATTTGTTCCTTAGGATGGTGAACGATTAACCAGGCTGGGAAGAGGCAGTGACTCCGGGAGGCTGCTGTCCCTGGCTGTGCTGGGGGGGGGGGAGAGACAAAAGGACATACAAACAGAAGAATAAGAGAAAACCAAGGTGGTGCAGTGGTTAGAGTATTGGACTAGGACGACCTGGGAGACCAGGGTTCGAATCCCCACTCAGCCATGAAGTTCACTGGGTGTGACCTTGAGTCAATCACTGCCTCTCAGCCTAACCTACCTCACAGGGCAGTTGTGGGGATTAAAAGAGCTCCTTAGAGAAAAGGTGGGATATAAATTCAATCAATCAATCAATCAATCAATAGCCTACTGGATCAGGCCAATGGCCCAGCTAGTCCAGCATGCTCTTCTCATAGCCACTGATGGGCTTCTGCTCTGCAAATTTGTCCAGTCCTCTTTCAAAGTCATCCAAGTTGGTGGTCATCACTGCCTCCTGTGGGAGGGAGTTCCATAAGTTAACGATGTGTTGCATAGAAGTTGAGAAGCACCAATGTTCCTTCTGGGCAGACTCCTGACTTGACCTCCCTCTCCAACAAAGTGTTCCCTGGTTAGCTCTAAAAATAAGTGAATAAGAACGAGGGGAAACATGGGAAATTACAAACAGATGATCTGGCAATGCTTCCTGTATACAATTAGGTGTATAAAATGACACACGGCGTGGATAAAATGGACATAGGGAGAAGGTTTTTCTCCCACTGTTAGAATACTAGAACTTTGGGGCCACCCTAAATGTTGAAAGATACAGGACAGACCTGCTCCACACAGCGCATAGCTAAACTACGGAACTTGTACCCACACAAGGTGTAGCGATTGGCCTCCAACTCGGATGCCTTTAGAAGAGGATTGGACCATTTCGTGGAGGAAGAGGCTGTCTGTGGTTACTAGCCGCTGCGACTATGTTCTCCACCCACTGTTGGAGGCAGTATGCATCTGAATACCAGTTGGTAGGAATTATAGGCGAGGAGAGAATTGTTGAGCTCAGGTGCCATTTGCAGGCTTCCTATTAAAGCACCTGGTTGGCCACTGTGAGAACAGGATGCTGGACTCGATGGGTCCCCTTTGACATGATCCAGCAGAGCTCTTCTTTGGCGCATGGTTTTAGCGCTGTTTTGCTGTGTTTTTGCTGTATAAGCCGTCCCAGACTCTGTGATCATCATTTGATGCCCTTCTTTGTGCGCCTCCTCCACGTGAGGTCCAGATGTCAGCAACACAAGAACAGGGCTTCTCTGTAGTGGCTCCCTGTTTGTGGAATGCTCTCCCCAGGGAGGTTCGCCTGGCACCTTTCCTTATATAATTCTAATCACCAGGTAAAAACCTTCCTCTTCAACCAGGCCTTTGGCTGATTCATATTCTACCGCCTGTCTGTGGGGGTGGGTATTGTTTTGCTGTTTTGTTTTTCTTATTTACAGCGGGTGGCGCTGTGGGTTAAACGACAGAGCCTAGGGCTTGCCGATCAGAAGGTCGGCAGTTCGAATCCCCGCGACGGGGTGAGCTCCCGTTGCTTGGTCCCTGCTCCTGCCAACCTAGCAGTTCGAAAGCACGTCATAGTGCAAGTAGATAAATAGGTACCGCTCCAGCGGGAAGGTAAACAGCATTTCCGTGCGCTGCTCTGGTTCGCCAGAAAGCAGCTTAGTCATGCTGGCCACATGACCCGGAAGCTGTATGCTGGCTCCCTCAGCCAGTAAAGCAAGATGCGCACCGCAACCCCAGAGTCATCCACGATTGGACCTAATGGTCAGGGGTCCCTTTACCTTTACCTATTCTGTGAACTGCCCTGTGAATGGCAGTCCCCTTCTTCTTCTTCTTCTTCTTCTTCTTCTTCTTCTTCTTCTTCTTCTTCTTCTTCTTCTTCTTCTATCACTTGTAGCCGAGTAAGATTGTCCCCCATAAACACAGTTTTAACAGTGAGTCTGTACCGTAAGTGACTGTGGAGGCCAATTCCACAGGATCCACACATCCTTCCACAGTGAAAGGGCAGTATATAAATCTTATATACACATTTTGCGCATAGGCTTTATGTATATCATTCTGGGCTCTCTTGAGGAAGGTTGATTAATTAATAACAGCAACAAATGAAATAATAATAATCACTCACCCTTCACCCCAAGGTCCCAGGGTGTGTTACAACATTAGATCACAAGATTAAAAATAACCTGCAGCCACAAAAATAAAGTGGGTACATACATATAAATATCAGGCATGGGCGAACTTTAGCCCTCCTGATGTTGCTGAACTACAACTCCCATCAGCCCCAGCAAACATGGCCAGTGGTCTGGGATGATGGGAGTTACGAGTTCTGCAACCTCTGGAGGGACAAACGTCCCCCACGCTATATATACACCTGAGTTTCTGACACCTCAAAAGACTGCCACGCATCCAGTGTTGACCTCTTCTTTGCTTCCTCTCTGCAGAACTGCCACAGTGTGGAAGAACCTCAACCCTTTCTGGGGGGAGGAATATACTCTGCACCTTCCAATGGGGTTCCACAACCTCTCCTTCTATGTTCTGGACGAAGACACCATTGGGTAAGTAGGGGAATGGGCACCAGAGAAGGTGGGCTGTAATGGGACGTGTATGCAGAAGACCATTGTATTTTGAGGAGGTAGGACCCAGTAGTGATGTATGGAAGTGAGAGCTGGACCATGAAGAAGGCTGATCGCCGAAGAATTGATGCTTTTGAATGCTTTTGAATTATGGTGCTGGAGGAGACTCCTGAGAGTCCCATGGACTGCAAGAAGATCAAACCTATCTATTCTGAAGGAAATCAGCCCGGAGTGCTCACTGGAAGGACAGATCCTGAAGCTGACGCTCCAATACTTTGGCCACCTCATGAGAAGAGAAGACTCCCTGGAAAAGACCCTGATGCTGGGAAAGATTGAGGGCACAAGGAGAAGGGGATGACAGAGGATGAGATGGTTGGACAGTGTTTTCGAAGCTACGTTCATGAGTTTGACGAAGGCAGTGGAAGACAGGAGTGCCTGGCGCACTCTGGTCCATGGGGTCACGAAGAGTTGGACACGACTAAACGACTAAACAGCTTAAACTGAATGGCATGAAATGACTCAAATTTTTTCCCATTCCTGCGCAATACCTTACTGGATTTTAAGGCCCAGGACACAAGACTGACCGCCAGGCCATGAGGTTATTCTCTTCTTGCATTATCTTGTAAGCATAACTGTTTCTGTGTCAATGGAGATGACACAGACGCGTGTTCTGGGAAGGGGGGACTTGTTGTTTGGAGGATAATCCTATTGTGTAAGATGGAAGTTGTGCTGCTTAGTTAATATTTGCAGCCTGAACCTGCAGAAAACTTGAAGAGCTCTCATTTTGGGTAGCAAATTTGAAAGCCAGTGTGGTGCGGTAGTTAGGTCAGACTAGGAATTTTTTTTGTGGGGGGGAAACAAATCTTTACTTAAGCCATGAAGCTCACTGGGTGACCTTGGGCTGGGTGTTGTCTCTCCGCCTGACCCACCTCACAGGAGGGGGAGAGCCATATCTGCCAACCCTGAGCTCCTTGGAGAGAAAGGTGAGATATAATTACAATAAACAAGCAAACAAACAATAAAATCGGTTGCTAAATGTAGCTCACGTGAAACCCCCCCCCCAAGAACCGGAATGGTTTAACTCTGATTAACTTAGTGCAAGGGCCACATTCCACTTGGGGGAAACCTTCTTGGGGCCACATGCTGGTGGTGGGCGGGGCCAGTGCGAAAAGTGGGCGGGACCGCAAAATTTACCTTTGTATAGTAGGCTACTTTCTTGCCACACTCACCTGCCCCTCTCTGTCCTCCACCCAGGCAGGCAAGTATCATTGTCAAGAGTTTGAGGACACATTTCTGGCTAGGCAAAAATGCACAAGGGCAGGGCGATGCTGGTCCGATGGGGGGCGTGGCTAGGGATTGGGTGTAGCCTACATAGAGTCCTTGGAGGCTATGTCTAGCCAGCATGACTAGTAGCCGCTGGTAGCTTTCCTGATCCACCAAGGTTCCCGTCAGCCCAGCGAGGCAATGGCTCAGGTGAGACTGCACAAGCTAAGGATGTTAGCTGGTGTTGATCAGGAACAGGGAAGGTTCAGGACCCTGGACAGTACTGCAGGTTCTGGCTCAAGGATTTATTCTCCAGTCAAGTTGTGTGTACGGTACACAGAAGTACATTTGCTGGAGTGAAGGGTAACATACGAAATGCATTATATTGGGGGTGGGGTGTTGACCATTTCTGTTTGCTTTGAAACCAATGCAAGAACCATTAAACAATATTATGGGAAGTTTGGTTGCAAAAAAGGAGAAATAGCACATCTAAATGAGAACAATGGGGGAAATTTGCATGAAAGTGCTGGTGAATTTTCATTGAAACCTTAAAAAAATTAAATTGCACACTGATGCAGAAATGCAAAGAACTGGATTTAAGGTTGGCGAAATGAAAAATGGACAGAACCCCCAAACTGACTGATTAACCCACCCCTGCTGTGGTGGATCTGGGGGCGAGACCGGGAGCTGCCTACCTTGACATCCTTCAAACGCTCTTGGATGGGCTCAATGGGATACAAAGCTTTCTCTGGAGTGGAGACCCTCTGCCTTCATCTGCTTCTACAGGGCTTTGCGATGCTCTTGAGAGAATTGGCTTTTTCCTGTGGGCCGCCTCCTGGAGAAGAAGATGTATTGCATGAGAAGGTTACTAGGAACAGGTGAATCCACCTGTTTCCTCCCAACACCTGCTTTGAGTTCGTCTTTTCAAAAGCCTTGTTTCCGCGACAAAAATCTGCATTTCCCCTCCCCATTGGGCAGTATCCAGATAACTTGTTTGGTCGGCGCTAGGATTTAACCTTGCACAATGGAACTTTCCCCATTTTCCTCCCCGCCCCCCATAGGCCCTTTACACCTCTCCTAGGGGTTCCCTCTGTGGGGCAGATCTGGGGAAGGCATACAAGGGGAAGTTCCATTCTGCAGACATGAATTTTTCCACTGGTGGGATGAGGTACGTAGCACTACAGTGGATACAACACATTATTTTTGAATGTATTCCCCCCACAACCAAAAAAGAGAGAGGCATTTTTGTATGTTAAACCTCTCCCCCCCCCATTTTTAGATATGAGTGTCTGCGTAGGATATATCTATCTGCCCGATATTGCATTGCAGATTTCAGAGGAGTGCAAAGATGGAAGGGTAACCGTTCCACTCTGCAAATTAGTCTGGGAAGGGCAAGTGATTTGCTTAAAAATCAGGGTTGCACAAACTCCGCAACAACCCTGCGAGGTAAGAGAAGAGGTTAATATAGCCATGTTCAAATATATAAAAGGATGTCATATAGAGGAGGGTGAAAGGTTGTTTTCTGCTGCTCCAGAGAAGCGGACACGGAGCAATGGATTCAAACTACAAGAAAGAAGCTTCCACCTAAACATTAGGAAGAACTTCCTGACAGTAAGAGCTGTTCAGCAGTGGAATTTGCTGCCAAGGAGTGTGGTGGAGTCTCCTTCTTTGGAGGTCTTTAAGCAGAGGCTTGACAGCCATATGTCAAGAATGCTTTGATGGTGTTTCCTGCTTGGCAGGGGGTTGGACTGGATGGCCCTTGTGGTCTCTTCCAAATCTATGATTCTATGATTCTAAGGCAGCTTCCCGTGCTCCTCTTTCAGTCCTGTCTTGTACCATTTCTGTTCTTTGTCTCCTTGCAGGCATGATGATGCCATTGGCAAAATCTCCCTCACCAAAGACTTCATCTCGTCTCACTCTCGGGGTAGGTGGCGGCGGTGGGCACCCTAGTGGGAAGGGTGACCAATGGCTGCGGGGGTGGGGGGCGGGGGCAGGAAACCTACCATCCAGCTGCTTCCCATTCCAAAATTGCTAGCTTGAGGAGGCCTGACTCAGGATCTCAAGCTCCTCTGCTTGAGAAGCTCTGGGGTCCCCTATAATTTCAATGTTCTGGGGCTGAGTGTCAGTGCTTATGTAAGCGAAACTGCACCAGCAAGCTCAGGGGAGTACAAATAAATAAATAAAATTCCCTTTCTCAAAACACCCAAAAAAGGAGTGAATGTGTTCAGTGGCTAGCACAGAATCCTAGCTGATCATTTGGAAGGGGGGAGATGAACTGAAGGAGGGCATAGTGACTGGAACAGTGAACAGCAGCATTCTACACCGTAACATTTTGTTGCAGCTCCCTCTTGTGTAGATGCTTAAAGGAGCAGCGGTCAGAACTGGATCGGGCGGAATCACAATAAAAAAATTAATAGTGCAGGGGTGGGGAACCATTTTTGCTCCTTATCTGTACCCAACCCCCCATAGGCCAACTTTGACAGGTGGGCGGGACAGCCCACCTGTCCGTTACAGATATGGTGTGAGATGATTGGCAAGCGGATTGTCCAACCCACCTGTCAAAATCCTTTGTGCAACAGTGTTAGAAACAACAATGTTAAAAAGCAGGTTCCATTAGGGCAGGCTGGGATTAAGTCGAGGTTCTCCTGTTCCCAGGTGTGTCGCCCCCCCCCCAAAAAATGGAAGTTACTGCAGTAGAGCAGTTCTGCCTACAACCAAGTACCCCTTAATGTTAAAAGTGGAGTGATGCTTTTTGACTGGAGAGACTAGCTTTTGCTTGGGACAATCTATAAACGGAAGTTCCTAGAGTGTGATCAGTGGGACACCCCCACCACCACGGTCTGAATGCTTCATCCAGGCCAGGGCACCCTCAGCAACGACATCGGCATCTAGCACCAAATGTTGCAGCTTTGTAAACAACAGATAAACAGCGATGTGATTTTTAAAAGACACCTGAAGGCAGCCCTGTTCAGGGAAGTTTTTATATGTGTGATGTTGTATTGTGTTTCCTACTATTTTTTGTTGGGAGCTGCCCAGAGGGGCTGGGGCATCCCAGTCAGATGGGCGGCAAGCAAGCAAGCAAGCAAGCAAACAAACAAACAAACAAACATTGTTGTCAACAAACAAACAAGCAGTTGTTGTTGTTAACAGAAAAATCCCTAAACTATCTGCCAAAACCGTCAACAATTTTCATATGGAAAGGTCCTTCTGCAAACTTCTGCTGTGTTTCCCAATCTCTCTCTCTCTTCCTCCAATGCAGGAATTGACAGCTGGATCAACCTGAGCCCTGTGGATCCCAACGAGGAGGTGCAGGGGGAGATCTCGGTGGAGCTTCAGGTGGTGGAGGAATCCCACAAGAGGGTGCTGTGTTGCCATGTCATTGAAGCCAGGTAGAAGAAGGGTTTGCTCTCTGTGTGTCCTCCTCCCCCCCTCTCCTTTCTACCTCAAGAGTGCATCTCAAGGCAAAGCAAAGAGGTTGAGGGAATGTTCTTTCATGTGTGGTGGACTTGGAAAAGGGTAAAAGAGTTTTGGGAAATGATCCATAATTAATTGGGGGGGAAATGTTTAAAAGTACTTTCCAAACAACAGCAGCAACAACAACAACAACAAAAAATTGGGGATAATTCAGACTGAAATTCCCAGATGTCAAAAAAGGTTATTTATGTATGCTACTACTTGCGGCCTGTGTTTTGCTAGCCCCAAAATGGAAAACGAGCGAGGTCCCAACTAAAGAAGAGTGGCAATTTAAGTTGACAGAATATGTCAACTTAACAAGTAGAATAAGAGAACAAGAAGAACATATGTTTAGAGAAGAAGAGAAAACGTTTATTGAATATATGGGAAGTAACTGTTTGGAGCTAAAAACGCTTAAGATAAATTCAACAGTGTAAATAAGTTTTGATGGATGTAATACTGGAATACTGAATGGTATAGTTTCTGTAAAATATGCAGGGACTTATGATATGTAAAATGAACCATGGAAAGAGAAGAAGGGAAGTCATTGATATCTTAAGGATGTAAAAATGAGTACTTTAAATTGTAAAATAGAAAACACACACACACTCTCTCTATATATATACACAGTGGTACCTCGACTTACGAAGGCGATCTGTTCCGCGGTGCTCTTCGAAAGTCAAATCCTCCGGAAGTCGAAGCGTCTATTTTGCGCATGCGCAAAGCACGATTTTGCGGCTTTGCGTGTGCACAACTTCTGCGAATGGGCAGAATGCACATGCGGCGAAAATACTTCCGGGTTAGCGGAGTTCGGAAATCGGAACCTTCGGAAGTTGAGGCATTCGTATGTCGAGGTACCGGTGTGTGTGTGTGTGTGTGTGTGTGTGTGTGTGTGTGTGTGTGTGTGTGTGTATGAGTGCACTGGGGATTATTTTCTGGATATATACCCTTCACAGGCCCTGTGTCATGTCCTCCTTGAGAGCGACTGCTTGCATGGAAGGCCTCTGTTGTCACATCCACACCTTACATTTAAACTAAGCCCTATTATACTTCAGAGAGCGCCTTCCTCAATATCAATCATCTTGTACCCTATGACTGGCAGATGAAGCCCTGTTGGTGCTGCCTGCTTGCTGCTGACCCACGGCAGGGCCTTCTCAGTGGGGGCTCCTCACTTGTGGAATGTCCTCTTTAGCAAGCTGCACCCTGTCTCCATCCTTCCTAACACTCAGGATGGATTTGAATACATTCCTGTCGGCCCAGGTTATTTGGTGGCTGAAGAGTATCGTTCCTGGTCACCCCGAGTTCACGGGGTGGAAGGCAACTAAAACTGCTGTTTAGAATGCTTTTGGCTTCAATTTAAACTGTGCCTCTGTTTCCCTCCCTTAGCTCAAGGTGGCATGAATGGTTCTCTCCCTCTTCATTTAAACCCCACAACAACCCTGTGAGGTAGGGTTAGGCTGAGAGACAGTGATCACCCAGTGAGCTTCATGGCTCAGTAGGAATTTGAACAGTCATGACATCTCTCCAAAGAAACCTGAGGGAACAGTAGCTTGCCCTTCACAGAGCTACGGTTCCCAGGATATTTTGGGTGGGGGTGGGGGTGGGGAACATGCAAAAATGTTACCGGTAACTTGCTTGTGCATTTTGAAATGAATATATAACTTTAACTTAGTGGTATACTGGATGCAACCCAAAAGCAACAGATTTGGAAAATGTCTGGGGGGCTGTTGTGGAACATCTTTTTTTTTTGATGATATATGCTAGATTTTTAAAAATTAAAAAGTTGAAAAGCTAGAAGAGTGCTCGGAGGTGTGCACTTTCCTCACTTCCCCCTCTCCCAGTGAGAAAAAGAAAGGTGGCTGTAAAAAAAAGGTGTTGTGGCTGCTGAAAGCGAGTGCGAATCTTCCTGCACTCTTGGCTGCCTCCCAATCCATTAGAAAGTGAGATAATTAACACCTTATGAATAATCATAATAAAAATGAACACTGGGGCTGTGAAAAGATTTGGCAGGAGTGGAGGGGTGGGTGGGTGGTGGGTTGAGGGACAGCTCACATTTATCTTGATTTTTTTATTTATTTATTTAAAAAATGTTGTCTAGGGTGAATTTTCTTTTCGGGTGAGGCTTTTGATTTTCTGTGACAAAATGCTTCTTTCAGATATTTAGCCAGGATGGATATTTATCTGGGATGGATAACAAAATGGTAGCCCTTGTGGTGGTTTGTGCCATTTTAGAAGGTTTTGCTTTTCGAGTCAAGGTGCTAGTCCTCAGGAAGATGCAGCGAGGTCCCAGTTTTGATGTTCACAAATGGCAAGCCCCAGGCCTGGGGGGGCCAAATGCAGCTCTCCCCACTTTTCTCTGCCTGGCCCTCAGGAGTCTCTCCAGGGCTACTTCCACCCCATACATTTAAACCACTGAGCTATGGATTCGAACCCTGGTCTCTCGTGTCTTGGACCAGCACTCTAACCGCTACACCACATACAGTACTAAATAAGTGCAAGAGATACTATTCTGGATGAGATTGCTACCTTTCTCTCAATACTCCGCTTTGCAAGTGTGATGCTGCTGAAGGGTTCAGTGCGTAGGAACTGAGAGGGTTAGGGAAAAGGAACGGGTGGTCGGAGACCATGAAAAACCATCCTTCTCTCCTGGATGCTCAACTGGGAACCTAGGCAACCGATTAGCCAATAGGAAATGGGTGGATCATAGGGGTGACTGGGAAAAGGAATGGAATGAGTGGCTGCAGTCAAGGCATAAGGGACTGGCAGTGGTGTGAGTGTAATAGCATCATAAGTCCTGTTGCCAAAAGACATCTCTGTTTCATTTTGAACTGACACGGTCCTCAGAATGCAGGTACAGGGAATACTTCTTTGCAAAGCGAAATGACTCCTGCACTGGAAGGAAGCCTCTTGCCTGAGTTCTAGGTGTGTTTGGCACAGGTTGGAGTTGGTCAGTGGTGAAGGGGAATGGCACTCTGTACATGCTCAGGGGGAAGAAATTTTGTGGCAATTTTTGCATACTCAGACAACCACTGGGGTGGTTTTGCCCCCTTACCTTGCCAATATCTTCTCCACTTCTGCAAATCTTGAGGTTCCCCCAAATCTGTTGATACCTTACTCTGGTTTCTCAGTAGCCCTGTTTTGGCTACGTAGCCATCATCACTCAGCACCCGAGTTCGAGTTCGCTGTTAGAAGACAGCCACACACACACACACCTAAGGCTGAAATGAACCCTCCGCTGCCAGGAAAGGCCTTCCTTTGTCAACCTCGGCAGCGAGCCCCCTTTAAAAAGTTTTTGTTTTGTTGATGAAGCTGCATATCATTTTTGTTAAATTAAAAATAAAGAAATAAAACCCTATTGAAATATGCTTCCTGATATCCGTCTGCCATCTTCCTCCACATAGAGACCTCGCTCCGCGGGACACCTCTGGCACCTCAGACCCCTTTGCCCGTGTCCTGTGGAATGGGCAGGTCCTCGAAACAGCTGTAAGTATAGCCCCTGATGCGTTTGAAGTGTCAGAACCGAGCTGTATGGTAGGATTTGAATCCAAGACCTGGGGAATAAGAACTGGAGTCAATAGCCCAGAGAGGCTATTGTGTCCCAGGGAAAGTCTGAGTCTGAACAGGAAGTGAGGACTGGGGAATCGTATCCATTTTCAGTTTCTCTCTCATTTTTCCTGTCTTAGTTCTTCATGTTTTTGCATTAGCTTGTGTGTAGAAGTTTTGTTTTTTTCAACTCTCATGAAAATTCACCAGCATATTAGTATGAATTTCTCCTGATATACACATTTTTTGGTGCAATTTTGCCCAATGCATTGCACACACATTTTTTTGCAAAGTAATTTCCCATAATATAAATGAATTTCATGGAGATGGATGCAGCTGGATCCACTATTTTCTGTGCACATACCTATGCAAATGATTTGGGGTGCTCCAAAAAAAATTTCGGGGTGTCTTCAGCTGCGTTTTCCATCGTGTTCCACTGTACATAACATAACTTGCACACCTTTCTCTTGAAACTGAAGCTCCTTGTGTTTCCAAATGCTTAGCTTTGGAACAGGCAGAACAACTCCTCCTTGGTCTTCTTCCGGAGCCCCTTATCCAGAACAACCCTAGAAGCCAATCCTCAGTGACTGACTGTCTTCCTTTAATTCTGATTGGCTCCCATCAGCACAAAAGGTGAGAAGAAGGCTTCTTCTCAAAGGCTCAAACAAGGCCCCCTTTTGTGCTGATTGGGTGACTATAAGATGCTGGAGACAGGCACCCTGCTGGAATCAGGGCTGGCCCTACGGCCAAGCTGGGTGGCGCAGGGCACCACGGCGCCAGCCTGCCAGAGTGGCGTCGCAAGCTGCACCCACGGCAACTGCGCTGTGCCTGCCCGCCTGCCGCGCTGGGAAACGGGGCGGGGGGCGCCGAAGGGATCCGTCGCACCACGGTGCCAGGGGCGCTTAAGACAGCCCTGGCTGGAATCCTGGTGCAGAAATACTAACAGGTCTTTGACATGCACATCCTCTAGGAACAGGGTCCCCCCCCCACCTCTTTTCTCTTAACGACAACCCTGTGAGGTAGGTTAGCCTGAAAGATAGCAGCTGGCCCAGGATCACCCAATGAGCTTTATTAGTTGAGTGGAGGATTTGAACTCTGGTCTCCAAGATCCTAGTCTGGCAATCTAACCGCTACGCCGCAAGCTGACTCACTCCACGTGGCTGTGCACATACGGGCGTGTGTCTCACCGTGGGCAAGGCGGCAGGAGTGATCGTGGGGGTGTTTAAACACAGTTTGCTCTTAAACGGGTGTCAGGGGACCTCCCTACAGGGGACCTCCCCCCATCTGTTGACCAGCTCTTCGCCCAGTGAGAGCAGCAGCTTATGGAGGTGGCAAGGCTCAGTGATTTTGGAGAGCCTTTGTGCCTCCTTGACCAAGAGGTGGAGGGGAACAGGCAGCCCCTTCCGGTGCCCGAATTAAGGCGCGGCACTAAACATAAGGTCGGGAGGAGGCGTTTCGGGGTGCCCAAACTCTTATGCTGGTCACGCAACAGGAAACGTCCACTCCCGGATTCTGCAAGTGACTAGGAGGTCATGTTTTCTGCTATCTCTGCACTGTAAATACTATGCACAACAAAACCTTTAGAGACAAGCACGGACTTGGGCGTCCTTACTCGAGAGTAGCCGCAAGAACACCATTACAACGGGGCATCTGTCCACTTGCGTTTATGCATTCTTCTGCCTCCGCAGATCATCAAGAAAACTCGCTTCCCACGCTGGGATGAGCTGCTCGAGTTTGTCCTGGAGGAGGGGACCGCTGGTGAAACCCCGCTGATCGTAGAAGTGTGGGATTGGGACATGGTGGGCAAGAATGACTTCCTGGGACGGGTGAGTGGTGGGCACAGGAGGCTGGCCTGGCCTGGGTCCCTCTTATGCAAGCTCTGAGGTGTGGGAATGTGAATAGTAGGAGGGGAGATATTGATTAAATATTATCCTTCCTCAGGCACGCTACTGAGCTAGTAGCACAGCACATTCCCTTGCACATTGCTGGAAGCTAGTTGATGGATTCGTAAGAATCATTTGAGTTGAGCAATCCGGTCTGACTTGTCCAGATTGGATTGTTCCTGGTAAAATTCCCCTTTATTTCCCTCTTAAAAACAACAATGACACAACAGTCATCTTTTTTAAAGTAATGGTAAAGTTTACTTACATTCAGTTCACAGTATGGTCCTGAAGGCAGCCTTTAATCTTGTACAGTGGTACCTCTGGTTACAAACTGAATATGTTCCGGAAGTCTATTCTTAATCTGAAACCGTTCTTAACCTGAGATACCACTTTAGCTCATGGGGTCTCCCGCCACCGTACAATTTCTGTTCTCATCCTGAGGTAAAGTTCTTAACCTGAGGTGCTACTTCCAGGTTAGCGGCGTCTCTTACCCGAAGTGTTTGTAACCTGAGGTACCACTGTAGTTACAGGTACTTTCTACCTTGTGTCTTCCATCCTCTGTAAGGATGAGCCATGTGCTGCTGGCTAAGAGCCAGCAGAAGAATCCAAAAGGAAAAATGGAATAAGGCGAAAAGAGGAAGATGTCTGCGTGACTAGCCCTTTTTTTAGGGTCTGCCAGGGTCACGCCCACCTACCTGGTCACACGCAGGGGGAGGATGCTCCAGACCAGGTGTGACAGGAAGTCCTCCAAGCTGGAGCAACATTTCCCCATGTGTCCACTCTGGGCAAACAGGAAATGTTGTATTTGACTGCTTCAGTGATGTTACATCTCACATGAGGGGTTGCGGCTGCTGCTTTGACAGGGGTCAAAGAATTGTAGAGTTGGAAGGGACTCTAAGGCTCATCTGGTTTAACCCCTGCAATGCAAGAATAGGCAGCTGTCCCTTACGGGGATCAAACCTGCAACCTTGGCATTATCAGCACCATGCTCGGACCAACTGAGCTATCTAGGGTCGAACTATAACTTGAGGAACTAAATCGGGCATGGGGAAGATATTAGGCTTGAGGTCCACATTCCTTTCTGTGCAACCTCCTGGGGGCCACCTACAAGCGGTGGGCGGGGCCAGAGGCAAAGGTGGGCAGAGCAAGACATGTGAAGTTTACCTTTGCACAGGAGGGTAGTTTCTGTTGGCATAACACCACAGGCATCTGGGCTGGCGAGCCCCTCACCTCTGTTCTACGGTGTAGCCAGCTGGAACACGATCCAGGCTCTCGGAACCTGGACACGTCATCTGCAGAGTTCATCCAGCGCTAGCGTGGTTTGCAGCAGATAAGACACAGAGAGAAGTTCTTGCATATTTACAAGCGTTTATTACGGAGCATCTCAGAAGCAAGACCAAACGTGTCTTTCTTCCTCAGCATAGCAAGAGCAAGTAAGGCACTACAAGAGCACAACAAACAGAAGTCTACATCATGTGACACATTCAACATCCTCTTCCAAGCCTGTCCCTTCTTAAGGTGGAACAGAATCTACAGTGGTACCCCTACTTACGAATTTAAATGCGTTCCGAACACACATTCGTAAGTAGAAAAAAATTGTAAGTCGAATCCCATAGGAATGCATTGGGAGAAAAATTTGTAAGTCGAAGCAACCCTATCTAAAAATTCGTGAGTAGAAAAAATCCTATCTAAACCGCATCCAAGATGGCGGACGGAGCTCCGTTCGTAAGTAGAAACATTCGTAAGTAGAGTTATTCGTAAGTAGAGGTATCACTGTACTATCAAATCCTAACAGTTTCTACACAGGCTCATACACATCTCACTGCCCTCCATCCCTGCAAGCAAGAGGCACATTCCAGCCTTTAGCCCTACCTGAATTAACCCTCGAGTGGCAAACAGAATGATCCCTGCTGTTGCACTTCCAGCACTCCTCTACCTCTGCACTGACCTGTCACTTTCTCTGATCCATGCAGGTTGAGTTCCCGTTGGATGCCTTGCAGAAGGCCCCTCCCAAAGGCTGGTACCGCCTGCTGCCTTTCACCAGCACAGAGGGAGACGCAGGGTAAATGTGGGAGCTCTTCTGGCCTTCTTGGGTCATAGTATTGCCGTGGAATTCTATTCAGTATTGATCCAGAGTAGATTCCCAATGTATAGTTAGCAGAGTAAAAACTTAAATCATCCCTGGCCACACACCCCAAGCGACCTGATTGGCTGCCTGGCAACCTGATGTGGCCGGGGTCTCCCCGGGAGTGACACGGGACGCCGCCCCGCCCCAATGCTGAGGGGAGTGGCTAGGAGCCCAGACCACAACCCAGCCCCACCCGGAAGTGGACCCGATACTCCCAAAAAATAGACCAGATTTCATCCAGCAGAGCTTGAAGGCAAATGAGCATAATGGTCACAAATCCAATTCATTCAGGATAGGCACAGTCCATAAGAAATCCAGTTTCAGCTGACTTAACTTAAACTTACAATGACTTATAATAAGTCCAAACCTTAACACTAAGCATACTATGTACAGAATGCCACACCAGAAGGAAAGAAAGATAGATAGAAGGAAAGAGAGATAGAGAGTGTTGTGACGTGGGGTTTGTGATTTCAGCTCTCTTGACATAATATGCTGGAGACAGTTCTCTAGTAACACTTCTTTATTGAAGCAAACAAGACTGGGCTTTGAGGAGAGGAAAGCTACATTTATAGGGACAGGGGACTAGCTAGAAAGGAATACATTTTGGAGGGAACAATATCAGGCAATCACAGTGCTGCCTTTTGGAGGAAACCAATAAGACAGAGGATCCAAATACAGCAGCTTAAATGAACCAAATAGTAGCTGTACCTTCTGGAACCAAAAGGCAGTTACTTTACCCTAATGCAAATACAGACAATACTAATAGAGATATAAAATCCTTTGACTCAATACGCAACAGAGAGATACTTTTATAGAGTAGTGCACATTACCTTGACAGAAAGAGATAACAGAACCAGTTTAAGGCAGCTGTACTCAGCTTCTCTGAAGGAATAACCCAGGCATCATGAACCTTCTGCTTGCTTCTTTCACACAGAGAAGCTTCCACCCAGAAGCTTCTCGAATTAAGTAGAATAGGAAAGACCTCTACACATCAGATCAATACTTTCTGTACTAAGACATGCAAACTGACAAGTATGTCAGGACTCGGCGTGGCCAGGTGCCCAGGGGATCGGGTTTGGGGTCTACTGACAAGTTGTCAGGCTGAGGGGCCAGAGGTGAACAGCAGGATCTCGGGTGGGCAGAAGTTGAGCTGTGGTACTCAGGGCTCAGGGGGAGCATCGTAGTCCAAGGTGGATGGGAGCTCACCTGGCTGGCCACTGTGAGAACAGGATGGTGAAATAGATGGACCCACCTTAGAGTTGTGGTTGTAATTGGTTTTAAGCTGCTTTTAATATTGTGTTTTTAAAAATTAAATTTATTTTCAACTGCTTCCCAATGTTGCGTTTTTAAATCTAAATTTATTTTCGCTTTCAATGTTGCGTTTTAAAATTTAAATGCATTTATTTTGTTTATAAAGTTATTTAAATACCGCTATATCGTTTTTTTTAAAAAAAAATGTCAAAGCCGTTTACAACGATATCTCTGTACAGTGGGGCCTCGACTTACGAATTCAATCAGTTCCGAAGGCACCTTCGTAGGTCGAAAAATTCGTAAGCCGAAAAGCGCCATTGGAAACGGAACAATTCGTAAGTCGAAGCAACCCCATCTAAAAATTCGTAAGTCGAAAAAACCCTATCTAAAACCGCCGCAGTTTCCGTTCGGATGTTGAGAAATTCGTAAGCGTGCGGCCATTTGCCCCACTCGCAAGTTGAAAAATTCAGATGTCGAGTCGTTCGTACCATTGTATATTAAAAACGCATACAAATTTGAAACCACAGGCAATCAGCTAACCGTTATGGAAAGATGGCTTCCTAATTGCCTGCGTAGGCCTGGCGGCACAGGGGGGGGGGAATTCCGCAGGCGTACAAAATTTGGCACAGAAGGAGCCTGCTCGATCCCTATTGGCAGGATATTCCACACGGCTGGGTTGTTGCCACTAAAAGCTCGACTTCTTGTTGCTGCCAAATGAGCCTCACCCACAGATGAGTTAGACTTCCCCTAAGGTAAAGGTAAAGGTAAAGGTAAAGGTAAAGGGGACCCCTGACCATTAGGGGCTGGGACCAAGCAACGGGAGCTCACCCCGTTGCAGGGATTCGAACCGCCGACCTTCTGATCAGCAAGCCCTAGGCTCTGTGGTTTAACCACAGTGCCACCTGGGTACCCTGACCCTAAGTTGCCCAGGGCTCTGTAAATTGCTCAGGGTGGGTTTTCTTTGCTGGTGAGCAGCCAGTGCAGATAATTTAACAAGGGTGGGGTAGGGGAGCTGGAAAATAATGCCAATATATTTCAATAATGCCAGTGCGCCCCTTTGTTTTCAGATAGTACATGGGTAGACGAGTTTAAAGAACAAGGGACACAAATTTTCACAGCCCTCTAGCGTCTACAGCGGCTCGTTTACCAAAAGTCATGTATTTCGCGTGAACTCCGGAAGTGTATAATCGATTCTGATCAATCTAAGCCTCCTGGTGTAGATTGTGCTCTCTGCTTGCAGGGGGAAGCTGGGGGCGCTGAGACTGCGGGTGCGACTCGCCGAGGATCGGATCCTGCCCTCCCGATACTACCAGCCACTCATAGACCTCCTGGTGGAGTCTGTCATGTGCCCAGCAGAGGTGGGCACTTGGTGGTTTACCCTCATTTTTTGTGCATGAGAGAGATACGGGGTTAAAAAGAGGCACAGTCAAGGCAGGTGGAATAAATAGGTGCAAAGGTGGGGGGGTTGGGTTGTTCCACTGGAGGAAATTTGGGGGGGGGGTTGTCACTTGACATCTCCACCATCTGGAGGTGGAGATCCTTGGACCTTGAAATGATTTCACACGCTACCAACACACCCTGTAGAATTCTACCGTATTTTATCTGCACAATCAGAATGAATTTCAGGAACCGAAAAGTCTTATTGAAAAATACGACTTTCAAGCTGTGTGACCCCCAGACAGCAACTAGTCATTCATACCCTCCAACAATTTTCCTATGAAAATAGGGATATCCTATTCAACAACAACAACAACAACACTCTGTTTGACTGGGTTGCCGCAGCTACTCTGAGCGGCTTCCAACGTATATAAAAACATAATAAAACATTAAACGTTAAGAAACTTCCCTATGCAGGGCTGCCTTCAGATATCTTCTAAAGGTTGTATAATTACTTATCTCTTTGGCTCAGGGGTTGCATTTGGTGGTGGTGGTGGTGCTGCTGCTGATAATTTATTTATACTCCGCCCACTCTGGCTCCCAACAGAATATTAAAAACACAATGAAACATCAAACATGAAAAACATCCCTAAATAGGGTTGCCTTCAGATGTCTTCTAAAAGTCAGATAGTTGTTTATTTCCTTGACATCTAATGGGAGAGCATTCCACAGGGTGGGCGCCACCACCGAGAAGGCCCTCTGCCTGGTTCCCTGTAATTTCACTTCTAGTTGTGAGGGAACTGTCAGAAGGCCCTCAGAGGTGGACCTAAATGTCCAGGCTGAACGATGGGGGTGAAAACGCTCCTTCAGGTATACTGGGCTGAGGCCGTTTAGGGCTTTAAAGGTCAGCACCAACACTTTGACTTGTGCTTGGAAACGTACTGGGAACCAATGTAGGTCTTTCAGGACTTGTGTTATATAGTCTCAGTGGCCACTCCCTGACTGTATCCCTGGTTTAAAAAGCCATTTGGGCCTAACTTATATATCTGAATTTCTACCATTGCAGGCATGTGGCCCTTGGAAGGTTGCAAATAAGCAAATGTGGCCCTCGGGCTGAAAAAAGGTCCCCCACACCTGTTTTAAATACATACACACACATATATATGTATGCCATTTGCAGATGTTCTGCTTCACTACAGGAGAAGGAGGATGTCACACCCTTAGCCCTGCTGGAGGAGGTCTGCTCGTTGGAGAGTCGCCAGGACGTAGCCACCAAATTAGTCAAGATCTTCCTTGGCCAAGGCTTGGTGGTGCCTTTCTTGGACTATGTGAACCTCCGTGAGGTTTCGAGAACTGGTAAGTAGTTCCTTCATATGTCACGTTGTGTGTCTGTGCGCCGTTTGAGGTTGGTTGCCCAGGATTGTGGCAGCAGGACCAGGTGGGCGCCTAGGGCTGGGTGTGAGCCCTGCAATTCCACAGCAAAAAGAGAGAATCTGGGTTTCTGAAAACCTTGGCTTTCATTCTTCGATACGAGCAAGTTTCTAGCCCTTAAGGTTGCAGAGCGCGACGCTTGGAAGCAGCAATTCTGGGGGTCGTACCTAAAGAGTTCGGTTTGGGACCCGGACCCGGAGCAGACTGCTTCTGCGGAGTTGGCCAGTGGGCAGGATAGCAGATGGCGTGAGAAAAATCCGACGCATTAATGTAGGGGAGCCAGCGTCATTCGCAGGTAGATTTTCTCACTCGTGGTGCTAATTGGAAGCGGGGCTGGCAAACCCTCTCTGTGTTCTTTCAGCGGATCCAAACACCCTCTTCCGTTCCAACTCCTTGGCTTCTAAATCCATGGAACAGTTCATGAAGGTGAGTAAATAGCAGAGGAGGAACCAGCAGGTGGGTATTGCTGGGTTCCATCTCCCTCCCTCCCCCCTCTGCACTCTGTGTGTGAGTTTGTGTGAAACAGAAGGGGCTGTCCCTGAGTTGCTGGGGTGGTGCTAAATAAACAAATCTGCAACATGTGCCACATTTACATGGGGTTTGGTTTCGGGTGCGAATGATGCCATTTTGAGGGGGGGGAGGCGGGGGGGGGGCAAAACACCTGCCATGAAATGAGATGAACCACCCTTTGCAGCGGAAAGAAAAAGAAAATATTTTCACAGCAAACAGGACAAACCCCCTTTTCTCTTCTTTTTTTTTGGCCAGCACTTGCTGAAAGGAAAAGGGAGAAGTGTCGGCGGTGTGTTGCGTTGCACAAATCAGCGTGTATTTAGACACACACACACACACACACACACACACACACACACACACACACACCCCTAGCCTTTCCCCCCAGTCTGGGATTCAAGGCATCTTTCCCATTAAAAAAAAGAACAAGCAAATATATCTCCCTCTCATTACAATGTAATTATAATAATAGAATACCATATTTTTCTGTCTATAAGATGTCTCCATGAATAAGAAGACCCTTATTTTTTTTAAATCCAGAATGAAGAAAACAATATTTTAGGGTTACCTAAACCTAAAACAGAAGTGAAAATCTGAACGATCAGCGGTGAGCTTTCTTGGGGCGATTGCTGCAACCCCCTGATCGCCCCACCAAATGCACACTCCGGCCCACTCAAGTCCAAATCCAGGACATTTGCTATATATATATATATATATATATATATATATATATATATATATATATATCCTCCCAGATGCCTGTGTTCCATGTATAAGACGACCCCCAATTTTTGATTAAATTCTAAGGGGGGGGGAACCCTCGGCTTATACATGGAAAAATACGGTAATCATAGAATTGTAGAGTTCCCATGGCAAGTGAAGGGGAACCTCTGACTATGCCCTGGGAACTGCAGTTCCTATGGCAAAAGATGTGGGATCTTTGACTATTAATAACAAAAGAAATCTCTGCATTCTTTGGGGTAAACCATGTGAGTTAACATGTAGAGTTAAACAGAAAGATTGTTTTCTGCTGCTCCAGAGAAGCGGACACGGAACAATGGATTCAAACTACAAGAAAGAAGATTCCACCTAGACATTAGGAAGAACTTCCTGACAGTAAGAGCTGTTCGGCAGTGGAATTTGCTACCAAGGAGTGTGGTGGAGTCTCCTTCTTTGGAGGTCTTTAAGCAGAGGCTTGAAAGCCATATGTCAACAATGCTTTTTTTTTCAAATATATTTTTATTAATTTTCCAATTAAAACCAATTATATCACATTCATTATTTCAAATTATACACATATATATATCAATCAAACCGAATGTTATGCCAAATCGTCTAAAGAATTTTTTATTTGGGTTCCCATGCTTCAAGAAATTGGGGATTCCTCGCAACCGTCCACTGCCGTCTTTTTTCTAAAGTTCAAATCGTCCTCCAAGTTCATAATAATCCAGGTCTTCCCCTTACAGTCACATAGATGTTTTCCACTTTCAACCGATTGTTTCCCAGCTGCTGAGATAAATATCAAACAAGGTTTCACAAATGTTCTTTCTCCTGTGTGGGTTAATCAGTCCAGCCTCCCCATAAATCTTCTTAGTCTGGAGCTCCCTGTTGCGTCGAAGCAGCGCCATCTTAAAAAGCTCAAATCACTTTCGTTTTCTCTCATAGCCATGAAGATTAACGATCTTTATAAAATTTACAGCTTTTCCAGGCAGAAGACCCAAACATCAAACCATAAACTCTTGGTAAATTAATGGATCTCCTTGCCCTATAGCTGAACTTAGCTGAACTTAGCTTCAGGTCACTGCTCCAATTCAAAGTGCGTCACAGCTCATAAATCCTCCGAACGCGTCCAGGACTCCTTCCGTCCGACTAGGGGGGGGGGGCTTTTCTCACCGGCAACTCCACATCTTTAAAAAATATGCTCAGTAACAACAGTTTATAAAGTTCAACTCACACAGTCTTTTGCTTCTCTTTACTCCAAACAAGCCAGGACATCGCGTCTGGGAAGGTATGAAGTAACTCATATGAAGAAAAATAAAAAAAACTCAATTCCCTTATCGCTCCGTCCCCATCAATCCTTCTTCCAGATGATATACAGCCTTTGACTCCTCTCCCTCAGCAGCATAGATTTCTCAGCAGTAAACAGCGCTTCTTCCCCTCCTTCTGAAGTATGTCCATAGATTTAAGCCTAATTATCTTCTTTAACCATGGAAATCCCCGCCATGCAGATTAGCGTCCGGGAGTCCTGGCCCTCGTAAGTGCTTTTCAGCCCAAGCTCCCCCCACTCCATAAACAGTCGGAGTGGGTCAGGGGGCATCGCGGGCCAGCGGCCCCTCTCCGTAACCCCCGGAGAGGGTAGGGGGTTGCCATTTACTCCCCTAGCAACCGCCAAATTCCTTACGAAGGTCAGAGGGATGGAAAACAGGTCCGCCATTCCTGCCGGCGGAAACCGGAACCATATGTCAACAATGCTTTGATGCTGTTTCCTGCTTGGCAGGGGGTTGGACTGGATGGCCCTTGTGGTCTCTTCCAACTCTATGATTCTATGTATATCCAGTATACAAGTTTGCATATACCCTTTGAACATTTCAGCACCAATGAGAAGTTTTTAGTCATTTTTTTCTTTCCACCTGGATGTGAGTTTTGGAAAACGTATTCCCCCCCCCCTTTCTTCTTTCCCACCTAATCCTAACTCTCTGTGACGCATCAGGTGGTCGGGATGCCTTACCTCCACGAGGTGCTGAAGGCCATCATCAACCGAATCTTCGAGGAGAAGAAGTACGTGGAGTTGGATCCCTGCAAGATTGAGCCAAGCCGAACCAGGTAAGGGGAAGAGGGGAGCTGAGGTGTGTTTTGCAAAGGGCAGAAAAGGAAAAGCGGCTGGGAGGGAGGAGGAAAGGAACTCAGGTACTAGTTCTCAGCTCAAGGATTCCTTGAGAGGGACAGCTGGAATGGGAAGAGTTCGGGGAGAGGAGGAGTGGGAAGAGCACATCATTGTGACATTCAGAACAAGACTGTAGGAGAGGCGAGGCCGTCTGCTGAGAAATGGGGGGGGGGGGGGTAGGGTGCCAAACGTGGCGAGAAAATGATTAAAAAACAGTGGTGCGTCGGTACGCGTGTCATTCGCAGGTGGCAGTTTTTTCCTCACCCAACAGTGCTAATTAAAGCAGAAGCAAGAGAGCTTGCCTGGCAGGTGATTTATGACTCCAAAAATAATGTTGTGGGTTGGAGGGGGGGGGGGCTGTTAGGGCTGCATGCCTGAGACCCTTCTAATTCCTGCATGCAGCAAGGGTTCAATGGTTGAATGAGCCATAATGGTCCCTTAAGTATGGGCCGTTAAGGTAACAAAGGAAGTGGCTCTGTGCTAGAAATCAAAGGGTGCCCCCCTCCCAGCTGTTAGAAGGTCAAATGCCAGAAATGAGTTGTGGGTGAGAGATGGCTAGAAGCTAGAGGCAGGCCGCGCAGCTGAGAGACAAAGCCATGCCTCATTTCTGCTGGGATGCAAGGCTGTGGTTACGGGAGAAGCAATATCTTCTTGGGGTGTTTATGCTGTGAGCCCTTCCATCGTAGGCTCAGGTTGTATATAGAATCTTAGTGTTGGAAGGGACCCAAGGGTCATCTAGTCCAGTGTTTCCCAACCAGTGTGCCTCCAGATGTTTTGGGACTACAACTCCCATCATCCCTAGCTAGCAAGACCAGTGGTCAGGAATGATGGGAGTTGTAGTCCCAAAACATCTGGAGGCACACTGGTTGGGAAACACTGATCTAGTCCAACCCGCTGCATTGCAGGGATCTCAGCTAAAACATCCATGACAGATGGCCATCCAACCTCTGCTGAAAAACCTCCAAGGAAGGCGAGTCCATAATCTCCCAAGGGAGACTCTTCCACTGACAAACAGCTCTTACTGTCATAAAGTTTTTCCGTATGTTTAGTTAGAATCTTCTTTTTTGGAACTTGAAGCCATTGGTTTGAGTCCTACCCTCCAGAGCAGGAGAAAACAAGCTTGTTCCCTCTTCCATGTGACAACCCTTGAGATAATTGAAGATGGCTATCATATCTCCTCTCAGCCTCCTCTTTTCCAGGCTAAACATACCCAGCTCCTTCAACCCCTCATTGTAAGGCTTGGTTTCCAGCCCTTGATCATCTTGGTCACCCTCCTCTGATTACGTTCCAGCTTGGCAACATCCTTCTTAAATTGTGGTGCCCAGAATTGCACACAGTATTCGAGGTGTGGTCTGACCAAGGCAAAACAGAGTGGGACGATGGTTTCCCTTGATATGGACACTATACTTCTGTTGATGCAGCCTAGAATCATGTTAGCTGTTTTGCGACTGCATCACATTGTTGATAGCCCACAAAACCCACAATCTCTACCGTCCATCATTCCCAGCAAACCAAACCCTAGGTAAGCATCAGGAACTCGTGGAATCTCGCCCGCCTCAGAGATTGGGGTGGCATGCAACAATAATTTGTCAGAATGTTGCCCACCGAGATAGCAGGGATAATTTGTTATGTATTCAGTGGTCTGAGTTTGAGTCTGGACAAAGGATTCTGAGCTCCTGTGTTCTGATTCGATACATGATATCCAATCACAGAACATTTCAGGATTTGGGCCTCTGCCATTGGCCCTTAAACTCTGAGTTATGATTCGCAGCTTGGAAGTTTAGACAGCCAATCACGTTGGGAGTGGGAGTGGCCCAGGCCTTCAGAAATGTATATAAGCAGTTGCTTTGCCCCTGTTGTCCAGTTCTGTTAGTTCAATAAAGGTTCTTGCTGTTATCACTGTGTCTTGTCTCGTGAGCACCCACCTCCACTTCACTCTTCTTATAAAAAGATTCCTTCCAGTAGCACCTTAGAGACCAACTTCAGATGCATATGAAAGCTCATACCAATGGCAAACTTAGTTGGTCTCTAAGGTGCTACTGGAAGGAATTTTTTTATTTTGTTTCGACTACGTCAGACCAGCACAGCTACCTACCTGTCACTCTTCCTATGATCTTCTCTCTGAATTTAGCTGCATTAAACATTGCAGACATTTCTGAACTGGACGACACATATATATTTAATCTTAGCCATATCGCTGAGGGTAGATACCACCGGTAATGTTTTCTCTAAATGTTGATTTGTGGGTGCTTCATACAGTTTAAGGGTTTTTGAGAAAAGTACTAAGCTACCCCCAAGCTATCCGAAAGACTATTCTCTCATACGGACCTACCCAGGCTCTGAGATCTTTGGGGAAGGCCCTTCTCTGAGTCCTGCCACCCTCACAGGCACACTTGGTGGGGAGATAGGAGAGGGCCTTCTTGGTGGCTGCTCCCAGACTTTGGAACTCCCTCCCTTGAGAAGCCAGACTGGCTCCCTTCTTGCTGTCCTTCTGCCAACAGGTGAAGACTGTTTTATTCCAACAGGCTTTTGTGAAATCACTGGCTTGCTTTAAAAAAAAAGGAAAAAAAGGACCAGCTTTTAAACAGTAGCGTGCTGTATTTTAATCAATCTGCTTTTATCTTGTTTTAATTCTATAGTTTAATTACTTTCCCCCCCAATTATCTTTTGTACGTGTTTTAGCCTTCTGTATTTTATCTGTGTTGTCTTCATTTGGGTAAGCTGCCTTGAGTCTCGGTCTGGGGGAAAGGTGGGATGTAGATAAGAACAACAACAGATAATCATGCGATAAGGCCGCTGTGGTGTGGCAAGTGTTAACAGCTGACATATTTGTACACTATGCTTGTGTTATGTGACGGACGGCAACCTCAGCCGTGCCTGCAGAAGAGCGTCATACAGACGGAGGGTATTTCTGCTGAAATGGCTAATAGGACATTAGCACTGAGGATGTGGGGCTGGCTTACGGAAAGGATTCCGGCTGCTCTAGAGATAGAAGCCTTCCTGGGAGAGATGCTCTCTGTGCAGGTTGCTAGGCAACACCATCTCCGGGATGCTGCCAGAGTGTGACATTGGCAGGGATGCTCAACGTGGATTTGCTGAGGGTCTGACTGCTGAAAAGCAGGGAAGTTTGGGTGGAACCCAGCTTGCTGAGAGGGGTTTGCAGTGGGTTAAAACAAGCCGAGTAAGGGACCATATATAGTTACAGTGGCAAGTCCAGGGACAGCCATAGCTGGTGAACCAGATGGAGCTGGTATTTTCTTACTCTGCAAACATCTCTGTGGGCGATTGCAGCAGGTAGTCTAATCTCTAGGCAAATTCACAAGCCATACACATACCAAAAAGCTGCTCCAGTGAGTGACTGAGCTCAGTTTCAATATCTTCTCTGTGTTAGGAGCTTGTAACAATCGGCAGGGGGCAGCACTGTGTGGTGGTTGAGTTATGTGGGTCAAAGGGCTCTCGTGCATGTCAACATTTTCCATTCCTCTCAGGCGGATCTCTTTCAAAAGCTCCCTGTCCGAGGCCCAGATCCGAGAAAGTAGCCTGGAAGTGCTGACGGGATACCTGGGTGACATTGTGGAGTCCATCGTGAGCTCTGCGGAGAAGTGTCCCCCCATCATGCGAGTGGCTTTCAAACAGCTGCACAAGCGAGTGGATGACCACTTCCCAGAGGCAGAGAATCAGGTGTGACATTTTCTATTCCATAACCACTCCCTCTGCCGAACAGCAAGTCTTGACGAGGTCATTTATCATCCATACTTCCAAGGAACTTTGCATTCTGCGATCCAAGCTGCTTCTACTGGGATTGGTTAAGCAACAGTTAGGGAGGTCAACAGTAGGTGGCGCTGGACCCAATGATAGGCTGATACAACTCAGGGCCCCTTCAGAAAAGTGATTCCCCGTCCCTTTGTGTTTTCTGTAAGCACATCCTTGGCCACATTCACACCATTACATTTAAAGTACAGTCGTACCTTGGTTTTTGAACAGCCTAGTTCTCAAATGTTTGGGCTCCTGAACGATCGAAACCCGGAAGTGACCTGGAAGTTCCGGTTTTTGAACGTTGTTTTGCAAGGCAAACATCTGAAGGGAATTCCACAGCTTCCGATTTGCTGCAGGAGCTTCCTGCAGCCAATCAGAAGCTGTGATTTGGAGGTCGAATGCTTTGGAAGTCGAATGGACTCCCGGAACGGATTCCGTTTGACTTCCAAGGTACGAATGTACTATGATAACATTTTAAACAGTTATGGCTTCTCCCAAAGAATTAAGGGAGCTGTAGTTTGTTAAGGGTGCTGAGATTTGTTAAGAGACCCCATTCACAGAGCTACAATTCTCAGATTAGTTCAACAATCAATCCTTCTTTGCAGGGAACCCTTCGATGCAACCCAAAGTTTAGTTTGGGTGTGTGGTGTGCTCACGGCGGGCTCTAGGTAGACTCCCGGTGGCCCGGTGTGCTAGGGCGGGGGCGCCAGAGCGATCTCCGCCCCTCAGCGCCAGGGCGCCCGACCTGCTCGAGACTGCCCTGGGTGTGCTTTAGCAATGGCTGTTTGGCAATGGAGAACTTTATATATATATATATATATATATATATATATATATATATATATATATATATATAATTGTGATCAATTCTAACTTATGGATGTGACCCACGCTGGGTGTCGTTGTTTTCCTTTCAGGATGCCAAATACATTGCCATCAGTGGGTTCCTCTTCCTCCGCTTCTTTGCTCCGGCCATCCTGACCCCCAAGTTGTTCAACCTCCGAGACCAGCATGCAGACACCCAGACCAGCCGGACCCTCCTGCTCTTGGCCAAGGTAACAGTCAGCATCCTGCTCTCACAGGGGCCAACCAGATGCCCCAATGGGAAGCCTGCAAGCAGGATCCGAGCACAAGAGCCTTTCTCCCATCCTGGGGGTTCCAGTAACTGGTACTCAGAAGCATTGCTGCCTCTGACCATCATGGTTGTTAGCCATCAACAGACCCTCCAAGTGCCCCTATTTTCCAGGGATAGTCCTGGATTTACAGAAGCCGCCCTGCTTTCTGATTCCATCCTGAAATGTCCCACTTTTCCTTAGGACAGCATTTTCATTGGAGAAATGTTGGAGGGGATGGAATAGGACATCTATTTTCATTGGAGAAATGTTGGACAGAACCTTCTACTTTCATTGGTTAAATGTTGGAAGGTATGCATCACTGCCTTATGTGGGAACAAGTTCCTTTGTTTAACTATGTACTGCGTGAAGAAAAGACTTTCTTTTCTCTCTTCTGAATCTTCCAACATTCAGCTCCGTTTGATGCCCACAAGTTCCGGTGTTACGAGAGAGGAGGGAAACCCACCCCTTGTCTCCATGCCGTGCATAATTTTATAAACCTCTATCGTGTTAAAGTCTGAGAAAGTAAGGCAGCTTTGGAGAAGCAATTAGAAAGCTGGCAAGCAGTCAAATTGGCTGGACTAAAGTTTGCCCCAGCAACCTAGAGGCCTGGCAACAGGCTGTGATTGGATGAAAGTTCCCTGAAAGTTGTTGGGGAGTTTTGAGAGAGTCTGGAGATAGTTGGTGTGTGTTAGATGAGAGAGCTGTGTATGGTAACTTGTAAATACTTTGCTTTTGGTTTTGTTCTGCTGTATATAATAAAAGCAACTGGAACTCAAGTTACTGTTCCTAAAAGTTCTGTTCCTGAACCAATGCACTGGGCTGCACAGTCTTGCAGGGTGTCTGCTGCGGGAGGATCGGCGTAAGATCCACCAAGATATCATGCCACTTCATACTTGCTTTTTATCTAAACTAAAAATTCCTAAATGCAGTGCCCTTTCTTTACATGGGAGTCTTCCCCTTGATCATTTCTGAAGACACAGCAGGCCAAGCTTTAGAGACTTTTCCCACTAGGCTTTTACGAACTGGTCCTTCCCTTCCCCTGGAGTCACCTCTTTGCCTATTTCTCTCCCCCCGCCCCCGGCAGGCAGTGCAGAGCATTGGAAACCTGGGGCTTCAGCTGGGTCACGGCAAGGAGCAATGGATGGAGCCTTTGCATCCCTTCATCCTGTCTAGCATTGGGCATGTCAAGGAGTTCCTGGACTGGCTCATCGACGTGGACTGCGAGAACGGTGAGCTCCAATGCACCGTGGGTATCCAGGAAGCTGGGACTGAGGTTAGGGGTGGGAATTTGATTCTGCTTGCATCAAATAATAAAAGTAAGAATAATGATCATACAGTGGATCTCTGTGGGAGGCACGTTCGCAACCCGCAGCATTCGCAACCCACAGCGCCGCATCTGCGCATGTGTGGGTCGTGATCCGGCGCTTCTGCGCATGCGCAAAGCGCGATTTAGTGCTTTTTCGCATGTGTGAGCGCCAAAACCCGGAAGTAACCCGTTCCAGGACTTCCAGGTTCAGCACGGTGCGCAACCCGAAAACGCACAACCTGAAGCGGTCGTAACCCGGGATATGACTGTAACAACAACAACAACAACAACAACAACAACAACAACAACAACAACAACATTATTTATACCCCGCCCATCTGGCTGGGTTTCCCCAGCCACTCTGGGCAGCTCCCAGCAAAATTAAAAGCACAATAAAATGTCAAACATTAAAAACTTCCCTAAACAGGGCTGCCTTCAGATGTCTTCTAAAAGTCAGGTACAGTGGTGCCTCGCTAGACGAATTTAATTCGTTCCACAGGTCTTTTCTTATAACGAAAAATTCGTCTAGCGAATCCCATAGGAATGCATTGAATTTTTTTTTGCCCATAGGAACGCATTAATTGAATTTCAATGCATTCCTATGGGAAACCGCGATTCGCTAGATGAATTTTTTTCGTAAAACGCATTTGTCTAGCGAGGCAACCTCCGCTAGAAAAAACCTTTCGTTAAGCGGAAATTTCGTTAAGCAGGGCATTCATTAAGCGAGGCACCACTGTACTTGTTTATTTCCTTGACATCTGATTGTAGGGTGTTCCACAGGGCAGGTGCCACTACCGAGAAGGCCCTCTGCCTGGTTCCCTGTAACCTCACTTCTTGCTGTGAGGGAACCGCCAGAAGGCCCTCGGAGCTGGACCTCAGTGTCCAGGCTGAGCGATGGGAATGGAGATGCTCCTTCAGGTATACTGGGCCGAGGCTGTTTAGGGCAGGCATCCCCAAACTTCGGCCCTCCAGATGTTTTGGACTACAATTACCATCATCCCTGACCACTGGTCCTGTTAACTAGGGATCATGGGAGTTGTAGGCCAAAACATCTGGAGGGCCGCAGTTTGGGGGTGCCTGGTTTAGGGCTTTAAAGGTCAGCACCAATAAACTACGGCTCCCGGGTTACTTTGGGGACCCCTATTCCCTTCTTAGAGGTAAAGTTGGAACAGAAAATGATGTCTTCTTCAATCTCTAGACCGGGAGCTCAGGAGTTTCAGCCAGGGGACTCCTCTCCAGCATTTGCCACCAGAGGCCACTGCCTCAATGTGCCTAATGTTAGGGCCGGCCCTGTACAATTTGCATGCATGTATATAGGAGTCTTGGGGTGGTTTTTAGCCCTGGCCAAAGCAATAACGGGAGGGATGTTCACAGGGTTCCAAGGCTTTTGCAGCATCTGAGAAGTCAGTGTGCTTTCTTTTTCTCCAGGAGCAAGTGAGAAGAAGCCCTGGACACTCTTCCACCCCTCGGCCACCATCAAGGAGGGCTACCTCAACAAGCGCAAGGCTGAGGGCCTCCACTTGGTCTCGCGGTTCACCTTCAAAAAACGCTACTTCTGGCTGAGCAACGAGAGCCTTTCGTATTCCAAATCTCCGGAGTGGCAGGTGGGCACCTTTCCCCGGGGCGGGCAGAGGGCGGAGGACACAAGGAGAACGCAAAAATCAGGGTGGCAGGCCGTTCAAAGGTGTGTCTTATCCACAACAAAGCAAAGAATCAAAGGACAGTGAAGTGCAGGTGGGTTCTCACGAGGCAAGAGTGATAACAGCAAGAACCTTTATTCAACCAACAGAACTGAACAACAGGGGCAAAGCAACTGCTTATATATATTTCTGAAAGCCTGGACCAGTAGGCCACTCCCACTCCCAACGTGATTGGCTGTCTAAACTTCCAAGCTGCGAATCATAACTCAGAGTTTAAGGGCCAATGGCAGAGGCCCAAATCCTGAAATGTTCAGTGGTTGGATATCATATGTCGAATCAGAACACAGGAGCTCAGAATCCTTTGTCCAGGCTCAGGCAAACACAGACCATGGAATATGTAATAGACAGCTTTTGCTCAAGGAGACATTGCTTCTCAGGACCTCTCAGGAGCTGCACATTGGCCAGGAGTGACGAACATTTTCCAGCCCAGGGGCCGCATCCCCTTCCAGGCAACATCCCAAGGGCCACATTCCAAAATGAGTGGGACCAAAGGCAAAAGTGGGTGGAGCAATGAGGTCATGTTTGCTTTTGTACAGTGGTCTAGTTCTTCTACACAGACACTGTTCTCTGCCCAGGCAAGCAAGAGGCATGAACAGAGTTCAAGGACACATCCTGCCCAGGCAAAAGCACTCGAAGGGGTTGTATATAATGGCCATTGAGGGGTGTGGCTTGTGGATAAGGGGTGTGGCCTGAGAGACTACTTAAAATGAAGCTGCATTTTAAATTTTAAATCAAAATTTTAAATTTTAATATTGTATTTTAATCTGTATTTTAATTAATTGTTTTCTTTTCTTTTATGTCTTATTGTAATTTTATTGGTGTTAGCCACCCTGAGCCTGGTTTTAACTGGGGAGGGCGGGGTATAAATAAAATTTTATTATTATTATTATTATTAGAGAGGCCTAGAGAGCTAAAATTGGGCTTCAGACCCAAAGAGCCCCATCATTGCCTGGAACACATTCCTTAAAACTTAAAACTGCAGACCCTCCAAGTGTCCATTATTTCCCAGGGACAGTCCCAGATTGGCAGAAGCTGTCCTGGTTTCTGATTTGATCCCAGAATGTCCCACTTTTCCTTAGGATGTCTCTATTTTCACTGGAGAAATGTTGGAAGGTACACTGAGTTGTGAGCTGATCTCAAGCCTCTTTTAACTGCCACAGGAGTTAAACTCACAGTCCGTTGAGAGGACCTCAGCTGTTCTGAAAGGCCCGGTTCCTTCAAAGGACTTCCAGGAGCAATTTCAGGTAGCAGAAAGTGCTCCTGGCTCCTCGCCAAAGATCATAGATAGCATTGTAAGGAAAGAGCTGTTTTAAAATCCTGTATTTGGAGCGAAATGTGCTCAGTATTAAGAGTTGGCTCAATTGTGTAACTCTAGACACGGTAAGTTTTGTCAAGAGTTTGCAAGTCCACGTCAAACTCTGCTTTGCATCTACAAGCGTTTTTAATATGCTTTGGCAAAGGTTAGTTAAATGATGATTTTGCATTTTGCATTTTTGTTAATGATTTTGCATTTTTGTTAAGGCAAGTAAGAGGTGACCTGGTAGAGAGGCTGGTAAAATGATGCATGGGGTGGAGAAAGAGGAGAGAAAAGTTTTTCTCCCACTCTCATAACAACTGGAAATCGCAGACATCCAATGTCCCAGGAGATCCAGGACAGAGCAAAGAAAGGACTTCTTCAGCCACAGTCGAACTATGGAACTCACTGCCACAGGAGGCAGGGATGGCCATCAACCCTAGCTGGCTTTAAGAGGATGCAACAAATTCATGGAGAAGAAGGCTAATGATGGTTATCCTCTGGCCCAATGGTCAAAGGAAATAATGCTTCTGAATATCAGCTGCTGGAAACCACAGGAGGGGAGAGGGCTCTTGTGCTTGAATCCTGCTTGCTGGTTTCCCGCAGGCTGGCCATTGTGAGGGCAGGATGCTGAATCAGATGGGCCAGTTCACCATGTTGGCTGGGGTGGTGCCCGTAAATTGGCAAAATGCTTCTTGAGGAAGGGCTGGAGAATCGAGAGCTGTGTTTCCCCCTTGACGAACAGGGCTGTGTGTTGGGTTTCTTCCCCCATGGTCAGGTTCGGACATCCATCCCCGTCCAGGAGATCTGTGCCGTGGAACGTGTGGATGAGAATGCCTTCCAGCAGTCTCACATGATGCAGATCACAACACGGGACAATGGAGGGCAGCTGTCCACCATGTACATCCAATGCAAGGTAGGGTATGGATGCGACCATCGTTAATCTGGCTTTGAGAATGTGATGGCTGCTCTTTTTCTTTAGGAATTCCCTTTGCATGGCTCCTCTTGGCCTGCTATGAACTTACGATTCTTGCATTAGGGGTTTGTTGCTATATATGTACATCCAGTGCTAGGTAGGATGTGGATGCGACCATCGTTAATCTGGCTTTGAGAATGTGATGGCTGCTCTTTTTCTTTAGGAATTCCCTTTGCATGACTCTTCTTGGCCTGCTATGAACTTACGATTCTTGCATTAGGGGTTTGTTGCTATATATGTACATCCAGTGCAAGGTAGGATGTGGATGCGACCATCGTTAATCTGGCTTTGAGAATGTGATCGCTGCTCTTTTTCTTTAGAAATTCCCTTTTCATTGCTCATCTTGTTTTCCTTTTTAAAAAAAAATAAAATAAAATAATTTTTATTAATTTTTGCGTATGTTTTCCAAACAAAACATCACATCACCCTCATTTTGGCTATTATAGCCTGAGATTTCCATCAATCCTGTCTAGTGATTTTCAAATTTGCTATCTGATTTTGCATTTTATTATTATAATTAATGCTTTTAAACTTCATTTCCTAATTACCGGTATTTCCTTCCTAGATCATTTTACAATAATTTATATAGTCCTCCTTACAAAACTTCTTGTAAACCTACAAGCGATATTACATTAATGCAGTTGTCTTTCAAATAAGTCATATATTTCTTCCAATCCTTAAGGAAGTGCTGGTCTTTCTGGTTCCAGATTCTCCCAGTCAACTTTGCCAGTTCTGCATACTCTACGCAAAAACATTTTCTTGACATTGTAGGTCCAGAAATTAATAGACAGGACAAAAATTTGTATTTCCATGCAACTATAGCAGCGAGAGTATTACAAGCCCAACTATGGATACAGGAAGAATTACCAACAAAGGAGAGTAGCAAATAAAACTGATGGAGTTTTCATTGCGCATCTTGGCCTGCTATGAACTTACGATTCTTGCGTTAGGAGTTTGTTGCCATCCATGTTTTCCTATAGTTTATTCTTAATTTTGTACAGATTAACTGATTGCATTTGTATGTCACCTTTTTTTACTGCAAGGATCTCGAGGTAGCGCACATGGCTCTCCCTTCCTCATTTAATCCCCACAACAACCCTGTGAGGTCGGCTAGGCTGAGAGTCATAGAATCATAGAGTTGGAAGAGACCACAAGGGCCATCCAGTCCAACCACCTGCCAAGCAGGAAACACCATCAAAGCATTCTTGACATATGCCTGTCAAGCCTCTGCTTAAAGACCTCCAAAGAAGGAGACTCCACCACACTCCTTGGTAGCCAATTCCACTGCCGAACAGCTCTTACTGTCAGGAAGTTCTTCCTAATGTTTAGGTGGAATCTTCTTTTTTGTAGTTTGAATCCATTGCTCCGTGTCCGCTTCTCTGGAGCAGCAGAAAACAACCTTTCTCCCTCCTCTCCCAAGGTCACCCAGTGAGCTTCAGTAGGGATTCGAACTCTGCTCCCCCAGGCCCTAGATAAACACTAACTGCTGCACCACATTGGTTTTTGTAAGCATTTTGGGGAGCAGGGAAGGTGAAGTATAAGCTTCTATAATATAAAAATAGAAAGTCCATCGAGCTCAGGAGTGGCTGGGGCAACCCACTCAGATGGGCAGGGTACAAATAATAAAATTATGGTTATTATTACTATTGCTGATACTGGCTGGTAGCAGCTCTCCAGGGTATCAACCCGGAACCTTCCACTTGTGAAGCAGACGTTATAGCACGGCACTATGATCCTTCTCTGTTAAATTTCATTACAGGGCCCATTTTGTACTGGCTGACAGCTTTTTCCTGCATACAGAAAAGGTTGTGACTCTGAACAGCGCCAGCCGCCTCAGTGGGCACTGGGATACCCATGGCAGGCTAGGTGCTGCTGCCAGGCATGTTTGAACGTAGAAACACGAAGCACTAGTGAAATATACGCAGAGTCGAGAGTGAATTTCATGCTCTTTATTCGGCTTGTAGTAGCAACAGAAGAAGAGGAGAAGAATAGCTCTCTCCCCAAAATATCTGCTTATATACATTATTTACACAATGGGCCTTGCGTGATTGGCTACTTCAGGGCCGCACCTGTATGCCAATCAGGTTGCGGATTCACTTCTGCCAGCAGCCTGATTGGCTGCTCCTGCAGGCCAATCAGGTTGCTGATTCACTTCCACCTGGAGCTGGATTGGGTGGCTCCTGTGGACCAATCAGACTGTTGCATTCTGGATCCTGTTGTTCTAGGATTCAGCTCAGTACATAACAAGTAGAAAGCTACCTCATCCCTAGTCCATCTAATTCAGTGTTACCTGCACTGACTGGCAGTGACTTTCTGGGTTTCCAGGCAGGCTTCTACTTGGAGATGCCGGGGATTGAATCTGGGACCTTCTGCATGGAAAACACATGCTCTAACCACTGAGACCTTTCCCTTATCAGAGAAGGCTTTCTTATATACTGGACCCTTGGTCCATCTAGTTGAATTATTGTCCACACTGACTCTGTGAGGGACATTCCCAACCCTACAGAGAGATGCTGTTGAAGATCGAACGTGGGGCCAGGCAGTCACTTTGCCCCCGAGCTACAGCCCTTACCGGGGAAATGCAATCAAGAATACCAGCGGCAAATAAATGAGTGAGGGGAAATGGCGCCACCTACTGACCAGTGCTCTCTTTTCCTCCGGCAGAACATCAACGAGCTCAACCAGTGGCTCTCAGCTATCCGCAAAGTGATGGTCTCCAATGAGTGCCTGCTGCCCTTTTGCCACCCGGGTGCCTTCCGCGGCAGCCGCTGGACCTGCTGTTTACAGACCGACCGTGCCGGTAACTTAGCCCACCCCTGTGCTCATGTATGCAGGCCTGGGGGCATCAAAGGCACCTTAGCAAGGCTAACGCAGAGCCACCCTCTTTGTGCAATTAGGGTTTTTTCTTTTTTAAAAAAATCTGATTTCAACCAAGCTTTGTTTGCTGTGCAATTGAGATGGAGCCTCCGTCCCTAGGAATTGTCCCCTCTCCCTCCCCACCCCACTTCTCAAGGCCTGCTTTCTTTCCAGGCATGGACAGTTAGGGCAAAGAGGGCACTGCCCCACCAACCTAGGCTGCCATTGGCCAGCTCCCATTTGCCTGCCCCTCTTCCGTACAACCAGCCCAGGGAGGGGCGCTGACTGTCAGATCATTCTCAGTGTTGCCCATTGGAATACTCAGCAGGAGGAGGTTGGAGGTAAAACTAGAATCAGTTGGCTTCTCCAACCTCTCACTCGCTCTGACGCCCCCTGCTGTTGGGCTCCATGGCATCTGCCCAATGAGCACCCCACCACCAGGCCTGGGGTCAGATACTCAGCACCCTTGAGCAGAGGCCGGGTCCTCAGTATTTTGGCAGATCCAGCCTTATTTTAAAGGACTCCCCCCCACCCCAATATCCTTTCGGGACAAGTGAGTCTCCCAAGCTCAGATCAGACCCTGCACTGTGCAGCCACTCACAGCTTCCCTTGTGGTTTGTGGTTTGGTTACAGTTCGGGGCTGCAGCCGCACGCACTCGGCGGTGACCCTCGGTGACTGGAGCGACCCACTGAACGCAGACACAGAGGCGCAGATGGTGTACCGGCAGCTTCTCTTGGGGAGAGACAAGCTCAGGTGTGTGCAAGGCGATGCCTTTGGTGGTCGTGCTGGTGGCAGTGGCAGTCGTGGTAATGGGGGAGGCATAGGGCTAGTTCTACGTGGTGACGAGAAAAGGACACGTAGCCAAAAGTCTACTTTTTGTGGTATCAGCTCTTTATCATGAGATCATAGTTAGGCCCAACCCTTTGCCGTCATAGGAAATCCTGTTGTTGTTGTTTAGTCATTTAGTCGTGTCCGACTCTTTGTGACCCCATGGACCAGAGCACGCCAGGCACTCCTGTATTCCACTGCCTCCCGCAGCTTGGTCAAACTCATGTTCGTAGCTTCGAGAACACTGTCCAACCATCTCGTCCTCTGTCGTCCCCTTCTCCTAGTGCCCTCCATCTTTCCCAGCATCAGGGTCTTTTCCAGGGAGTCTTCTCTTCTCATGAGGAGGCCAAAGTATTGTAGCCTCAGCTTCAGGATCTGTCCTTCCAGGGAGCACTCAGGGCTGATTTCCTTAAGAATGGATAGGTTTGATCTTCTAGCAGTCCATGGGACTCTCAAGAGTCTCCTCCAGCACCATAATTCAAAAGCATCAATTCTTCAGTGATCAGCCTTCTTTATGGTCCAGCTCTCACTTCCATACATCACTCTTGGGGAAACCATAGCTTTAACTATACGGACCTTTGTCGGCAAGGTGATGTCTCTGCTTTTTAAGATGCTGTCTAGGTTTGTCATTGCTTTTCTCCCAAGAAGCAGGCGTCTTTTAATTTCGTGACTGCTGTCACCATCTGCAGTGATCAAGGAGCCCAGAAAAGTAAAATCTCTCACTGCCTCCATTTCTTCCCCTTCTATTTGCCAGGAGGTGATGGGACCAGTGGCCATGATCTTATTTTTTTTGATGTTGAGCTTCAGACCATATTTTGCGCTCTCCTCTTTCACCCTCATTAAAAGGTTCTTTAATTCCTTCTCACTTTCTGCCATCAAGGTTGTGTCATCAGCATATCTGAGGTTGTTGATATTTCTACCAGCAATCTTAATTCCGGCTTGGGATCCATCCAGTACAGCCTTTCACATGATGAATTCTGCATATGAAGAAAGCCTTAGAATAATAGAATTCCCCCCATCTACGTCTATCCCCCTCTTTCCTCCCAATGTCTCAACAAATGAAACTGATTTGTAAAAATGTTATGAGAGACATTGCATATATTTCTGGAAATCAAGAAAACCTTTAATAATAATAATAAAATAATAGAATTGTAGAGTTGGAAGGGACCACAAGGGCCATCTAGTCCAGGGGTCAGCAACCTTTTCCAGCCATGGGCAGGTCTACCATCCCTCAGACCGTGCCATGGGCCGGACTATATTTTGAAGAAAAAAATGAACGAATTCCTATGCCCCAGAAATAACCCCGAGATGCATTTTAAATAAAAGCACACATTCTACTCATGTAAAAACACGCTGATTCCCGGACTGTCCGTGGGCTGGATTTAGAAGACGATTGGGCTGCATCCGGCCCACGGGCTTTAGGTTGCCTACCTCTGATCTAGTCCAGCCCCATGCCATACAGCAAGCTTTTGCCCAACGTGGGATTCAAACCCACGACCCTGAGATTAAAGAGTCTCAATTCTCTACTGACTGAACTCTACCAGAAGTCAAAACAGCAAGCCTCCTTAAATTGCCATGTTCTAACCATTAATTTGAATGGGTCTACAACTCAAAGAGCCCACAAACCAAATGGGAGGACGTAAGAGGATAGCTCAGTTGGTTAGACAGTGGTGCAAATAACGGCAAGGTTGCAGGTTTGATCCCTGTGGGGGACAGCTGCATATTCCTGCATTGCATGGGGTTGGACTAGATGATCCTCAGGGTCACTTCTAACTCTACAATTCTATGATTCTATGAAGCTGCCTTCCTGATGCCAATAAACGTGTCAGATATACCCTAAGGGAGCCAAAGAAAGGCATGCAATACCAGATGTTCCCACCAGAGGCCCCCCTCTTCATTAAGGAATTTTCATTGCTATCAACATCAGCCATTCTTCAATTTTCTAAGAGGAAGATGGGGCAATTTGGCTCTTAAAAATCATAAGGGTCAAGATCCCATCACAGACCACATAGGGGGCCTCAAGCCTGAGGAAAACATCACTGCTCTATAGCTGAGCACATTCTTTGTACTAAGAAGGTTCCAAATTCAACCCAAACCAGCTCCAGTTAAAGATGTCAGGGAGCCAGTGATGGCTCAGTGTTTGACCACCAAATGGTTCAAAATTTATTTGCTCACTGTTGGCTTTAATGCATGGGATCTGATCCTGGACTAATCTTGGCTAGGGCTGTGTCAGCCTGCCAGTTTCAATAGTTCTGGATTTCTCATTAAGTTTAGGTCTCCACATTTCTGAGCCAAAATCCAGAAAAGTGTGAACTCATTATCATTAATTTGTTAAGCGTTAGCAGTCTTTAAATGACATTACAGATTGTAAGAGCATAGCATAAAATTGGGGTGGTATTGGTGGGAATACACTATGGTAAATGCCGTACAATAACCTAGTTAAAAAGAAACAGCAAATTCATCATAATCCATGCCAAACGCCTGGGACATCCAGCTAAGAGTGACAGCCACACTGGAAGCCCCAGGCGGGGAGAGGGCTCTGGTGTTCAGGCCCTGCTTGTGGGCTTTTCGTTGGGGCATCTGGTTGGCCACGCTGAGAGGTAGAGGTGAAGGACCCCTGGATGGTGAAGCTACTATGGAGTACAGTGCTCAGGCCAAGGGAGCTGGCATTTCTCCACAGACATCTTTCCGGGTCATGTGGCCAGCATGACCAGTGCTTTTTTCTTTAAAAAAAATGTTAGGGACCCAGGTGGCGCTGTGGGTTAAACCACAGAGTCTAGGGCTTGCTGATCAGAAGGTCGGCGGTTCGAATCCCTGCAACGGGGTGAGCTCCCGTTGTTTGGTCCTAGCTCCTGCCCACCTAGCAGTTCGAAAGCACATCAAAGTGCAAGTAGATAAATAGGGACCGCTCCAGCGGGAAGGTAAACGGCATTTCCGTGCGCTGCTCTGGTTCGCCAGAAGCAGCTGTCTGCGGACAAATGCCGGCTCCCTTGGCCTATAGAGCGGGATGAGCGCCGCAACCCCAGAGTCGGACTCAACTGGACCTGATGGTCAGGGGCCCCTTTACCTTTTAATGTTTAGGGGTACTCTCATTTTGACTCAAGAAAAATCACCATTTTATAGTTCAAATCGGGGGAAATAAATACAGTGGTACCTTGGTTCTCAAATGCCTTAGTACTCAAACAACTTGGAACCCAAACACTGCAAACCTGGAAGTAAGTGTTCCGGTTTGCGAACATTTTTTGGAAGCCAAACGTGCTCCGTTTTGAGTGCCACACTTCTGTTTTGAGTGCCACACATCCCTTTTTGAGTGTTATGCTGAGATCTGTCTGTTTTTGCTATTTATTTTGCGTTTTTGCGGCTTTTGTTTTGTTTTAGTGACAGTGTGGAACCCAGTTCAGCTACTGATTGATTGTGTGACTGCAGTACATTGTTTATTGCTTTCATTTTATGGATCAGTGGTCTTGTTAGATAATAAAATTCATGTTGAACTGCTGCTTTAGGGGTTGTCTTTAATAGTCTGGAATGGATTAATTCATTTTGCATTACTTTCTATGGAAAAACACACCTTGGTTTTGGAATGCTTTGGTTTTGGAACGGACTTCCAGAATGGATTAAGTTTGAGAACCAAGGTACCACTGTACAGCAAATGGACAAAAGTACAAAGATTCACAAAATGTTTAGGGGTATGCGTACCACTGCGTTCCCCCCAGAAAAAAAAGCACTGAGCATGGCTAAACCGCTACTGGCGCATGCTAGACCAGGTAGGCCACTGGTCTGATCCAGAAGGTCTCTCCTTATGTCCCTATCTCCGTTTTAGCAAGAGATGGCAGGTATCCAACCTCCGGCATTGCAAAACATAATGCAAAGCTTGTGGTCATCTCTCCCCACGAAGTAACATCCCACACCCTGTTAAGGGAGGAACATGCGCAGGCTGTAGAATGAACGGCAATTTCCTCTGGTTCTCGAGTTTAATTACTTGTCTTGTCAATTCAAGTAAAAACTGTAATGGATAATCGGAGGGCCCGGGCCTTCTGGGCTATGAGTGATGGAGCTTTTGATTGCTGCTTCACTCTCCCGTTGTTGCGCCTGTTGTGACGTGGCTCCCATCTGAAAGAGCCGCGTGATTGATAGCATCGATCTGCTAGAGAAGCGAGCGTAGCGGATGGCTTCCTGCTGCCAGATCTGATGGCTGGGCCTTCAGCACATTTCCCAATGCAAAATTGTTATAAAGAAATAGAGTATTTCTTTCTTTCTTTCTTTCTTTCTTTCTTTCTTTCTTTCTTTCTTTCTTTCTTTCTTTCTTTCTTTCTTTCTTTCTTTCTTTTTTAAAAAAGGGGTTTCCTTTGTGTGAATGCCTTGTCCCTTTACCTTAAGTGAAGGTGGTTCTTAGAGTTGGTAACTATTATTTCCCGTGGAAACAGAACTAGCATGCTCCCCCCAATTTTTAATATATTTTTTCACTTATTTATATAAAAAAATCAACTTAAACAAATCAGCTTTAATAAACAGACACTTGGGGCTTCTTTGGGGGCAGAATTGTTGCATGTTGGCTTGCTTTTCAAAGCCTGCAATTTAAAGATTGAAAATACAGTACAGTGGTGCCTTGCTAGACGAATTTAATTCGTTCCACGGGTCTTTTCTTATAACGAAAAATTCGTCTAATGAATCCCATAGGAATGCATTGAATTTTTTTGAAATTTTTTTTTGCTCATAGGAACGCATTAATTGAATTCCAATGCCTTCCTATGGGAAACCGCGATTCGCTAGACGAATTTTTCGTAAAATGAATTCGTCTAGCGAGGCAACCTCCGCTAGAAAAAACATTTCGTTAAGCGGAAATCTCGTTAAGCAGGGCATTCGTTAAGCGAGGCACCACTGTACTATGCATGTTTTCTCAGAAGTAAGCCCCATTGCCTTCAATGATATTGGCTCCCTGGGAAGTGTAAATAGCAAGAAAGGGAACCTTGAGCTCAAGAGTCAATTCATCTTCTCTTTATCTGATGCTTGGCCACACCCCTTCACAAGACCACGCCCCTTCACCAGGCCACACCCCTTACCAGCCCTGCCTCGTACTCTCCTTGAGTGTTTTTTGTGCCCTTGAACTCTGATGAAGCCTCTTGCTTGCCTGCATGGAGGGATAGAAAAGGGTATGTGAGTGTGTATAGAAACTAGCCTACTCTACAGGGATAAAATTTACATCCATTGCTCCACCCACTTTTGCCTCTGTCTCCGCCCACCTGTGGCATGTGGCCCTCAGAAGGTTGCCCAGAATGGAATGCGGCCCTCTGGCCATAGCTGCCAAGTTTTCACTTTTCTCGCGAGGAAGCCTATTCAGCATAAGGGAAAATCCCTTTTAAAAAGGGATAACTTGGCAGCTATGCCTCTGGCTGAAGAAGCCTCCCTGCCTGTAGTGTATTGGGTTGCAGCCCTTGGGAGTTCGATTGCGCCGATCAATTAGCTTGCAGCCCTGTTTCAAATTATTCCTGCCTTTCCCTAGGGAGAAATACCTGGAGTTTTCAAGCACGGGGGCCACAGAGGAGCAAAGCAGCGGGGCCCGGAAAGGTAGGTGTCTGTTCCTCTTCTGTTGTCAGAGATGTAAGTGGAGTCGGAAACCTGTAATTCTGCCTCCGAATCCAGGCGTTGACTTCCTGGCATTGTGCTTATGCTTGCATGATGTGTGCGATGCGGCTCAGCCTGTGAGGCTTCGTTGTGTAGCCTTTGATTATTCTGGAACTACCTTCCATCCATCGCCATAGGGCCTGGATTTTGCTCGTTTCATCTTCTATGGTCATTACAAGAACTTTAAGCCTGAGTTTGCCTTTTTCCTCCTCCCTCCTCCTCCCTTTTGCCTTTTGGGTCACAGCACTGTAAGCCTGAGGACAGGGGCTGACTTATGACTCATCGTCCTGAGAGAGCCTTTCTGGTTAAACAGCGTTGCTTAAAATCCTTTAAAATAAAATAACAAACAGTTCCCATGACATTTTTTTTTGGGGGGGGAGGGGTGTTGTCACTAAATGTTGCCGGCTTTTGTGTGAGCAGAAGTGGGGAAGTGGAATTTGATACCCTTACCAGATTTCATGTCCCTGTTTTTGCTATTGCGCTCAGCGTAGTGATTTAAAAAACGTGCTTTTAGAAGGTTCCTCCAGAGGAAGAGCAAGCGAGCAGCTGTTTCCAACATGGTGCCCTTGGGCACAGTGGCACTCTTCTGGTCTTCTCCTTATGCCCACAAAGCCTATGAGACCCACCCCACTCACTGCCCCCTTGGTCACAAGCTGGTTAGCATAGTTACCTCCTTTCCCCATTGAAAAAGCCCATAGAGCTGAAGGAGGAAGTTGGAAGAGGGACACTCTATCTCAGGTCCTCCTTCAGCTCTATGGGCTTTCCACAAAACTCCCTCGAAATTCCAAATGTTCCTCCAGGCCTAAAAAGGTGGGCAGCCCCTTGGGTAGAGGGTCTGATCCAATTGGTGTCCACCTGGCTGCCTCAGAGGGGAGAGATGAGGCAGTGAAACCTCCTCTGTCAGCATCCCTGGGACCCGCTGCCATTTGGATGCTCCCCTCCCAGAGCAGCCTATGTCAGCAGCTCCAGGTCCCAAATTCTGCTTATTTCCCTTTTCCTATTCCCTGTTGTATCCTGCCTGTTATGTAAAACTGTGAGCTGCCTTGAATAGCAGCAGGAAATGAGTAATAACGATGCTGCGAGTTGCTGGCAAGTCTCACTACCGCAGCTAGCATTCTCTCTGCCTCTGTCTCTCTCCAACTGTCCTGTTTGCCTCCGTGGTCCTCAGCAGAGGATGCCTGGTGCTCATTGGCTGCCAGCATCACTATGCTTGAAACAAAGGCCTCCTAAATTTACTGCCTTCTCAGTTCACTAACAGTCATCAGAATCCTTAACTGAGATCAGTGGAGATCATACAAGTGCAACTTAAGGGTTAACTCTGCTAGTCAGCTAGCCAAGGGGGTGAGTGGAGGTGTTACTTAGCAAAGACGCACTGACATGATCCTTGCTGAGGTAGCACATGCTCTATGTCAGGCATCTCCAAACTGCGGCCCTCCAGATGTTTTGGCCTACAACTCCCATGATCCCTAGCTAACAGGGCCAGTGGTTGGGGAAGATGGTAATTGTAGTCCAAAAAATCTGGAGGGCCAAAGTTTGGGGATGCCTGGACTATGTAGTTCTGGGAGAGTTTTTCCAAGGGCTTCCATTTGGTTCCTTCCCAAGATGAAGAGTGTTAGGAGACCCCTTATTTCTCTCACAGAACTACAATCCCCAAAATTGTTTTAACAATGAATCGTTCTTCTCAAGGAACTCTGGGAATTGTAGTTCTTGGGGGGGGGGGTGTCTCCTAACAACTCTCAGCACTCTCAACAAACTGCAGTTTGCAGCTTCAGGATCTCCTTTCTCCGTAGATCTTTATGCTCCCTCTGCCAGAGATCTTGCAGCACCTCCCTCATGGGAAGGAATTGCCTCATAGTTTCGAGGACCATTGTGCTACCAGCAAAAAGAGGCATGTTGATGAACTCCCAGCAAATTGACCTTTCGCTCCCCTCACAAAAGCTGCTGTTCGCCAGCCTTTTGTTGCCGGATCTTCTCTCCCCCCTCCCCATTTGGAAAAGCCGAGTGATATCACAGCAGCTCGGCCAATCCGTGCTGGAGTGTGGGGGCTAGCTTTACGCTTTGTTGTGTGCCCAACTTACAAATTCTAAACTCTCAGCTTGGTGTTCCCTTGGCCCTCCCCAGTGGGTCTCCTGGGTCCATGGGAATGCCGAGGTCTCTTCTGCTCTGCCATCGCATGACAATGAGGGGCTCTGTGCGTCCTTAATCAAGTGTGAACGATTCAATCTCCTGGATGGTTGGCCAATGTTCAGGAGGCTGGAAAGCAAAGCTTCCTTGAGGTAGTAAGGAGGGACGGTGGGAGCCTCCAGATGAAAGTCTTGACGATGGGCCAATGGGATGGGGGCTTCTCTGAAGTTTAACAAGACTTGGCAGTTCCTAGAGGAGCCCAGCAGGATGCAGCTCCTGTGCTGAGAGCCAAAGGCCATGTAGGCCACTTCCCATCCCCAGTGGGCTCTTAGATGAAGCCTTCTGCGTCTGAATCTACAGCGTCTTCGGTTGAATCTTGAGTTTCACCATTCTCCGTCCAGGTTCTGTCCGTTTGACCAGGCTCAGATTGACGTATTGTGGCAGTGGATTGACTATTGCCGATGGAGACTGGTCCACAAAGGTGAATGGGGGCTCTGCCCCACCATAAGGACATAAGCAGAGCCTGCTGGATCAGCCCAGGGGCTCATCTAGTCCAGCTTCCTGTTCTCCCAGTGGCCACTCAGACCCCGAGCACAAGAGCCCTCTCATCCCTTGCGGTTCCCAGCACACTGTGTGTGTGGGATTTGTGGGACATCATTGCAGTGAAACCAACAATTCATGTTTTGCCAGATAGGCACATGAAGGGGCTGAAGCTCACAGAGCTTTTCTGTAAAATATGCTAGAGAGAACTCTGTGAGATCACTTCCTTTGTCTGCCTTAGCAGGAAGCTGTAACACTACATACTTCCTTCCTGCCCAGGCAGTCTTCTCTTTCTTCATTGTGCTTCCATCCAAGCTGACCTCATAGGCATGTCTGAGCTGTGTAGCTCAGACACCATTTTTGAGCTTAACTTTTGTGACTTAGATAGTAGTTATGAACCTGCCTTCATTTTTGCTACTGAAATGGCTGCTTCAAGAACTAGATTATGTAAGTAAATGCTACTTTTACATCTTCACAAAACAAGGCTACTGTGGCAATGACCTGTTGGTGGCCAGATCCCTCAGGACTCTGGAAGATTATTCATTCATTTGTTTAGAGCATGGGTACCCTGTTCCTCAGAGTGGCTTATGTGCAGTCAGAACAAGACAAACCCCGCCCATGCAGGCTCACACAACCACAACACAGCACACAAGGAAAAAGGGACAGGGAAGGAAGAGGAAAGTATATTTTAAAACCTCAGGCACTCATTTCTAAACAGCTGTTCCTACAATCACCAGCTGGTGCAATTCAGGGGCAGGAGGTGCCTGGTGGGGTCGATGAAACAAGACCTGTTTCCCATCTCTCCTGCCAAGGCAGCCTGGTGGAATGGCTGCCCTCTGTTGACAGTTGATGGGAGAGGATGCCCAAAGGAGCATATGTACCTCCAAGGCCACAAATAATCTTCCGCATCTTCTCTCGCTTTCTCCTCCACCTCTCTGGCCCCACCCCCAGATGCAAGCGGCCGGAGGATGGCAGCCACTGCCCAACTCTTAGAAGTCATTCAGGATCTGCAGGAGGCCCACGATGCCTTTGAGCGCCACGAAGAGGAAGCAAAGGCAGCAACCGACCTGGTTCCCCACCACCCTTAGGTGGGAACGCACGCACCCCATGTTTGTTCCGTATTGTAATGGTGTGTTTACATAAGTAACGGGGAGGGGGCGCTGGGATCCATTGCCTGCCTTGCAAGTTGGATGGCTTTGGATGCAGAGTTGGGGCTTGGGAGGCAAGTTGGGTTGGTTGTGGAGAGAGAGGGGTCAGGCAGACAGACAAACAGACAGAGAAAGGATGGAGAAATGTCTTTGATCTCCTCCTGGCTGCACCCAGTCTACGCTCTATATCCATACCTGCCAAGTTCCGGCCTGAGAAATAAGGGACTGGACCGGAAGTAGCAGACCGGAAGTAGCGCTGCCGCCATTTTGGAACTGGGCGGAGCATGCTCAGAAGCGACTTTTGATGGTGCTCTGCCCTGTTCAAAAATGGCCGCCGCACCAGAAGTCGCGCTGCAGCCATTTTGGAACTGGGCAAAGCACCATCAAAAGTCGCTTCTGAGCATGCTCCGCCCAGTTCCAAAATGGCCGCCGCGCCAGAATAAACTGGGGAAAAACAAAAAAAAATCCGTTTTTTCGGCTGGGAACAGCCGGAAAAACGGGGGTTTCCCGGGGAATACGGGAGACTTGGCAGCTATGTCTATATCCAACATGATGCCCTTCGGATGTTGGACTCCAACTCCCATCAGCTCCAACCAGCATTGCCAATGGTCTGTGACGGTAGAAGTTGTAGTTCAACAGCACCTTGATGGCACTTGCGTGAATCTGTGAGATGTACAAGTAATTCCTGAAGTGTCCTCTCTTGGAGCACTTTCTCCTTACAAAGGGGGCACACTTAGGCCAGTGGTTTTGTGTGTGTGTGTGTGTGTTACAAATCTGTAGAAGCACGGATTGTGGGCACAGCATCCTGGAAAAATTCAGCCGTTGGGTGTTTATAAAAGGGATGAGGAACCTGTGGCTCTCATAGGTTGTTGGACTCCCAGTTCTAGTAGGCATGACCCATAGTGAGGGACGATAGGAGTTGGGACTCCAGTAACATTCCCCAATCCTTACCAAGTTTCTATCCCTTACGGTTAGGCTTGAAAACCCATAGGCAATGGCCACCAAAACCGTAGAAGTCAAGGAGGTGTTTGGCTGCATCTCACTTTTGGTGGGCATGAGAGCCAGTGTGGTGTAGTGGTTAAGAGCGGTAGACTCATAATCTGGGGAACCGGGTTCACGTCTCCGCTCCTCCACATGCAGCTGCTGGGTGACTTTGGGCTAGTCACACTTCTCTGAAGTCTCTCAGCCCCACTAACCTCACAGAGTGTTTGTGGTGGGGGAGGAAGGGAAAGGAGAATGTTAGCTGCTTTGAGACTCCTTCGGGTAGTGATAAAGCGGGATATCAAATCCAAACTACTACTCCTCCTCCTCCTCCTCCTCCTCCTCCTCCTCCTCCTCCTCCTCCTCCTCTTCACATAGCTGATTTGCCATAAATTGTGGGAAATTAATTTTAGAAAAGCACATTGGAGAATATGTTCTGTGGGAATAGGTGATATTGTGAGCATTTTTGTATAACTGAGATCGCAGAATCTATTCCCAGCGCAGAATTGGCAGTTTCTTTCGTAGCACAGGAGGCAGGTTCCTTGCCCCCAGTGTGTGCCCCCCCCTGTTGGTGTGCAACTGTGCCTCACTGTGGATTGGGGCCATGCCCTAGCGATTTGCCACAGTGCTAGGAGCGGTGTGTGTGGAATACAACAACTGTCCTTCTGATCACATCTCCTGGTTTCTCAGCCAAACTCTTGCGGTGCAAGAAAGTTTCTCCCGCCGCAGGTGTGCCTCTTCCTCGCCCTGTTAAAGCTTTTGTGGAAACTGCGAACGTTCAGCCTATGATTCCCCAGCGCCTGTAGAACATATGTTAGTTTAGCATTGAGTACCCCTTTGCATTTGATCACACGGTTGCAGCAAGCAAACAGCCCAGGACTGTCAGTTTGAGAACAGCAAGAACTCCTTTGATCCGGTGGATTCAGAACAAGCTAGTTGGTGTACAGCCAAACACTAGTGTTTCAAACACCGTGATGTCTTGTTAGATAAGGATTCAGCCTTAAATAACTTAAGCATTCTGTTGGAGAATCTCAGATTCAGAAGGGGTGGGCGGTCCTTTGGAGAGAATGGGGCACAGCCTTGCCAAACTCAGCCTGCCCTTGGCAAGCCTCCTACCCGCCTGGCTTCTTCCTTACACCCAGTCCAGGGAAAGATGTTGGCTGCCACCGGTTATCCCTTGCAAGGCTCAACAGGGAGGAGGATGTGGACAAAGTTATAATTAAACTGGCCCTGCCTGTCATTGGCTCCGACGCCACCTACTGTTGGACCTCCAGTGCCAAGGGGCACTGGTTGCCGCTGGTTTGAATATATGGGAAATGAAAACAGCACTACCTGTCCCCCCCACAAAGAGAGAGAGATGCGCAGATTACAAAATGCAGTTAACTAACCCTATTTCTTGTGGTGGCAGGTGGTTCTGGGAGGCCAGGGAACACCTTGAGATGCATTGCAGGTGAGACATGGTTATTTCTTTGCACAGTTTTGGAAGAGATCTTTTCCTCTCTGGGCTCTGTCTGGTGTTTCTGCCCACGAGCCCAAGTTTTAAAGTTTCACAGCATCCAACACAGCAGCTTTCGTTAGCGGAAACTCTCTGGGCAACAGACCGCACAATCTATTGTGCAGCAAACAGCTTCATCTTTCTCTTGCGCAGCAGTGTTTCGCTACCAGAACACGCTAAGTGACAAACTCAGAGCAGAATCCACATCAAGCATTTAAAGTGCATCCACAGCAGATGGGAAGTGCGTCGCTTCCCTTGCAGAATCCTGGGAACTGAAGTTTGTGAAGGGTGCTGGGAAATATAGCACTTCCAGTCCATTAAACATTACAGTATGAATCTGCCCTTAGTGGTATCTTGGATACAACCCTCTCTTTTTTGTTACTCCCCTCCATTTATTTTTTTTCCTTTTCTGCTGGTTTAGCAACGTCGGAAGTTGTCCCATACTGAATCAGGCCATTGGTCCATCTGGCTCAGTATTGTCTACATGGACTGGCAGCAGCTCTCCAGAGTTTCAGACAGGGGGTTACTCCCACCTCTACCTAGAGATGCTAGGGATTGAACCTGGGACCTTCTGCGCTCAAAGCGGATGCTCTTCCAATGATCTCCAGCCCCCCCCCCGATAGCTTGATTCAGCCTGAATCTCACTGAAAACCTGCCTGTTCAACGGTTTTTGTCCCCCACCTTCTCCTGGGCTGGAGAGAAATGTCTGTGTTTTGAGGGCAGCGATGACAGCCCTCCCACCTCTCTGAAAACATTACGCCTGTTTTTACTGTAAATGCAGGCAGATGTGACTCACACAGGGGCAGTCTAGTGAAAGGACCAGAAATAGGTTTCCCCCCCAGAGAGTTGAGGGCAGGCTTAGGACAGGCCACCGGAAGCAGGTGTTTGCTTGCACTAGGGGAGCCATCAGGTGGGGCATTACATTTGCAATGTGGCACAAGGCTCACACAGCCCCTCCTTGCCACTGGAGTGATATTTGGGGCAGTGGGGAGTGGGGAAGGCCGTCCGACCAGGCTCCTGGCTTGCTGCGAGTGCAGAGAGATAATACCGTGTTTCCCCCTTTTTAAGACACCGTCTTATTCTTTTTTTTACTCAAAAAAACACACGGTGTCTTATTTTCAGGGGATGTCTTGTACCTTAAGGCCTCCTCGGAGGGGCCAGGCAGCTGGCTGGGGTGCTGCTGGGCACTCTGTGCGGCGCTGCAGCAGCAGCTGGGTCCAGGCACCAAGGCAGCAGGCCGCTGGCTCAATGCTTCGTCCGGCGCTGCGGAGCGCTCCTCTCTGCAGCTGCCGGTTCCGGTGGCAGGGCGGCAGGCAAAAAACCCAAACCAAAGAGGCCAGGCCGCTGCACTCCGCCCAGCGCTGCAGGGCGCTCCGAGCCCTCGGCGCTGCGGAGCGCTCCTCTTTGCAGCTGCCGGTTCCGGTGGCGGGGCGGCAGGCAAAAAAGAAAAAAAAGAGGCCAGGCCGCTGTGCTCCGCCTGGCGCTGCGGAGCGCTCCGCTCTGCAGCCGCCGGTTCCAGTGGCGGGGCGGCAGGCCGCCTCGGGCAGGCAAAAAAAGAGAGGCCAGGCTGCTGGCTCGGGCGCGCGGAGCACCCCGAGCCTCTGAGAGCCAGCAGGACGAGGAGGAGGCTCGCCGGGTCGTCGCCCAGCAGCGCGCGCGGAGCGCCCCGAGCCTCTGAGAGCCAGCAGGACGAAGAGGAGGCTTGCCGGGTCGTCGCCCAGCAGCGCGCGCGGAGCGCCCCGAGCCTCTGAGAGCCAGCAGGACGAGGAGGAGGCTTGCCGGGTCGTCGCCCAGCAGCGCGCGCGGAGCGCCCCGAGCCTCTGAGAGCCAGCAGGACGAGGAGGAGGCTTGCCGGGTCGTCGCCCAGCAGCGCGCGCGGAGCGCCCCGAGCCTCTGAGAGCCAACAGGACGAGGAGGAGGCTTGCCGGGTCGTTGCCCAGCAGCGCGCGCGGAGCGCCCCGCGCCTCCGGCAGCCAGCAGCAGCAACAACAATCCCAGAGGCAAGCCTCCTCCTCGTCCTGCTGGCTCTCAGAGGCTCGGGGCGCTCCGCGCGCGCTGCTGGGCGACTACCCGGCAAGCCTCCTCCTCGTCCTGCTGGCTCTCAGAGGCTCGGGGTGCTCCGCGCGCGCTGCTGGGCGACGACCCGGCAAGCCTCCTCCTCGTCCTGCTGGCTCTCAGAGGCTTGGGGCGCTCCGCGCGCGCTGCTGGGCGACGACCCGGCAAGCCTCCTCCTCGTCCTGCTGGCTCTCAGAGGCTCGGGGTGCTCCGCGCGCCCGAGCCAGCAGCCTGGCCTCTCTTTTTTTGCCTGCCCGAGGCGGCCTGCCGCCCCGCCACTGGAACCGGCGGCTTGCTCGCAGAGGCTCGGGGTGCTCCGCGCGCACTGCTGGATGCCGACCTGGCAAGCCGCCTCCTGCTCTTGCCGGCTCCCAGAGGCTCGGGGCACTGCTTTTCTATACTCTTGCCGCGGCCAGCGTGCTGGGTCCCGCTGGCTGGCTGGGGCACTCAGCGGTCTCGCTCCTCGGAGGTATGGCTTATTTTCAGGGTATGGCTTTTATTTCCTAAACGCTTAAAATCCTGCTATGGCTTATATAATGACTACGTCTTAAAATAGGGGAAACACGGTAGCTTCACAAACCACGTTTCTGAGTGCTGGAAAAGCCGCAAAGCCCAGCTCTCCAGGGACGCCTTGCCAAAAGCTGATGGCGCAGCAGCGCTAAATGGCCCCATAAATCATGCCTTGCACCAAAGCATCTGTGGCACAGTCTCCCTTGGGTAGGTGGGGAATCTTTAAGCCCTGGGAGATTATTTCCCCTTCTCCCTGCTTCCTGACCAGATGGAGATCTTCTGGGAACCTCCGGGCATTTCTTATCCAGTCCAGAACCTAAGGAGACCCTGCTGGATCAGGCCACTTGGTCCAGCTTCCTGTTCTCAACCAAAGGCCCAAATTGGGGGACTGGCGAACAAGATCTGAGCACAAGAGCTTCTCCTGTGGTTTCCAGCAACTTTCAGCTAGCCAGCTGTGGTTGAACTGCTTAGAGAGCCAGTGTGGTGTAGTGGTTAAGAACGGTGGACTTGTAATCTGGTGAACCGGGTTTGCATCCCCCCCCCCCCGTTCCTTCACATGCAGCTGCTGGGTGACCTCGGGCTAGTCACACTTCTCTGAAGTCTCTCAGCCTCACTCACCTCACAGAGTGTTTGTGGTGGGGGAGGAAGGGAAAGGAGATTGTTAGCCACTTTGAGACTCCTTCGGGTAGTGATAAAGCGGGATATCAAATCCAAACTCTTCTTCTTCTTCTTCTTCTTCTTCGAGAGCAAGCCAGCAAGCTATGGCAAGGCCTTCTAAGTCTTCAACTCTGGGTCCTGCACCCTTCCCCTCTATAGCAGGAAACCCAAATGTGTGCTGCCATGGCAAAAGGCACAAGGCTTGCTTGTCATGTGGTTCCCCCAACCATTGAGCCCAGAGAGGGAAACCTGGGTTCCAGACCCTATCACTCTCAGACCCTTCAAGTGTTCCTTTTCCCCAGGGATTTACAGAAGTCCCAGTTTCTGATTTGATCCCAGAATGTCCCACTTTTCCTTAGGATGCTCCTATTTTCACTGGAGAAATGTTGGAGGTTATGGAGTTATGTGACCCCCAACCAAAAGAGATGAGTAACTATACAACCTTAAACAACATCTGAAGGCAGCCCTGTATACGGGAGTTTTAAAATGTTTAATGTTTTATTATGTTTTTATATATGTTGGAAGCTGCCCAGAGTGGCTGGGGCAACTCAGTCAGATGGGTGGGGTATGAACAATAAAGTTGTTGTTGTTGTTGTTGTTGTTGTTGTTGTTGTTGTTGTTGTGGAATAGGGCATCCCTATTTTTATCAGAGAAATGTTGGTGGTTGTGCACTCTGTGCTGTGAAGATGATGGACCTTGGACTGGCCAGTCAGCCTGGCCTACCTCACAGGGCTGTCGTGAGGCTTAAGAAGAGCTCCTTAGAAGAAGAGAAGACTGTAAATGTGAATCAATGACAATGTAGTATTTGCCCCTTTTCCCTTCCAGCAATGGTGGTCTAGCATCCTCAGGCAGCTGCTGTGGTCCAGGCAACTCATGAGGGTTTGCTGAGGCTGTTATTTGTCTCTCTCATCTGCCCATTCCCTTGGCTGCAGACTAATGGCAGCAGTGATTAGGGAGCTTGCCGCCATTTTGTATTTTCCCACAATGCCCTGAGCACCCAATGTAGCATCCCTCCAGAGCATTGCATCATGGGGAATTTAAATGGCGGGTGGCTTCTCATCTGTTGTCATGACGCAAGCCCATAGGGACGGGTGTGGGTGTGTGATATCATGAGGGAGGGACTTCACCCCCTTTTGCTGGGGGCTCCATCGAACCTGGAGCTGGCTCTGGTCCTTTCACACACAAGCAAATTTGAAAATCAGATCTTATCAATGGAAAGCTGGTTGAACTGCTGGGATCTTGACACCCAAGGCAGCAAAAAAATTAATTAAATGTTGTTTTGAAGCCAGTGCCTCCTTTTTAAACAAACAAACAAACAAACAAACAAACAAACAAACGTCTATGTAAATAACTGAACTAGGTATATTTAAGTGTTTTATTATTTGTTTCTAAATGTTGTTGCTCTCTGAGCAGTTTAAAACTGTCCATTTCAAATTAAAAATGGGACAAGGAAGTGGCTGTGTGTGTGTGTGTGTGTGTGTGTGTGTGTGTTTCAAAAGCACATCTACACCAGCCCTCTCAATCACAGGGGCAAGGCAGTGTGCTTGCTTCCCAGCCCATCGCTTCCCCCAGACTGCCCCTCCCCAGTGTCCCACCACCATGATCCAGGGCCTAAGTCATCTTCTGTGTCACTCCAGGGCGGGCAGCACCCACAACTCTTCCTCACCCAGCCAGTCCCTGACAGTTAACGTGCGCCGAACATAGCCAAGTCCCTATCGAGCAAGGTGCTTTCGTCTGGAGAGGAAAGAATGCAACACAGAGATAGCATTTGGATTCCACATTTACTGCATAAATTTGTAAAGACATCAACACATGCTGAGCATGAACAGAGAAAGACACCAAGGAAATTACAAAAGCCCTTTGGGATCTCCAGACAGGAACCTCTGCTGACCATGCCATTGACATGGCAACTTTCCTCCCCGCCGCCCAGCAGGCCCTTCCAGAGTGAGACATGCTCAGAAATGCAACCTCTCACGCTTGTCCCATGTGAGGCTGTTGAGACCTGACTCTCCTCCACCCAATAACCCAGCGGTGGGGGCACCAGTGGCCCTCTAGATGCTGTCAGTACTAGCCATTCCCATCATCCTTGAGCATCAACCATGCTGGCTGGGATTGGTGGGTGTTTGCAGTCGTTGACAGGGCCATAGATCCCCCGTGCCCCCGCTATTAATGTGCTTCAGATCATATGTGCATTCAAACCATAGGACACAGTGGCAAATCTCAGACTTAGGGACCAGGTGAGAAACTCCCGACAGACCTTTCTGTTGGGCCCTTGGGACTCTTCACAGGCCACACCCCTTTCTCCACAAGCCACACCCCCTTTCCCAGCCACACCCCTTCTCCACAGGCAACACACCCCTTTCTAGACACACTCCTCCACAGGCCACACCCCCTTTCCCAGCCACTCCTTCTCCACAGGCTACACACCCCTTTCTAGCCACACTCCTCTACAGACCACACTGCCTTTCCCAGCCACACCCCTTCTCCACAGGCCACACCCCTTTCCCAGCCACACCCCTTCTCCACAGGCAACACACCCCTTTCTAGACACACTCCTCCACAGGCCACACCCCCTTTCCCAGCCACTCCTTCTCCACAGGCTACACACCCCTTTCTAGCCACACTCCTTCTCTACAGACCACACTGCCTTTCCCAGCCACACCCCTTCTCCACAGGCCACACCCCCTTTCCCAGCCACACCCCTTCTCCACAGGCAACACATCCCTTTCTAGCCACACTCCTTCTCCACAGGCCACACCCCCTTTCCCAGCCACACCCCTTCTCCACAGGCCACACCCCTCACCAGCCCTACTCCCCCCACCCCTGGGCAAGTGGCTTTGCCAGGCTATAAAGCATCCTTGAACACAGAATCATAGAAGGGACCCCCCCCCCAAAGAATCATCTAGTCCCCTGCAGTGCCGGAATATGGAGCTGTCCTGGACAGGGATCGAACTTCTGACGTTGCCATCATCAGCACCATGCTGTAACTAACTGAGTTACGTGATCTATGGAACGAACTGGGATTCTGGTGATGCTCGTTTGGATGAAGGGAGGATCGAGAATAAGCCTGCACAAACTGAGCTTGTAATGAGGAGTTCTGTGTCACTCAGTGAGCTTGCTCACTCATCTGTTGACAGGTTCAGTAGTGAGGCTGGCGCACATTTTTGGGCTGCTTGGTAAGTAGCAGAAGAAGTCTTTCAGGCTGGCATAGGAGCAAGCGTCCTTTGCCTGGGTGCCTTCTGGTCTCTGCTGGTTTAGAAGACAACACTGCCACTGCTTCCGGCAATAAACTGGATCCTAACTGTTAGGGAAGCAGGGAGAAGAGAAGAACAGTACGGAGGAGTTTCTTCACCCTTTTGATCTGGCTTAAGGAGCATCACACAGATGCCATTTCCAAGGAGATGTACCCTTGATAGGGACGTGGCCTGGATGCCCTTCCAATCTAGCCATGGCCATGTGTGGTTTTGTCTAGGGAAGTTGTGGTGGCACAGTTGGGAGGAGAAAGGCACTTGGCACATCCTCAGAAACACTCTTGCAAACCAGGCTCAAACTCTTGCTATTAGCCAAGAAAAGGAGGGTTGAAGAGAAAGAGCATAATGCTAACCTCTGGTTCATATACCTCATGCAACAACTCTTCCCGTAGGAACCAACCTGCCACCATCATCTGAGGTCTCCCTAGCCACGCCTACTTCCAAGGCCACACCCCTTGCCTCCAGGCCACACCTCCCATGAGCCCTGCTCTGTTCCCTCCTTGAGTTCTTTTGCCTGGAATGTGTCTCCAGGAATTCTGGTCATGCCTCTTGCTTGCCTGGAGGGTGAGTGGGGTTGATTTATGGGATGTTCTCCCCAGGGAGAGACGCCTGGTGCTGACTCTAAGGTACTCCTGGCACCGGGCAAAGACTTCCCCTGTTCTCCTGGACATCTGGTGGTTACTTTTAATCCTCGCTGCCCTGGGATTATTTCAGACAGATGTTTTCGTATGATCGTTTTGATGTTGTGCGGGGTCGATGCTTGGGAATTGACGGAGGACCACTTTTTAGTGCTCACCTTGTTTTAACATACATTGTACCTTTCCTCCATTTGCGAGTCACCTTGAGACTTCAATACTAACAGTAATAACAATAATATAATAATCATCAAGCCGTGCTGATTCTCATACACCAAATGAGACCGGCTGGGTCAAGGTGGGGGGTTGTCACAGCGCCGGAGGCGGCAATTTTGACGTGGAGTGGAATAATCACTCCAGGTGCAGAGCCCAGCAGGAGCAGCAAAAGAACAGCAGAGAAAACGGCACTGAGTTGTGTGTGTGTGTGTGTGTGTGTGTGTGTGTGTGTGTGTGTGTGTGTGTGTGTGTTTAAAGATGCAGCCCAAATGTCTGAGTTGCAACTAGGGATGTTGGAAAATTCCGACGGAAATGAAGAATTTGATTATGTTTGCTTTTTTGGTCCTGTATCCAGAACGGAAATCAGTCAACTGGTTGTTGGCTGTTGTTGCCTTCAGTTTGTAAATGATACATAATTGGTTACCCCCCCCCACAAAAAATGCATTAAGTTCCCCTTGCATTAAAATGAATGTGGTACAACAATGCAATAACAATGTAATTAATGCAAACTGATTACTTAAATTATCTTAAGTTACATTATTTTTGCTGCAGGTGACAGTGAGATGAATAATGTATCTTTGAGAAGAAAACAAACTGCAGCAGAACGGAAACAACCCTGCCTGCAATGAACAGAGGATGAAATGGTTTCTTGCCCCAGACTTGCCCCTATGCTTTCTTGCCCCAGACTGGCAAATGGGGTGTAAATTCTGGGAATCTCCCGTTCAGGGATTGACAAATCTGTCCATTTTGGTTGTTTTTTCTTGGTTTCTCATTTTTCCAGTTGTTAAGTCCAGCCTCCACAATCTGCATCATAGAATCGTAGGGTTGAAAAGGATGCATACCTGCCAAGTTGCTGTCGGAGAAATAAGGGACCGGGCGGAAGTAGCAGACTGGAAGTAGCGCTGCCCCCATTTTGGAACTGAGCGGAGCATGCTCAGAAGTGACTTTTGATGCTGCTTTGCCCAGTTCCAAAATGGCCACCGCGCCAGAAGTCGCACTGCAGCCATTTTGGAACTGGGCAGAGCAGCATCAAAAGTCGCTTCTGAGCATGCTCCGCCCAGTTCCAAAATGGCCGCCGCGCCAGAATAAACCGGGGGAAAACAAAAAAAATCCGTTTTTTTCAGCTAGAAACAGCTGGAAAAATGGGGATTTCCCGGGGAATACGGGAGACATGGCAGCTACGAAAGGATGCCCGACGGCAATCTACTCCAACCCCCCTGCAATGCAGGAATCACAGCTAAGGAATTCTTGACAGATGGCTATCCAACCTCTGTTTAACACCCCACACACACAATGAAGGAGAGTCCACCGTCTTCAGAGGGAGTACATTCCACTGTCAGATGGCTCTTATCATCAGAAAGTCCTTCCTATCATTCAGTCAGAATCTGGTAACTTGAGTCGACTGGGTTCAGGTCCTACAGTCTGGAGTGGGGGGGGGGAGAAAGCTTGCTCCATCTTCCATGGGGCAGCCCTTCAGATATTTGAAGATGGCTCTCATTTCACCTCTCAGTCTAAACATACCCAACGCCCTCATCCGTTTGGAAAAAAAAATCCCTCATGAAATTTCACCTGAATTTTAGTGCTAATGGACACATTCTTTGCAAGCCATGTTCCCCAGTTTGAAGCATTCTTGTATCACATTTTCACAAATATATGCCTTTTTACCAAGGGTGGATCTACACACAGGGGGGGGGGGGAGCTACAAAAAGTAAGAAATTAAATCGTTATATCAAAAGGAAAAAAACGCTATGGAAAATCGCTTAGAAATTTGTTTTGCTCTCTGGTGCCATCTGGCGTTCAGGCAGTCTCGAGCAGGTCGGGCGCCCTGGCGCTGAGATCGCTCCGGCGCCCCCGCCCTCGCAGGGTGCAGCATGGTTTCCGCGCGGCTTTGCCGCGCAGCGCCCCACCTACCAGCCCGGCGCCCTAGCACACCGCACCACCGGGGCTCTACCTAGAGCCGGCCCTGCTGGCGTTGCATGTTTATAACGCATTCAAAACGCTGTTTCTTGACTAATGTAGCAAAGTCCCAACACTGATAGCTGGACAATCAAACTTGCTGCATCAGCTTTGGCCAACCTTGAGTCAGCCAGATGTTTGGACTCCAACATTGGTCCTGTATACCTGAAGGAGCGTCTCCACCCCCATCATTCAGCCCGGACACTGAGATCCAGCACCGAGGGCCTTCTGGCGGTTTCCTCATTGCGAGAAGTGAGGTTGCAGGGAACCAGACAGAGGGCCTTCTCGGTAGTGGCACCCGCCCTGTGGAACGCCCTCCCAGCAGATGTCAAGGCAATAAGCAATTATTTTACTTTTAGAAGACAACTGAAGGCGGCCCTGTTTAGGGAAGTTTTTAATGATTGATGCTGTACTGTTTTTAATATTCGGTTGGAAGCCGCCCAGAGTGGCTGGGGAAACCCAGCCAGATGGGCGGGGTATAAATAATAAATTATTATTATTATTATAACTCCCATCAGCCCCACTTAGCAAAGCCCTCTTGAAGTACAACTCCCATCAGCCGCTGGCGTCTTACGGCCATATTGGGTTGGGGTTGATAAGAACTGCAGCACACAACTTCTGGAGGGCCCAGGTTGGGGAAGGATGTGCTGCCTAATGAGGTGAGAGATAACTTTGGCAGGATTTCAATGCAAAAAGCTGGATCCGTTCCCTGCTGATTTTATCACTGCAGCAGAAACCTGCCTTTGCAAAGGGGGAAATGATTATTTTTTTTATATAAAGAAAAACCCAAAACGCCAGCCGCTGCTCCCTCTTCCTCGTCTTTCAACAAAGGGCAGACATGAGTTATGAGCACCAGGGATGTGAAATGAGTTTCGAGGGAGATGGGCACGCACTGTGCCTGGGCAAAATCCAGACAGCAGGGACATTACTCTCTGCAGACGATGGAGCTTATGGGTAAATCCAGCCCTGAAGGGCATGTCGTCCACCTCCCATTCCTGCTGGATCTGCAGAAAAAGCAGTTAAGTTGGGGGACTTGGGTATGGGGTGGTGGAGGGGCCTGAGTGGTACTTGGAGGGTGGGGTGAGGAGAAGGGGCACCAGCCACAATTCCCCCTTCTGTGCGTCAGATACCTTAAGATCCCATATGCGAAAGGATCACTGTGCTCTTAAGCACTGTCCTAAGGCTGGCGTGGGGAACGTCAGGCCAAATGTGGCCCACCTTGCATCTCTTACCCTAGAACCAGAGAATTTCAGAGTTGAAAGGGACCCTGAAGATCATCAACCACCTGCAATGCAGGAGTAAGCAGCTGCCCCACACAGGGATCGAACCTGCAACCTCGGCGTTATCAGCACCACTCTCTAACCAACTAGCTATCCAGGCTGTCTGGCCCTCCGGACTCTTCCTAGGCCACACCACTCACTGGCCCTGATTCACATACCCCCTTGGATGCTTTTCCCTGGCTGGGAACATGCCCCTGAACTGATCGTGCCTCTTGCCTCCTCCATGGAGGATAGAGAAGGGTGTATGCAGAAACCAGCCTCTTGCCTCTGGCCCTACCCGACACTAGCATGTGACCCCTGGAAGCTTTCCCTGAAAGGAACGCGGCCCTCAGTCTGAAAGAGATTCCCCCACTCATGTCTTAATGGTGGCAAGGAGTGGGAATGAGAAGGCAGCTTCTCTCCTCAATGACTTGGTGAGGCTGGAGAAGCCAGAGGTGCCCACAGTTCTCCTTTCCGCTGGTCATATTAAGGCAACAGGAGCTCAGGGGCGTGGTAGGAACTGTGGGGGCTGTCCAGGCAAGGCTCAACACTTGAGGGCTGCTGGTCAAACCAGGCGCACCCTAAACTGTGCAGAGGTGGATCCTGGAAGAGGAACAGTAAATTTGGGTGAAGGCAGCCATCCAAGTGCGTGCCCATCACTGCCTCCTGTGGGAGCAAGTTCCCCAGTCTGTAAAGAAGTCACTTCATCTGTCCTAAATATTCCAATATTCAGCTTCACCTATCACATTCCTGCACAAACATCACATTTTTTTATAAACTAAAAAAACCCCAAGTTTGCAATCTTAGGACGGGTTTGAGTTTGTTTGTGTGTGTCGGTAACTATCTCTTCTGATTAAGGCAACATTTTTTAAAAATTGCTGGACTAATGTGCCCCGTGTCACTGATGAGTCACAATTGATAGCCTTTACCCTCCATCATTTTGTCTAATCCCCTTCTAATGCTGTCCAAAACGGCAGACCGTGTGATCTCCTGCGACAGCCAATTCCAGAGTTTTTGCTCTGCAGGGTGTGACTTCATCTTGCACCTCCCGACATTCTGCCTCATTGGCTGGCCCTGGGTTCTAGTATTATGAGAGAGCGGGGAAAGCCTTCTCTAAAGCCATTCCCCCCCCCACAGAATGCATTGTTTCATACACCTCTGCCATATTCCCTCCCCCCCCTCTCTGAGGTTAAGGCCAATGTGCCCAAATCAGAATCTGAAGGAGAATCTGAAGTGCAAGACTCCCTCTTTGCCCTCGCAAAGACCATCCTAAGACCATAAGAAATGCCTGCTAGATCAGGCCATAGGGGCCCCCTCTAGTCTAGCATCCTCTTCTCTACCACCAGATGCCTGTAGGAAACCAGCAAGCAGGATCCAAGCACAAGAGGACTCTCCTTCCCCCTGTGGTTTCCAGCAACTTTTAGGGGGACGGCATCCCATAGCATGGAATGAGAGCAACAGGTCCAGCCCTAACCTTAGGCAGAGGGAGCCACCTGCCTTAGTCAGCAAATGCTGTGGTGGGCGGGGTGGAGAGCAGCAGCAGCAGCAGCAGCAGCAGCAAGCTCTTAGAAGTACGGAGCACTACATGGCCTCATCTCCAAACCAGCTTCGATGGCCCGTTGCCAGTGCTTGAAATCAGATCCAGTTGAAAGGAAGAGCCTGCTGGATCCGGCCAACGGCCTATCTAGTCCAGCATCCTGTTCTCACACGGGCCAACCATATGTCTGTGGGAAACCAGCAAGCAGGATTTGAACACAATCCCGTGGTTTCCAGCTACTGGGATTCAGAAACATTGCTGGGCAGCAAAGGCAGCCAAAGGAACATGAGATGTGAAGACCCAGCTGGAGAGGTGAAGGCCAGCAAACCGAGATTGAGAGGGTTTTGCCCTGAATGCTAGCGGAAAGTTGATGGAATGGGAGGCGGCAGCGTCTCAACCTTTGCTTTAGGCTGTAAACTCTCCAGGTCCTGGCCGTAAAGACCAGCATGCTCATGTGTGTAAGGCAATTTGCAAAGCGGAGGTGAGGAACACTGCCGTGCCCGTCATTAAGATGTCACACCTCTCTTTGGCCATCCTAGGCTTGTAGCCCATCCTAGGTCCTACACGGCGCAGACCCGCAGAAATGAACGAACCGGGCTAACTGAGGTCCATTGATTTCGATGGGTTTACCCTGAGTAGGGCTTAGGTGGATACAACAGCCCATGGCTTCCCAAGCCAGAATTCCTTCCTACTGCCTCCTGCCTCCTGGCAAAGTGGCAAACGCATCACATAGGCAAAACTTACCTTCCAAGTCCCGGACTGCAGAATCCGGGACCGGCAGCCATGTGACACCGGAAGTTGCGTCGATGTAACTTCCGGTGTCGCTTTGCCCTTCTATGGGCACCAAAAATGGCCACTGCCGGCTTCAGAAGTAGCTTCTACGCATGACAGGAAGTGTGTCGACGCAACTTCTGGTGTCGGCCCACCCATCTATGGGCACCAAAATGGCCGCCGCCAACACAGGAAGTCGCATCTATGCACTTCCGGCCATGCGTAGATGCAACTTTTGAAGCCGGCGGTGGCCATTTTTTGTGCCCATAGAAGGGCAAATCAGAAAGGAAAAAAATGGCCACCGGCAGGAGAAAAACGGGAGTAAACGGGGTACTTGGCAGCTATGAGGCAAAATGAGTCACCAATGCAGAAAGAATCAAGAATCAAGAGTTTTCCCGGGAGGGGGCAGGCAGGAGGACCAACACTTCCCACACTTGGCTTCATATATCTCCTCTATTACACTTGCTATCCTGTTACAGAGCGGCAGATATGTAGCATAGGATGGTGTAATGTGCAAACACAGTCAGGACAAGAGGAATATTGCAGACTGCCTAGAATATATAGGGGTTTGTGTTATGTATGTATGTATCATATATAAAAGAAAAAGAAGAGCAGGTTGCTTCAGTTGCTCACTTGCACAGTTTCGGGTGGTCTTCCTCCACTGGGGAAACTTAGGAACGATCTAGACAGTCCTCGGTTCTGGAGGGAGAGGAGCGCCCCTTTGGCGTTTCCTTTGGCCATGTCTGGCACCACCGCTGTGTGGAGATCGTCCATAGTCAAGACAGCAGAAGCAACATGAGATGTGAAGGCCAGGCTGAAGACCTGGTTGGAGAGGTGAAGACCGGCAACATCAGAAGAAGTGAAGACCCGGCTGAAGACCCAGGTTGGAGAAGTGAAGACAGGCAACATCAGAGGTCTTGAAGACCAGGCTTATCCCGATATGCTGGTTGAGAGCTGATCAACAGAGACACGCACACACATACGCAGACGGACGGACGGACTCAGGCAGTGTTCGTGCTTCCACGCAACGCCCATGGCAAAAGTGTGGCCGGCAGAGAGCAGCCGCGATGCCTCTTCAGTCCTTCAGGTTGGCTTCCAAGACCCCCTGGGCCATCAGTTCTGCCAGGACGTTGTCCAGGTAGTTTGGGTCGGGGTAGCCGTGGCCGGTGAGGTTGGACCCAAATTCGGTCTTGTGGTGGATCTCGTTCCACACCACCGTGTCGGATTCGCCTGTTGTGTTGGATGTCCCAATGGTGAAGATCAGCTGGCGTTCCCAGGCCACAATCAGGAGTTTCAAGACCTGGAACATAAGAAAGCTGGCTTACTTAAACTGAGCCAAAGCAGGGCAGAGCAAGCAGATGGAATATGCAGAAATAGCAAGACTGACGGGAAAGATCAGAAACCAGGAAGTTAAAAGACTGGAATAACTTTCTAACATACCGTACTTTTCTGTCTATAAGACGCCCCATGTATAAGACGACCCCTATTTTGGGGGACTCAAATTTAAGAAAATGGGGGGAGTTGCCAAAAATGGCTCACCAACACCTGTCGCAAAATCTGCCTCCTGTCTATCCCATCGCCGGCAGAGTCTGACAACCACCCATTGACGCAGCAACCAATAACATGCACAGTAGCGGCTGACAGCCACGGCAGCAGCTAATCAAACCCCACCCTACACACTACCCATGTATAAGACGACCCCCAGTTTTTAGCATGATTTTTAAAGAGAAAACATTGTCATATACATGGAAAAGTACGGTATTTGAGAAACCACTGCAAACAGTTGAAATCATTGGCAGGAATACAATGACGCTTGTAAAGCAGCATGAATTTAGGATACCATGATTAAACAATAGACAGATTACAGTAAAAGGTGCGCAGGGATAATAAATAAATAAATGGATAAATAAATAAATAAACTGAGTCAAACCAGGGCTTTGAGTGCAGTTCTGATACCTTTTTCCTGAGCCCCCAAACAACAACAACTGGCACTGAGCCAGCTTGGCATGAACCAGCTCCTGAACCAATGACCCTTCTCTTTATCCCTGGCATACACCCCAACCCTGACATGGCAGAGGCTGGGAAAAAAAAGAGCTGTATCAGGCCATTGGTAGATCTAGCTCAGCACCGCCTACTCTGAGCAACAGTGGCTCTCCAGTGTTTCAGACAGGAGTTTCTCCCAGCCCTACCTGGAGATACCAGGGGTTGAACCTGGGACGTTCTGCATGCAAAGCTAGGTGCCCACCCGCTATTTCACAGGTAGGGAATAAAAACCCCATTAGAAAACAAGAGGCGGCCCACCCCAAAAATGATTGGTGTAGCTAGTTGAAGGCCAAACTACTGCCTGACACTAAAAGCATCACTCCAAGTTGCAAGCATCCTTTCCGCCACCTTTATGTAGCAGCTGGATCGGGGGATCCTGCAAACCAGTGCCTTTTCAACCATTTCCTCACATTGCTGCTTTCCGAAGAGCACGGCTTTGGAACAAAGATCTATGACTCGGCTGGTTTCGAAACGAGGTACCCTGAGGATCCAGGCCTTTTAAAACAAAACGGGCAAGCATCTAGTCCTCATGGCTTCAGAAACAGGCTTTAAAAAGCAAGGGCAGGTTTTCGGGCTTTGGCTCCAAAGGGGTCTTCGAAGATGCCAGAAACTCGGCGTTCGGCTAAGTTGGATTTTGAGGGGAAGCTTGGAAATGTTCTCCTCTGTATTGAAGGCCCCACCCAGAGCCCAGTGGAAATTCAGCTGCCTACCTTTCTGCCTTTCTCGTTGTCAGGAAGGTAGCAGTGGCGAGGGAAGCCTCTTGCAGTAAACTTCTTCCCAGGATTTGGATGCTCCGGACCCTGGTGAAGCAAGAGGTCTCATTTACATGTTGCGCCAGCAAAGGTCACGGGGCCAGGGCAACATGGCTTTCCTGCCCCTGGGTATATTGTGAAAAGTTCATTAAATATGCCGTATTGGCCCCAAAATAAGCACACACACCCCCAAAAATTCTGACTGTGAAAAGTTAAAGTGCAGCTTAAATTCGCGGCCTTACAAAAATGGGCTTTTATCATATTGCTGCTGAAACAGACATACGGTAAAACGGAACGGGTGTGAATGGCTGCAGAATTTTAAAGGTGCGGCTTATATTCAGGGGCGGCTTATATTCAGGCCAATATGGGGTGTGTGTGTGTGTGTGTGTGTGTGTGTGTGTGTGTGTGTGTGTGTAAAAATATATGTAAGTTGCCTAGAGAGGTTTTGTATTTTGCAACTAATACCGGTAAATCAAACACTGGATTACTGCATACTGCAATGCACTCTGTGTGCAGCTTCCTTTGCATTTGATCTGGAAGCTGCAGTGCAGATTGCTGCAGCACAATTGCTATCAACACAGCGGCCTGCCAATTTGCTACTGTGTCAAGCTCAAAGTGTACCTCTTACTATATAAAGCACTTAACAACTCGGAACCAGTTTACCTGCGAAATCGCCTCACTCCGTAGGTGCCTATTCGACTGCTTCGATCGGCGGAAGTGCCATTGTTACAGCTGCCACAGATTACCTGTCCGGCATTTATAAGAACTTCGTACACTTTGGAACTCCCTGCCTCTTGATGTCAGGCAGGTGCCTCCGCTGCACTTTTTTTCAGCTCCCGATAAAAACATTTTTTGTGTCGACTAGCCTGCCCTGATGTTTAGAAAGTCCATGTGAGTTTTTGTCTGCTTTTAGTCTATTGTTATTTTAACTTTTCCAACATCTTAAATTATTGTTGTTGGTAGTTTTTATTGTTTTATCTTTTCTGTAAACTGTTTTGAGGTTGTTGGGTCCTTTTTTAAAAAACAAACAAACCAAGCAGCGTATAAATTTAATAAAATAGATAGATAGATAGATAGATAGATAGATAGATAGATAGATAGATAGATGATAGATAGATAGATAAGAATCAACAACCACAACCCTTCCTCTCCCTTCCTCTTTCTCCCTCCCCATCCTTCTCACCTGGATCCCTGCAGGAATGTCATAGACGATGCGGATGGTTTTGCAGTCCACGTAGCCAGGGAGCGAGTGTGGAATAATGTGGAACTCCATCTTCCCAGGGGGCTGAGTCCCGGTCTTCTCCCCATAGATGGCCTTGCAAGTGGGGCATTGCAGACTGCCATCCTGACAGGCGAAAGGAAGACAGGGTGGGAGGAGAAAGAGGAACAGGCAGATGTAGAAGAAGCTCGTTCTTCAGGTTGCTTAAAACTTTCTACATTTACCATTCTTCTGACAGGCAGAAATTCAGCAGGTGGGGAGGATGTGAGTCATTGAAATTGACGTGCATTGCTAACTTAGATCCATGCGTTTCATTGGGTCTACTCTGAGTATGACCAGCATTGGAAACAACCCCTTGTCATTTTTGCACCTAGTAAAGTAATTGTTAGCCCCCCAGTTCCCCCACCAACTTGTCCCATATTTTGCCTGACCAAAGGTGGCAACCCTACCTTTATTTCTTTACAGACGTACCTTGGATCCCAAACACCTTGGTAATCGGACGTTTTGGCTCCCGCAGACCGCAAACCTGGAAGTGAGTGTTCCGGTTTGCAATCGTTCTTTGGAACCTGAACGTCCGACGGGACTTCCGTGGTTTCTGATTGGCTGCAGGAGCTTCCTGCAGCCAATCGGAAGCCACACTTTGGTTTCCGAACATTTTGGAAGTCGAATGGACTTCTGGAACGGATTCCGTTCGACTTCCGAGGTACGACTGTATTATTATTTATTGCAGAAAACAGGACTTGAAAATTGTGTGGCTTAAAATGAGAGAAAGGTGTGTTGGGAGAGAGAAGACCATTCCCATCCATGCCTTTCACCCAACCATCCAGTCGCCTCTGGTCTCTCACCTTATTGCCATTGTTGTACATGGCAACCAGGCAGAGGAGGTGGTAAAGGTGCCCACATTTCCCCAGCTTTCCCACCAGCTCCGGTTTGGCCCCCTTGTGCCTGAGGATCCCCTCGTAGCCCGATGAGGACACCAGCCGCTCCATGCAGATGGTGCAGTCCTGTTGGAGAGAGACAAATTGGGGACATGAGTGGCAGGCTTAGAAACCAAGATAGGAAAGCGAGGAGCTAAATGGCAGCTTAAACCCAGGTTATGGGCGCTACAACGGAATGTCTAGGCACGCTTTTTTAATGACAGGAATACGACGCTGCAAACGAATGAACTGCAGCTAAAATATTACATTCCTTTTTCACACGGTCTAGTTCTTCCCCTGCCCACCCACCCCTAATATTCTTCTCCAGTCTTCAGAGAGTAGATGGAAGTGGGGAGGCAGGAAAAGGTCCTCCTTTCCTTCCACTCGGGAGTTTTAATCTGAAATCTTAGGCACAGTATTGCACCCAGAGCTCAGAAACTGCTCGCCCTAATGAAATTCCCTGTCAACAAATGCGCCTAGAACAATGGGAGTTTCGAAGACTGTTGAGTGGTAAACACAGGGGAGAAAGCTGGTTCTAGGGCTTTCTCCAATTTTGAAAGAGGCCAGGGGGCACCCCTCTCTTTCCGCTCCTTATTTTTGCAGGCACAGCTTCAGCATGAATACTTCCAGGGAAGGGGCACCCGACACCTGTGTTCCACAGTCACCAATGTTTCGCTGAAATCTGCTTTCCTTGCCATTTCCACCCATTTGTTCCAATCCTACCCCTCTGGAGCTCGCCTGCTCCATCTTCTGCATGACAAACCCTTCAGCTCAGTGGTGTAGCATTTGGGCAAGGGGCACAGGGGCAGTTGCCCCAGGTGCAAAAATTGTGAGGGGTGCAAAATTTCAACACCCGGCGCTGCCTCAACACAGCTGTGCTCTTCCGTCACTGAGCTCCTTTGAAAATGACTTCTCCGTGCGAACCAGGAAGCCGCCTCTCCAGAATAACCCTTCTTTTCTTATCTCTGCGGCTGTGATCTCTTGGGTGATGTGGATGCCATTAGGCAGTTGAATGCGTACTTCATCCATTTACCTCTCACTCACCCATCCCTCCACGTGGCCCCGGGTGCTGGCAACACACGCTACACCACTGCTTCAGCTATTTCAAGATAGTTTCCATGTCACCCCTTCGTCACCTCTTTTTCCAGGTCAAACACACCCAGATCTTCCAGCCATTTCTTAATATAGTTTAGCTTCCAGACCCCTCTCCACTCGGATCAGGGGGGAAAATTACAGTACATAGGCATCTCTCTGGGATCTTAGCTTGCCCTTTGCCCAGGGTCTTTATTCTTACATTTTGTATTCTTCTAAGGAGTTTAGTGTAAGGTTACCAGATTTTTTTTCCAATGAATCCGGGGACACTTTTCAACTTCCTACTAAATAGATGGTAGGGGACTGATCTGTAAATCCGGGGACCGTCCCCGGGGAATGGGGACGTCTGGTAACCTTAGTTTAGTGTGACATAACTGGATTCCCCATGAAGTAGATTAGACTGAGTGATAGCGGCTAGCTCACCTCATCTGGGGGGTTCTTCACCTTCTGGATGTAACGTCTCACTACATCTTCAGGGTTCTTGCCTGTACAGAATAAAAGAGCACTGGAACTAGATCATTCTCTATTATATAGCCTTCCTTTCTTATAAGAAAAAATGCTACAGTATTACATTTCTATCTCCTTGATGCAATTACATTTCTATCCCCAACATGCAAACTTTGGCCAGCGCCTTAACTATGATTCATTTCCTGCCTCAATAAACCATGGTTTGCTTTAACCATGACTTGGCATTCCATGTGAACCCAGCACTTAACCATGGTTTGTTTGGTCACCTCACTCCATTTTTTATTTTTTTTTTATTTATATTGGTCATCTCACGCCAGGCACTCACCAAACTACAATGTCATGAGGCAAGAGCAGTTGGAGAACAAACCAAATTTGGGAGAAACAAGCCATGGTTTCCCTGGTCGCCCGTGAGGTGTGTGCTTCAACAAACCATGGTTGAGCACCCTGTGCAAACCAGACCTTTACAATGGCCGGTGACGCCCAGACCCACAGGCTTGGGGCCTGGCCACAAAGGTTGGATACTGACCCCGGTCCTGGCCCTGAATTTAGGTATCTGTGGTATCAGTCAGATATGGGGCAAGGGCCTCATTGAGAGGTGCAGAGAAACTCGCTCACTTTTTTTCAGATGTTTTTTCTTGGTCTTCCGGCAGATCCCAGTGATTCCGGGCACCGGCTTCATGTCACTCTTATTGACAGGTGGTGGGTGCAGGATGGGTTTTGGCGCTCGAGTGAGGCAGACAGGCAGGCCCGCCGCACACATCAAGATGCCTGTCATCCCTGGGCCAGAGAAGGAAAAGTGAGAGAAAGAGAGAGAAGTCTTATCATTCGCTCTTTCCAGGCACGGACCCCTCTAGCAAGTCACGGCTGACTCCCGCATGTGCACATGGCGCTCCCCGCCCCCTTCGGCAGATACGCCGAAGCTTCCTGCTGGGCGGAGCCACGGAGGCCCTGGCCCATCCAGGAAGCTTTGGTGTAAATCTGCCGAGGGGGGAGAGCCCTGTGTTTGCCTGTGCACTGTTTTTTTTTATTATTATTATTATTATTATTATTAAAAGAACCTTTATTGATTTACACGATTAAAAGCAGTAACAGATAACACACATTACATTTATATAATCTAAACATAATATCATCACAAAAAATAATAGAATTTGCAAGAGAAAGGGAAAGAAAAAGGGAAAAAAGAGAAGAAAAGAAAAAAAGGAAAAAAGTAAATGGAGTAAAATGAGAAAAAAGTAGAAAAAAGTTTTTTTTTTAAAAAAGCAGAATACAAAGAAGTAAAGAAAAAGAAGGAAGAGGATGAGATGCGGACATTACCTAATGTCCACTAAGGTAGGTCACAACTTCCACCGCTTCTTCGTACAGTTACATTCATAATATGTAGCCTGTCTTTTTGTAAATATCATAATTATATCAAATAATATCAAATAATCAGTTCACAAACCGTCTAGTTACAGTTCTCGTATCCGACAAGATCATTCAAGGCACAACCGAATTTTGGTCCCCTTGCCATATTTCCCCAAATACTCGTTTAAACATTCCCATTGTTTTCTAACTTTATTTTTGGGTTTTTGATGAATTATGTCCGTTAGTTAAGCCAGCTCTAAATACTCACACACTTTATCAACCCATTGTCCTTTAGATGGAATATTGGTACTCTTCCAGTTGCTAGCTATTAACAATCTTGCAGCCGTTGAGGCGTACAAGAAAATACTTTTTTTTTCACTCGGTATATTGTTATTCAAGATACCTAGTAAATACATTTCTGCTTTTTTTACAAATGAAATTTTTAGTAATTTTGTGCTTTCCTCATGGATTACTTCCCAAAAATTTTTAACCGTCGGGCATGTCCACCATATGTGAAATAGACTGCCAGGAGCTGCGTTACATCTCCAACATTTGTTACTTAAAGATTTATTTATCTTGGCCAATTTTTCCGGGACCATATACCACCTATAGTGCATCTTTATATAATTCTCTCTTAACGTATAACAAGCAGTAAAATTTATATCTTTTGACCAAATTTTTTTCCAATTTTCATGTGGTATTTCGTAACCTAGATCTTGTTCCCATTTTGTCAGCCATTTCCCTTTTTTTTCTTCTTCCTGCTCTTTATCACCTAACCACTTGTATACTTTGGCTATGATCTTATCATCGTTAAGCAGTATTTCTTTTTCAAATTTGGTTATTTGAGTGTTAATTCCTCGTGATTTAACATCTTTGTCGTATGTAGCCTTCAATTCGCACTGTTGTTGTCCCCCCCCCATATGTTCTCCCACTCCTCCTACAGCTTGTCTCCGCTACAGCTTGTCTCCGCTGTTAAAACCTGGATCCTTTTTGTTGTTGTTGTTTCTGCTGGTAGCCAGAGATTGGTTTTTTAACCCTTTCTGTGTTGTTTTTTTCTGGCGCTTTGGCAGACTATGATTGGGTATAACAGCGTTCGTTTTTTAACCCGTTCTGTGCTGGTTTTTTGGCGCTTTGGCAGACTATGTCGGTGCTGTGTGTTAGTTCCAGCGAAGGTATTATCCATCATTTATTTCTGTTCTCTTCCCCCCCCCAAAAGCGCAGCAGCTTTGGGGCACCCCCCCAAAAAAACCCTCCAAGACTTTGGTCAGCAGCTCCCCCCCAAAAGCTAAACAACTCTGGGCACTTTGTGATAAATAAGGGTTTTTTGATTTGGTTTGGTTAAATAATTAGTTTTTGGTTTATTAAATACAGTTATATATTACAATTATACATTTTTGTTATTTAAACTATAAATATCGCGAAATTATGGTTTTTTTCTTGAAGTGACACACCACCTGAGTTATGCTCGGTTTTTTGGCGAATTTTGACACTCCAAGCTCAAAAGTTTGCCCATCACTGCTCTGGAGCTTTCCCCATGAAAAAGCTGAATTGGAGCAAATGTCAATTCATGGAAAAGCTGAATTGGCGTTTGCTCTGATTCCGCTGTAAAGAACAGGTTTTCGAGAGGAAAGCTCAGGGCAAACAACAAGGACAACAATGCTTGGACACCAAGAAGAGTCCTCTTCCTGGAAGGAGCAGGATAAGCCCAGGGGGAGAGAGAGAGAGAGAGAGAGAGAGAGAGAGAGAGAGAGAGAGAGAGAGAGAGAGAGAGAGAGAGAGCGCACAGGTGAAACAAGGCTGAATGGGGAAGGAATTCCTAGACAAGGCTGTGTATTTACCAGCCTCCTGCCATCTTGTGCTCTCCAGATAGTTTGGGCTACAACTCCCCTCAACCCCAGCAAAGCTGATTAAAGTCCTCAGAGGCCACATTCACACCCTATAGATAAAGCACATGAAAAGGAACATGGCCTCCCCCAGAGAACCTTGGGAACGGTAGTTTGGTTAAGGGTGCTGAAAGTTGTTAGGAGACCTCCTCTTCCCTTCAAAGCTGTTTGCGCAAGAAGTGAAACCATAAAATCATTTTAAAAATCAGTTAAAGACCACCATTTTAAACAGTGGTTCCCAAAACGTTTTCAGACCACCGGCCCCAGTGCCCCCCAACCCTATAAAAAGGGTATTCTTTGGGATAGCGGTTTGCATTACCCGTTAAGGAAAATAACAACACAATAAAATTAAAGATGGGAAGGCCTGGAAAAAAACTGGAAAATTTTGAAAACAAAAACAGTTGTTTTTTCCAAAAACAGTTTTTCCTGAAAAAATGGGGGGGGGGTTTAAATAGAATATTCAAACTATATCAAACTGTGGTTTTTGGTTCTTTTTTAACCAGAAAAAAATGGCTTTGGAAAAAAACTGGGGGGGAACCTGGTGTGCCCCCCCATTTTTCTGGGTTTTTTCCCAGGCCTTCCCATTTCTAAATAAAATTCAGGACAGTAACAATGAATGGCACATTCATCCAAATTCCAATGAAAACCATTTAGTGGAATCAATTCGACAAAACTGATGAACTTGATCCAGGGATACCAGCTTTTCAAGGTCAGGTAGTCATTGACGCCTCCAGCGCCCCCGCCCCCCCAAAGCCTCTTAGCACCTTCCAGGTCATCCCACTGCCCCCTCCCCCCCGGGAAGTGGTACCATCCACTTTGGGAGCCACTGATTGAAAACCTTCAAAAGATTAAAACCAGCGGTAAACTGAAAACATTCACCAACACCCCACATATCAAGGTAGGCTGAGGACCGTCCCTGCTGCTCTTACCTGCCAGGGCAGGGTGTACCGGGCCAGTCCCATTCAGGTTCTTGACTGGAAGGGCAGGAACTCTGCATGAGAAAAACACAGGAGAATGGATTGGCATGATCAGACTTCTCTGAAACAGCAACTGCTTACATTCCTGCAGTGCAGGGGGTTGGACTGTGTCAGGTTTTGTTGTGACTACTCTTGAGTAACGACCGTCCACATGCTTGTCTTTCAGACGTTTTTATTGGTGCAAATTATTTACAGTGTAACGGATTGCTCATTTCTTGTCTACCCGCTCGAGTCAGATTCCTGCACTAAACTCTTCCGTGTTTTTGACCAGCATAAAAGCCTCGGAACTGAGAAGCGCTTCCCTTTCCTTCTCTTTCTCAGTTCCGGCATCAGAGGTACTGGTCTTCTGTCTGCCCTACTCCTGTCCACTCTTTCCGCCCCTTTCTCTTCCTGCCTATGGAACAGGGGCTCTCTGGTGCTGCCAGAGCCCTGGCACTCCTTCTCCGCTTCCTGACTCACCTCTTCAGACCCCTCGCTCTCATGACTGCTTGGAGACGGGCTGCTTCTGATGAAGGGGGGGGTTCTCTGTAATCCCTCCCCCTTACAGACTGGTTGACCCTTCAGGTCCTTTCCAACATTTTAGTTCAATGATTCTATTACGGTATTTATTTATTTACAACATGCATTTGAATTCAAACAACAATAATGCAGCCATACCTCATGATACGTCCACTGCGGGTTGCGTCCTTTCAGGTTACGGACGCGCCGAACCTGGAAGTTCTGGAATGGGTTACTTCCGGGTTCGGCGTGTCTGTAACCTGCGTGCATGCGCAGAAGTGCTAAATTGGCCTTTGCGCATATGCAGAAGTGTTGCGTTGCGTTGCGTCACGCGCGTGCGCAGATGCGGCGCTTCAGGGTGCTTCCCCCCCCATAGGAATGCATTAATTAAATTTCAATGCATTCCTATGGGAAACCGCGATTCGCAAGACGGATTTTTCGCAAAATGAATTCGTCTTGCGAGTCACCATCAGATCGCAAGACGCATCCGTCTTGCGAGAAATTCGTCTTGCAGGGCATTCGTCTTGCGAGGTACACTGTATTTGCAAATGAATAAAACAAAAATTCTGAAGGGGGAGGCATACTTTTTCTTGCTTTCATTTATTTAAACATTTCCAAACCACTTGAAATTTTCACAAATATCTGCCTGAAAATTTCACAAATATCCACTTGAAATTTTCAAAAACTTCCACTTGAAATGTTCAAAATATCAACATAAAATAGCAATATAAAAGTAATAAATAATATCATTCAAACAAACTAATTAATGAAAACGAACATAAGACAGTAAAACACCAGTACAAAAGAACTGAAAATAAACAATAATAGGGTCCAATCTTATGGGCCAAGGGGGGAAATATGTTTTTCTTTCTTTTTTAAACAAGAGATCTAAATCAACTGATGGCTTGAACTTGAAGTATAGATGATACTGCCTTGAGCCCTGCATAGGGGTAAAAAATAAAAGTTTGGGAATCTTTGTTTCTACACTGACAGGCAGAAGTTTCCCAGGCAGGAACTCTCCCAGCCCTACCTAGAGATGACATTGGGAATTGAACCTGGAACCTTCTGCACACAAAAGCAGATGCTCTCCCCCTGTGAGCTACAGCTGTTCCTGGTGACATTTCATTACAGGACTCATTTCTGATCGCTGGCAGTATTTCCTGCACAGACAACTACATTTTGGAGTCCAAGGATTGAAGAAACCAAAGCGCTCCATATAACAAACAGTTCATCAGTAACCCTTAGAGACCTATCTTATCGAAGGGTTGTCTTATTAAAGGTGGGTGGCAGATGAGTCACCTATGGGCACTTGGTGAGCATATGGCTCAGCTGATATTTCAATATTTCGGGGGGCGGAGATAACTGCTAACTCCTCAGGGGACCAATTTTAGTGCTGATGCCTCCTCTAGAATTACCGCATGAAGGTTAATCCAGAGGGATGTCCCTGCTGTGATAAACTTGCAAAGGAAATGGGAGGAGGCAAATAAACATTGGGATGAAGACCGTTCAGTGACAGACCTTGTCAACATGACAGGAACGCAGAAGACTGCCTTAATCAGAGGTTTCTTTAGCTCAGCATTGTCTACACTGACTGGTAGCATCCCTCGGAGATGACAGGGATTGAATTTGGGGTCTCCTGCATGCAAATCCCCTAAGCAAACATTAAGATTCTAGTCCTTGTGCTTCTTCTTCTTTTAAAAAAGGCTGCATTAAAGAGGGACATAGGAGCACAGACCATAGGCTCATTTGGCTCAGTCCTGCTCACATGGACTGCAGTTTAAGACAGGTGCCTCTGCCAGCTTCTACCTGTCTTTCACCTGTCTGTCTTCAGGATTTCAAGCAAGGAGCCGTTCCCATACCCAGAGATGCCATTGGAACCCAGAACCTGTGCAAAGCAGATGCTCTACCACTGTTCTGGGGCCCTTCCCCTGTCACATGAGGAGTCTATTACACAGAGTCAGACCATTGGTCCATGCTGTTCTGACTATCTTTGCTTGCTTGTTGTCTTGGCCATAACTGGCATTTGGCTGGCCAACAAGATTTCAATCCTGATTTCGATCTAGCTCAGTATTGCTCAACACTGACTTCCAGAGGCTCCCCAGGGATTCAGACAGGGGTCTTTTCCCAGCAGTAGGGACGCGGGTGGCGCTGTGGTCTAAACCACTGAGCCTCTTGGGCTTGCCAATCAGAAGGTCGACGGTTCGAATCCCCACAACGGGGTGAGCTCCCATTGCTCTGTCCCATCTCCTGCTACCCTAGCAGCTCGAAAGCACGGCAGAGTGCAAGTAGATAAATAGGTTTAAAAAATATTTTCCCAGCCCTCTGAGGATTTTATTTATCTCACAAATTTGTAAGCCGCTTCACGGTGGCCATTGAAGTGATGCACAAAAATAAAACACACACAGAGAAAGGAAACAAATTCTAAAAACAACTAAAACCATTCCTACAAACACAAATACCGTAGAACCATTCCTAGGGGTTGTCTCACTTCAGGGAAAGCCTTCTTAAACAAAAGGCATCTTCTGTTGGCACCTAAATATCATTATACTGGATTTCTGTCTAATTTTACCCAGTAACAGATTCTAGAGGGCTGGAGCTGAAACCCTAAAAGCCTGGTTTATAGTATAGACTATGTGCATGTCTGGACTCTCAACAGTGCCCAGCTGAGGAGTGTCATTACTGAGGAGGAATGTATGGGGGAAAGTTATCCAGAGATTGAACCGGGGGCTTCCTGCATCCAAAGAAGTTCTGCCAATTGGCTATGGCGGGATTTGAACCCACATCTACACGCTGCATCCAAACTCACCTGATTGCCAGCTTGGTCTTCATGGCTCCTTCCTACGGCTGTCTCTCCACCCCTCTGAGAAAGAAAACAGGCTGGGCGTCCCCTCTAGGTTGGGATTAGGAGACCAGCAGGTCAGTCGGTTTAAGGAAGGAGCATAATCTCCTTCTGAAAGTGACAGAACAGCGCATCTCTTCTGTCAGTGGCTTCAAGGCTTTGGAACGCATCAGTGGGTGGATGTTGGGGGGGGGAGGCCAACCGCTGATAATGGATGGAGATTACGAGGATGGGGTGGTTTTTCACAGGTGGGTGGAGCTAGGAGAGCAGACGGCAAAAAAGGTTGAGCCTTTTCTGGCTATAGGCAACAATTCTGCTACATGCCAGTCCCACTGATTCGAATAGTGTGGCAGTGGTTTAGGCACTTGCATAAGTCTCACCTGCTCCAAAATAAATTGGCCTTGGAAGTGCTTAACTGGGAACAGATCGTGCCCTACGTATCTGCTTTAAAAGTTGCTTTCTGCTTTTACCACATATATACAAATCTGAGATAAATACAGGTAGATGATAGATAGATAGATAGATAGATAGATAGATAGATAGATAGATAGATAGATAGATAGACAGACAGATAGATCTGCATTGCTAATGACTATTAGTATTTAGAATCCAGACTACTGGCTCAGTGGCTGAGAGGGTCAAGGAAAGTTCATGAACATTCCAACTTCTCAGAAGAAATTTGCAGCCACGAGTCCTACGTGACTTTCCACTTCTTGCTACGTATCTCGCTTGTTGTCAGCTGCATAGTCTTAGGTTAAATGTAGTCCCGTGATGTGTGCCAGCTTATAGCCCAGTCCCAGAATGTTGCCTTGTCTGGGGTAATCCTATAAGGAGAGCTATTTATGTCACTTGCCTGTAGTCTTCAAGGCTCACATAGGAATATACCACCAGGTAGAGTGCTCTACTGGAGCACAGGCTCCTTTGACACCTATTGATGCACTTGGTTTTCTGGGGCATGTCTCTAATTAATCACCAGATCCATTTTGCCTCAAGCAGGGGTTATATGCATGCAAAATGCAGGAGGATGCCTTGCACCAGGCCAGCCTTCTCTGACTGCCAGCTACTCTCCAGAGTCTTAAGACCAGGTCTCGAATGCTTTAGCTGGAGCTGTCAGGGACTGAATCGGTGGACTTCTGCACACAAAGCAGCTGCCCAGCCAACAGCCCCTCCCTTCTGAGGCCCACATGCCAGTGGTGGCCAGGGCCAGGGCTAAAAGAGAAGCAATGTTTGCCTTTGTGCAATAGGCGCTAGTTTCTACACATGCTCACACCCCCAGCTCTGCATCCTGCATCCTGCATCCTGAGATGCAGGAGGTATTCTTAGAGTTTGTGGACTCCTTCTGCAGCTCTAGGCAAAAACGCTCAGAATGCAAAGCAGGGACAGTGAGAGGCGTGGCCAGGGGAGAGGAGGCGTGGCCAGGGGAGAGTTACAAGGGCCAAAGAGAGAGGCCTGGAGGGCCAGACTTTCTGGTTCAAAGCCACGTTGGTATTTAGCAACTTGTCCCGTGCTCCAGGGTACCACTTAGGAAGGGTGGCCCTTCCCTTCACTCAGAATCTGAGATATTCTGCGTGCAGAGCCTGCGCACAGCTGCTGAGCTACGGCCCCTCCCCGAACTCACGCTCAGAAACGTGAGTGCCCTGGAGTTGACGTTCCATTTTGAAGCGCTGTTGACAAATGTTTATAATAACTCTAATAACAGGACAATCATGGGCTGTTTCTGTTTCCACACTCTCTGCTGTATATCTAGTATAGCATTTCTGTGTCTTGGAGTTAAACACTCCCAAATCAGCAGGATAGAAGCTCATGCAGAGTAAACAAAGTCAGGGCATTACAGAGAAAGAGGAAATGATGTGTATTCCTCCCTCCCCTCCCTCCCCCCTCTCTCTGTGGGGAGATCCAGTGACCCTGCCAGCCAGCATGGTCAATGGTCAAGGATGTTGGGAGCTGATTGGAGTCCCACAGCATCTGAAGGGCAGCTCTGATCTTTGTAATCGCAGTGGGACCCTCCCCTCCTCCATGAGGTTGTGTGGTCACATCACAGAATTACAATTCCCAGAGTTCTCTGGGAAGAGGGACTGGCTGTTAAACCACTCTGAAAATAGTAGCTTCTCTGTTGTGGGTTAAACCACAGAGCCTAGGGCTTGCCGATCAGAAGGTCGGCGGTTCAAATCCCCGCGACAGGGTGAGCTCCCGTTGCTTGGTCCCAGCTCCTGCCAACCTAGCAGTTCGAAAGCACATCAAAGTACAAGTAGATAAATAGGTACCGCTCCGGCGGGAAAGTAAACGGTGTTTCCGTGCACTGCTTTGGTTCGCCAGAAGCGGCGTTGTCATGCTGGCCACATGACCTGGAAGCTGTATGCCGGCTCCCTCGGCCAACATAGCTGCCAAGTTATCCCTTTTTTTAAAGGGATTTTCCCTTATGCTGAATAGGCTTCCTCGCGAGAAAAGGGAAAACTTGGCAGCTATGTCGGCCAATAACGCGAGATGAGCGCCGCAACCCCAGAGTCGGTCACGACTGGACCTAATGGTCAGGGGTCCCTTTACCTTTAACAGCACCTGTAGCAAACTACAGCTCCCATATTTTTTTTGGGGGGGGAAGCCACGACTACGGTATTTAAAGTGGCACCATAGTGATTTAAATGAATGGTGGGAGTGTGGCCAAAGTCTGGAGTCTCAAATCCCTTAGTGGCAAGGCTGAAACTCACACCATCAACCACTCTTGATTCTGCAATTGCTGCTCGCTCTATCACTAAGATGGGACCCAGGTGGCGCTGTGGGTTAAACCACAGAGTCTAGGGCTTGCTGATCAGAAGGTCGGCGGTTCGAATCCCTGCAATGGGGTGAGCTCCCGTTGCTCGGTCCCAGCTCCTGCCCACCTAGCAGTTCGAAAGCACATCAAAGTGCAAGTAGATAAACAGGGACCGCTCCGGCGGGAAGGTGAACAGTGTTTCCGTGAGCTGCTCTGGTTCGCCAGAAGCAGCTTTGTCATGCTGGCCATATGACCCGGAAGCTGTCTGCGGACAAACGCTGGCTCCCTCGGCCTATAAAGCGAGATGAGCGCCGCAACCCCAGAGTCGGACACGACTGGACCTGATGGTCAGGGGCCCCTTTACCTTTACCTATCACTAAGATGGACAAGCAGCGGAAATTCAAACCACCTCTTGCAAATTTGGCAGCCGTTTACTGGCCCTGATTTGCCTATGAAGCACCCTGCTAAAGAACAGAATGTTTTAAGAGCAGGTGCAGAGTGCATTTTGCAACTGCTCCTGTGAAAGCTCAGCCACACACCTGGGATGAGGGTGCAGTCAGTGGGTGAAAGGGCAAGCTTGAACCCTTGACGTATCTCTTCAGATTAATCCAGCAGTAAACTCAGCATTAAGCAGAAAGCATTAAGCAGAAGGTCCCGGGTTCAACCCCTGCCATCTGCAGGTTGGGAATGTCCCCTGCAGGAAACCCTCTTCCAGTAAGTTAAGACAAGATGGACCAATGGTCTGACTCAGTTTAAGGCAGCTTCCCCAACCCACACATTCTCTTTTCGCCAAAAGGAACCAGAGGTCCCCGGCCCTATCGTTTGACAGCCTGGGGTTTAGCACATACAAAGTTTAACCTGCCTGGTCCCTGACTAGAAGAGCCATTTACAGGACCACCCTACCTGTCCGTGGGCATCTCAAACTCCGCAGGTAAGGAGGCTCTCTTCCCTGATGTGCGAGAAACTACTGTACCCCAGAAGTAAAAGAAAAAGGAAATAAAATGCAAACTCATGAGGAGGAAGGAAGCTCATGCAAACTGTAACTGCAGCTCAGTACACAGATGGTTTTGTTGGCTGCTCCTGGGTGTGACTGAGATCCGCTGCAAAGGTGTTTGCAGCCCATGTGGCCATTTTAATTCTGCTACTGACTCGTGGGCCCGCAGGGGGCTGTGATATGCAGCTCTTTCATGCCCCCTCCCTGAAAAGCTTAAATTGGGAGGGCTGGTAAGAAATGGGGGAGATGGTGTGTGGCCAGGGAGGGGGCACAGCCTTGTGGGGAGTGTCCAGAGGACTAGCTAGAAAGGTCTGGTGTTCTCTACCCCAGGACTAAATAAGTCTTTCAAATCAGGTTTTCCCCAAATTTCTGTGTCCATTGACCCTTCAGTGAGCTTGTCAAGCTGTCACCAGCCCAGATTCTTAGGAATGTAAGTGGAATAAGAAATAGAAATGTATAATCAAGTTCATTTGTCATCGATCAACATGACTAAGAATCATAAAACGTCCAAAAAAACAAACAAAATAGGGGGTCCTCCTTGGCAAAGGAAGTACGCTCTGTGCATGCCCTTGGCTTTGATTTCATAAGTTCATTGTTCCTAATTATTATTTTTTCACACTATGCCTCTTCTACCCCAGGCCCCTATCGACCCTGAGTTTTTTTTATTAACCCCTGGCAGAATCACAGCAAGTCAGTTTCGACCGCGATAGGTTACCCTATTTTAGAGCATTTTGAGGTGAAAGAAATGGACTCATTTCCTTGGAGACTTCAAATGGTGAGATTAACCGGCCTCGGAGTGCAATGTTGGCATAGTTTTTTTTAAAAAAATGGCAGGAAAAAAGCCGTGCTTAACACACATTCTTAACTCGCAGAATTCTGGGAGCTGTAGTTTGCTAAGGGTGCTGAGAGTTTTTAGGAGACACCGCCATTCCCCTCCCAGAGCTACGATTCCCAGAGTTCCTTGGAAAGAGAGATTGATTTAAGAATCCCTCTTTCCGGGAACCATTCCAGGAATTGTAGCTCTGTGAGGGAAATAGGGGGAAGTTCTCCCCACAGCTCTCCGCAACGTTAGCAAAGCACGACTCCCAGACTCCTTTGGTGGAAGCCGTGACTGTTTAAAGTGATGCTTTCAGCGCAGGGTGCGAATGTGGCCTCTCTAAGTCTTCCTAGGCAGAAAGAGAAGCGGTGAATAAAGGGCAGAGACACCAAACGATAGGAGGGAGCAGCAGAGAGGAAAGAGCCTGCCCCCCCTCCTTTCCCCGGTGCTGCCCCAGAGGCTCCAATTATTCTTAGTGAATCCGCAGCGCTGCCACCTGGTTGCCGTGGCAACACAAGGCCGCTTTCCTCTGGCCAAAGCCTCCTTCGCTCTGGAGGGGGAAAGAGCTGGCACATTGCTGCTCAGTGTGCCTGCCGAGGTGCCTGGGCAACCGCGGGCAACGTCAGCTTCCGCCCCCCTGAGCACCATAGCAGGGGAGGCGGAGAGCACCCAACTCCACAGCGCAGGAATCATGTGCGATGGTCTCCTTTTGCGACTTGGGTGGGCAGCTGTTATTCAGAGGCCTCTTCTTCCCCTGTTTTGTTTTGTTTGTTTATGTCAACACTGGCCAGCTGGACAAAGATGGGGAGGAGCGGAGGGTGGTTGTGTGGGGCTCTGAGAGGCAGACAGGGCGACTCTTTAACCTGAAAACCCCAGTGCTTGTCCTACTCCTACTCAAGAGTAAGCCTACCAAAATGAATGGACCAAAGTTTGACATGCCTGCTAATTCCAGTGGGTCCTGAGTAGGGATAGCGTTGGATAAAAATGGCAATCCAAAATGTGTGTGTGTGTGTGTGTGTGTGTGTGTGTGTGTGTGTGTGTACTGTATATATATATTTATGAATGATAAATGTTCTGCATGAATTTTTAAATGACATAAGGTATTTATGTTTATGTTACATTGTTGTTGTTGTTGTTGTTGTTGTTGTGTTTGTATCTCAACTCCCAATGAGTGGCTCCTGTCCAGGTTTGTTGATTGTCTTACGTGAAATGTTGTGAGGATCCCATGTCCTTTTAAAATGTGGGGGGTTTGGGGGGGGATTGGGGGTTATTGGGTAGCTGTTTTTATTTTGATTATTTCTTTTGTGGTTTTACATTTTGATTTTATTCTGTGAACTGCCCTGAGACCTCCGGGTATAGGGCAGCATATAAATTCAATTAATAATAACTAATTTCCTCCAAGAAGTTCAGGCAGCATACACAGTTCTCTCCCTTCCCAATTTTATCCCCACTACAACCCAGTGAGGTAGGCTTGGCTGAGAGGCAGAAACTGGCCGAAAGATCACCCGGTGAGCTAGATGCTTATAAATGTGTTGCAAGTCACTATGGGAGAAAAGCAATGACAAACCTAGACAGCATCTTAAAAAGCAGAGACATCACCTTGCCTACAAAGGTCCGTATAGTTAAAGCTATGGTTTTCCCAGTAGTGATGTATGAAAGTGAGAGCTGGACCATAAAGAAGGCTGACCGCCGAAGAATTGATGCTTTTGAATTATGGTGCTGGAGGAGACTCTTGAGAGTCCCATGGACTGCAAGAAGATCAAACCTGTCCATTCTTAAGGAAATCAGCCCTGAGTGCTCATTGGAAGGACAGATCGTGAAGCTGAGGCTCCAATACTTTGGCCACCTCATGAGAAGAGAAGAATCCTTGGAAAAGACCCTGATGTTGGGAAAGATTGAGGGCACAAGGAGAAGGGGATGACAGAGGACGAGATGGTTGGAAAGTGTTCTCGAAGCTACGAACATGAGTTTGACCAAACTGCGGGAGGCAGTGCAAGACAGGAGTGCCTGGCGTGCTATGGTCCATGAGGTCACGAAGAGTCGGACACGACTAAATGACTAAACAACAACAACAACAACATGAAACCTTTGGGCAACAAGTTAGACAACAACAACAACAACAACAACGATGATTGGATGGCAATGATTTTTCATGAAAGTGCAAGACAGGCAGGTTAGTTACTAACCCTAGTCCAGAATGTTACTGTTGTTAATAACAGCAATTGGTAGGAACATTGGAAGCCGTGTGGCTAAAATTGCAGGCAAAGATCTTTCTCCCAGTCCTAGGCCTGGAGATGCCAGGGATTGAATCTGCCATCTTCTGCATGCAAAGCAGATGCTCTAACCCAGGCATCTCCAAACTTCGGCCCTCCAGATGTTTTGAACTACAATTCCCATCTTCCCTGACCACTGGTCCTGTTAGCTAGGGATCGTGGGAGTTGTAGGCCAAAACATCTGGAGGGCCGCAGTTTGGGGATGCCTGCTCTAACCATTAGGTACCTCCCCAGTTGCTGCATATTAACTGGAGTAGTGAAGTACTGTACTTTGAAAGGTCACCACTCGTTTGTTATTCTGTTGCAGCAATTGTTCACGGTGCTTTTACATTTCACTTGTATGAGGTGGAGCACACCGTCTCTGACCAATCCACCCTTCTCCGTATTTACCCATTGTTATTGCATTAGGTCAAAGAACCTAGTCCTAAATATTCATTATAGGTTTTTTTAAAAAAAATTAAAAGGGGGAAGTGGCAAATACTTTCCGGCTACTTACCCTGGTGGGATGGAAGCCCGAGTACTCAAGATGGCCACGCGCTGCGTACTGGGCCTGTTCAGGTTGTTTTGGCCGGGGAGCTGGGTGTGGCTGGGCGCGCTCTGGCTCCGGGAAAAAGTAGCCACTTGCATCCCGTTGCCGGGACGGACCTGCTCGATCTTGCCCGTCCCGTTGGCTTGCACCGTGCCCAGCGACCACATCGCTGTTCCGTTGAACGTATTGCTCTGCCGGACGGCCAGCGATCCGTTCCCATTCCCGGAATACACCTTCCTGCGCTGAGAGGCCAGGATGGCATTGGAGGCTGCCCGGGTGCTGTTGACCAGCAGGCACTGCTGGCACGAACAAGGGTGCCCAGAATTGGTCCCCACGGGCCAAGATTGGGACTTGGGGATGGAGCCGATGGTGAGAGGATAAGCCAAGTCCATGCGCCTCCTTAGACGGCGTTTCCTTTGCGTCTGGCGGTTCACCTGAGACATGCTGTTGAAGTAGATCAGGTAGCAAAAGCCCAGCGAGGACAGGTCCAGCCACGGGTGCTGCTTCTCGTAAGCGTTCTGGATGGTGATGCAGATGTCCATGTCGTACGGTGTCCAGGAGTTGTTGTCATTTTCCCATTCCCACACAACCCCCTTGCCGGGGGCAGAGGAGGGGTCGTAAAAGTTCCTTCGCACCGGGCGCATTGTCCCTGGGAGAGAACAAAGGAGAAAGAAGGGGTGGATGAGAGGCGGGGAATCGCAGTTTCATGTGTTACGTATATATAAAATTAATAATAATAATAATAATAATAATAATAATAATAATAATAATAATTTATTTATACCCTGCCCATCTGGCCGGGTTCCCCCAGCCACTCTGGGCGGCTTCCAACAAAACATTAAAATACAGAAATCAAACATTAAAAGCTTCCCTAAACAGGGCTGCCTTGAGATGCCTTCTAAAGGTCTGGTAATTGTTGTTCTCTTTGTCCTCTGGTGGGAGGGCATTCCACAGGGTGGGTGCCACTACCGAGAAGGCCCTGATGCTGATGTTATGCAAAGTAGCAGAGTAGCTTACAGCTAGGAAGCTAAATAACTCTTCTAGGTGATTGATAGTGTCTTTTTAAAGACTATACAGTGTCCAGACTCTTCATATTCCAAGGAACTTTATTTTCATAAACATTTAACTGAGAAGAAAATTACCCTGTTTTCCAGGGACTGTCTCAGATTTACAGTTTGTGTCCTGGTTTCTGATTTGATCCTGGAATGTCCCGGTTTTCCTTAGGATGCCCCTGTTTTCACTGGAGAAAATTTAGAGGGTATGGAGTTATGTGGTCCCCGAGCCAAGGAGATAAGTAGCTACACAACCTTTAGAAGACATGTGAAGGCAGCCCTGTATAGGAAAGTTTTTTTTTTAATGTTTAATGTTGTATTAAGGTTTTATATATGTTGGAAGTCGCCCAGAGTGGCTGGGACAACCCAGTAAGATGGGTGGGGTATTATTATTATTATTATTATTATTATTATTATTATTATTATTATTAAATAGGACATCCCTATTTTCATCAGAGAAGCTTTGGAGAGTATGTGTCTGCCTTTTGCACTTCACTCTGATTGGTAGATTTTTGGGGGTTCTAGGTTTTGGTTTTGTTTTGTTTTAAAGCCATCTTGGAAACAGCATTGTTTTACCAGAGCAGCTGGTAAAGGTGCAAGCTGAACCATCTTGCTATGGGGATTTAAGATTCCTGTTGAACCCGGGACCTACATTCTGCATGAAAATCAGATGCTCTGCCACCAGCCTATGGCTCTTCCCAGGCCATGAGGATGGGGCATGAAAACTATTGACCTGGGAGAAATGTTGGAGGGCATCATGCAACTGTAGTTTCATCTTATTTCCTTGCATCGATTGTAGATCCACGGCCCTTTTTTGATTTGCTTCTTGCTAGCAAGGAAGGTCTTGCTAGGGCTGCTTTTAACACCTTCCCGTTTTCTGGCAATGCATTGTGGGCATATCTTTGCTACCTGCATCACTCCCAGAGTTATTGGCACTGTGGTGCTAAGGCAAGCGCTAATTGTGCTGCGTCAGGTTCCACCCATCCCAAATATGTCCTCCCTCTCAACACAAGCTGCTCAGCCAATTTGGACCGGGCCGCATTTAGTCACACGATTCTGCTCCGCAGCCCGGCCTGCTGTCCAGCCCAGCCATTGTTCTTGCTCCGTTTTCCCCTGGATGATCAGGAAGCCCTCCTGACAGCCTGGGGCAAGTCTGCGTCTTCCTGTTCACCTTTTCCATGGACCCAACAGACCCGGGAGCAGCCTCTGCTTTCTCTCTGGGTGTTCCCAGCTGATGTCACCCCCACCCCTGTTTGATCCCTTTTCCGTTTTGTATCCATCACCACCAAGCAGATTCCATTTGAGGACACACAGCTGGAGTTTTTTTCTTTTTCTGTTAGGGAAAGAATTTTTCCTTCTCCCCTTTTCACCCTGTGAACAGAGCTAACACGCTTGGGAAAAGGGATATTCCAGTTCAGATAAAGGTCAGATATGGCAGGATTAATTGATTTCAGAAAAGGTGCTGGGCAGCCTCACTTCATGAGCCATATATCCGCACACATATACCGTGTTTCTCCTAAAATAAGCCATACCCCGAAAATAAGCCATACCCCTGAAAATAAGCCATACCCCGAAAATAAGCCATAGTGATAGGCAGTTTAACCTTGTAGGTTAAACTGCACCATACATAATAATTTTAAAAAAGACATCCCTTGAAAATAAGCCGTGTTGTTGTTTTTGAGGAAAAATAAATATAAGACGGTGTCTTATAGAAGAAACACGATACTGGACACTGGCCTATCTGGAGACAGTGATGGGCAACTGAGTGGAGGAGGTGGATTCTTTCAGGAATACGATCCAGATTGACAGGAGACAATAACTGGACCATCTTCTCCCAGTTCCTTGGACCCGAACGCTCTCCCCAGTTGTGATTGAGAGCCAGTGTGCCCTAGTGGTTAGAGCGTTGAGGACCAAAGTTCAAATCTTCACAGAGCCCCACTGGGAGGCTTGGGCCAGACCCTATCAGCTTCACCTACCTCACAGAGTTGTTGTAAGGGCAAAATGGTTGAGTGGCGAGAACCACGTACGCCACCTGGAGCTCCTTGGAGGGAAGGTGGGATAGAAATTTAATAATAATAATAAAAGGTAAAGAACCCCTGACAGTTCAGTGCAGTCGCGAACAACTCTGGGGTTGCGGCGCTCATCTCGCTTTACTGGCCAAGGGAGCTGACGTTTGTCCGCAGTTTTTCCTGCATGACTAAGCCGCTTCTGGTGAACCAGAGCAGCACATGGAAATGCCGTTTGCCTTCCCGCTGTAGTGGTACCTATTTATCTACTTCCACTTTGATGTACTTTCGAACTGCTGGGTTGGCAGGAGCTGGGACCAAACAACGGGAGCTCACCCTGTTGTGGGGATTCGAACCGCTGACCTTCCGATCGGCAAGCCCTAGGCTCAGTGGTTTAGACCACAACATCACCCACGTCCCTCCTAATAATAATAATAATAATAATAATAATAATAATAATAATAATAAATGCCAGCAACTGGCCTTCAGAGGCATACTGCCGTCTACAGTGGAAGCAGAACATAGCATAAGCACATCTCTCTGTGCAGGCGCGGTGCTAGGGCTTTTTGCACCCTAAGCAAAACACCTTCTGGCGCCCCCGGGCGCATGCACGCACACATGCACACCGCTGATGCCCCTGCGTCCCCTCCATTGGCGGGAGGAGCGCGGGCCAAGGGGGGAGCTCGGTGCCCTCCCGCCTGTGGAGGGGACGCTTTGAGCTCCTCAGCAGGGGCAGCTGCAGCAGCGAGAGAGCGGCGGCGGCAGCAGCGCCCATAGCTGAAGGCTTCAGCTGCAGGCGCTGCCGCCGGTTGCTCACTGCAGCCACTGGGGAGCTCACAGCGTCCCCTCCGTGGGCGGGAGGGCACTGAGCTCTCCTTTTGGCTCACGCTCCTCCCGCCTGTGGAGGGGACGCTGGGGGCTCCTCGGCGAGCAAGTGGCAGCGGTGGCGGCAGCAGCGCCCATAGCTGAAGGCTTCAGCTGCAGGTGCTTGCCGCCACTACCGCCGCCGCTGGGGAGCTCTCGCCGTCCCCTCCGTAGGCGGGAGGAGCGCGAGCGCACGCCTTGGGAGGGCGGCGGTGGCGCGGGGGTTTTGCGGGGCAGGCTCTGCAGCGCCCCCTCCATTTTTGCGCCCTAGGCAATGGCCTAGTCCGCCTAAATGGACGCACGGGCCTGTCTCTGTGGGAACCTGCAAGCAGGAGCTGAGTGCAAAAGCAACTCTCCCCTCTTGTGAATGCTAGCAACTGGTATGCAGATGCATGCTGCCTCTGACAGTGGACAGAGAACACAGATGGATAGTCACTCTCATCATTAGGAAGCGTCTCTTATTGCTTAGCCAAGATCTGCGGCCCTAAATAGGAATATAAGGCGAGCCGTGCTGGATCAGGCCAAAGGCCCATCTAGCGAATTAGGACCTGAGCGCAGCAGCGCTGTCCTCGTAGGAAAGGGTACAAGGCACAAGGCGCTAGTGGGAACACTTGGGGACAGAGCGCTGCCTGAAGCCATGGAATGCTGCTGCCAGTCAGTGTAGTCAGTACTGAGCTAGATGGGCCAGATAAGGGATGGAAGAGTCACCTGCATGCCTGAAACCCACCAGGGCACCATGTAATAGGGCACCAACACACACACACACACACACACACACACACACACACACACACACAGCCAGCCCTCTTTGCCCAGCTTATCTCGTCTCTCCCTTCTGCTTGCTGATGCTGCAGCCAGAACAGCAGGCTGTGTGCGCAATCAATAATTATGTTTGAAGTGTTACGTTAACTATGCATCCCTCCCCGGAGACTCATAAAGCTAAACGGCCGTACGCCAGCGGTTTCCGTGGTGTTTGCTTTCAGCGAGGGCCGGCTTGGCAGGGCTCCTGGCGCTCTTGCCTTGCAGCACTGCTGAAGAGGAAGCCGCCCGCCAGAGGTGCAACAAGGGCGAGTGGGTGTCTTCCTGGAACAGGCCGCAAGGGGGCGCCAGCAAGCCCTCCTCACTGCCTCCCCTTTTGGCCTGGCTTGTGAGTGCAGGGAGGTGCCTTGTACATACCCTCCAAGTGTCCTTATTTTCCAGGGACAGTCCTGGAATAGCCCTGTCTCCTCCTTGAATTTGTCTGATCTTCCTTTAAAGCCATCCACGCTGGGGGCCATCACTGCCTCCTGTGGAAGCGAGTTCCATAGTTTAACTAAATTTTGCATGAAGAAGGGCTGTCTTTTATCAATCCTAAATCTTCCAGCATTCAGCTTCCTTGGACATCCAGAAGTTCTAGGGCTATGAGAGAGGGAGAAAAACAGACCCTCCAATTGTCCCTATTTTCCAGGGACGTCCCTGATTTAGAGAAGCCCTCCCGGTTTCTTATTTGATCCCGGAATGTCCCGCTTTTCCTTTGGACGTCCCTATTTTCATTGGAGAAATGTTGGAGGGTGTGGAGTTATCCAATCCCCAAACCATCTGAAGGCAATCCTGTATAGGGAAGTTGTTGTTTTTATCTTTAATGTTTTATTATGCTTTTATATGTGGGAAGCTGCCCAGAGTGGCTGGAGCAACCCAATAAGATGTGTGGGGTATAAATAGTAAAAAAAATAATCATTATGAAACGGGATATCCCCTCTATAAGAATTTTAAGGTCTCAAAAGTAGAATAAATATTCATAAATGCACACATATCTAAATATATGAACCATGTGTCTGAAATAGGATGGGAGAACAATCCTGAAGCCATCTTGACTCTCCCAATGACCCCAGATATTCCTCTACTACAGTAAGGGAGGCAAATAGGGAAAGCCTTCCCATTGTCTTTTTGCTTGCAAATCCTGTCTTAAGGGAGTATTTGTATGTGAATAGGGTGAGCCTGTGACACGGACTCAGGAACTAAAATATTAACCATCACAAAAGAATGGATAGGCTGCCCAGGTAATGCAGTCAGTGACCATTATCAGGTATCCTGGCAGACAGGATTTCTGCTGTAGACCACCTCCTTTTGTGATGTATGTATGTTTTTTTGGGGGGGGGGTTATGGGCTGCAGGGTGGACAATTACAAAAGTCTATATAAGGGCTTGCACATCATTGTTCAGGGTTCGCCTCCCTCCTGCGTGTGGGGAGTGGGGACCCTGTTGCAACAGTTCAATAAAGATCAGGCTTACTAGCCGCTTTGCTTCTCAATATTCTCTGGTTGGCCTCTGTTATTTTCTCCGACTGATAGGGAGCCCACTTAAGGACTCATATACGGGCTCTGGAATACCCCATAAGGGAAAGGGAGCAGTTTTTCTTATAACATCCCTATTTTCATTCGAGAAATGTTGGAGGGTATGGCAGATTGATTCGACTGCGATGGCTTTTGTAAATCCGGGGGCTGTCCCTGGAAAATAGGGACACTTGGAGGGTCTAGGTCAGGCACCCCCAAACTTTGGCCCTCCAGATGTTTTGGACTACAATTCCCATCATCCCTGACCACTGGTCCTGTTAGCTAGGGATCATGGGAGTTGTAGGCCAAAACATCTGGAGGGCCACAGTTTGGGGATGCCTGGTCTAGGTTCTCTCACAAGCTCTCAAGCAATATTCCTCCGCAGGATCCTTGTGAGGGGAACAAAATCATTGGTGTTGCTGACACATGAAATGGAGTTTGCTTCGTTTTTGCTAGCTGGCCTCATTTTGTTGTTGACATAACCTGGGTCTGAGTCATCACTGGTCTTGCTAACAGAAAGTCTGCCGTGAGCCCTTCCTGTTCACGACTGCCAAGCCTATCGTTCCGTGAGAATAAGTTTGCTTAAAAACCAGTAAATCTTTGGCGAGGAACGTAATGCTTTGTGCAAATGCCACTGTTCAGCGGTCAAGTGCAATAAATCACTTTGTACACTAATAGCATTGATATAGCACTCTGAGATGCACATTCCCATATGTTGCATCTTTAAAACATTCCCAACAACCCTGCAAGGTAGACCAGCGTTACTATCCCTATTTGCAGATAAAAGATGGGGGTTAGGCTGAGAGGAAGCAGTTTGATTCAGGGCCCACCTAGGCCATGTTCACACAACACATTTGAAGTGCTGTGATACCACTTTAAACAGCCATGGCTTCCCCCGTAGAATTCTGGGAGCTGTAATTTGTTAAAGGTGCTGAGATTTATTAGGAGATCCCTTATTCCAGGCATCCCCAAACTGCGGCCCTCCAGATGTTTTGGCCCACAACTCCCATGATCCCTAGCTAAGAGGACCAGTGGTTAGGGATGATGGGAATTGTAGTCTAAAACAGCGGTCCTCAACCTTGGGCCTCCAGATGTTTTTGGCCTACAACTCCCATGATCCCTAGCTAGCAGGACCAGTGGTCAGGGACGATGGGAATTGTAGTCGCAAAACATCTGGAGGGCCGAGGTTGAGGACCACTGGTCTAAAACATCTGGAGGGCCGAAGTTTGGGGATGCCTGCCTTATTCCTCTCACAGACCTAGAAAGCTCTCTGTGAGGAGGGGCTCATTGTTAAATCACTCTGGGAATTGTGAGTCACAAACTGATGTGGAAATGGGGAGAATGGAATTTAAGATTGGAAGAATAGAAAAAGTAGAGAAACCAAAATGGGCAGATTCACCCACTGCTAGCTACAGCTCAGATATGGAGCACCTGGTTTGCATGCAGACAGTTGCAGGTTCAATCCCCAGCATCTCCAGGAAAAGACTATTGTCTGAAACCCTGGAGAGCTGCTGCCAGTCAATGTAGAGAACTAGATGGACCAATGGTCTGACTCAGAATAATGCAGCTTCCTATGTTCCTGTTTAATTCACCCTTTATTCAGAACACTGAGGACTAGAATCTTGCTTTACTTTTAAGGTAAACGAAATAGCACCTGCTTGAATCCAAGAAATCTCTGGCTTCTCCAGATACGGGCTGGATCTACATTGATATGAAAAACGCTATAAAATACAGTATATAGCTCTCAATGCAATTCACCACTGGTAATGTATCACTGCTCTACAGCGCCCTCTGGCGCCACATTTTTATAAAACATTTTTAAAGTTATAATAGACCAGTGTACAGTAGTTGAGTCCAGGGTCTCTGGAAAACACCCTCTGTCTGAAACCCTGGAGAGCTGCTGCCAGTCAGTGCAGGCAATACTGAGCTGGATGGACCAGTATGTTCCAATCAGATGTGCTGTAGCTCAGTGGCAGAGTGCCTGCTTTGCATGCAGAATTATTTGCAAATTATAAATAATTTCGTAAGCTGTGTGCCTTTGTTTCTCAATTTGATCCTTTTACACGGTTTGCATGTATCATGGCACTTTATACATTGTGACTTGCTGCTATCTTTACTGATTACAGTGTACTAACTATTTATTGCACGTGTTAAGAGTGAATTCCTGGTTAATTTTTATTTGCTGATATTTCGAGAGTTAACTCCATTGTGTACCATTATCTTCATTACTTTATTTGATATAAGTTGTTTGTTTTAAAGCTACGTTTCATTATGATTATTATTATTTTTGTACTGGGTCGGATTATTATGAGGTGTGTGAGCTTCGATGTATATTTTGCTGTTGCAAACCGCCTTGCATGCAGTAATATAGAAACGCGGCATACAAATTAAAAGAGAAATAGGGGGGGAAAGAAAAAGTCTGGGAGCCTATTGGTAGTTTTATTTGCTCAATGTCTCCTTCTGCTTCTCCTGTTTTGCCCTAAACAATGGAAGCAACGAGCTGGCATCTGAAAAAGGTGCTTTCCCCCACACTTTTGGCACCCGAAAAAGTGCCAGTCTTATCGTTTTTTTTGGGGGGGGGGGGTATCACAAAGCTCAGCTCACATATACAACCTCCTCCTGGCCTGAACATTGCTCTGCTCCACCTCCGCACAACTCAGCGTCCACATTCCGGCAAAAAGCTCTCCCTGCCCGTGTGTCCAGCCCAATTAATTACCATAATTACGGCAATTAATCAGCTGCCTTCTGAGCCTGCCTAGCACAAGGGGAGGAATTGAATCAGGCAGCAGCCTGTTTTGCTGAGGCAGCGCTCCTCAGGAGGAAGAAGAGGAGGAGGAGGAGGAAGACCTGGGAAGGTAGATGGCCTACGAGGCAAATGCACATCGGGGCCACCAGGAGAGATTCTTCGGTCTGGAGGTGACCCTTGTAACCAGATTATCCGTCATCACAAGGGTTTTTGTGGACGATTCTTTCAGGCCACATTCTGGAGCAAGTAGGTACTTATGGTCGAGGTTACAGTGGGTGAAAGTGTCCAGCTCTAGTTATGGAATTCAGGGACCTCCGCTCTCTTTCATTTTTTTAAAAAAAGCAAGTTTCTAGTCCTTATGGATTGCAAAAGTATGCCTGAAAGAGACTGACTGGCCCAAGGGCACCCAGTGAGCATTTCATGGCTGTGTGCCTGGGGCAACCCAGTCAGAAAGGTGGGGTACTACTACTAATAATAATAAATTGAACGCTGGTCTCCCAGGTCCAGCACTCTAAACCACTACACAACCTCTGGCTCTTGTTGTTTTTCAGTCCACAAACAATGCAAAATTAATGCCCTTCTTTTTACATTGTTTGGGCAGTTACTTTACATTGAAATGAACTCAGGTAATGTTAGATATGTAAGGAATTACTTAAAAAGGTAAAGGGGTTGCGCGCTCATCCTACATTATTGGCCGAGGGAGCCGGCGTATAGCTTCCAGGTCATGTGGCCAGCATGACAAAGCCGCTTCTGGCAAACCAGAGCAGCACATGGAAACGCCGTTTACCTTCCCGCTATAGCGGTTCCTATTTATCTACTTGCATTTTGAGGTGCTTTCGAACTGCTAGGTTGGCAGGAGCTGGGACCAAGCAACGGGAGCTCATCCTGTTGCGGGGATTCGAACCGTCTACCTTCTGATCAGCAAGCCCTAGGCTCAGTGGTTTAACCACAGCGCCACCTGGGTCCCGCAAGGAATTACTTAGGTCATGTTAAATAGCAGCCAATATAGTCATTGGCAGAAACTGAACTGCAGCAAAAGGGAAACAGTGCTGATTTTGACAAACTCAGGGCTTTGGGGAAATCGCTGCCTTCTTACATCCCTCAGTTAAAAGTGGGCTCCACATCTGGAGAAAAAAGTCAAAGACAACTCATCTAGCCTACCCTATAAGGTTGATGTGAAGATAAAGATTGCAGTGTCCAGCAAATAACCATGTTATGTCGCCTTCAACTCCTAAAGATAAGGTGGGATATAAATGTAATGAAGTTAACACATTTCTAGAGGGTTGGGCTTTGGTGTCCTCAATAGCTCTCTGTGTTTTGTCCTAATCAGCAAAGCAGAGGAAAATTATGTCAAACAATTCATTTGCATAGGTCACAGACTGCAGTGGATTAGCAAAATCTCTTCAGCACATTTGCAGGAGCTTTCCCAAAAGATTAATGTTATGGCCTGCTTTGCTTGTTCGTTGCAACATTTTAAACTATTTCCTAAATTAGTTTTTTTTAAATAGTTTTTAAAAAAACAAAAAACAAAATCAGCTGTTTTAAGTCCTTTGTTGGTGTTCTGGGGTGGGGGAATGGGAGAATGACTTAGATTTGTGCTCTAAAACAGGCTTCCTCAAACTCAGCCCGCCAGATGTTTTTGGCCTACAACTCCCATGATCCAGTGGTCAGGGATGATGGGAATTGTAGTCTCAAAACATCTGGAGGGCCGAGTTTGAGGAAGCCTGCTCTAAAAGAAAGAAATTTAAGAAGATATTTTGAAGCGGAGGGCTGGAGTTGGCTGAAAGAGTGGATGCTATTAAAAAATACTGAAATCTTGGAATTGGAGGGCTGGGAAAAAATTTATGGTTGGCATGGATATCTATTTTACGGGGGGGGGGGACAAATGCATAAAGAATTATAGAAATAACTCCATGGTGGACTTTAAATTAAAACAATATGAAGAACTGAAAATAATGGGAATAAACTACCGGTAATGACAAAGGGTGGTTGGACAGCGGTACTGCCTGGCTCAGGACGTGTTGGGGCTCTCCTTTCCTGCACGTCTTTTGAACAAAGGCTGGATAACCTCCTTTCAGGGACGCTGTAAATCTGCATCCCACATTGTAGATCCTGCATAGAGCAAGGTGTGTGTGGGAGGGGTGGGGGTGGACTAGGTGAGTTCTGTTAGCCCCCTTCAGGCTCTAAAATCCTGTGATCTCCCTTTGGAACTTGAGCTCAGGATGGAATCCAGAAGAACATCAGGTTGAAAACAAGCCCTTGGCAGCTTCCTCCGGTGACCCAGTCCTCCCAGCCAAGCTCGGAGGGAGCGTGCCAGCAGCCCCTGCAATATTGGCAGCCGAGGCGATGCAGCACTCAGGTGCCTGCTTGCAACTCTCCTCGCACCAGATCCGTTCCCCGCCGTGCCGGCAGCCGCATGCAGAGAGCCTCGCATGATCCCCAGCCTCGCCCTCAGCTCCAATATCCTGCCCTAAAAGTTGGTGGAGAGGGAGGGCACCATATCCCCTTCCCATGGCCTTAAATAAGTTTGGGGTTTCTTTTTTTTTTGAAGGGAGCCCCCAAACTCCTGAATTGCTTTCTTTCGCCACAGCTGAGATTCCTATATCACCGGGGGTTGGGCTAGATGACCCTCAGGGTCCCTTCCAACTCTACGATTTGATGAAATCCTGATCAATGCTGTTTTTGCTTTGGACATTTTCTCTCTCCTTTTCCCCTCCAAGGAGTTCAAGGCATGTTCCCCTCTCCTTCATTTCATCACCACAACCACCATGTAAGGTACCAACTGGTCTAAGGTTCTGCAATGGCTGGCAGGGGGGGATCCGAACCCGGGTCCGTTGACCACTGCACAACACTACCACAACACTGGCTGATAAGAATGCTACCGGTGATGTTGCCATTCAGTCCTTCGTGAGGCTGATTTTAGCTGAGGCTCTAATTAGAGGCACGTTTACCTGGGAGTAAGTCCCACAATGAACCCACAGTCCCCTGTTGGAGGCAGTAATACCAGTTGCTGGAAGCCACAGCAGGTGAGAGTGCTCTTGTGCTTGGATCCTCCCGGAGACAAAAGATTAACTCAGCACACTGGAAAACGCCCCGTCAAACTGCCAGGGCATTTATCCAACTTTAAACCCCATCGATTTCTCGCTAAACTCTAGTAAGGCAGAGAAAAAGAGGGCAGCAAGGGCAATTGCCCAATCAACTTCACATCTGCACCAAGCACTTAATGCACATCTAATGGACACTGTTCCCCCCCCAAAGAATTATGGGAACTGTAGTTTCCCCCCCACTGAGCTATCACCCCCAGCACCCATCTGGGAACTGTAGTTCACCCCAAACTGAACTATCTTCCCCAGCACCCATATCAAACTACGGTTCCCAGGATTCTTTTGGGGAAGCTATGAACTTTAAAGGTTTGGTGTGGACATAACCACAGTTTTGCGAGGGCAGCTGGGAGGCATCGATTAACGGGATTGTGCAGTCTGGGATCTTCAAGATCAGGGATCTAAAGCTTCAGCCCCGCAGGAAGAGAATGCTTCGATATTCAGACCTGGAGACTCTTCCCAGGCCACGCCCCTCTCCACAGGCTACGCCCACACAAGGCCACACCCATTCACCCAAGCCACACCTCCACATGGGTCCTCAGAAGCAACTCCGGCTGCATTGGATAGGAAACATCTTGTCTAGTCCAGGGTTTCCCAAACTTGGGGGTCTCCAGCTGCTTTTTGGACTACGATTCCCATCATCCCTGACCGCTGGTCCTGCTAGCTTGGGATGATGGGAGTTGTAGCCCAAAAACAGCTGGAGGCCCGGGTTTGGGAAACCCTGATCTAGTCCAATTTAGCAATGCTAAATCCTAAATAGTGCTTTGGGTTGCAGTTTGCAGGAACCTAACAGCTTTTTAAAGATTATTTATGTATTTATTACATTGTACTGCTCACCTCTTAACAATTTCTCATTTTTTTACATACCGTACCTGGCCGCCTAGCCCAAAAGCTTTTGCAACAACTCTGCACCCTTTAAGAGAAAAAACAATTATGGCAGTCGTTTGAAAACGATGCGTAAAATGCAAAACCCTCATCCCAAACAGCAGAGTGAACTCATTTGTCCAAATTTCAAAACCAGTCCAAGGTGTTATGAGCCAGGAAGGAATACTGCAGATCAGAAAGGGAGCTGGCTGCTTTTCCTTCGCAAGTGGCCAAGTTCCAAATTGCAGCAAAATGGAAAAATAAAAAGTTCTGACTGCCCGAAGGTGGGGAGCTCCGTTCGAGCAGAATTTCCTTCCTTCTACACTGGGGAACCTGGGGCCCTCCTAATGTTGCCCGACTACAACTCCTAGCATCCCATGACTGTTGGGCCATACTGGCTGGTGTTGATGAGAGTTGGAGTCCAACAGCATCTGCAGCTCCACAGGTCCGCTCCCCTCCCCACTTGTCTTAGACCAGCCTTTCCCAAGCTGGGTCCTCCAAACGTTTTGGACTCCAACCCCCATCAGTCCAAAAGATCTGGAGAGCTTCAGCTACTGACAGGATAGCTCAGTTTGTTAGAGGGGGGCACTGATAATGCCAAGGTTGCAGGTTTGATCCCCGTATGGGACAGCTGCATATTCCTGCATTGCAGGAATGGTGGGCCTCTCAGGGTTCCTTCCAAGTCTACCATTCTTTAAGTCTATGAGCTTGGAGAAGGCTGCTTTAGACAAATTTGGCCATTTCCCCACCTAAGAACATAAGGAGAGCCCTGCTGGGTCAGGCCAATGGCAAACTCCTGTCTGGCAAAAGCTAGGGGTGGGTAGAAGAAAAAACCAGGTTCTTAAGAACATAAGAAGAGTCTGGCTGAATCAGGCTAGTGGTCCATTGAGTCCAGGATTCTGTTCTCTTAGTGGCCAACCAGATATTTATGGAGCGTATTTTTCGCTCCATAAGACGCACTTAGTTTTCAGAGGAGGAAAGGGGAAAGCTCCGTTTTTGGGGGGATCAGCTCACAGTTGTGCAGCTTCTTTTTGCAAAGAGGAAAAGGCCCATTTTTTAAAGGATCAGCTCAAAGTTGTTGAGTTTACTTTGCAAAGGGAAAAAATCCTGTTCAACTCACAGTTCTGCAGCTTCTGATAATCTAATCAGCCAGATAATCCAATCAGCCAGTCACATGTTGCAGCCTCCCTCTGCAGAACATTCAACAACGGAGGCCTGGGCAAGGGGGCGTGGCCGGGAAGGGAGCTAGCTTCCCTTATCTCCCTCCCTATCTCTTGCAATCAGCTGCTGAGCGACTTCTTTTCAACACCCCTCTTTCCCTCTTGTTAGCCTTTAGCTCTTTCTTTTTTAAAAAAAGGGGGGGAAAGCACGATATGCTTTTTGCCCCTGGGCAATTCGGCTCCAGGAACCACACATCCACTCCATAAGGCGCACAGACATTTCCCCTTACTTTTTAGGAGGAAAAAAGTGCGTCTTGTGGAGCGAAAAATACGGGTACTTCTGCAAAGCCTTAAAGTATGGCCCGTGCACAACAGCCATTCTCGCCTTCCTGTGGTTTCCAGCAACTGGTATTCAGAAGCATAATGCGTCCAACAAGGGTGGTAGAACATAGCCATGGGAGCTGGTCATCACCACCACCATCATTTTATTATTTGTACCCCGCCCAACTGCCTGGGATTGCCCCAGCCACTCTGGGCGGCTTCCAACAGATATAAAAACATAACAAAACATTGCACATTAAAAGGCTTCCCTATACAGGGCTGTCTTCTGGTGTCGAGGAGATAAATAACGATGCAACTTTTAGAAGACTTTGGATGGGTGTTCACCACTTCTAAGAAGGCCCTCTGCCTGATTCCCTGTAACTTCACTTCTCGCAGTGAGCCAGAAGGCCCTCGGAGCTGGACCTCAGTGTCCGGGCTGAACGATGGGGGTGGAGACGCTCTTACCATTAGTACTTTTCTCCTCTTGATCACCTTATCCTCCACGAATTTGTCTAATCCCATTTTAAAGCTCCTCAAGGAGAGAATGATGAATGAGAACATAAGGGCAGCTCTCCCGGATCAGGCCCAAGGCTCACCTAGTCCAGCAGCCAACTTTCCCCACTTGAGATTACTGCTATTCAGAGACACAATGCCTCCAACTAGGGTAGCTGGGAGTTCTTACCGCTGGTAACTTTCTCCTACTGTTTAACCAGTTCTGCTTCCAGAAGGAAGAACGCCTTAGCCTTGCTGGGTCAGGAGGAATATCCACCTAGATGCCTCAAAGGGAAGCCTGCAAGAGCCCTCTCCCATCTTCAAGACCCTCCATCTGTTTCACGATGGGGTTGTTCACCATCAATTCTTCCCTCCTGGCTCCTTCATATTAACCCAGTAGACTGGCCCACACTGACTGATGGATTACTATTTGTTATTTCGATGTAGCACCTCCATTCAAAGCTTGGGTGGAGGAGCACGGAGCTTTCCGCAGAGAGAAAGGGACAGAGCGAGAAACACACACAGATCCAGGAGAATCTCCCTGCAGCCTCAGGAGGAAGGAACTTAATGAGGCCGTGTAATTGAGATACCCTGGGGAGATGAACAGGTCAGAATCAAAGGCAGCAACATCTGGGCATGTTTGAACTCCCTTCATTTCGGTGACGCTTTCCAAATTTACAAGCCACTTTCCCCTAATGCAAGATATTATATATATATATGTGTGTGTGTGTGTGTGTGTGTGTGTGTGTGTACCCAGGTGGCGCAGTGGGTTAAACAACAGAGTCTAGGGCTTGCTGATCAGAAGGTAGGCGGTTCGAATCCCCGCAACAGGATGAGCTCCCGTTGCTCGGTCCCAGCTCCTGCCCACCTAGCAGTTCGAAAGCACATCAAAGTGCAAGTATATAAATAGGGACCGCTCCGGCGGGAAGGTAAACAGTGTTTCCGTGTGCTGCTCTGGTTCGCCAGAAGCAGCTTTGTCATGCTGGCCACATGACCCGGAAGCTGTCTGCGGACAAACACTGGCTTCCTCGGCCTATAGAGCGAGATGAGCGCCACAACCCCAGAGTCGGACACGAATGGACCTGATGGTCAGGGGCCCCTTTACCTTTACCTCTCTCTCTCTCTCTCTCTCTATATATATATATATTTGGTATGTTACTTTCACTAACATATTTGTTTTTAGGCATTCTTCTTCTCCCATCCCCAATATATGCATTTTTGGCAAACATTTTTCGGTTGGAGAACTGCACCGCAAAATTCAGAGAAGGGCAAATTTTGAAGGATAACTGTGTTTTGGTGAGCGTGGATAACAGCAGCAGCAGCAACAACAACAAGCAGCATATTTATACCCTGCCCATCTGGCTGGCTTGCCCCAGCCACTTTGGGGGGCTTTGAACACATATAAAACATCAAATATTTTTTAAAAATCCCTGATAATAATAATAATAATAATAATAATAAGTTTTATTTATACCCCGCCCTCCTCAGCCAAGGCCGGGCTCAGGGCAGCTGATATAAAACAGCTGATTGAATTGCAACATAACAAAATTAAATAAACATTAAAATTAAAATTAAAATGCAGCCTCATACAGAAGGAAAGGGGGAAAGGAAAATGGGGGAGGGGATCAGGTTGGCTCCAGGCCAAAAGCCAGCGGAACAACTCTTGTCTTACAGGCCCTGTGGAAAGAAATCAGGTCCCGCAGGGCCCTGGTCTCAGGAGACAGAGCGTCTCCTGATACGGGGCTGCCTTCAGATGTCTTCTAAAAGTTGTGTAGTTCTTTATCTCCTTGACATCTGATAGATAGCTGCTCAACTAAGACACAAACAATTTTGAATTTCGGTTCTTTGTTATGCTTGCATCACACTTTTTCTCCAAGGAGCTCAAAAGCGATACGCGCTTGGTTTCCCCCCTACCTCGACCAATCCTCACAACAACCCTGTGAGGTAGGCTGCCCCCCCAAACCCTAGTCTAGAGGAGCACCAGGGTTCTAAATCGTGCCCACAAACTAAGACAGCTCCCCGCTGCAGACATGAAGCCTCAAGGCATGGAGAGCAGCAGGACCAGGCTGTTAAGTATATGACAAAGGGGCATTGCTGACAACACCATCCTTAACCTTCCCTCCACCCATGCTGGGAAATACATGCGGGGGGATGACAACAAACTCCTGACACAGATGATGCCTTTCGGGGGCTTCCTGGCCAAACCTGCTAGGCCTCTCCATTCTGCCACCTGAACTGACACTTCGCCCTGGAGCACACCCAACATATTGATTAGTGATAACGGGCGAGTAGTCTGCCAAGGAAGCTTGCCCTCCGTTAATGTTTAAAATGATGCGTAGCGTAAGGAAAGTAGACAGAGAAAAGTTTTCCTCTCCCTCTTTCAGAACCCGTCCAGTGAAGTGGAATGTTAGAAGATTCAGGGCAGGGAAAAGAAAGGAGCTTTCCATGCAGCGCACCGTTAAACTGCGGAACTCCCTCCTGCAGGAGGCAGTGGCCGCAGCTGCCTAGCCCTAGATAGAGGGCTTTAAAAGAGACTGGAAAAAATAACGGAGGTGTTACGTACTGAGCTGAATCATAGAACAATAGGATCCAGAATCAGCAGTCTGATTGGTCCGCAGGAGCCACCCAATCCAACTCCAGGTAGAAGTGAATCCGCAACCTGATTGGCCTGCAGGAGCAGCCAATCAGGCTGCTGGCAGAAGTCAATCCACAAACTGATTGGCCCACAGGTGTAGCCCTGAAGTAGCCAATCACGCAAAGCCCATTGTGTAAATAATGTATATAAGCAGATGGTTTTGGGAAAAGGGCATTCTTCTCTTCTTCTCCTTGATGACTACGAGCTGAATAAAGAGCATGAAATTCACTCTCGACTCCGAGTATATTTCAGGAGGAGAGGGCTGTTGTTGGCCACTAGCCACGATGGCCATGCTCTGCCTCGACAGTCGGGAGTCCGAAATGCTTTGGAATTCCAGCTGCTGGAAGGCACAAGGAGGGGAGAGGGCTCTTGCCCCCAGGTCCTGCTGGCAGGTTTCCTACAGTGGCTGCTGTAATAATGGAATGCCAGACTAGATGGGCCATGGGCCTGAACCAGCAGGCTCTTGTTATGTTCTGGGTGTGGAGTAACTTGATAAGAACATAGGGAAGCTGCCTTACGGATGGGAGGTTGCCTGCTTCGGATGGGGTCACACTCCCTTTGAAGGAGCGGGCACATAGCTTGGGGGTAACTCCTGGGTCCATTGCTGTCCCTCGAGGCTCAGGTGGCCTTGGTGGCAGAAGAGTACCTTCCATCATCTTCGGCTGGTGGCCCAGCTGCGCCCCTATCTGGACAGGGATAGCCTAACTTCTGCCATCTATGCTCTGGTAACCTTGAGGATAGATTACCACAATGTGTCATACGCAGGGCTGCCTCCGAGGATGGTTTGGAAACTTTGAGTGGTGCAGAATTCGCATACCCTCCAACATTTCTCCGATGAAAGTGGGGACGTCCTATTCCATAATAATCATAATACTCATACTCTGGGCAGCTTCCAACACACATAAAAACATCATAAAGCTATCTAGGGCTGCCTTCAGATGTCTTCTAAAGGTTGCATGGTTACTTATCTCCCTGGCTCGGGGGTTGCATAACTCCATACCCTCCGAGATTTATCCAATGGAAATGGGATGTCCTAAGAACGCGGGTGGCGCTGTGGGTTAAACCACACAGCTTAGGGCTTGCCGACCAGAAGGTTGGCGGTTCAGATCCCCGCGACAGGGTGATCTCCCATTGCGCGGTCCCTGCTCCTACCAACCTAGCAGTTCGAAAGCACATCAAAGTGAAAGTAGATAAATAGGTACCGCTCTGGCGGGAAGGTAAACGGTGTTTCCGTGTGCTGCTCTGGTTCATCAGAAGCGGCTTAGTCATGCTGGCCACATGGCCTGGAAGCTGTATGCCGGCTCCCTCGGCCAATAACGCGAGATGAGCGCCGCAACCCCAGAGTCGGTCACGACTGGACCTAATGGTCAGGGGTCCTGGTCCCTTTACCTTTACAGAAAAGCTGGACCTTCTGGAATCAAATCAAAAAACTGAGATGGCTTCTGTGGGGTGTCTCTGGAAAATAGGGACACTTGGAGGGTCTGTTTTTCTCCCTCTGTCATAGCCCTAGAACTTGTGGATGTCAAAGGAAGCTGAATGTTGGAAGTGATAAAGGGGGGGGGGGACACAACACTAAAATGCTGGTGAATTTTCATGAGAGCTTTTGAAACAACCACAAACTGATGTGGAAATGTGGACAACTGAACAACATGGGAAAGATGAGACAGGTTCAGTTGCCCCAACAACAACCCTGAGAGGTAGCTTAGGCTGATAAGAAGGGTGTCTCACAAAAGATGGAGCAAGCTTGTTTTCTGCTCCTCCAGAGCAAAGGACTTTGAACCTATGGATTCAGATTACAAGGAGGCGATTCCGACTAAACATTAAGTAAAAACTTTCCAACATTGAGAGTGGTTTGAACGAACTCCCTTGGAAAGTGGCGGCCTCTGTTGGAGGCTTTTAAACAGAGGTTAGGTGGCCATCCATCAGGGCTCCTTTAGCTGTGATTCCTGCATTGCAGTGGGTTGGACTGGATGACCCTTGGAGGACCCTAACCACTAGGGTTGCCATATTTCAAAAAGTGAAAAACCAGGACACCCCGAAAGTTGTTGAACTTTTTTTTTAGGAAGACCCCCCAAAAGCTGTTACAGAAATGCCAAAAACCCCACACTTTTTGATTGACTTGCCTAAGATCCAGGACAAAGAGTCACTTCCGCCTTTGAAATCCCAGTAATGTCCAGGGAAATCTGGGCATATGGCAGCCTTACTTCCCACTCTACAGTTCTAGGCTTCTATGAAATGACTGGCTCAAAGTCCCACAGTGAGTTTCCTGGCTGAGAGTGGATTTGAACCTGTTATAAGATTTTTAAGGTCTCAAATATAGAGCATTCATAAATGCACACATTATCTAAATATATGAACCATGTGTCTGAAATAGCCATTTTGACTCTCCCAATGACCTCAAATATTCCTCTACAGTAAGGGAGGTAAATGGGGAAAGCCTTCTCATTGTCTTTTTGGTTGCAAATCCTATGTCTTAAGGGCGTTTTTGTGTATGAATAGGGTGAGCCTGTGACCTGGACTCAGGAACTAAAGCATTAACCATCACGAAAGAATGGCCAGGCTGCCCAGGGTGGGCAATTTCAAGAATCTATATAAGGGTGGGCAATTTCAAGAATCTATATAAGGGCTTGCGCACCATTGTTCAGGGTTCTCCTCCCTCCTGCATGTGGGGAGTGGGGACCCTGTTGCAACAGTTCAATAAAGATCAGGCTTACTAGCTGCTTTGCTTCTCAATATATTCTGGTCGGCCTCTGCTGTTTCCTCCTACCAATAGGAAACCCTCAAGGAGTCTATATAGGCTCTGGAATACCCCATAAGGGAAAGGGAGCAGTTTTTCTTATAACACCCCTATTTTCATTGGAGAAATGTTGGAGGGTATGGTATGACTCCCAGGTCTTGTCCAACCACCATCTGCCTCAAAGATGAACTCGTACAAGGAGATCCCAGGAGATCTCCTCCCATCCAGCCTAACTCTGCTGAGCGGCAGCAAGGCAACTGTTTTGTGTGGCTTCAGAATACAGGTGAAACTCGGAAAATTAGAATATCGTCGAAAAGTGCATTTATTTGAGTAATGCAACTTAAAAGGTGAAACCAATATATGAGATAGATGCATGACATGCAAAGCAAGATATGTCAAGCCTTTATTTGTTGTAATTGTAATTATTTGTCTTTAGGCGGGTCAATTATAAATGGAATGTGATTAATGAAATGTAATAGCGATGTTTATTTTTGTATTATTGTAACTATTTGTTTTATTACTGTGGAATTTCCAAAAGAAAGCATTTGTAAAAATTAAAATAAAAATAAAAAATAAAAAGTTGCATTACTGGAATAAATGCACTTTTTGACGATATTCTAATTTTCTGAGTTTCACCTGTATAGTGGCCTAAGTGCAAGAATAGGGGCAACTGGCTTGGCAGGTCCTTATCAATAAGCGGATTTCCTTATTGCGCTGCCTCCTATTGTCTATATAAAAAAACAAGCTGGCTGTCTCTAGGCTAAGGTATCAAAAGGCCTTCCCTGGAGGCTCAGGAGATGACACACCCAGGTCCCTTTGGATCTCCGCAGCACCTGGGAGGCAAAAGGAAAACAAACGCCTCTGTTGATTTGGCTCAACTGTGGGAGGGGAGGGGGAAGGGAGTGGTGAACAAATGCCAGATCACGAGGCCTTTGATTTGTATCATTTTTGCCCCAACTCTTCCTCCAGGGAGCAAAAGGCAAGAGCTACAGTTTTCTCCCACCAACCATTATTCTCGCAACAAGCCTGAGAGGTAGGTCAGGAAGAGAGAGGGAATTGTCGTTTAGTCGTTTAGTCGTGTCCGACTCTTCGTGACCCCATGGACCAGAGCATGCCAGGCACTCCTGTCTTCCACTGCCCTCCGCAGTGTTGGTAGCTTCGAGAACACTGTCCAACCATCTCGTCCTCTGTCGTCCCCTTCTCCTAGTGCCCTCCATCTTTCCCAACATCAGGGTCTTTTCCAGGGAGTCTTTTCTTCTCATGAGATGGCCAAAGTATTGGAGCCTCAGCTTCAGGATCTGTCCTTCCAGTGAGCACTCAGGGCTGATTTCCTTCAGAATGGATAGGTTTGATCTTCTTGCAGTCCATGGGACTCTCAAGAGTCTCCTCCAGCACCATAATTCAAAAGCATCAATTCTTCGGCGATCAGCCTTCTTTATGGTCCTGCTCTCACTTCCATACGGAAAACCATAGCTTTAACTAGACAGATGTGTGTGTGTGTGAGAGAGAGAGAGAGAGAGAGAGAGAGAGAGAGAGAGAGAGAGAGAGAGAGACTTGCCCAAGGTCTCCCAGGGAGCTTCTGGCTGAATGAAAGATTTGGGTTGCTCCCCTCCTAGTACTACACTCAAAAAACAAAAGCACAAAGGTTCAGTGCAGTGTTAGAAACTCAGATACAGTGGTGCCTCGACTTACAAATTTAATCCGTTCCGAAGGCACCTTCGTAGGTCGAAAAATTCGTAAGTCGAAAAGCTCCATTGGAAACACGATTTCCCATAGAAATGCATTGGAAACGGGAAATTTCGTAAGTCGAAGCAACCCCATCTAAAAATTCGTAAGTCGAAAAAACCCTATCTAAAACCGCCGCGATTTCCGTTCGGGTGTCGAGAAATTCGTAAGCGTGCAGCCATTTGCCCCATTCGTAAGTCGAAAAATTCAGTTGTCGAGTCATTCGTAAGTCGAGGTACCACTGTATATAAGCTAGGTGCCAAATGACTCCTTAGTTGCAGTCGCTGAAACAGAACGCCTAGTTGCCATTTTGGGCCCAGATGGCTCGAAAATCCTATTTCTTTCAACACAACCTTTTGGTTCCTGAAATTCATTCTGATTTTGCAGACTGTAACAATAGAATTCTCTACAGGATGTGTTGCTAGCGTGTGGAAAGAGTCAAGATCCAAGGATCCCCAGGCATGCACCTCGAAAGAGTGGAGATGTCAGGCCCCATCCCGGCACCCAGTCATCTTCGCTTGGTCACAAGTGGCCGATAGCCGGGTGCAAAATGCGCCTGGCAAATTTCGAATGCTGGCTCAGTGGTGCATAAGAACACACAAAGTGCCCTGCTGGGTGAGGCCAGTGGCCCATCTAGTCCAACATCCTTTTCTCACAGTGGCCAACCAGGTGTTTGCAGGACCTGAGCACAAGAGCCCTCTCCCCTCCTCTGAGGTTTCCAGCAACTGTTATACAGAAACATTACTGAATATGCATATGCTGGAGCTCGGCTCTGGATGAAATTGGTTGGTTTGGTTTTGCCTCTGCACCATGAATGAGGATCTTCATGTCCAGGGACCAAATGTAGCTCTCTCTATCAGGCCCTTTGCACTCTCCCCAGGCCCCGCCCCTCCTCCCAGGCCACGCCCCTCACCAGCCCTGCTTCACATCCTCCTCAAGTGTTTCTGCCTGGCTGGAATGTGTCCTTTGACTCTGACCAGGCCTCTTGCCATAGCTGTTAAGTTCTCCCTTTTTAAAATGGAAATTCCCTGATGCTGAATAGGCTTCCTCGTGAGAAAAGGGAAAACTTGAAAAGAGCTATTCCTCTTGCTCGATAAAGGGTGGGCAGGGATGTGTGTGAGCATGTGCAGAAATTAGCCTACTGTATACAAAAGCAGCATTTAGATCCATTGCTCCACCCACTTTTGCCTCTGGCTCTACCCACCACGCCACGTGGCCCCCAGGAGGTTGCCCAGAAAGGGATGTGGCCCTCGGGCTGGAAATATTACCTACCCTTGCTCTTCACCCTTAGAGCTCATCTCAGACACATGGAGACTCAAGGCACATCTTCAGCAGTAAGCAAAAAGCACTCTGTCTTTCCCCAGAGGCGCTCCTGCCTTTTATTTATTTCATTTACTTGCATTTTAATACTCTGCACTCTCTGGGCCCTGGCACTGAAAATAAGACTCTGGAGCTACACACCAACAATGCAAGCCATAAAGTTTGCATATGCTAATGCATATCTATGCAAATGTAGAATGTTAAATGTCACCAAAGGCAAGCCGTCCAAACTGCCCCAGATAAAATCTCCAATTAGTTTGCCAGCCATCTTAGATCAGCTCCTCTGCAATTTATTTACCCCGAGTGAATTCCCTAACGGAATCCCTTGCTCCAAATAAATTCCGCTGCCCTTCTCAGCCATGACGCTCCTAGTAATCTCCAGCAATCTCAAAATAATTTATTCCCCCCAATTAATATCCTATCCAGTAGCCAGATCACTGCCCCCCCCACACCAGTTCAATTTCCCCTGAGTTCATTACCCACCCGGAAACGTTTGAGGTGCTTAGAAAAAGATTAGAGAGCTGCGTTTAAAAACAAGAAGCCCACTTCAGATCAACTCCTGTGTGGCAAGCAGGGGTGAAGAGAAAGTAAATCAGGATATATTTGCAGGTCATAACGGACATCAGAAGAGGCCCTCTGGATCTGACCATGGGCCCGTCTTGTCCAGCACCCCGTTCTCACAGTGGCCAACCAGATGCAAGCAGGATTTGAGCATAAGAACAATGCTCCCCATTTGCTTTTTCTGGCATTCGCCGCATCTGACAGTGGCAGCAGAGTCATTGTGGCTAGCGGCTGTTCAGAGCCCCCTCCTTGAGTTCACCCAGTCCTCTTTTAAAGCCATCCAGGTTTGTAGCCAACACAGCCCCTTGAGAGAGCAGGCGCTTCTGACTCTCCACTGTTCAACAGCGGCAATAAGGCAACAACTTCCCCCTGCCTAAAGGAGGCAGCTGAAATGAAGAAAGGACTCTGGGCTCAGCTCATCCCCGAAAATAAATCCCTCAGGCCAAGAATGTGACCGGAGGCACCTCCTTCTGCATTTTCATTCTAACCCTCTCAGGCAGACCCTCCAAGTGTCCCTATTTTTCAGGGACAGAGGCCGTCCCGGTTTCTGATTTGATCCTGGAATGTCCCGCTTTTCCTAAGCACACTCCTATTTTCACTGGAGAAATGTTGGAAGGTACAGAGATATGTGACTCCCAAGCCAAGGAGATAAGTAAATACTAGACATCTTTTAGAAGACATCTGAAGGCAGCCTTCTATACGGAAGATTTTTTTAAAATGTGTTACTGTGTTTTTATATATTTTGGAAGCCGCCCAGAGTGGCTGGGGCAACCCAGTCAAGACGGTTCGGGTGTAAACATTATTATTATTATTATTATTATTATTATTGAATAAGACATCCCTATTTTCATCAGAGAAATGTTGGAGGGTATGTGTCTGCCTTTTGCATTTCACTCTGATTGGTAGTGGGTTTTGGGGGGGGGGAGGGGGGTTGTTCTAGTAAAAAAAAAACCCAAGGCAAACCCAATAAGCCTGAAATATTACACACATACACATCATTCTTGGTGATGTTAGCAGCCCAAGTTGTTTCCAGAGCAGCTTCCACCTTTGAACCTCTGGACCAATTTATAAAATCAGTAGAATCAAGAAACAGAAGCTTGACTTAGACTCTATCACTTCCAGATTGCAAAGGGAAGCCCAAATGTTCGAATGTTTCCAAACTGGATTGCGTGTGTGTGTGCAGGGGGGGGGGGTTTCCACCTCCATGCATGTAGAAATCTAGCACATCAGGGAATTGGGGTCCAGCATAGACCTGTATCCAATGTGCTGCTTTTCTATGCAATTGACAGATATTTATAGATTCCACTTGCGTTAGAAAGCGGTCAACCCAGAGGCAACTGTGTGATGCAGCCAGGGGGGGGGGGAGAGAAAGCGCTTCTTCAGCTCTTGGCGGCATCAACAGCAGTATAGTGTCCAGGTCAAGGGAAGTCATAGTATATTCTATTCTGTCTTGCTCAGATCCTACCTGGAATCCTGTGTCCATTCCTGGGTGCCACAATTTAAGGAGGATATTGACAAGCTGGAACATGTGGGGGGGAGGGGGCAGCAGCAGCAAGATGATCAAAGGGTCTGGAAACCAAGCCTTACAAGGAATAGTTTGAGGGAGTTGGGTATGTTTAGCCTGGAGAAGAGGAGATAGGATAGCTATCTTCAAATATCTCAAGGGCTTGTCACGTGGAGGATGGTGGAAGCTTGCTTTCTGCTGCTCCAGGCCTGAACCACCAGATTAAAATGACAAGAAAGGAGATTCTGACTAAACATTGGAGGGAACTTTCTGAAGGGAGGAGCTGTTCAACGGTGAAACTGACTACCTCAGAAGGCGGCGGACTGTGTTGGAGGTTTTCAAACACAGCTTGGGTGGCTATCCAAGGGGGTTGGACTGGATGACCCTTGGGGGTCCCCTTCCGACTCAACAATTCTATGATTAAAAGCGTTGCCACTTGTTTCTACCCAGTGCAGACCCAGGACATCATCAGCCCCCCCCCAAGGTCATCATTTCGCTCCCATCATTTCGCAGCGTGACTTGACGCCTTACCTGTGTCCTGACGGAACTGGTGCATCGACTGCAGGTCGATAATGTACGGAGACAGCTGGGCATCCACCTGCCCCAAGACGACGCTCCCCCGGGCATCTTCCTTCAGGACGTTCTCGATGTGGTGGCACACTGCCGCCGTGTAGGGCCGCCAGCGCCCATGCTCGTTCAGCCACTCCCAAACCACGACGCGGGCCACATTATTGGGAGGGAAGCACCACCCGTTCGCCAAGAGAAGGGTCCCTGTGCCAGGTTGCGCCATGGTGCCCGACCCTGCCGGCCTGGCATGAGAGGCAGGCGGGGGGGTCACCAGCCGGGCGCCCTCCCCCTCATTGGTTTGGGAACACCTGCGGGGCTCAGAGTGCGATCCCCAGTTCTGAAGGCTGCATCTCCTCCCACAGCCAGGTCACCCGGGGTTGAGGAATGCAGAGCAAGAGATGCACTGCTTGCAGGATGAGAGCTTGTGACCTTTTCTTCAGGGCGAGCCAGTCTTGTCAGGGGCTTTGCGGCACGTCTGACTATGTGGCAATGAGGAGCAATGTTTCAGCCGTCCCAAATGGCAACAACAGCAGACCAGCTGAGATGTTTAGGCCACCACTGAGGATGGCGATAGAGGCCGCTATCAATGAATGCACGTCTCCCAAATTATTGGGGAAGCCTATGAATTTTCTGTGTGCTTTTGGTCAGGCAGAGCGAAGGCCTCTGAGCTTCGCCTACAGCCAGGTGCCCTGAAGATCACTCTTAATATTCGCCTTGTGTACCTTCAGCCTGGTGACTGAAGACCTCCTCTGGTGGAATGAAGAGCTCCAACCTTTCCCTTCAAGGCCTCAGCAGACTCTCCTCCCGTTTTCTCCTTCCTGGTCTTGTTTTCAGGCGGCCCAGCTCGCTTCCATCCCCTGAGATCTCCTCAACACTTCCCACAGTCTGACCTGGTCTTCCACGGCTCAGCGCTAGGTGCCCCCAGTGCAGAAACGGGGACAGGAGACTGACCCTTCGCGTAGGATCCTGTGGCCTCGGAGGGCCAAGCTTTCCGCAGGGAATGGGGCCAGATCCAACCTCCGGCCAGGCTGTGGCAGAATCCCTCACCCTCTCAGCGAGGGCTGCTGACCCAGGTCAAAAGGCCGCTTGCTTTAGACCAGAGGGCTGCAGCAGAGCAGAAGGCAGGGGAGAGCCCGCCGGCTTTCGGGGGTCGCCCCCGCCACCCACCCAGGCTGTGTCATCCTTGTTTTCTGCAGCTGAGTCTGGTCCTTTGATGCAAGGACTGGAGGGAGCCAGCCTGGAATGGGGAAAAGGAACCACAATTAGGATGATGAATGCACGTCAAGAGGAAACTCTCCTCTCTCGAGCGACGCCCCCCCCTTTCCTATGGCAAGCGGGTAACAGTGGTGGCACCTCCTCTCCTGCCACTATGATCTGTCTAGTAGGTGGCTGGGTCTGCCAGTCTATCTGCCAGTCTGGCACCCCCCCAACCCCCCCCTTTATAAACCAAACCTGCCCATTGTCTTGCCTGGTAGAAAGATCTTGGGTGGTTGGGGGAGGCTTCCTGAATGCTATCTCCTGGTCTCTCTCCCCCCCCCACACACACCGCTTGCTAATCTGCCCACATCAGACAGGCGGGGGTGGGGGCGAGGTACCCCAAAATGCATCAAGATGCGGACGGGGAGGGGGCGACAAAGAGAAGAAAAGACTCCCAGCTGTTTCTTACCTGGCTGGTGAAATTCTAAGAGCCAGACAGACACAAAGGAGAATTTGGGGAGGGGGGGCAGCCGATCGCTGCTGGAGGGGGTGCTGGTGAGAGAACGATGGGGGGGAAGACCAAGAGGGGCCCAATCAGCTGCTGTACACACCGCCGCGAAATCGCCTCCTCCCCTCTCCCCACAGCTCCATTCACCCCTCCCCTCCCGGTTCCAAGCGTAAAAACGCCTCGTTTGTTGGAGAGTGTGTGTGTCAATAGGAGGTTTTTTAGAGGCGGGGGGGAGAGAAAAAGGGTGGGCAGATCGCTTTTAGCAGCCGGGGGGGGGTCTGCCTCGTCCTGCCGCAGAGACCCCACCCCGCCACCTGTCCTCCAGGTGGGAGCGCGTCCCTCACCCCGCCACCCCACCTACCTAGTACCGCGACCAGCTCCGGATGGCGCAGGCTGGATGCAGCCGTGGGAACGAGCGGAGGGGAGGGGAGGGGGGAATCCCTCGCCCCTCCCACGGAGGCGGCCAGAAACCGCAGCCAGCCGGTCCTCTCCCCCCCCCCTCTCTCTCTCTTTCTCCCTCCCTCTCTCTCCTCCTCCCACCTTGTCTGGATCCAGGCCAGGTTTCAAACAAGCGCCGGGACCTGTGAAAGAAAAGCGCCAAGAGCGCCTCTGGACATGCACAGAGCGCTCCCGCTGCGGTTCTCGCCCTCCGCCAAACGAACAGCCCCGGGAGCGAGCCGGAGGCTTGCGGGGTCGAATGGGAGAATTTGGGTTTTCTTCTAAAGCAGGCACCCCCAAACTCGGCCCTCCAGATGTTTTGGAACTACAATTCCCACCATCCCTGACCACTGGTCCTGTTAGCTAGGGATGATGAGAATTGTAGTCCCAAAACATCTGGAGGGCCACAGTTTGGGGATGCCTGTTCTAAAGGCTCCTACCCCAGGAATGGGGTATCCGTGGCCCCTTCCTTCTGCTGGACTCCAACTCCCATCACCCCTGCCTCATGGCCCTGTTGGCTGCTGCTGCTGGGAGTTGGAGTCCAATAGCAACTGGAGGGTCACGGAATGATGGTTGGGGGAAGCGCCTTAGCTTAGTAGGTAGAGCATCTGCTTTGCATGCAGAAGGTCCCAGGTTCATTCCTCACCAGAGCTAGGAATGTTGCCCTTGTCTGAATCCTGGAGAGCCGCTGCCAGTCAGTGTAGGAAATACTGAGCTGGATGGACCAAGGGGTCGACACTGAGCTAGATGGACCATGGGGTCGACACAGTGCAGGGCAGTAGCTCGTCATGCAGGAGGTTTTGGGCTTGATCCCCAGCATCTCCAGGTAGGGCTGGGAGAGACCCTTGGCAGAAACCCTGGAGAGCTGCTGCCAGTCAAAGTAGACAAGGCTCTGAGATCATGGAATTGTAGGGTTGGAAGGGACCCTGAGGATCATCTAGTCCAACCCCCTGCAATGCAGGAATCTTTTCCCCTAACCCACGTCCCTGACATAAGAGTTGCAGCTTTCAATGCTCTATTGTTCCTATTACAGGTAGGTAGCCGTGTTGGTCTGGGTCGAAGTAAAATAAAAAAATTCCTTCAGTAGCACCTTAAAGACCAACTAAGTTTTTATTTTGGTATGAGCTTTCGTGTGCATGCACACTTCTTCAGATAGAAGGTAGATAGAAGGTATCTGAAGAAGTGTGCATGCACACGAAAGCTCATACCAAAATAAAAACTTAGTTGGTCTTTAAGGTGCTACTGAAGGAATTTTTTTATTTTACTATTGTTCCTATGTTCAAACAGGCCCACCGGCAGCAGTTGGGCTGGTGTGTCCACAGAGGTTGCTGGCTATGTTCACCCTTTCGGATTTAAAAATAAATATCTTATAGACAGAGATAAGTGGCCGGAATTGCACGTGTTTACTTAGGATAAACCCTGCTTATTAAATTTATATGCAGAATACATCATGCGAAAGGCTGGACTGGACGAATCCCAAACCGGAATTAAGATTGCTGGAAGAAATATCAACAACCTCAGATATGCTGATGACACAACCTTGATGGCAGAAAGTGAGGAGGAATTAAAGAACCTTTTAATGAGGGTGAAAGAGGAGAGCGCAAAATATGGTCTGAAGCTCAACATAAAAAAAAACACAAGATCATGGCCACTGGTCCTATCACCTCCTGGCAAACAGAAGGGGAAGAAATGGAGGCAGTGTGAGATTTTACTTTCTTGGGTTCCATGATCACTGCAGATGGTGACAGAAGTCATGAAATTAAAAGACGCCTGCTTCTTGGGAGAAAAGCAATTACAAACCTAGACAGCATCTTAAAAAGCAGAGACATCACCTTGGTGACAAAGGTCCGTATAGTTAAAGCTATGGTTTTCCCAGTAGTGATGTATGGAAGTGAGAGCTGGACCATAAAGAAGGCTGATCGCCGAAGAATTGATGCTTTTGAATTATGGTGCTGGAGGAGACTCTTGAGAGTCCCATGGACTGCAAGAAGATCAAGCCTATCCATTCTGAAGGAAATCTGCCCTGAGTGCTCACTGGAAGGACAGATCGTGAAGCTGAGGCTCCAATACTTTGGCCACCTGATGCTGGGAAAGATTGAGGGCACAAGGAGAAGGGGACGACAGAGGACGAGATGATTGGACAGTGTTCTCAAAGCTACCAACATGAGTTTGACCAAACTGTGGGAGGCAGTGGAAGACAGGAGTGCCTGGCGTGCTCTGGTCCATGGGGTCATGAAGAGTCGGACACGACTAAACGACTAAACAACAACACAACAACAACAACAACAACAACAACAACAACAACAACAACAACAACAACTTAGGATAAAAATATCATCATCATCAGTGCTACTTTTCTAGAGAAAGAGGGGCCGGAACTCACCATGAATGCCTCCCTTGTTCTCTTAGAATGGCAATGCTGCCTTCCTGAGAGGGGCTGGAACTGAGTTCCAGTGAGTTCTGGCTGAAGAAAAGCCATAATAATAATAATAATAATAATAATAATAATAATAATAATGGACTTCTTAGACACTTGTTACCCAAAGCCAACCCATTTAAAGGCATAAGCAAAAATATATGATACCACTTAAATAATTTGTACAAAACATCTGCAATGTAATCATAGGTTCATGTGTTCAGGAATAATTTGTGCCATGCACGCAAAACAACAAAAGAAAACCAAGCCGCCACCACCACCTGGTCACAGGAAGTTTGGGCAGCACATTAATTGCAGACATCATCTCAAGGGCACCCAGAAGTGGTGGGTGGAGAGAGGTAACTCTTTACCCATCACCAAATAGATGTCAGTGAAGGTTCCAGGTAGGCGTCACTGCAGAAAGCATTCCACAGATGGGGAGCCACGAGTGGAAAGCCCCTGCAACAAAACAGTGCTATAACAACAACAACAACAACAACAACAACAACAACAACAACAACAATTTATTTATTTATACCCCGCCTATCTGGCTGGGTTTCCCCAGCCACTCTGGGCGGCTTCCAGCAAAATATTAAAAATACAATAAAACATCAGACATTAAAAACTTCCCGAATTTGCTGGTTCCCAAATAAATGTGTTTAAGCATCAGGGTATCAGAAGCAAACGCCATTTCTGTGGTCACGATGGTATTGTGATTTAATTAAATTAAACATGCTGAACTGCACACGCTCAGCACATTTCATTTTAAAACCAGGATGCGCAAACTGTTTCTTTTGTTCCAAAGAGGCAATAGGGGCTCAGTGGTTAGCGCCCTGGACTAGAACCTGGGAGGCCAGAGTTCAAATCCTCACTCATCCAGGAAGGTCTGTGGGTGACCTCGGGCCTGTCACTGCTTCTCAGCCTAACCTACCTCATAGAGACGTTGTGAGGATAAAACAGGTGGAGACATGGGCATAATCAAGGGGGGGCAAATCCTGGCTACGCCCATGGGAGAACCATGTACTGAGCTCCTTAGGAAACAATTTACTAGAAATGCAAGCCATCAGTCAATAACAAGGAATGGCTACTATGTGGACCACCATATGTTGCTGGACTACAACACCCATCACCCACAACCAACAGTCAGGGATGATGGGAGTTGTAGTCCAGCAACTTGGGGGGGGGCACAGTTACAGATTCTCCACCCTGGATTTAAAGCTTCCCTGATGTCCATCAAGGTCAGGCAGACGTAAGGCTCTTTTCTCTTCTCCTTTCTCTTCTAGAAAAGTAAATCAAATAATAAGGAAAGTAAATTCGCAAACTGGCTTTATGAAAAAAGTATAACATAACAGAGATGAGCAAGTCAACATTTGATGCCGAGCGGAAGGAGGGAAATCCACCCAGAAAAGGAGGTTGGAGGTGTCTGGAGACTTCTTCTGGATTCTCAGAATGCAATAAGCAGAATAAAGCTTTTCCTGTAACAGATTAATAATAATATTACGCAAGTAATGAAGAGCTTCTGCCTCCAGCTAACCATTTCTAGGAATGCCAAGGAAACAATCGTGGCTTCAGAGCTCCCTCTGCTGCTCACATGAGATCAATGCAAGGAGTGATCCTGCTCCAAACTTGTTTGAGGCAGGCAACCCATTAAAGAATTTAGAGGTAATTCACCAGCAGCCTTTTAACCAACGAACGCTAGTTTATACGGGGTTATACATCATTTTCATTAACTAAGCTTTCTCTCAAGGCATATAACATGAAGTCAGTAAATTACAAATCTACTTTCCAAAGTCTCTCCCATGCGGTCATCTCGCCGGTGTGCCCTGGCCATAAAGCAAGTACAGTCATACCTCGGTTTAAGTACGCCTCGGTTTGAGTACTTTCAGTTTAAGTACTCCGCGGACCTGTCTGAAACGGATTAATCCACTTTCCATTACTTTCAATGGGAAAGTTCGCTTCAGGTTAAGTACGCTTCAGGTTAAGTATAGACTTCCCGAACCAATTGTGTACTTAAACCGAGGTACCACTGTACTGTAAGCAACTGTTGTTGAGACATGTCACTCCGAATTTGCTAGACAGAGCAAGAGAGCATGATGGCATCCTGCCCCATCTAACATAAATCCCGGCTACGCCCATGGGACGCAGTTGTACTGCATGCAGAGGGCTGCCTCTACTCCTCGGAGTAGACCCATTGGAACTAACAGACCGGATTAACTGAGTTCCCTTAAAAACTTCAACGGGTCTGCTGCAGAACTGAGATGGATATATAATCGAGGGCTGCGCGGAGGGACACTGGCGGCTCCTGCCGTCGGGGCGTGACCCAGTTGTGCAGGCGGACCAAGGCGGAGGCGCCGAGGCTGAGATCGGTGGGGCTGGGCGCCGCCTTGCCCCTCCCTCCGCCTCTCCAGCTGGAGCCTCCGGGCCCCAGAGCCGCGCCTGGGACGTAGCAGAAGCGTCGGAGATTCCCGGTGGCCGCGCGCACAGCTTTCCAGCCTCCGTTCTGGTCTCCGCCCCGAGGATGCCGCAGTCGCTGAGCGCGTGGGACGGGCCCCTGAGCCTTGCCGAGGCGGACGAGAAGCCGGCGCGCCCGCTGCGGGTCCGCTATGGGGCTGTGGAGCTCCGGGAGCTGGGCCAGGAGCTCACCCCAACCCAGGTAAAAGGGCTCCGAGGCGGGTTCAGGATTCTTCTCGGGGAGCAAGGCAAAAACCCGGGTTGGCTTCCTTTCTTTGTGGCGTCCACGTCCAAAGGAGCTCAGGGTGGGGTACGTGGTTCTCCCTACACAGCAACCCTGCGAGGTAGGTCACCCAGTGAGCTTCTCATAGAAAGGAACGGGGCGGGGGGGGGTCATCACCTCCCTTCAATGCAGGAATCTCAACCAAAGAATCCATGGCCGAGTGGAGATTTGAACTGGGGACTCCTGGGTCTGACACTCTAACCACTCTATCTTCCTTCCCTCATCTGCCTTTTCTATCTCTCTTCTAAACCATGGTGGATAAAAGTCAATGATTATTTTTTTTTAAATCAGATTTTTTAAAAAAATGTAAATCGGTTATTTTTTAATTTAAATTGGACTTTTAAAATAAAATGTTTTTGGAGGAAAAATCTTTCTAAAGAGAGTTTTCTATTGAAGTTACATTATAGTCCAAAGGCTATTCATCAGGAAATAAGGATTTATTTTAAGTTTTTCATGTATGCTAAAGGGTCTAAGGGTGCTTTTTTAATCGTTTAACCACATCAGTTAACAAACATGGATACATACGCTACAATGTTATTGTTTTAGTTAAATAATTTTTTATCAAGGAAATGATTATTTTTCTCCTTCCAATAAAGTATGGCAGAAAAGTTGTCCAAATATAAACAGTTAACTTATTAAACCTTACAATTATTTCATAATTATGTCAATGTATTTCTAATAGTACAGTGGAACCTCGGTTTATGAACACCTCGGTTTATGAATTTTCGGTTTATGAACACCGCAGACCCATATGGAACGGATTAATTCATTTTCCATTACTTTCAATGGGAAAGTTCGCTTCAGTTTATGAACGCTTCAGTTTAAGTACCCTGCGGACCATCTGGAACGGATTAATCCACTTTCCATTACTTTCAATGGGAAAGTTCGCTTCAGTTTATGAACGCTTCAGTTCATGAACAGACTTCCGGAACCAATTGTGTTCATAAACCGAGGTACCACTGTATAACAAAATCAGTAATTTTTGATATAACTGTAAAAACTACTCTGAAAATTTATTATTCCAAAAATGAAACCTTCATCTGGTTGTGAATATTAAGATTATACTAGCAAGAATGAGTCTTACTGACTAGTGATTTAAATTGTGATTTAAATCGATTTGATTTAAATCAAATCCACCCTGTTCTAAACTATTCCTCCCTCCCTCCCTCCCTCCCTCCATTTCTCTCTCTCTTTCTCATCTGCCCTCCCTCCTTTTCCTTTTCGTTTATTGTCCCATGTACCTATCTATCTCTCTGGGCTCTTCTAGACAACTCGTTTATTGAGCATCCGTCCAGACGTCTTGTGTTTTGTTTTCCACAAAGGGGCTGGATTGCGAACCCCTCCTGCCTCCTTTCATTCCTCCTTGCCCATGCAGTGTCCTCCTCCAAGTGTCCCACAATTTCTCCTCCTTAGATCCAGAGATTCCCTATACCTATGCAATCAAGGAGGCTCCACTATTCAGATTTTCAAAGCAAAGAGAAACTCCATAGACAGTATTGGAAACAAAATAAAAAATGTTTTTCTTCCAGTAGCACCTTAGAGACCAACTAAGTTTATTATGAGCTTTCGTGTGCATGCACACTTCCTCAGATACGCTGAAACAGAAGTCTCCAGACCCTTATATATATAGTGTGAGGGTGGGGAGGGGTATTATTCAGAAGGATAGTGGGAATGGTGTGGAAACTCGTTGATGACTGTTAACGACTGCAATTTGTCTTACAGGAAAAAGCAAGGGGTGAGATGGCTAAAGATAGCTTTATTATGTATACATAATGAGATAAGAATCCAATGTCCATATATTGGGAGAAGGAAGTGTGGGGTAGCATGGGTGAAGGGGTCTCACAGCCCACAAATCCACCCTTATGATTTGTTTGCCCAGAGGTTCCATGAAATCACTCCAAGCCATTGTTATCTTACACTTGCCTGCATACTTCCCTATCAATTTTCTGACCTCAAAAAGTCTGGGGTGGGTTTTTTGGGTGTGTGTGTTACCGAGTTTGTTGTGCATGATTGCCAAATTCATCTTAATAGTGCAGCCTAAATTTGCCGGTATACAACTCAATAATCTCTGCCACAAAACATCCACAGTCTTATAGTCTTCTTTTCCTTTCTGCTTTCCTTTCTTTTCTCTCTCTCTCCCTGCTCTGCTTGCTTTCTACATGCAGGGAGATTTTATATGTTGGTGCATTCAAAATTGCTCTTCCCACCTTCCTTGCTAACGTTCAGAACAGAATAACTAGGAGCCCAGAAATATGTCCGGAGTTCCAGAATTGACTCGAGCTCATAATTTGCACTTTCTGAAACCTTTCACAAACTTCAACACAGCCATCCTTTGACATTCATACTTCTCCAAACTTTCCAGTGCTGTTCTCCAGCCAAGAAATGTGACCCAAACATGCTTAAGCAAAGAGGGAAAGTGTGTCTTAAAACGAATGTGTTTGTGAAAACAGCATACAGATTGCTTTGTAAAAATGTGTATCTTAGTCAAATCTGCACAGAAAAATGAGGGCATTACGAAAAAAATGCACTAAAATGCTGATAAATTTTCATGAGGACTGTTTTTATCTAAAGAAAAAAATTGCAAACTGAACTGGATGCGTGGAGAACTGGAAGATTGGAAATGGAGAGAAACTGAAATTGACAGATTTGCGCATCCCTAATGGAACATAATCTATATATCCAACTTGTGCGCGCTCTCTCTCTCTCTCTCACACACACACACAGACACAGAGTTGTCTGCATTTAAAGACTCTCCTCGTGGGGCCCAGTGAACATTAGAATATAAGAAAAGCCTGCTGGATCAGGCCTGTGGCCCATCTAATCCAGCATCCAGTTCTCAGAGTAGCTAACCAGATGCATTTGAGAAACTCGCATATCCGTGATATTTTATCTGTACAATCAGAATGAATTTCAGGAACTGAAATGCTTTTTCTGTGCAGCCTAAGCTGGAGCCGTGAACAACATTATAGTTACTTCTTGTAGCTTGTCTCCACCCCATTGCCCTGCTCGCAGTTGTGGATAATATTCTTACGTTATGAATGGTCCGGGTCACCATTAAGATAAAGATAGACCCCTGGATAGGCCAGGGGTCAGCAAACTTTTTTCAGCAGGGGGCTGCTCCACTGTCCCTCAGACCTTGTGGGGGGCCGAACTATATATATATATATATTGGGGGGGGGAATGAACGAATTCCTATGCCCCACAAATAACCCAGAGATGCATTTTAAATAAAAGCACTCATTCTACTCATGTAAAAACACCAGGCAGGCCCCACAAATAACCCAGAGATGCATTTTAAATAAAAGGTCACATGTAAAAACACGCTGATTCCCAGACCGTCCGCCACCTGGATTTAGAAGGTGATTGGACCGGATCCGGCCCCCAGGCCTTAGTTTGCCTACCCATGGGATAGGTCAATGTATACATGGACTCTCCTGGAACAAGTGACTTTTCTAAGTTCTAAAAATTCTTAACCAAGCTCAAGGCTGTCGTCTGATCTAGTCGGATGTATAACTGATAATCAATCTCAGTCAGTCCATCCTTGGGAAAATAAGACTACAGAGCTATCTTGCCCCCAAATGGCAACTAGACATTCCTTTTTTGGCGACTGCAACCTTGGTCTGAGGCATAGCTGCCAAGTCTCCTGTTTTTCACGGGAAACCCCCGGATTTAATTCCGTTTCCCACTGGTCTCCCGAATTGAAAAATATTCCGTAAATCCCCTGGATTAGCAGCTTCTGCCGGCGCCAATAGCCATGTCTTGGCTCCCAGCTGGCTGCTCGCTCACTTGGCTTCGGAAATCGCCTCTGCACATGCACGAGCATGCGCAGAAGCGATTTCTGGTGCCCAGACATGTGGACACGGGCAGCTCGGCACTGGAAGTCACTACTGTGCATGCGCAGTACCAATTTCTCGTGCCGCTCTACCCATGTCTGGGCACCGGAAATCGGGCATAGCCGCCACCGGAAGTCACTTCTGCACATGTCTGGACATGCGCAGAAGCGACTTCCGGTGGCGCGCCGCCGCTGATCTCTTATTTTCCCTTATTTTCTTATCCGGAAGTTGACGCCTATGGCCTGAGGAGCCATCTGACGCCTAGCTTATCTATCTGAGTTTCTAACACTCAGCATAGCCATTGTCCATCAATAATAGCCTTTTCCTGCATGATCTTGTCCGATTCTTTTTCAAAACCACCCAAGCTGGTGGCCACCACCAGCACCTCCTGTGGGAGAGAGTTTCATAGTTTAATGATGTGCTCTGTGAAGAAGTAGTAGCCAATGGGGGCCTTTCCTACTGAACTTCCTGCACTTAAAAATAATAATAATCCCACTACATCATCGATCCCTATCATTGCATACAATAGCAAACGTTTCACAGTCTGGCATTATTGGGTAGCCCCCCAGGCTATTGTCCCCCCCTGGCCAATCACAGGGCTCAGAGCCGGCCCCTCATTTGAATGCTTGCCGGTATATAAGAGCACGGCTTGGATGAGGTCACTAGCATTTGCAACGTGCAGAAAGCTGAGCAAGAGCGGGGAAGGAAGACATGGCAGCTCTTAAAACGTACAGGGTCTCCTACTCCATGAGGAACAGGAGGAGGAGCTGGCCGAGGAGGCGTCGCCCGGAAAAAAGGAGGAGGAGCTATGAATGGAGGCGGAGCAGAGAGCGGAGACGGGTGTTGAGCCGCCGGCCTAGCAGGCCACAGAAGACACCGGCCAGGAGAAAGAGAGTTCTGCCCAAGCCCAGGAGGAACATCTGCATTGTCCGGTTCCCGAGGCGAGGCTACCGGATGAAGTGCCCGCTGATGTCCTGGTGTTTCAATAGGTGGATGCGGGGCGGCAGCAACCTTTCACACGGGGCCAGATATTCCCTGCGCTCCAGCCGGCCGATGATCCTTCGGAGCCGCCAGCCCAGGAAGTGCCCGCCGGGCCCTCGCCGCTGCCCTGACTTCCTGCAGGCCGCCCTGAGGGAGATAGCGAGCAAGAAGCGCGCCAAGTGGGTGGCCCCCTCCCTCCCCAAGAAGCGGCGGCGTTACTCGGATGAGGAGATTTTCTACCGCTTGGCGAAACCCTCCAGAGCAGAAGAATCGGGAGAGGAGAGCGGTGACAATGACGTGGGGATAGAGAACTCGGCTGCTGGGATAGCCCAGTCCGCGGAGAGCGGACTTCAAGAGACCGTAAGCTAGAGACAGACACCCCTCTCCTCCTTCTCGGAACAGCAAACAGGCCTGGGAAATGATCCAGAGGAGAAGAGAGGAAGAAGGGAATAATAACTATAATTTTTAAAAATAAGAACCCTGTGTTGAAAGATCCAAGAACTTAAAGGGAGACCACCTGCACCCATATTCCAATCCTGATTTTTTTAATTGATTTTTTTTTTTAGGCTGTTTATCTCTGCCTCAGTAGGGGGCACTGGGAAAGTTTTTTTGAGCCATGGCATGGTCATCGAAGAACATGGCAGGGGGCTTGACATCTGTGAGCCCACGCTCTGAAAGGACATGCGCCTCTCTCCCTCGCCAGCAAGAGGCAAACAGAAATCGGCTCACACTGCTATGCGAACAAAAGGATTGTTGTTGTTCAGGGTGCTCCCTCCTCACCCCAGGAATTCTTGAAATACTAATAAATCTGGATCTTTTGGAACACGTGGGTTTCCTTGTGGAATGCTGAGGAGCAACTGGGTTGGGTGGGGCATAAGGAAGAAAAGGCTATCAGTGACCACTAGACATGATGGCTACGTTCTCCCTCCACTGTCGGAGGCAGTACGCCTGTGAATACCAGTTGCTGGGAATCACAAGGGGGGTGGGGTGCTGCTGCTGTGCTGGGCTAAAATAGGTCATCATCCTGATTGAGGATGGCTCCCCTTAGGTGGATGTAAGAGTCCAAGATCACTTCTGCTCACTAAGACCCAGCAGCTACCATTTAGGGCTGGACCTGGTTTTGAGGGAGTCTTTGGCAACTCCTTTTCTTCGCTTACTGGCCATTGTGGGAAAGGAGGGGACAAGGCAGGGCAAGAAGCAATCTCCAGTAATCCTGACTGGTTCCCATTGGGGGACTGGTAGGGCAGACGGCTGGGAGCCAAACAGTGGGGGAGCCAGAACTAATCACAGGCAGTGCCAATTAATTCTAGCTTTGTCCCCATCCTCTTCCCTGCTGAGTTCCACAAGAAGGAGAAGGCTATCAATGAGAACGGGTTGCTGGACTAGAATCGTAGAGTTGGAAGAGACCACAAGGGCCATCCAGTCCAACCCCCTGCCAAGCAGGAAACACCATCAAAGCATTCTTGACATATGCCTGTCAAGCCTCTGCTTAAATACCTCCAAAGAAGGAGACTCCACCACACTCCTTGGTAGCAATGGGATCCAGCAGCCTCTTCTAATGTTCTTGCAGGGCGGCACTGAGACCAAGGCCACATTCAAACCACACAACTGGCAGTGTTTTAACAACCAGCCCTTCCTCACAGGGGACTCTGGGGATTGTAGCTCTCAGAGGGGATACAAGGGGTCTCCGAACATCTCTCAGCACCCTTAACAAACTGCAACTCCCAGAATTCTTTGAGGGAAGCCATGTTTGTTTCAAGTGGACTCCGTGGTGCTTCAAATCAAAGGAGGAAGCTGAAAGCCAGGGTTGCTCCCTAGGCTAGAAGGCAGGCAGGTGGGGCTGTCTGAGGTTGGTGGGCCAGTGCCCCATTCACCAAATAAGTCTCCACTGGGGGGGGGTTGTTTTGCTGTTGCTATGGTTGAACAATTGGGAGTCACAATACCTCCCCCAAGCATAATATTTTATGCCTCCATCACGTCACCCAATCAGTCTTTCCTGGCCTTTCTCCCTCAAAAGACACAAATGTTTTAACCTTTCCTTATAAGGATCTCCCCTCCCCTCCCAAAAATAAAATCACCTGAACATTTCTGGGTTAGGAAGTCTTGCCTAGAGTTATCCCACTGGCCTGAAATCATAAATGAAGCTTAAAACAAAACAAAAAATTTCTCAGGGTGTACCACTTTTTGAGTTCTTGAGATTGTTCTTCTCCGATAGGATTTATCTTAAAAAATATATTTAAAAATACGTATTTTTATTGGTGTTGCTTTATATCAGGGGTGGCCAACTCCCAAGAGACTGCAGTCTACCCACAGAGTTAAAGACTAGCAGTAATCTACCCCCTTTTGCGGGGTTCAGGTCAAAGTTGTTGAACCTTTTTTAGGGAAGAGGGAAGTCCATTTTTTGGGTGTTCAGGTCAAAGTTTTTGAGCTTTTTTTTTTAGGAAGGAAAGCCCTGTTATGGGGGGGTTCAAGTCAAACTTGTTGAGCTTCTTTTAGGGAGGATTTTTGGGCGGTGAAGGGCCAAAATGTTGAGCTGTTTTTAAAGGAGCCAAAGTTGTTCAGCTTCTTTGGGGGGAGCCACTGATCTACCAGTGATCTACCACAGATGTCCAGTGATCTACTGGTAGATCACGATCTACCTGTTGGACGTGCCTGCTTTATATCATATACCACCCCGTGGAAACTGCATGAAGGCTAATTGAATCATCATAAGTAATAATTGCGTGTATGTGTCTAACAAGTTCAGGACACAAAGTACCGTATACGTTTCAAAAGATCCAGTTTTATTATTACTCCAGGATGAACTTCCTGAGGGGGGGCGGGAAACACACTTTGGATACAATGACAAATCCCTTTTCATTTTCCTTCAAGCGGTAGCCAATTTCTGTCTGTTTCTTGTTAGCGAGGAAAGGAATAATTATTCGTTCAAGGGGTAGGTTCAGAGATGCGGGCCTTTTTCCAGGTGACTTTGTTATTTATCCGATGGCTCAAATATCTTCTTTTCTCCTCCTGCAGGCATTGATAAATCTATTAGTTCTGCAAAAAATGGCTCCAGGACAGGATCGGAATGTGGGTGGTGACACGCCCCTTCAGTTCCCTAGGATCTTTTGAGCAGGCCAGTGGCTTATGTAATATATATATTTGCCTCCCTCTTCTCCCTTCGGTTTTCTTGTCAGGCCTGCTTGCTGTCCTGAGAAGAGCGAGGAAGATGTTGGTCTAGCTCGATACCTCCTGGAGCTCATTTGCCGTTGGCTGAGGTACCCCTGGAGCCATGTTCTCTGCCGCCCCTGGGTTGGCGGGCGATGAGTCCTGGTCTTTCGATTTGCAGGGCTTTGCCAACTTGTAGAAAATCTCCTCGTCGGAGTAACGTTGGCGTTTCCTGGGGGAAGCTGGCGCCACCCACTTGGCTCGCTTCTTGCTCGCCACTTGCCTGAGAGTGGAGTGGAGGAAGTTCGCGCAGGAACAAGGGTGGTGCTGCTGATTCCGCTGCTTGACCAGCCGCAGGGACATCTTGTGGTGGACATCTGCTATGCAGGGGCTCAAGGCGGCTTTGGCCTTCTGTAAGGAAAGGATGTCGTCCCGCATCTTCCGGTTGAAATACCAGGACAGGAGAGGGCATGATGTTAAGTAGCTGCTTCTCGGGAACCTGATAATGCAAACGTTCCTCCTGGGTTTCTGAGGTAGCTTCCCTCGTCTGTTCAGGATCTTCTGGGCTCTGCTTTGCTGGCTCTTTCTACCCCTTTTGGTGCCAGCCATGGCCTCTTGCTGGTTCGTCCTCTCCAGCTCAACTGCCCCACCTGCAAATGCTGGTGACTTCCAGCCAGCACTCCTCTTATATACCGGCAGGCATTCAAATGAGGGGCTACTTCTGAGTGCTGTGATTGGCTGGGGATGAACAATCGCTCAGGGGGCTATCCAATAATGATGGACTGTGAGGCATTTGCCTCTGTGTGGAATTATGGGGGTGGAGTCAAATGTTCAGGGCACAAGCCAACATAACACAAGCCACTATTTAAACTTGGCATCCATGGAAAATTCTGTATCAACCCAGCACTATTTTACACCGTAAACAAGTTTGAGTGTGCTTAACTTTAGCAGTTCCTTTTCTTTCTCTCTCTTTTTGTATCTGAGTGTCATATATATAAAATCAGCATCAACATTCTTCTCCACCCCCCTTTCCTAGCTGCAGGGTAAAATATTTTCTTTATTTTTGTGCCATTTGGAGCCGTTGTGTTTTATTAAAATCTTTTATTTTTCTGAAACACAAAAATACATCAGATGTTCTGAATTAACTTTCCACTATGCTTCATTTCTACATGCTGGCTCATTTGTAAATCTCTTTTCTTTTCTCTCTTTTTTTGTACACAAAACATTTTTATTTAAAATGTTCTTTAACACCCCCCCCCCCACAATGGTCCTTTATTCAGTTGAAATAAAGTGGAGATAAAAAGTTCTGAAGGCATTCAAAATATTTTGTTGTTACCTGATGCAGTTTGGAAACAAGACATTCCTTCCTTGGGGCGATAATAAACATTCCGAAAAACAATGGAGTATAAGAAGAGCCCTTCTGGATCAGGCCAGTCGCCCATCTAATCCAGCATCCTGTTCTTACAGTGGGCAACAAGGTGTCCCAATTTCACCTTTGAAATCCTGGTAATGTCCGGGAAAATCCAGACGCATGGTAGCCCTAACTAAAAGCCAGCTATCATCGGAGTTGTAGTCCAAAAAGGCTGTGCTTGGTGGGGCTGATGGGAGTTGAAGTGGGTAGGGCTATATCTTTCCATCTTTGTGCATATAGTAGCCTCGCTGCTGCAGTCATATCTTGGGAGTGGTCTTCCATAGTCCTTTTTTCTAATTGTCCTTGCAAGTTTCCTAGAAGCAGTTGACTCGTTGCTATGGAAAACAGGACGCTGGATGGATTTGATCCAGTAAGACTCATAAACCAGGTGGAGGGAAAGGCGAATGAAATGAGAGAGTTGTAAGCAAGCCTCACTTGCGTGACTGCTTCCAATTACTGCTTTGTTTGGAGTATGGGAAGAACATCCCTCCTGCATTGACTCTGGACAGTTTCTTCCCCCTTCCCTGCTCCCTGTGGCTTGGACCACTTGACGGAGCCATCTGGATTGCATTACCAAATCGAGTCCTTGCTTGCAGGTCCTTCTTGCCTGCAGAGCAAAGCAGAACCTTTTTGATTTATATCAGCCTCTTTCGCATTTCGTCTTTCTGCTTCTTTGTAACTTGGGGGGGGGTCTCCCTTTAAGCACAGGGTTGGGGGACTGGATGCTGCCGGTGGGTCAGATCCCTAACCAGGTCCAACTTTGGTAGTTTTTTGTCAGTGCCAATCAGCTGATCAGAGGTTGCAGCAATCTCATTCGGAGACAGGCTTCCAGTGCCAATCAGCTGACCATAGCTGCCAAGTCTCCCGTATTCCCCGGGAAACCCCCGTTTTTCCAGCTGTTCCCATCCGAAAAAACGGATTGTTTTTGTTTTCCCCCCGGTTTATTCTGGCATGGCGGCCATTTTGGAACTGGGCGGAGCATGCTCAGAAGCGACTTTTGATGCTGCTTTGCCCAGTTCCAAAATGGCTGCAGCGTGACTTCTGGTGCGACAGCCATTTTGGAACAGGGCAGAGCAGCATCAAAAGTAGCTTCTGAGCATGCTCCGCCCAGTTCCAAAATGGCAGCAGCGCTACTTCCGGTCTGCTACTTCCGGTCCAGTCCCTTATTTCTCAGGCCGGAACTTGGCAGCTATGCAGCTGACCCGGAAGCTGCAGTCAGCAGAGAATGCTGCAGCGCGATTGCTAACAGGAGTGAGGCCTTGCCATCGTGCAACACCTATTCCCAGAGATGTGCACTGGTTTCCAATTTCCCTTAAAACTGAACAGGTCCAGAACTGTCCCACATCCATTGACTGGGAGGGCTGCGACCCGCAAAAACTCTACACCTTGATTCTCACAGACCTGGATGTTCCCAGCAGGGTGGATCCGAAACTCAGGTGAGAGAGACCACAAAAGGGACATCCTCTCCCTTTGGCCTGCTCCTGTCTTTATAGAAGTATGCATGTTTTCAATGGTCATCATCCCGGGAGGGTGGAATAACTGTGCAGCCACACAGGGAAAGACCATAGCTCAGTGGTGGGGCAATACTGAGCTAGATGGATCAATTGGTCTGACTTTGGCAGCTTCCTCTGTTCTTAGCATCTTTTAGTTATTAGAGCACTTGTACACTGCTTTTCAGCTGAAAAGTACATGCTGCGCTGCTGAGTTAGGTGGTGGATTTTACCAAATAGGGAAACCATGGAGGATTAATGTGGAACACTTGGTTTGGATGTTGAATTCTGAAGTTTCCTCTCCTGCTCTTTTTCCTCCTCTAGAGAGTGGCACCATTTCCTGGTGACCAACATGCAAGGCAACGACATTGGCAGCGGGTGCATTTTGTCGGATTATATTGGATCTGCGCCTGCCAAGGGAACAGGTAGGCAAACCACTGTGGAGGGGTGGGCAAACTTTTTTTTTTAAATAAAAAAATTGCTCTGCAGGCCAGACCTTTATCAGATTCTAGCTTTGCGGGCCAAATTTGACAGGTGGGCAAGGGTGCCCACCTGCCAAACACCTGATGTCACAGACAGTTGGGTGCTTTGAAGTCCCAGACTTGGGACTTGCTGGGCTTGCAAAGAACCCCAATGCCTCATGGTTGTGGCATTACCACTCACCAGCTGATTGACAGTAGAGCCAGAGGATGCTTTAGGGCTCTCTGATTGTGTATTATCAACCCCATAGCTACCCCTAAAGGTAAAGGTAAAGGGGCCTCTGACCATCAGGTCCAGTCGTGTCTGACTCTGGGGTTGCGGCGCTCATCTCGCTCTATAGGCCGAGGGAGCCGGCGTTTGTCCGCAGACAGCTTCCGGGTCATGTGGCCAGCATGACAAAGCTGTTTCTGGCGAAGCAGAGCAGCGCACGGAAACGCCATTTACCTTCCCGCCAGAGCGGTCCCTATTTATCTACTTGCACTTTGATGTGCTTTCAAACTGCTAGGTGGGCAGGAGCTGGGACCGAGCAACAGGAGCTCACCCCGTTGCAGGGATTCGAACCGCCGACCTTCTGATCAGCAAGCCCTAGACTCTGTGGTTTATCCCACAGTGCCACCTGGGTCCCTATAGCTACCACTAGCACACCTCAAATCCCAAGTCCAAGGCAGGTGGCTGTAGATTGGGGAAAACAGCCCCATGGGCCAAATTTGAACCCGTGGTGCGCCAAGTTTGGCCTGTGGGCCAAAGGTTCCCCACCCCTAACATAGCTGCCAAGTTCTCCCTTTTTTTAAGGGAAATTCCCTTATGCTGAATAGGCTTCCTCGCGAGAAAAGGGAAAACTTGGCAGCTATGACCCCTAACCTTGGCACTAGGTGAGAACCTTAGCTTCAGGGGCCAAATGTGGCCTTCTGGACTTCTTTAGGCTGATTTGACAGGAGTGAGTGTGCAGGCCTAAGGCAGAGAGGCAGAAGGGCTTGAAAGTCTTGCATTTTCAAAGTAAGCACCTGTTACAGCACTAGCAAGCAGCCCAGAACAGACAAGAACAAGGTGATATGTTACTTCAAAAGCCCGTCAAGGCACTGTGATTGGAGAGCCCTGGTAAAATTGTTCCTACTGATTGACAGTTTAAAAAGTCACATCTTTGGCATTTTCCCTATGTGACAAATCTGGGGAGAAACTTTCCCATTTTGCTGACATTCAGCTGAGTTTTGATCCAGCATTTGTCCAAATCTGATGTATACACACCTACCAGCCAGAAAGGCTGCCCCCTGCTGAAACTGAGGGGAAGTGACTTCTAAAATCATCTTGGGTGGGTGGGGGGCACCGTCTTGGAAACCTGCGTGGATTCTCTACCTTAAACTTTGAGGGTTTGGAAGAAGGTGATTGCCTTGCCTAAGAGACTGAGCAAAGGGCTGGTTTGTTCCAAGACAAGTAGGGACTTCACCCTGGGCCAGGAACCCAGAAATCAAATACAGAGTACATTATTTGCTTTTAGATGGGTTGATTGTTTTTCCTTCTGAGAGATTAGCAGTGTGAAGTTTGATTGGACTAGATGCCAAGTGCCGTTCAAACATGATTTGATGTGTGTGGAGAGGTGAGGCATTTCTTTCCTCCTTGACAGATTCTTGGCTTTTTAACTGGAGTAAATGGCTGGGAGTGTTTCTTCTTAAGAAACAAATGTTAAAGCCTTGGGCGCATAGCTGCTAAGTCTCCCGTTTTCCCCGGGAAATACCCGTTTTTCCAGCTGTTCCTAGCTGAAAAACGGATTTTTTTTGTTTTTTCCTGGTTTATTCTGGCGCGGCGGCCATTTTGGAACTGGGCAAAGCAGCATCAAAAGTCACTTCTGAGCATGCTCCGCCCAGTTCCAAAATGGCGGCAGCGCTACTTCCGGTCTGCTATTTCCAGCCCGGTCCCTTATTTCTCTGACAGCAACTTGGCAGGTATGCTTGGCCGTTTTTAAAAGGCACACCTCCGCCTCTCTCTGGGAAGGCACTTTCAAGGCAGCCCAAGTTGGGGGACCATCACTGCCTCTTGTGGCAGTGAGTTCCACAGTTTGCCTGTGTGCTGCATGAAGTAGTACTTCAGCTCGATCAATGGACCGGTGATCTGAGTTGGGATCAGGCAGCTCCCATACATTCCTGTCAGTTTAATCTGCAACACAGCCATTAAGAGCCTAAGAATGTGAGAAGAGGCTGCTGGATCAGGCCAATGGCCCATCTAGTCCAACATCCTGTTCTCACAGTGGCCAACCAGATGCCATAATGGGAAACCTTCAAGCACGATGCAAGGAAAAGAGTCCTCCCCCGCCCTCCTGTGGTTTCCAGCAATTGGTGCTGAGAAGCAGTGCCGACTCCAATGGTATCGGCACAGCAGCTCCATCGTGGCTGGTAGCCTTTGAAAGCCCTCTCCTCCATGAATTTGTCAATTTGTCCAATCCTCTTTTAAAAACATCTTGGTTGGTGGCCATTGCTGCCTCTTGTGGCAGTGAGCTCCACAGCTTAACCATGCAATGCATGAAGAAGTCCTTCCTTTTATCTATCCCAATTCTTCCAGCATCCATCTCCATTAGAAGTCCACAAGAGTGGAAGAATTGTTTGTTTGTTTGTTTTTTAAAACCTAGATAAACTTTAGGTGCAGGACTAATTTGGATTCTGAGCCGCCCTGTATGGTGCGGCGCAATGGCACTTTCCCCCCTGGCGCCGTTGGGCCTGCCCTCAGAACACCAATTCCCACAAACTACCCCAGATTATCTTGTGGGGGACTTGTGTGAGGAAAAACTTAATAATTTGGAGTCTCAGGCAGGATTTGATCAAATAAACAAGAGAGATTTTATTTAGCAAAGGGAAGTTTATGACACAAGTGAATAAAACATAGGATACTTCAGATTATGTTATTTCACTTCAGTTCTTTCTCAGTTGTTGCACAGCTGTTGTCGCTTAATACAGTGGTACCTCTACTTACGAATAACTCTACTTACGAATGTTTCTACTTACGGAGCTCCGTCCGCCATCTTGGATGCGGTTTAGATAGGATTTTTTTCTACTTACGAATTTTTAGATAGGGTTGCTTCGACTTACGAATTTTTTCTCCCAATGCATTCCTATGGGATTCGACTTACAAATTTTTCTGACTTACGAATGTGCGTCCGGAACGCATTAAATTCGTAAGTAGAGGTACCACTGTGCTTTGGTTCTTAAACAAGGTGGTACTCCCTGTCAGTTACACACCCCTTAGACAACCCTACTCCTGAGGTACTCCAAGTAACAGACCCCTCTTAACAGTTTGGGAGTCTTCTCTTTTGTAGCAGAATCTCTCCCCTCCTGACTGGAATGAGACCTAAGTAGACTGTATATTTCCAGCTTCTACTTCTCCTGGCTCAGCCTCAGCCTCCCAGTTAATTCCTGGCCTATTACTCTCACAGGACACCACACACTGTTCTTCACACTAAGCTCACGAGACTCCTTTCTCTAGCTTTTGATATATTCCTCAGAGTGGATGTTTTTATCCAGAACCAAAACTCTTCCCTCTCAATCCCTATCTCCCAACCTCAATCCCAACCTACTCCTTTTCAACTCCCTCTCCTGGAACCCCAACCAATCAGAAGCTTCCGTTCATTAACTGTTTGCTGGCAGGAAAAAACAAACCCGTATTTTTCGCTCCATAGGACGCACCTAGTTTTTAGAGTAGGAAAACAAGAGAAAAAATATTTTGCTTTCTTGAATTGTCCTAGGCATAGCAGCCAACTCCTAGAGGCCTAGGTGCCTTTGCCCCCCCCCCAATTAAATATTTGAGGAAGCTTCTTTTGCAAAGGGGGAAAGCTCCATTTTTTTTGAGGATCAGCTCAAAGTTGTGCAGCTTACCTTGCAAAGGGGAAAAAATCCTGCTTTTATGGGGTTCAACTCACAGTTCTGCAGCTTCTCCAGGAAAGGAAAGGGACCCATTTCTACAGTTTCCAGACAGATAATCTAATCAGCCAGTCACATGTCTCTGGGGAAACAAGCAGCCTCCCTCTGCAGACAACTATTGAGGCCTGGGCAGGGAGCTAGCTCCCTTATCTCCCTCCCCGATCTCTTGCAATCAGCTGATGAGTGGCTCCATTCGCTCCATAAGACGCACAGACATTTCCTCTTACTTTCCAGGAGGAAAAAAGTGTGTCTTATGGAGTGAAAAATACGGTACTTGGGGACCCAACCTGCCCAGCAAAACAAACTTTTCCGCCACACCCTGTGAGTAAAGCACTGTGAACTCTGCAAATGCCTGAGGATCAGGCTGCCAGGCCCTCAGATGGAAAGTGCCTTGACTTGAGTTTCCTTGCAGATTGAATGCCCCCTTTGTGCAAAGGATTAACTCATGTGTCAAGCACAGCCTAGGGGAGCCAGGTAACAAAAATTTCCACACCCATAGTGGAGCTTAAATGGTACATTCAGAGGGCTTAAGTCAGTGTGGGAGAGGCAAGGTCTCGTCTCCTTATGACACACCCTTCTGGATTTATTTCTGGCTGCTGCACCAGCAGAACTGACTTGCTGGGCCGGGCTGATCCATTAACCAGCTCCCGCCAACCTGGTGGCCTCCAGATCTTTTTCAGTTTACAACTCCCCATCCTGGCGCCCACAAGAACCCTGTGAGAGGCAGTGGTTGGCCCAAAGTCACCCAGTGAGCTTCATGGCTGAGTGGGGTTTGAACCCTGGTCTCTCCCAGGTCTAGCACTCTAGAGCTCTAACCACTAAGCAGCACTGCCCAGTCAAAAGTTTTGGAACACTCGTCCCTTTCCAGTTGCCGTTTTCTAGTTCTACAACACCTTCTTATACTGTACAGGAGATGGCATTTCAACAATCTCTTGATTGTTACCGTGTTAGAATTGTTAAAACAAAAATGAACTGCAATATGAAGTGAAGGAACTTAAAAGGAAGTAACTACTTACCTTGTTCCTCTCTGGATGTTTTTCTGCTCCCTCCCATCCCAAGCTATTCTTTTTCCTGCCGTTTTTGACTTATCTTTTCCCCATCTCCTGCTGCCTCCATTCTATTCTCTTCCTCTCCTCTCTTGGCTGTCATCTCCCCCCCCCCCCGGGAAGTACTCAAATGGGCAATCCCGGCCATTCCAGCAGTGAGTAGACTCAGATCTCTGTACTCTGTGTGGTCAATCGGATTTGGCTAACCAATGTTGCTACATGGGAGCAAATGGAGCCAGTTAAGAATGAGGGCAGTGGTCAAGAAGCCAATTGAGAATGAGGGCAGTGGTCAAGAAGCCAGTTGAGAATGAGAGCAATGTGCATGAAGCCAGTTGAGAAGGAGGTTAATGTAAATAAGATGAACATTTTCATAGTCATTTCTTTTAAAAAAAAAAGTCAAAAAGGGTTGCTTTTCTGTATTGAGAAAAAACAACACACAGTTTTGACAGCCGTACCATAATCTTTGCATTATATCCTTGGCCATCGTAGGACTTCACCGCTATGTGTGGCTGGTCTACGAGCAGCCGCAGCGACTGACCTGCGACGAGCCCATCCTGAATAAACTTACCGCTGCCAAGCGCGAGAAGTTCCGAGCCTCGTCCTTCCGCAAGAAGTACGGATTGGGTGCACCTGTGGCAGGCATGTGCTACCAGGCTGAGTGGGACAGCCATGTGCCAAAGATCTACGAGCAGCTTGGCGTCAAATAGCCTGCCATGTGAATCTCATTGCAACAGAGTAAAAAAAAGAGGGTGGTATCTAACATTAAGCCCTACTTGGAACACTCTCGCTGAAAACAGTGGGCGTGATTCTAATCTATTGACTTCAGTGGGTCTACTCTTGAGTAGAATGCAATCCAATGAGCACAGGGAGATTTGTGGCAGTTTGCCCTTAACTTGGCAAGCCCTTTTCAGGTGCTGTATAATAAAAGCAACCAAAAAAAATCCTTGTCCTGACTTCCCCATGCATTGAAAGAACAGATTGAGGTTGAATCCTGACAAGACAGAAGTACTGTCTTTGGGGGACAGGGGGCTGACTGGCGTGGAGGACTCCCTGGTCCTGAATGGCGTAACTGTGCCCCTGAAGGACCAGGTGTGCAGCCTGGGAGTCATTTTGGACTCACAGCTGTCCATGGAAGTGCAGGTCAATTCTGTGTCCAGGGCAGCTGTCTACCAGCTTAAGGTTACCAGATTTTTTTCCCAATGAATCCGGGGACACTTTTCAACTTCAATGGATTTTGTATGGGGACTGATTTGTAAAGCCGGGGACTGTCCCCGGGAAATGGGGATGTCTGGTAACCTTATACCAGCTCCACCTGCCCATGGACTGTCTCACCAGAGTGGTGCATGCACTAGTTATCTCCCGCTTGAACTACTGCAATGCGCTCTACGTGGGGCTACCTTTGAAGGTGACCCAGAAACTACAACTAATCCAGAATGCGGCAGCTAGACTGGTGACTGGGAGTGGCTGCCTAGACCATATAACACCGGTCCTGAAAGACCTACATTGGCTCCCAGTACGTTTCCGAGCACAATTCAAAGTGTTGGTGCTGACCTTTAAAGCCCTAAATGGCCTTGGCCCAATATACCTGAAGGAGCGTCTCCACCCCATTGTTCAGCCCGGACACTGAGGTCCAGCTCTGAGGGCCTTCTGGTGGTTCCCTCACTGCGAGAAGCGAGGTTACAGGGAACCAGACAAGAGGGCCTTCTCGGTAGTGGCGCCACCCTGCGGAATGCCCTCCCATCAGATGTCAAGGAAATAAACAACTATCTGACTTTTAGAAGACATCTGAAGGCAACCCTGATTAGGGAAGTTTTAAATGTTTGATATTTTAGCATGCTTTTAATATTCTGTTGGGAGTTGCCCAGAGTGGCTGGGGAGATCCGGCCAGTTGGGCGGGGTAAAAGTAATAAATTATCACCATCATCATCATCATTATTATTATTGGAAGTGGGTTGCAGGAGCAACATGGGTTAGCTCAGAGCACACAGCATAGCTGCCAAGTTATCCCTTTTTTTAAGGGATTTTCCCTTATGCTGAATAGGCTTCCTCGCGAGAAAATGGAAAACTTGGCAGCTATGGCACACAGTATGGGCAACTTTGGCCAGAACAGGGTTGTAGAACCTCAGACCTAGAGGTCACATCTGACCCTCCATGCTCCTTTCTCTGGCCCCCAGAACACATACACCCCCAAGCCACACATACCATTGGTCTTGTCCTCACCCTCATTGTTCCTGCCTAGCTGGAATGTGTCTTGCTTGCCTAGATGGGGAATAGAGAAGGGTGTTTGGGTGCTAGCTTACTGTATAAAAGCAAGATTTACTTTAATTGCTCCACCCATTTTGCCTTCGGACCTGCCTACCCTAGGCATGCGGCCCCTGGAAAGTTGCTGGAAAAGGAATGTGGCCCTCATGCTGCAAGAAGATTATCTACCTCTGGGACAGTGCAGGAAGGGGCAACATGAACTGTCTCATGCCCCAGCCTCCACTGATCTCTGGACCGTACCTGGTTCTTGGCAGGACTAGTGGCTCCTGGCGGCGATGGGGTGCCCCCCCCCGGCCGCCGAAAGGAGGGTTTCTCTGCTAAGAAGTTCCCTAAATATTGCTCGGAGGCCAAGAAGAAGAGCAGAGAAAAGGAGAACCGTGCCAGCCTTGAAACCTTCAGAGTTGCTCCTGGGATCCCTTTGGGTGGATGGGTAAAAACAGAAATGGATGAGCAAAGAGATAAGGCAGTCAACAAAAGCACAAAAAAGGGTGTGTGTGGTTTTTTTTAATAAAAAAAATATTAAGAATGTTGATGGGTCCAAGACAGCCCCTCCCCCTCCTCAGCAAATTCCCTTTAGAGCCCTTAAGAGTGCAGGCAGGTGTAGTAAGAAGTCCCAGCTGGTTCCTTGACTGTGGTGTGAGTCCAGCTTAGCAATTTCATAGAATCTTGAGTTAGAAGGGACCCCAGGAGTCATCTAGTCCAGCCCCCTGCAATGCAGGAATCGCAGCTTAAGCATCCATGACAGATGTACATCCAACCCATTTAAAAGCCTTCTGGGACCCAGGTGGTGTGCTCCACTGTCAAACAGCTCTCACCACCAGAGTGTTGTTGCTAACATTTAGTCGGAATCTTCCTCCTTGTCCTTTGAATCCATTGGTTTGGGGGTCATCTGTTCTGGAGCAGCAGAAAACAAGCTTGCTCCATCTTCCAGGTATTTGAAGATGCCTCTCATATCACCTCTCAGTTTTTTCCAAGCTTAACATACCCCAGCTCCTTCAACCGTTCGTCATTAGGCTTGGTTTCCAGACTCTTGATCATCTTGGTCTCCCTCCTCTGCACAGGTTTCTTAAACTGTGGTGCCCAGAACTGGACACAGTATTCCAGGTGTGGGCTGACCAAGGCAGTATAGAGTGGTACTATTCTGGATGCTAGATGTCTGTTAATGCAGCCTAGAATTGCATTAGCTTCTTTCTTTCTTTCTGCTGCATCACACTGTTGACTCATGTTAAGCTTGTGGTCCACCAAACCCCATGATCCTTTTGGCAATGATTGCTGATTCCTGATTCAGCTATCAGCCTGGGCCCTCCTCCCATTCTTCAGGCGAGCAGCTCGTTTTCTCATTTTCTTTCATCACATGCATGCCCACCCATCTATCAAATCGCCCTTTGCCGAAATAATCCGCACTAGAAATACTTTCTAAAATCAAATCCATGTGGGGCTTGGGATAGGTGTTCTCCTGGTGACATCACAGGAACCAGCCAATGAACGCTGTCCACAGCCGGTTTCGGCTGCGGACTGGAAGGATGGCTCCCTGCCCTCAAGCCTGGGAAAGGCCGTATTGGAACAATGTATGCTACATTTCTCTTCGCCTTACAAGTTTCAGGTGTGTTTCTGAGCACCAGTAAAGTCACCTGTGCAAGACACGACAGAAGCCTCTTTACACAATATTTCCTCTGCTCCTCTTGCCCCCCCCCCCGCAACATCTGAGGGGGAGGGACTCGGTCAAAATGGTTCTTTTGAGTTGTCGCGGCATCCAGCCCAAAAGCAGAGGATCTGATTGGCCGGCGTTTGCTGCTAAAAGGCTCTCCTGTTGCTGGATGTAAAAAACGAGAGCTGGAAAGCCACACGTGAGTCTCTTCCATGGCTGACCAGAGATGGGGTGGGTAGGGGGTAGCGCAGGGCAAAGAGCTGCTTCCCCTGCTACAATGAGACAGCAAAGCTTCGTGAGCAACACTTTTATTTACAAATATAATTAAAAGCTCTGACAGTTATATCATGCTCTTCCCTTTGAGAACCTGAAAAAGGTTTTCTCTTTTTTTTTTTGCTTTTTTCCGTCTAGTATTTTTTTTGTTAAAGTGCATGCAAAAGAAGTAAAGCCTTTTTTTTAACCTTTTTTATTGTAAGAAAATACACAGTTTGAAAGTGTGAATAATGCAATATTTATGACCAAGATTATCGGGGACAGGGAGAGGGGAGGGAGGGAGGGAGGGGAACCAAAGATGGGAGTTGTGGGTGGGTCGCAGGGAGGGGTGTGGAGGAGGAGGAGGAAAGATTTAAGGTGATGTGAGAATGAGAGACAGTGTTAAACTCCAAAGATTGACTTGGAAAAGAGGCAGGGTGGAGGGTTTTGGAGGGGTGGGGTGGGGGGTGTCGGCGTGGCCTGGAGTGTGGGTGGGTGGGTGGGTGGGGGGTTGGAGGGGGGGAACAAGTCATCAGGTAGTAAAAAAACTTCTGATCAGAGAAACAGTTAAAATACAATATGAAAATAAGTAAATTTCTCCTTAAATTTCCTTCTATACACAAAATACACAATTTGACAAGGCCCAATTTGTGCTCCTGGGATTCTCTGGGCTCCTTAGTTTTTTTTTTTTTTTAAGTGTATTCACATCCTCTGCTACAGCAGAAAATGATTATGATACAATCAAGAATGTGCCAAAGACCAACGGCCAAAAAAACCCACATGGCCTGGCCTGACCCTTTTTCAAAAAAATCACGCTCTCCCTCTTTCCCCAACCCCCCTCCCCTTCCCCCCCGCCCCCAAAGTAGTAATATGTCCACCACTGATATGTACAGCACAATTTCAGAATTCATATTTTCTGTAAAATGTATCAAATTTCTCAATCTCTTAATAAAATTTTTTTATTATTATTTTTTTTCATTTAGTTATTCCTGATGAATAAATACCAAAAAAAGAAATAATTAATAATAAAATTAAAAACTCAAAAACGTTATGCAGCAGCTGATTAAGGTAAGGCTGCGATACCCATCTCTCTCCCCCTGGGAATTTGACTCCTTTTAATTTTTCCTTCCTTGGTTTTTTGTTTTTGTTTTTTGCTTGAATTTTCATTGGTAAGGTGGCAAAAAAATATGAGTGATTGCTGAAAAGCAAACATACATCCACTTTTTGTTTTGATTCGTTAGAATTGTCTCCAAAAGTTTTCATTGAAACATTTTTTTTAATAATAATAATAAAAAAAATCATTGCACAGAGACATCAATACTGTGTGAGACACTATGAGATTCAAGAGAGACTGCGGAGCAATGGTCCTGCTCTGGAACGTGACACTTGGCGGGAAGGGGGGGCCCCTGATGGAGTAAGAATATACAGGCACTAAGTCCGACATGATGTCAGTAAGAGAGACAGAAAGAGAGAGAGCACACCCGTTAACATGGGGGGGGAATGTTGGGATTTGAGATATTTTTTGTTTGCATTTTTGTTTTTTTAATGGCAAAAGAAATTTAATCTCATCTGTAGTCCTCCTTAGGAAATTCTAACGTGACCAAATTTCCAAAGCCCATCCGTAGGCTCTCCATGTCAAAAGTTTCAATCTCTCGCTCTTGCCTTTCCAACAGAAACTTTATCCTCTCGCTGCGTTCCTTCTGCAGGGCCGCCAGCTCCTCTTCAATCTGAAATGGCACAAGGGGGGGGGGGGAGGGCTTTAAAGCAAGTTCCTCGTAACACAGTGGCAGAGTGAAGCCCAGGTTGTCAGAATCCCAAACGTTTGAGGAACAGATCTAGACAAGAGGATTTCCTACCCCTCCATTTCTCCTGGAATGCTACTGGGAAGTGATCGGGGTGTTTGTGTGTGTGCTTGCAGCAGAAACAGGTGAGTGGAAAAGGGATGCTGAGTCCTTTCCTTAGTGATTTCTCCTTTTCCAATTCCTCCCATGGTAGTTTTTTTAAATGAACCCCTCCCGCCTCCCCGGGACTCTGAAACTGCAATATAGCTGTGGGAGGGGAGAACCATTTGTGGAGGGGATCACAGAATCATAGAGTTGGAAGGGACCCTGAGAATCAACTGGTCCAACCCTCTGCAATGCAGGAATGAATACTGTATGCAGTTGTCCCATATGAGGATCGAACCTGCGACCTTGGCATTATCAGCACCACGCTCGAACCAACTGAGCTATCCTTGTTCTTAATACAGGAATATTTTGCCCAACACTGGGCTCAGACCCACAACCTTGAGATTAAGAGTCTCAAGCGCTACCGACTGAGCCACCCAGTTAATATGTGTCTCTGTGCTTGCTTTCAGCAACTCCCCCATCCAGTAACACTTCTAGGTGAGCAGAGAGTTTGGTACTGCTTCACCAGTGCATTCCCTGCAGGGTCCCGGCCGGCAAAGCAGATGGCTGTAGCCTAGACACCTGAACCCTCCCACTCACCAGCTGATGAGCGGAGAGGGTTCAATCCTGCTGCATGCAGCTTTGCCCTACCCTGCAGATAGACTTCACGGTAGGTGGGACTGCCAATTACCTGGTGTCATGATGTCAGCTGGCTGACAGGTGGGTGACCCCGCCCACCAGTCAAAGCTGGCTTGTGCAGGTGATGAAAGATCTGGCCTGCTGGGCAAAAAAGCCACTGCATTTGGGGAAACCTCTGGTGGCAGTCTTAATACAGTGGAGCAGGTGGACTTTCCATTAGAACACACCTCTGGCAACGACACAGACCGATGCGTCTAGCAGTCAGGAAATCTGATTCCCTGGTGCATTCCAGCAAATGACAAATAAGCATCAGCAGCGCTATTCCTTTTCTGTGGCTGGTGTTCAGTTAAGCTCATGGGGCATCTGATCAGGAATCTATCCATCTATTCCTACTAGAGTTGGTTCAGACATTAACTATTTACTCACAGCATTCATAAATGATTGAAACGGTGGATCCATTCCTAAACCCGAAGATGCCAACTACGGAGTCGGTTTGGAATATTCCTTCCGCCCCCAACACGACAAAAGCAACAATATAGGAAATTCCTTCCTCATCTCAGTTATTAAAGTGCCCATTATGCAGTGCTTATTATTACCACTGGTCTGGAGGCCAGAGAGGAAACAATTTACAGTTTCTGATTTATCTGACTGGGCAGAAGACAGCTTGGCAAAGCAATGCTGTTGTGAAGATGCCTGCCAAGGGGCCTGTCTGCCTGCCCCTCTGTATTCAATCTGCTAGGATGCAGATACTATGAAAGCATGGGCGGTCTGGAGGGTGGCAACACAAGAACGGGCCTTTTCCGCGGTGGCTCCCTGCTTGTGGAATGCTCTCCCCAGGGATGCTTGCCTGGTGCCACTGCTACATATCTTTAGGTGTCAGGCAAGCATGTTCCGTTTTAATCAGATTTTCAGCTGTTAAACACTGATGGCTTTTTTTTTTTGCATGGGTAAAGTAAAGGTAAAGGGACCCCTGACCATTAGGTCCAGTCGTGACAGACTCTGGGGTTGTGGCGCTCATCTCGCGTTATTGGCCGAGGGAGCCGGCGTATAGCTTCCAGGTCATGTGGCCAGCATGACAAAGCCACTTCTGCCGAACCAGAGCAGCACACGGAAACGCCGTTTACCTTCCCGCCGGAGCGGTACCTATTTATCTACTTGCACTTTGACGTGCTTTTGAACTGCTACCGTAGGTTGGCAGGAGCTGGGACCGAGCAATGGGAGCTCACCCCGTCGCGGGGATTCAAACCGCCGACCTTTTGATTGGCAAGCCTTTGGCTCTATGGTTTTGTTTTTGAAACAAAATATATATATATATAATTGAATTTTAGACTTTTTAAATGCTGATTTTAATCTATGTATGTGTACATTGTAAGTTGCTTTGAGTTGCTGTGGCAAAAAAAAAGGTGACTAATAAATTTTAAAAATACCGCCGGGAGTAATTGTTAAGGCTCCTGTATTCTCTTCACAAGGAACTGATCCTGCTAGGATCCTGCTACTTAGGGAAATGTAATGCATTGTTGCTACCAGGAATACAAAAGGTTAACCTCAGAGCACGGGATGCATCTGGACAGTATGCACAACTCCACCTCCCCAGCAGTTCTTTCTTTCCTGGTTTTTTTGGCAACGGCCCAACCCCTGCCATACCTTTTGCTCAAGATGTGCCCTGCGTAACGACACCCTCTGCTCCAGCTTCTGGAGTTCCCGCTCATGCTGTGCTTCCGTCTGCATCTTGATTTTGCTCTGATAGGCATTCAGCAGCTCCATCTCTTGCTGAAGCTGCAACCGCAGGGCCTGGCATTCCGCTTCCTGAGCCTCATCTAGCCGCAGCTGGGGGTGTAAAAAAACACACCAACAAAATCATTTACAAAGTTAAGGGCACTTGCTGGTCAAATCTGCTCTAGGGTTGGGCACAACAGCAAATACACAACAACAACAACAACAAGAACAAGAACAGTTGTTTAGGCAGGCCGTGAAGATGCATGCCTCAAAGGAGGAGAAAATGCAAAAAAATTCTGATTGAAATGGTGAGCATAGAAGTCTTAACTGTGTACTGTAACCTGAGGAAGTAAAGTTAAGGTTGGGCCCACTGCCTTGAGACTCTAAAGCTCCCTTCCTGCCATTGGCCCACAAATCCCTTCTGCCCCTCTGAATGAGGTCTGCACCATGTCTCTCTCCTACCGTCTCCTTTCACCCCTTTCTCTTCCACTGTATATAGACCACAGGTGGGGAGCCTGTAGCCCTCCATAAGCTGCTGGACTGCACCTCCCGTCAACTCTTAACTTTTGCTGTGCTGTCAGGGTCTGATGGGAGGTGGAGCCCAACAACGTCAGGGGAGCCACTGGCAGACTCAGTCCCGCCTCATCCGATCATTGTGGCTCCAGTCCCAACACCCAGAATCCTTTGCTGCTCAGCACTCCTGTTTCTTTCATACACATACTCTTTGCTTCTCATTCCTTTCACCTTGCATGGAGTTTCAAACATGCCCATTACACCTGGGCTTTCACCGCTCCCAATCTCCTTTCCCTGCCTTTCTGCCAGGCTTCTGCCACCTTCTCACAGCTCTCCTTTGGCTATCCTGCCCACACAGCTTCTCCTGCATCTATAGCCACTGCAAAGTGCATCACACACCTTATCTAGCGGCAATCCTTACAGCGGCCACAAAAGCAAGCTGGTCTTTTTTTAAATCTCCCATACTGCAGATGGGGAGGGGATGAGGTTGAGAGTGTGTGACTTGCCTAAGGTCACCTGGTGAGGTCATGGCAAGAGCTAAGATTCACACTGGGAACCTCCTGGTTGGCAGCTCAGTATCTCAGCCACTATGCTACTACACCAGCTCACAGCCTGTCATCAACATTTCTTGGCACCTGCTTTATTCTCCCAGAACTTAAAAGTGTTTCTGAACACTCCAAGGTATGCCATGAGCTCAGCCAAAAGGTGTTTCCCTCATCACCTCCACCACCAAATCCATTTACGCTTGTTTCAGAGAATCACAGAGTTGGGAGGGACCTCAAGGGTCATCTAATCCAACCCCCTGCAATGCAGGAATCTTTCACCCAATGTGAGACTCAAACCCACAACCCTGAGGTTAAGAGTCCCATGCTTTACCCACTGAGCTATTCCTCAGGGCTTGGTTATCCTGAATGTATCTGGATATTACAGCTGTGTGCAACTGGGGCTTTAAACTTCACACGTGCACATACCAATGTATACAATCTGAAAAGATTTTATTGGTGTGTAAACCTGCTACAAACAGGCTTGACGAGGATTGCACATGCTGTTTAGTTGTTGTTTTTGTTTTAAATTAATTTGAAAATAAAACCAGGAAAAGGGAAAAGAGGGGGGAAAGGAGGGGAAATGAAATAAAACTAAGGAAAAGGAAAGAAGAAGAATAAGCAAATATTACTAAAAACAACAGCAAACCGCCATCAGTTCTCACCACAGGTAAGGTGATCCCCAGTGCTTGTTAATATTTTGAAGAGCAAAAAAGAGGACGCTATGATGAATCTCATTTTAAATACCCCTACTATATGTAGGCTATAGAAGCTGTGATATACTGCTGAGGGGGGGGGCAGGAGAAGTGAAGAGGAAAACAAGCCTTCAACATCCAGTTATGACTATGTCTCATCCAGAAAGTATAGCCAGAGACATTCTGGCAAATTTTCAAAAAATCCACCCAGACGGAAACTTTACCTTGAAAAGGAGGACGTGTCCTGGAAAAAGAGGACACATGGCCACCCTAGTTAATATGGAACCAATTGAGGGGTTTTTGTGTGTGTGTGGTATGGAGCCCAGAGCTGCCCTCACCGCTTGCGATGCCATCATCTCATTGATGCTCTGCTCGTACTGCTCAGCCAGGATGGCAAGCTTCCTTGTCTGCTCGTCCTTCAGGCCTTTCAGAATAGTTTTGTGCTCACTCTTTGGAGTCACTTCCAGCTGGTGGTTCTTGAGTGCTTTATACTGCTTGGTTTGCACTTTGCAAGTGTCCTGGAACTGCTTCTTGATCTGCATTTCCATGGCCTGCAATGGAAGGCAACAACTCCGGGTGAGGTTACACTTGGCTATTTAAACATCGACGTTATCTGCATAACCCAACACGTTATTTAAGAACGCTATGATATTCATGCAGAAGCTTTACATTAAAGAAAATGTAACATCCCTATAATGGGCAAATTGTGCTCGAGAGAACCACGCCTCTCTCGCAAGCTGCTTTCTCCATGAAACTATTGCCTGTCTCCAACCTGTGTCTCATCATTTCAGCTATTTGCTATTTTGTGTGTGAGATAATTACCTGCTTTTTCCCTTTTACATGGAGAAGAGCAGTTACCAGATCCCATGGAAGGCAGGGGTGCCAACTTAATAAAATATCTGGGGGGCAGGTAAACACATAATTGATCGCATGAAATGGCCCATGCACATCATTTGAAAGACAATGCCCATTAACTTGGGGGGGGGGCTTCAAATATTTTTTTGGGGGGCGAAAGGACCTCGCTCCCTAGGAGTTGGCTCCTAGGATGGAAGGTAACTGTAAGTGAACGAATAATAATAATAATAAGTTATTTATACCCCACCCATCTGCCTGGGTTCCCCCAGCCACTCTGGGTGGCTTCCAACAAAATATTAAAATACAGAAATCCATCAAACATTAAAAGCTTCCCTCCCTAAACAGGGCTGCCTTGAGATGCCTTCTGAAGGTCTGCTAATTGTTGTTCTCTTTGACCTCTGGTGGGAGGGCATTCCACAGGGTGGGTGCCACTACCGAGAATTCTTTCTCTGCTGAATGAATATATGGACAGGTGCCAAAATAGTGGCACAAATGTGCTAAGAGCACCAAATACCAGGGATGGGGAACCTATAGCACTTCAGAGGTGGCTGGACTCACATTTCCCCAACTGTAAGAGATTATAGGAACCGTAGTCCAAGGACATCTGGGAGACCAGATTCCCCATCCCTGCCACACACATATGGAATTAAGAACGCAGGGGGTGGCTAAGGTCAAGCAGTTGACTTTGCACCGCTTCTCCCTATATCCCAGCTAGACCGCAGCCCTTGCCTAGTTACTAACCTTCAGGTTTTTGGGCTGCTGCCGCAGTTCCATGACATGCTTCCTGTGCAGCTCCCGCTCCCGCCGCTTGTTGTACTCCAGCTGGTTCTCAAGCTCCGTCTGGTGCTGCAGCCGGATCAAGTCCATACGTAGCTTCTGCAACATGTGCAGCTGCCTGTATTCTAGCTCGCGCGTCGACTCGTCGTGCCGGATTAGCATGGCGTGCTCCATCTCTTTCTGCGTTCTCTTCTTGTTCAGTTCCTGCGTAGCATAAGGGGAAGGGGTCAGGTGCAATCCTAAGCGAGGCAGCAAACCCCAATTTCTCATGCGTAGTAAAAAAAAAAGCAAGCAATGTTTTTGACCGACAGCCTACCCTAGTGTCCAGGGCAGGGCTCTCGGGAGACTTGCAAAATGTTTTGTTGGGCTGAGCTAAGGTCCATGTATTCCTTCATTTCCGATAGTAGTCAGACAGACACTTTGGGGAACTCACAAGTAAGGTATGCGATTGCTGGCTTTCCCTTCCTGTTTGCCCCATGCAGCTTGCATTGAGAAGTTCCTTGTGCTAAGAGCCACTGACAGACCTGCTTCTCCTCCATGAACGTACCTACTCCTTCTTGAAAGAGACCAAAGCCAGTGTGTGAACTTGCTGTGTTTATTTCACATTGCGTGAGGAAATGCGCTCGCTGGCTCTGCTGCACCTACTTCCAACCTGCTTTGTTGGGGGCTTGCAAGAGGGTCCCAAAGCAAACCTGCTCCTTCTCTCCATGATGCCTGTTGTGGACTTCTGCAAACTGGCCAGTAGGTGGCAACCGGGAGTAACATGAACCGGGAGTAACCTGTAACCTGTCAATTTGGACACTTTTCACTGAAGAAAATCCAACCTGGCTTCCTTTTTCTTTTTAACTATACAAGGTGAAAAAACCATTTAAGAGACCTGCGAGCCAGTATTAATGTTCCACGTAGCCATCAATGGCATTTTATTTTATTTTTTTACAGAAATGTGCCATTCCACTTTCGGGGCTATTCCAGAACCTTTGTTCATGTGTGTGTGTTGATACATAAAAGAGCATTCTCCACCCTAGTATTTCTAACCTTTAGTCCATCAGTCATCACTCTCTAAAGGGAACCCCAGGCCACACCCAGCCACATCTTTAGCCTGCTTCTCAGTTCCCTGAGTAACAGAGAAGAGCTGCTGACAAAAGTTTCAATGGACATGCACTCAACATACCTGCATATCCACCACACACCCTTGTTTTCATTCCATCATTCCCTGCCCAAATCCATTATGCAAATCCCTCCCCTTCCAAAGATTCAAGTTCAAACAAACATGCTGAGAGCGGGTGTTTGCATCCTACTTCTTCAGTTCATTTCCTTTGAATGAATCCTAATTGCTAGGTGTGCCATAGTGACACAGCCAAATCTGTTACCCAGAATGACCCCTCTTCGCCCAAAGGTTCTGACAACTGACAGCTCTAGTAATTCTGTCCCTGGCATCGGTTTTACAATCCTGTGAAGATATTCCTCATATAAAGGAGCAGAAATCCAGCCGGCTGCTCCCAATCTTATAAGCAGCTAGTGCGAAAGCAGAGCTCCATGCGGTTATTCTGCTGATGAACCAAAGATGGAGAGACAGGGTGGGGAAATCATGATTTGGTCCCAGATCACTGCCACAGGATCCCATTTGGAATGTGCCGAGCAAAAAGATACTGTAGTATTTAGCAAGCATTGGCCCTTCAAATTCAGATAATAGAATAGTAGAGTTGGAAAGGGAGCTCAAAGAGTAATCTTGCCCAAAACTTTGCAATACAGGATTCCCTGACAGATGGCCATCCAACCTGTTCAAAAATTCCGATGAAGGAAAATCCACCACCTTCCGAGGTAGTCTGTTGCACTGCCAAACAAGCTCACATTTTTAGGAAGTTCTTCCTATGCAATATGCTAGGAGCTGAATATGGGCTTTGTGAGTGATATCTTAAAAGGTAAAAACTGTGCAACCATTAAAGCTGGAAAAAATATGGAAACTGGGGGGGGGGGACATGATTTTGCATGGTATAGTTTGCATTTTATAATTCTGATTTTGCTAGTCATCACGTTGAGGAGCAAATAGCTTCCCTTCCCCCAGACATAGGAAATCTTATTTAGCCAGCTTTCTGTCTCCTGAGGTGTCACCATGTGCTTCCAAGCATATTTCTGCAGAAATTTGCTGTTTCTTTTTAAGTGCAAGGTTAGACACTTACAGGAAGGTTAATTCTGCATCTACATTTTACTTTATGTCTTTTCTTCTGTGGAACTGGTATTGCGGTGTACATACAACCTGACTCCTACTGTTTCATCATTTGATAGTGAAACACGAGTAAGCCTGTTTCAAATTAGAACAGCTTCATGGTGTCAGAACATTTACAAGATGAAGCAAACAGCTTCCATTTCTCTAGAATCCAAAAAGACACTTTCATGCTTTGGGTTAATAAATTAGTGCATCTTAATTATTGCACAACACCACCTAAACTTCCAGAATTTTATAAGCCAGTACATGCTGGTAATATTGTGAAGTTGAGATCTCCAGACATACAGCACTACCGGTAAACCAGCTAAACAGTTAAGAAGTGGAACGTTAAGTTGTGATGCTAGGTGCAAATTCAGAATACACAAATAATACTCAAAAAGATGCACGCTTAAAATGATAATTCAATACAGATAAGTGACTTTTTTTTTTTTACCAGAGATTAAAGTGGTTTGCATGTTTTGATACAAATCTGGTAATGTTGTATTCTTGATTTAGTGATAAATATGGATGAAATATTTGCCCTTTATGCCCTTGTACATAGTCAGGCTGGAATCTTTCCACGCCTACACATTCTGGTCCTCTTCCCTAAGTGCTGCAAGCATTTTGACTATGTCATCTCCAATGATCCATGCAACAACCCTGTAAGGTAGGACAAAAATTATTTTCTGAATGATACTAACAGACTTGAGAGGGACTCCCATGCTAAAGTCCAACTAGCAAGTTCAAAGCTGACTAGGGTAGGGTTGCCATATTTCAAAAAGTGAAAATCCGGACACAAAAGTTGTTGAGCTGTTTTTGGCCAAAATTGTTGAGCTTTCCCAGACATTTCAGCAATTTCTGCTCGGACGCTGCTTAAGGGGACTGAATACCGGCTATGTCCGAAAAAATCCAGGCATATGGCAACCTTAGACAAGGGTGGCCTCTTACATACTGCCAAAAAAGGATGAGTAAAAAGGATTTATGCTTGCATAATATTTGCATAAATGGATAGTTGCAGATTTACAAATAATCACTATGGTTTATATAGAAATAGATTATACCCTAACATTGTAGGGAAGAATGTGACTTGTGTGCCTCTCCAGTCTGTTCTCCAGTTCCTAATTGTGGATGGGCAACTTCAAGACCTCTCCTGCACTCTCTCTTTATGGTTATTTATCTTTAAGCCAGACCTGGACCGGGTGGCCAACGTCATGTAATCATTTAGAGTGTTGAAGTAGAGCCTGGGTAGAACCCTGGGATCAGGGTTCGAATCTCTACTTGGCCATGAAGCTCACAGGGTGACCTTGGGCCAGTCCCTGCCTCTTAGCCTAACCTACCTCACAGGGTTGTTGTTGCTGTTGTTGTTAATTCAATTTATATACAGCCCTTTATCAAAAGATCTCAGGGTGGTGTACAACATTAGAAACGCATTACAAAACATCAATGATAAAAACATAGTGGAAAGCATACCGACAGACAGTCTAATAGTAAAATAATCATAATAATCGCAGTGGGGATCAGATGATGAGGGAGAGAACCATATAGGCCACCTTTAGCTTCTTGGAGGCAAAGGTGGGATACAAATGCAACAAGCAAATAAATGGCTGTCTTCTGTAATGCAGGACACACGGCCACCCTAAGGCTGTCCTGAGAACTTGGGCCAGGTGATTCTACCACCTCCTGGCTCACCCTCTTGCCTCAAAAACCCTTCACTAGGTATAGCACACATTTCTACTGAGAAGTAAGCCCAGCTGAATTCAATAAGGGCTTTCTCAAAGGTGCATGCATGTATTGGATTGGTTAGGCTTAGTCCACTCACGCAGCAGAATAAGGTGGCAGAAAGGATCACACAACCTCAAAATGCAGATCTAAGGGTGCATGTGTCACATATTGTTAATGCTTTCCATAAGAAAAGAAGCAAAAATTCCCTGCGAGTGATTTTTGTTTGTTTGCACAATAGCATGCAGACTACAGAGGAACCTCTGATGTGCTAGGTTTCTGCTTATTTGCAGGATTAAAAAAAACACACACACCACAATGGCAGAACTGTTGAGATAGGATCTTCTATCTGTTCTGATATACAGTCCACTCTACCACCTCATTCTGTTGAATGTATAGGACAGGCTGTAGCCTTCTCCTAGGCAGACTCTGCAATGACAAATGGCCATCATGAGAGAGCTGGGGTCGGATGGATGAGTGAAGCAAGTTGGGAGCACGTAGGATATCTCACACTTGCAAGCGTATTGCCACTAACACCTGCAGTTGTGAGCTTCTGCCGCCCTGCAATGTGAAGAGAGCAAAAGAGGGAAGCAATGAATGAATACAGAGGATCTGTCACCATGTAATAACTTACCACAGTGTGCATGTAACCATTTATAGTGAACAAGCTGTTTGTATGGACCTCCCAAGTGGTCAAGAGTATTGACATATGGTATCGAGGACAAGGTGATTGCAAGCATCGAGACAGAATCAGAAGTGGGGTGGAGGGAAGGATGCAAATTACAGAAACTTTTGCCATGAACTGAGATGCAAAGATGCAGCATCAAACTATCCATGTTTATACCCTAGCAGAAGGACCACCATTCTTACATAAAAGATCTAAGTGTGTCTCTTGCCAGGAGCTGAGTGGGTTACAGATTAACTGAAATTGTTGGTATGTTGGACAGAGATGCCAAACAGGGTCAGATCAGTGGTTCAGCTAGAGTAGTATTGTCTACTCTGACTGGCAGTGATTCTCTAGGGTTTCTGGAAGAGGCCCTTCCCAGCCCCATCTGGAGATGGTAAGGATTGAACTTGGGACCTTATGCAGGCAAAGCATGTGCTCTACTGCTAACCAAAAGTTTTCCTCTCTGCAACACAGACACACAGAGCTGTTCCTCTTCTGAAAGCCACGTGTGCCGATTCTGGTGTAGCCCCAGCTTTGCTCCTACAGGAGGCAAGGAAGGCCACCAACTTGGATGACTTTAAAAGAGGACTGAGCAAATTCATGGAGAAGGCGGCTATCAATGGCGACTAGCTATGATGCTTATGCTCTGCCTTCATGGCTGGAGGCAGCAATGCTTCTAAAAACAAGTTGCCAGGAAGCCTCAGGAGCGGAGAGTGCTCGTGTATTCTAGTTCCGCTTACTGGTTTCCCATCTGGTTGGCTACTGTGAGAACAGGATGCTGGTCCAATGGGCCACTGGCCCGATCCAACAGGCTCTTCTGGTGCTGTACCACATGATCTTATGTTGCCCATTGGATATAATTGATATGGAAAAGTAAAATTAAATTAAGCACTTCCAGACTCTGCGTTCATCATCTGAGGTCCTTCTTTGTGCACCTCCTCCACGTGAGGTCCAGAGGGTGGCAAAGCGTGAACAGGCCTTCTCTGTAGTGCCTGTTTGTGGAATGCTCTCCCTATGGAGGTTCGCCTGGTGCCTTGATTATATATCTTTAGGGACTTGGGTGGCGCTGTGGTCTAAACCACTGAGTCTCTTGGGCTTGCCGATCAGAAGGTCGGAGGTTCGAATCCGCATGATGGAGTGAACTCCCATTGCTCTGTCCCAGCTCCTGCCAACCTAGCAGTTTGAAAGCATACCAGTGCAAGTAGATAAATAGGTACCGCTGTAGCGGAAAGGTAAACAGCATTTTCATGTGCTCTGGCACTTGTCCCGGTGTCCCATCACTCCAGACGCAGTTTACTCATGCTGGCCACATGACCCAGAAAGCTGTCTGAGGACAAACACTGGCTCCCTCGGCCTGAAAAGCGAGATGAGCACCACACCCCATAGTAGCCTCTGACTGGACTTTACCTATACTTTAGATGCCAGGCGAAAATGTTCCTCTTTAACCAGGCCTTTGGCTGATTTAAATGTGTCTATGGGAAAGCGGGGGAGGTTATTGCTTTGCTGTTTTGTTTTACTTATGTTTTTACCCTGTATTTTATTCTCTGAACTGCCCTGAGATCTTATGCTGAAGGGCGGTATATAAACGTAATAAACCATAATAAAACAATAATAAATTTCTGACCCAGATACTACATCCTCGTTGCACGAGTGTGGGAAGATTCAGCTCTTGTCAGGACAATACAGGCAGCAGGCTTCCCAGGTTGGTTACATGAACAGCATGGCATACTGACCAGTTGCTAGTAGTTGTCTGTATTCATCTTATATTTTCCCTGGGTATATTGGGGCAGGGTGGGAAAGGGGGGTGGCGAAGAGGAGAGGAAAGCAAGAGGTGGTACCTCCCGAATGTTCTGCTGCTCCAACTCGTGCCTCCTGATCATGGTTTTTCGCTTGAAGAAACGGCAGTTTTTGTCATAGTAGAGTCTCTGCTGGCTGAGAAGATGAGCCTCCTCTTCAGCCTGTGTGTGCTGCAGGTTCTCTTTGTGTTTGGAAATCCTCTCTTGCTTCTCCTTCTTCGGTGTGCTGTGATCCTCGTTCATCTCCTGGACGTGCACAGAGGAAAGGCCAAGAAACAAAGTCATTTGTTGGCTTCATGATGGGGAGGGGGTAAAAAAAACAAAACAAAAAAATGCAATGCCTTTCCTCCCCCCCTTTACTACCATCTGTACGAGCTTAACGGCAAACACAGGGTCCTCCTTTGAATCCCCTTCCAAAAGGGTTTTAAAGCCCATTACCCCTCAAGATGCCCCTGCTGGGAGCTAAGCAGTTTATACAAAACATACAGGAGCTCCAAAGATGAGAAGGGGGGTGGGGAGGGAGGGAGGGAGGGAGAATGACTTAAAGCTCACAAACCAGGCTAGAATCAAGAGTCCAGAATCCAAAATTAGTAATCTTTGACATGAAATGGGGCTCTCCTTTACCGAACTGCAATTCCCAGAGGGAAGCCATGACAGTTAAAGTGGTATAAAACTGATAGATGTTGGAAGCGAAGAGTGCAAAGTAAAGGAAAACAGGTCAGGCCTCCTGGCAACAACAACAACAAAAAAGGACTCTCCGAACGTTCGATTCTAATCTTAGGCCACTTGGAAAGTTGTGGAGGGACACAAAAGGTATCACTTTGAAAATTGGGGTTTATGTGGGGTTATTATAATGCGGCAACGTTTCCATCTCAGAAAACGGTTGCACAAACTAGACTTCAACCAGGCTTTGGTGCCAGAGAAACAAAAGGCTTAATCGGCCAGTATAATAGCCAAGGATTTCCTGCACTGGAGCTCTACGTGCCTATTCAAGAGACTTAAGTGTGAAGGAGACATGTGCCAAAAGATGAACTCTGCATGTGGAAGCTTGTAACTGGGAGGTGGCGCATGCAGCGGTTCTAAGCCCTTTTCCTGCCGCTGCCACATGCCCCCAAGGTTGGGTGATCAGCTGCTGAAATTTTTATTATTATTTATTATTTATACCCCGCCCATCTGGCTGGGTTTCCCCCACCACTCTGGGCGGCTTCAAACAAAGATTAAAATACATTACATACATACATAAAATACATTAAAAATATGCCAAAGCCTCTGCGTTTCTGAAGGCAGCCCTGTTTAGGGAAGTTTTAAATGTGTGACATTTTAATGTATTTTAATCTTTGTTCGAAGCCGCCCAGAGTGGCTAGGAAAACCCAGCCGGATGGGCGGGGTAGAAATAATTTATTATTATTATTATTATTATTATTATTATTATTATTATTATTACTCCTTAACAACTCTATCATTTTCTTTAAAATCCCAAAAGGACACGAGAAATGTCTACGTCTTGCCCCAGAAAATTCCTGCCCCATCTTCAGTTTTTCCTTGGCCGCAGACAAGACACAGACACCGCTGAGCTCGCAACTAAACAAAATTATGCCCCAACACCTCGTGGAATGAGGCACCTCAACCGGAAAAGGGGGACATCTCCTTGGTTTGGCAGAAGAAGCTGAGTGCTGTGCAGCTGTTTCCTTCACCTGAACCTACAAAGCCAGCATTTCATTCATGACTATGGCCAACGCTAACTTTGTTAGCTGCCTCTATTCAGGCTCCCTCTATCAGAGATAGGATGCATGGGACCCCCAGAGGAACATTTGATAGACATTGTTTTAGAAACCTTTAGGACATCCCCATAAGGTACTGCAACGTCCATGTTGCAGAAGAGCTCTTGAGCCTGAGAGGCAAAGTGATTTGCCAATAGCCACTCAGTGAATTAATGGCAGAGGTGAACTTTGAACCTTGTCTCGAAAGTTTGAATTGGGAGTGGTGCAGGAGACATGGCAAATGTCACTTCACTATGTATTACAACTTTCAAAGCTGTTTATTTCTGGGGCCCATGGGTCATTGCCAGGGGTCTGGCTCATATGTGTGCATTTCAAGTGGGTGGTGGCGTATCTCAGTTATAATCTATTTTAGGAGTTGTGAATACAGGACTCAGGCATGGTAGCTGCTCCGCATTTAATAATCTGGAGAACAGGAGCTGTTTCTCTTTCTGTGTGTGTTTAAGATCAGTATTAAGTGGGATGTGGAATTAAAAAGTCCATCACTGCTAAGGGTTCCCTGTGACTCTTAATGAAAACTTTCTCTCATGATTTTGATTTCCTCAGCTACAGAACAGTAACTTCATCTAGAGGCTGGATGACTGAAGTAGTTTTGAGCCTGCACAATATATGCATTTTATGACAGGCACCTAAAATAGACTCGTGCAGGGGAACCACAAAGGGGAAAAAAGCAGTGCAGCTTAGGAAGTTAATGCAATTATCCTAAAAGCTCTTTAGCTGCAGGTATTTAGTGAAGCAGGGTTTTTTAAGGAAGTTTTTTTTAATAAAAAAAAGTTTGCAGTGATTTCAGAGCACAGAGTCCCAGTTCTATCTGAAAGATAGTATTTTGTATGGTACACTTGTTTCTAAATACAGTTTGACATATTCACATGTGGCATTTTTAGGTGAGCACTAAAATTAGGTGTGTGTGCAGAATTATTATTATTATTATTAATAATAATAATAATAATAATATTTTTATAGCCCGCCCATCTGGCTGGGTTTCCACAGCCACTCTGGGCGGCTCCCAGCAGAATATTAAACAGAATAAAACTTCAAACAGTAAAAACTTCCCTAAACAGAAGCCCTTAACTACCCCCTTCAGGGAAAATGAGGACTTTATAGTTTGACTGTCAAGGACCAAGGACTCTGTGAAGCTTTGCTCTTCTATCTAGTACAGGCATCCCCAAACTGCAGCCCTCCAGATGTTTTGGCCTACAACTCCCATGATCCCTAGCTAACAGGACCAGTGGTCGAGGAAGATGGGAATTGTAGTCCAAAACATCTGGAGGGCCGAAGTTTGGGGATGCCTGATCTAGTACAACCCTCAGGTATCCCTTTCCACTGTGATAGATAAGTTGCAGTAGGCTGACCTATCTGTGTTGTCCTTTAATAGACCCAAGGATTGCTTTGCAGGTGGCCAAACCCATATGAGGGATGACGTTTTCTATTTCCTACATATAATTTATAACATGCCTATGTTCATAGTCCTAGCATGTACTAACCAGAGTAATTTAAACAACTGGAGGTTCATTACACATTATAACCTATATGCAAAAATTGTACCATTTCCATCATGTAAGTGGTGTTGAGTGTATTGGGAATTGAAGAACTTTAAACCCTGAACAAGGGGCTTTTTTTTGAACCAATGAGTAACTCCCAAAGGTGAGCTGTTTGGGACATTTCTCTCTAAGAGAAACATTTGCAAGGGATCCCAGGGAAGAACAGCATTTAAACCAGGAAATAAATTTAATCCTAACAGGAGCTCCATTTAGGTGTGCACCGTGGTTACTCTTTAGACTGGATGGGAGCTCCTTCCATGGATGTAAATGAACACCAAAAGTTCATTTAAAGGGCAGCATTATGCGGACTTCACTTTAACTGGGCACTCAAGTCAATCCGAATTATATCTAGCAATGCCTCAAGGATATGGGATAATTAAGACACCAGAGGAACTTCCGTACATTCATAAAGCCAAGTGTACCAGATGAGTATTTTGGACAGAGAGCATGCAGTGGCCTCAGGCCACCCACTGCTAAGGTTGGCATTATGAGTGGAAGCCACACTGACACGTCACTGCAGGGTAAGGAGCCTCTTTTGCTAATCAAATCTTGTCCCGCTAAAGACAAGTTTTTCATGGAATGGTAAGCCCCAATCATTGCACAGTGGAAGGTGTAAGCAAACTGGGTTGCGAAGCTCAATAAGGTTCTTCTTTATTTTTTACCTTGCCTCATCTTACTTCCTGTGTTTTCCATCTTTGCCCAGCCTGGTCAGGATTCTTGCTGATGATGTGCAAGCACCCAGAGGCAGCCATCTTAGATTTATCCACCACCGCAACCTCAATACATTTCCCCCCATTTCCATTCCTACTTCTTCCTAGGCAACATAATCCCCACCACCACCACCACGTAAAGCAAGATATTAGGCCTCCTGATTGTACGGATATGCTTGAAAGTTTATGGGCAACACTCAGTGAAGTCTTGGAATTCTTGAAGGAAACAAGACTTCACTGCCCTTTACAGCTCCTAGCACCTCTCAATTAGTAACAGAAGGAGAATAAATCAGGCAAATATAGGAGATGCTCTGAATGTTAGCTTAATTTGCTTAACCCATATAGCAAGTATGGAGAATCACCCCACCCCCCACCCCAGAAGACTGCATTCCCTTGGGTAAAGTCTCTTGGACAGGGTTGTCATTTAGGGTTTTTTTTGTTGGTGTGTGTGTGTTATTGATACTATTTTTGTATCTTTCTTTATTATGATTTTATGCAGAAATTGTTCCATTTGGTTGTGTACCTCTGGATGTTTTATTTATTGCTTATGACTACTTTTGTTGCGTTTCAAATTCTGCATTTTTTGGCATATTGCAAGCCTTTTGGAGCGTAGTTTTAACTGTGGAAAGGTGGAACACAAATAAAATGATTGATGTATGTATGTATGTACAGTGGTGCCTCGCTAGACGAATTTAATTCGTTCCACGGGTCTTTTCTTATAATGAAAAATTCGTCTAGCGAATCCCATAGGAATGCATTGAATTTTTTTAAAAAAAATTTTGCCCATAGGAACGCATTAATTGAATTTCAATGCATTCCTATGGAAAACGTGATTTGCTAGACGAATTTTTCGTAAAATGAATTCGTCTAGCGATGCAACCTCCGCTCGAAAAATCCTTTCGTTAAGCGGAAATTTTGTTAAGCAGGGCATTCGTTAAGCGAGGCACCACTGTATGTATGTGTGAAAGGGGTCATGTAGCACATGCTGTTGGTGGGAAGGGCCAAGGCACACACAAACATTTCATGCACACACACCGTTTGCACTCTCATTTTGCCTGGCTTCCATACTGAGAAAGGGGTTCCCTTTTCTGAACCCACAGTATGAAAGTGGTTTCTTCTTCTATGGGCAGTTTACTTGGCCTCCTTGCTGTGTGCTGAGTAAGGAGTCTCTGAGTGGCACAGCACAGAAATGCAGTGAGTTGCTCACAGAGGAAGCAATGGCTCTCTTCCTCCTTGGGCAACCTGGCAGAGGAACACACTCCTTCTCGCCTGCTGCTGAGCTGTAATCTCCAATCAGGTGTGTGTATCTGTATGCATGTGAAACAGAGCTAACACGGGGGAGGTTTAATCTCCTTGCTTCCCTACAAACTCCCTGTTTTATTCTGGTCCTGCAGAGGAGTCCACACAACAAGGTATAGTGATGGATTCAGCACCATGGAGAACTCCTAATGAGCAACTTGCCTCTGACATGGGTAGGAAGGGAACAAAGCCCTTTTGAGCCTCTGCCTCTTCTTTGTTTCGCCTCATTTTGGAGAACTAGAATTTCTTGAGGGGTGAACTTTCTGTCCTGAAGACTTTTGTTGTTATTGTAGAATTGCCTTAACTATATAGGGCTGTATCCAACTAAGTTTGACACAGAATTGATCCAGTGAAATGAATAGACCTAAACTACTCATAGCCATTAAGTTCAATGGATCTACTCTGCGTAGGATTAGCATTAGATACCATCCATAGTATATTTAAGTGCCACTATCTGTGCTTGAGGTTCACACCTCAAGGGTGCCCAGGAAGACACAGCTGCTCCGCATATAACGAGCTCTCCTTTCTCAATGGACTCACCAAATCCTAGCTTAAGCATATTTCAGAAGTTGTGAAAACCTCTCGCTATCAAGAAGCACTGGTGACTTGGCTTAGGAAGCATGGAGTTATTTAAAACATGTGGCATTTCACTTCTTCTTGTTATTTTATTTAATATACTGCCTAGCCCAAGCAATGAACAATCCATCAGGTTATTTATTGGGGAAGCTCAGTCCAGCCCTGCGTTATTATGAGCAAACTACTGAAATAGCTTCAAAATTCTTTCACGACATTGCTATCCAGTGCATGCTTCTTACTGGCCCAGAATAAAACGCCAGAAAAGTTTTGCTTGCCTCTTTTATCTTTTCCTTGCAAATCTTGTATTGCTTCTTCTGACTTTCTAAGAAATTGGTCAGATCTCTCTTCTGCTGAGTCATAATCTGCTGCTGGAATTTCTTCTCATCTGCTGCTGCTGACTTTGCCTGGATGGAAAGGAAGGAAGGAAGGAAGGAAGGAAGGAAGGAAGGAAGGAAGGAAGGAAGGAAGGAAGAGAAGGCACTGTTAACATCTTAGGCAAGTTTTTAGCTGTGTTGTCCTTTTTCTCCCATATCCTTTGCACTGCTATACAGTGGAACCTCGGTTTATGAACACCTTGGGTTACGAATTTTCAGATTACGAACAATTGTAACCCGGAAGTAAGTAACCCAAGGTTTCCGAGGCCTGTGGAGGCCTCTGCGAAGGCATCGGAGCGTCCACGACTGGGCCGCAGCCACGGAAGTGCTCTGATGCCTTCATGGAGGCCGGGGGAAGGGGGACATCGCTGCCTCTCCTTACGGTGAGTGAGGTGAGGGGTGCTCGGGTGGCGACGGGAGCAAGCAGCGGTGCCGGCGACGGCAATGCAGTGCGGGCAGAGTGAGGGGTGGGCGCCGTGATGCAGCCCAGTCCAGGCCGGCTCCTCCAGGCCCATCCTCTTTCTCTCTCTGGGCCTCCGCGAAGACATCAGAGCGCCTCCGCAGAGGCATCGGAGCGTCCGCGACTGGGACGTAGCCACGGAAGCGCTCTGATGCCTTCGCGGAGGACGGGTCTTTGCTCTGGGCCTCCACAAAGGCATCGGAGCGCTTCCGTGGCTGCGGCCCAGTGGCGGACACTCCGATGCCTTCGCGAAGGCCCGGCCTCCGCGGAGGCATCGGAGCGTCCTCAACTGGGATGCAGCCACGGAAGCGCTCCGATGTCTTCGCGAAGGCCCAGAGAAAGAAAGAGGATGGGCCTGGAGGAGCCGGCCCGGACTGGGCTGCATCGCGGCGCCCGCCCCTCACTCTGCCCGTGCTGCGTTGTCGTTGCCGCCACCGCTTGCTCCCGCCGCCACCCGAGCACCCCTCGCCTCACTCACCGTAAGGAGAGGCAGTGGCGTCCCCCTTCCTAGCCATGGTTGCCCACCGTCTCCAAAACTGCCCCACAGGATGCCCAGCAGGTAGCTTCCCAGCCCCAAAGTTAGGTAAGGAAAATAAATGTTAATTTTTTTTATCTACAATACTGTCTTAATTATTTTATAGTGCAGTACATTGATTATTGCCTTCATTTTATGTATCAATGGTCTTGGTAGACAGTAAAAACCGAGTTAAATTGCTGCTTTAGGGGGTGTTTTTCATCGTCTGGAACGGATTAATCCACTTTCAATTACTTTCAATGGGAAAGTTCGCTTCAGTTTAAGTATGCTTCAGTTTATGAACAGACTTCCGGAACCAATTGTGGTTGTAAACCGAGGTACCACTGTATAGTAATTGAAATATTCAGGACAGATTAAAATAAAGTCTGCATGCATCACATAGCTAATCTCTGGTACGGTTGCCATATTAGAAAAAGTGAAAATCCAGGCACAAAAGTTGTTGAGCTTTTTTGGCCGAGTTGTTGAGCTTTTTCTGCAAATTCTCCAAAACAATTGAGCCATTTTTAAGGGAAAAATAAACACTTTTGACATGGGTTGCCATACACCCGAGTTTTCCCAGACATTTTTGCCAATTTGATTGATTTTTGCCAATTTGATTGATTTTTGCTTTTATAGGCCAGCTTTCTGCCAAGGCACACAAGGCAGTTTACAATTTTAGAATACTAATACAAATAAATGCTATAAAATGTAGAAGCGAAACGGGTCCCTGCCTCTTAGCCTAACCTAACTCAGAGGTTTGTGGTGAGGATAAAATGGGGAGGAGGGAAACCTTTGTAAACCCTTGAACTCCTGAATGAAAGGTAGGGTATAAATGTGATAAACAGATAAACAGTTATGTCCATTAATTTCAATGGGTTTATTCTGAGTTGGACTAGCATTGGATACAACCCTATGCCTTTGCAGCCTGATGTACAACTGTGTCTTGGGGTGTTCAAAAATTGCCATCATGTTCCCCCGCTCAGCTTTCTCCATATATTGTTCCTTTAACCTTCCCCCATAGGTCTTGTTTCCCATATGGCTGATTATGTTCACTGTACTCCTCTTAAATTGTTCTAATTTGGCTATATCCTTCTTAATATGTGGCACCCAGAACTAGACACAATACTCCACATGAGATCCGAGTGTAGAATAAAGCAGAACTAATGCTTATCGTGATTTGGTTCTATTAAGGCAAACTAAAATCATATTTGCCTTTTTGGAAGCCACATCCCAGAGCTGATCCATGTTCAGCTTGCTATAGACAGCAATCCTGAGGTCCTTTTCACACATATTACTTGCCAAGCCTGGCATCCTCTATTCTACACTGCTTCTTCTTCTGCTGCTATTATTATTATTATTACTAGTGGTTTTCAGCCCGTTCAATAACGGGCGCTAGAATCCTGGGGTTCGGAGAAGCGCTTGCGCAGCGCTTCTCCGAACCCTGGGACCTGTCCTTGCTGTCGGCGGCAGGGGGACAGGAACGGAGGAGGAGAAAGCGCTGCTTTTTCCTTCTCCGTTCCTCTCCCGCAGCCGCCGACAGGAAGCAGATATCCCAGGGTTCGGAGAAGCGCTTGCGCAGCGCTTCTCCGAACCCTGGGACCCGTCCTTGCTGTCGGCGGCAGGGGGACAGGAACGGAGGAGGAGAAAGCGCTGCTTTCTCCTTCTCCGTTCCTCTCCCGCAGCCGCCGACAGGAAGCAGACATCCCAGGGTTCGGAGAAGCGCTTGCGCAGCGCTTCTCCGAACCCTGGGACCCGTCCTTGCTGTCGGCGGCAGGGGGACAGGAACGGAGGAGGAGAAAGCGCTGCTTTCTCCTTCTCTGTTCCTCTCCCGCAGCCGCCGACAGGAAGCAGACATCCCAGGGTTCGGAGAAGCGCTTGCGCAGCGCTTCTCCGAACCCTGGGACCCGTCCTTGCTGTCGGCGGCAGGGGGACAGGAACGGAGGAGGAGAAAGCGCTGCTTTCTCCTTCTCCGTTCCTCTCCCGCAGCCGCCGACAGGAAGCAGACATCCCAGGGTTCGGAGAAGCGCTTGCGCAGCGCTTCTCCGAACCCTGGGACCTGTCATTGCTGTCGGCGGCAGGGGGACAGGAACGGAGGAGGAGAAAGCGCTGCTTTCTCCTTCTCCGTTCCTCTCCCGCAGCCGCCGACAGGAAGCAGACATCCCAGGGTTCGGAGAAGCGCTTGCGCAGCGCTTCTCCGAACCCTGGGACCCGTCCTTGCTGTCGGCGGCAGGGGGACAGGAACGGAGGAGGAGAAAGCGGCGCTTTCTCCTCCTTCCTTCCTCTCCCCCAGCCGCCGACAGGAAGGACGCGCGCACTCTCCCCCCCCGCCTCCTCCAACCGCCGCTCCTCACGGCCAGGGAGGGTTGTGAGGAGGCCTTCGCCGGCCTCCACCCCGGCGGGAGCGGCGGTTGGAGGAGGCAGAGTGGGGGGAGAGTGCGCGCGCGCAGTCTCTGCTGTCCAATCCCTGTATCCCTGGGGCACATGCGCAGTGACCCAGGGACACACGGGACATCTGGACGCAGGGACAACATGGACATTATTATATAGGATTATTATTATTATTATTATTATTTTCTGAAATGTAGAACTTTGCATTTGTTTCTGTTGAATTCTGTCCCTATCTTTAAATTTTAACCCTCTTCTATTATTTTGAATATTATTTCTGTCTTCTAAGGTTTTGGCTAGCCCTCCCGGTTCTGAATCATCTGCAGATGTGATAAGGGTTCATTTCAAATGCTGGGAAAATCAGGCCCAGGACAGAGCCTAGTGGCAGCCCACTTGAAACTTCCCTCTGAGGTGGAAGAATTCTGGACCATGCCATTTCAGTATGGAAATATGCATGAGTGTGATATTTTTTAATGTCCTGATGTAGAAAAAACACATTGAAAAGCACATTGCTGACTTAACACAGCCAAATCTGCCTAATATGCTTGCTTGCTGTACCCAGAGAGCCTCCTACACTAGGGATTATGCAAACACAGTGGCGGAGCTTCATGTTCCAGCACTGGGGGGGGGGGGCGGAGAGCAGGGGGGGCAGGGCTGACGCGTGTCTGGGGGGGGGTGACGCACATCCTGGGGGCGGGGCACGCCGCCTGCAGGGGCGGGGCACCCATTGCAGGTGGGCGGGGAGTAACCACGATGGCACCCTACTGGGATCGTGCTGCCAGGGGCGGTGCGCTCCCCCCGCACTCCCCTTCCTTCGCCAGTGTGCAAACATATGACACCACCTCTACTCAATCTAAAGTGGTGCAGACTACAATTCTACGTTTATGGAACGCTTTCCCCCGTGGGAGGACTGCCTGGTGCCAACTTTGCCTGCCACTGAAAAAGATGACATTTGGGGAGCACCAATGATTGGGTGTTTTTATTCTGACTGGTTTTTTTTAATGTGTTTGCGTAGTTTCTGCTGTGTCACTATATTTCGCACTTGTAGATCATTTTATGACTGACTGTTGTAAGAAGAACTTAATAAATCCAATAAATCCACTGCCATCACATCCTGCAAGATTATCACTGACATTATATATCTGCACCCAGTCTTCTGCACCCTCCAAAAAACAAACAAAACCCCACACGTTTTTAGAATGCCCTGACTCACCTCCTTTTCTATGACGGCCACTTGCTTCTTGGCCAGTTTCTCCAGCTCAATGGACGAGTTGTTGGCATGAGTTTCCACCTCTTTCTGCAGCTTGAGGCGGTGCTCGTCCATTTCAGCCTTCAGCTTGTTCTCCAGGGCGATCAGCTGCTTCTGGTGCTGGCGCCGCATCCGCTTATAACCTGACATCTGTTCCCGCAACTCGTTCTCCTGCTCATGCTCATGGATCTGCCTTGTAACCTAAGGCCACCAAAGGAGACAAAAATGGACACACATCTATTATCTTCGGCTTGACAGGGGAGGTAGCCCAGAAGTGCTCTAAAACACTGACGACACCCCATGCTTGCAAGACCATATCAGATATTCCAGACGATTCAAGTAGCCCAGAAGCAAAGCAGATAGCGATTTATTCAGAGAGGTGGCTGCAAATGGAAAGACTTTTTACAATGTTGTAGAACCACAGAATCATAGAGTTGGAAGGGACCACAGGGTCATCTGGTCCAACCCCCAGAAAAGCAAGAACCACAGCTAAAGAATCATTGACAGATGGCTATCCAACCTCTATTTGAAAGCCTCCATTGAAGGAGAGTCCACCACATGTTGTATAAACCCAACCAAGGTGAAAAGGATTGGGCCTTGAAGCCTCTGTTACTGGTAAGCAACTAGCTTTGTCAGAGAGCTGTTTTGACAAGGGAGTTGGTTGGGCCAAAACAATCACACACACATTTTCCAAACGGCTTGTTGCCAAATTCCATTGTTGCAGATGTTGCTCATCCGCACCCATCTTTTGCCTCTTTAGTTGACAATTGGGGAAGCAGGTGCAACCATGACAGGTCAAGGACATGACCCAGGAACCTCCCTCTATACAATTTGAAATATGTTATCTTCAATATGATTTCAGGAGAGATAGAACCACTGTGAGCTACCAGGAGATGCCAACAAGTCTCCATTGGCAGCCCAGAATGATGTCAAGACGGATGACATTTCAGACCAAACTCAAGACCCAGGTGCATTCAGCTCCACACACAGACGTTTGAAAATCCAAGAGCTCCTGCCCTGATCTCAAAATGTCTGCTCTTCCACCATTACTTGACTAATGATGAAAATATTCTTCCTCCACTCCTGGGCTAGGGCTGAGTATGACTTTCCCAGGACCTGTTTGAGAGGGGAACCTTACAAAGAGAAGAAACAAAACCTTCCTAAATTTCTGATGGGCTAAAACTGACAGTCGTACCATCGGCCAAAATGTTTCACACTCATATCTTAGGTCAGAACAATCAGAGGACTTCAGGTCACTGCTATTTACACTCTGGCATGTGCAATGCCTCTTCCTTGCTACTTTTAGTCCTCTATCTTCTCCAGTGCCCAGTTTCCATGAGATTTGTGGAACTCTGGTTTTCATTGGCCTGTGGGCTTTTTCTACAGTGGACAATTTACATTGCTATCCTACTCAGAATCGCATCCCACTTTTCTTCAGTGCTTCTGCTGTGTAAGTGTGCATTGTCCTTGTCTTGACAGGGAAAGCAAATGGAAGACTTGGGCACCCTTATCTGCAAGACTAGGGATAGCTCCCAAGTAGAACACTTGTAGCAACAACCTCTAAAGTGGATCTAGCCTGAACTCTGTTTCATTGTGCAGGTCCTTAAGCCACACACCCTTAATGAAGAGTGGATCTCTTAAGGTGGTAGGGATTTGGCCTGGAGTCTAGCACTTGTTCAGCATTTTTGCCTCCTCTACAGTGAGTGAGAAGAGAGGACCTTGAATAACTGGTGACACATCTTCTCAACAGCTGTCTTTGCAAGTGTTCTGGACCTTTGGTATCTTAAGTCCTTATGAAATGGAAGAAGATTTGGGGTCATTCTACTCTGCATTATGTCCTCTGCTCAGCACTAGATGGGGTTTCAGGTCCTAAGGGTTGCTTTGATCACTCCAATCCTACATTTTCTAGGTCAGCATTGGTTGCTAGCCAGGCTCATGGATACAACACCTTCCTCAAGGTCACTAGTTGGGGTTACAGCAGCCATAATGTTAGGAAACTGCGTGGCAGGAATGAGCAGGAGGTAGATCAGGATTTACTGATGATTTGCAACAGCAACCAACAAAAAGCACCCCCACCCCCTTTATCCTGCTGAAATGAAGGAAACTGCAGAAAACCAAGAAAGGACTGAGCTCAGCTCTGGCACCAAAGACAAACTTGTGGGCTGAACATACTTCTAGCAGGACCGACCTTGGTTCATGTGCAGGATATGGTTGGTTTCTGTGAAACTGTGAATTACACCTCTCAGATTTCTGTTTACATGATCACTTCTTTTGGGGGGAATGAAATGAAACGTGCCCAAAACCTTGTAGGAGCCAGAGGTTACTGGCTTTTCCAACACACCTGCTGAATGTGTAAACAACTCAAGAGGCTGAAGAAAGCTGGAGGGTTTGACTACGGCTTCTTCTGAACCATGTCTGTACCGCTATCCAACCAGGTATGCCAACTCTGTTCCCCCAGAGAGAGAATTTTAAAAGAGTGGCCTACTATGAGCCAATTTCAATTTAGTTAGGGGTGCACTCAATAGCTTCTTTAACTTTGCAGGTATAACTCAGCCCACCGAAAGCAGGCATATCAATTTAATGTAAAGTGGATAAAAAATTAAAATCTGCAGAGAAGGGATGGAGGCAAGAGCAAGGGTAGGAACTGAAGTATACCCAACAGATTTGGCCATCATACATCTGAGAGGGGTCATGAAAAAGTGATCAGAGGGAGGAAAAGGAAGAGAGTTAAAATGCTTTTGGTCTTCCTATGGAGATGTTGCTCCCCACAAATAAAAGGCACCAATCCTTCAGGAAGTTGGGAGTGGAAGTTCCTCCCTCCCCTATATTTCAGACTACATATGATTATTTCCAGGGAGCAGCTATATCCTTGGCCAAATCCCTGGATCTGTCATTGCTATAGTTACAGTAAGTGTTTTCAAAATACACATTTCACCCTTCAATATACTCCTGAATAACAGGGCACCTGGAAGCATACCATGAGTCCTGCAACCCCCTGCCCACACACTTAGTGAAATCCAAAATGGTGTCTAAACCCCCAAAGCCACAACAGTTTCCTTATTTGGAATATTTGCATCACGCTCTTCCAGTCCGAAGGATGCCCAGAGTGGCTAACAAAACAATTTAGCTCAACATTAGAACAATAAAAATGAACAAAACAATATGGTCATTTAAACAGTAGAGCAGCTAAAATGTTGTGGCTTTAAAGAGAATTAAAACTGCAAGTTGTAAGTCTAAAGAGATGCTTAAAATGGCCCGGGCACATGCAAAGGACTCCAGCTGCTGCAGAAAAGACCTCAGCACTCAATAAGTCTCCTTGGAAATAGGATTCACACACCCTTTTGTTAATCCTCATGGCTGGTGGAACCTGGAGGTGGTTCTGTCTGGATGATCCTAATGCGGGGGGCGGCAGGCTCATGAGGCCCTTATTTTCCGGCATACACCCACCCCAGAGCCCAGCCTTCTTTAACCTTGGGTCCTCTGACGTTGTTGGGTACCAATGGTCAGGGATGATGGCATTTTTGGACAAACTAACACCCAAGGAGTCAAGGTTGCAGAAGGCTGCTATGGCCCAATACTGAGAAGCACTGGAAGAGGCTAAGGAAACAATCTAGGGAGCCATGCAGAGTAAGTCCCTATAACTGCTAATGTTCAGTCTGCAAAACAGGCTCATTTCAAGCTCACCCACCTATTTATTCGCTTCATACTAAAAAAAAAAAAAGCTTATGGACACCTGTGCACATTCTTTGCCCTTTAAATACACAGGAAGTCTTTCTTCCTCCAGCTCTAAACTCTTATCTCACCAACTGCCTAATAGCCAAGATAAACAAGTCCTTTTTGAAGGCTGTGACATGGGGGGTGGGTGTGGGGTGGGTTTCAAACTGTTTTGCAGTTCAGCTGGTACTGAAATGACTATGGCTTGAAGACCTGGCCAGATACTACTATTGATACTACTGCATTTATTTTGTATTACTTTTATAATGGATTCTCAATTTATTGATAGTCACTCTCTCTTTTTTTAAACCAATTAAATTTAAGTAAATGTGCACTGTTACTAACTTGCACTTTGTAGGAGAGTGAAAAAGTGTGAGATAACTTTTAGAGTGATATCAACAGTTACCACCCTTTTTTAAAAGGAAAGGGCACTTCAATCATTTTTAATTTCTCATCCTTGGCTGTAGTAAGAAGTGTGCATTACTAAAAATAAACATGTGTTCTGAACTCTCAGCACCAGCAACTAAAATTTCCTCTCACCAATTCATTAAATGAAGCCTAAATGTATTAATCTACCCATTCAAAGTTTGCAGGTATATTTTTAACATAAGTTTTCCTAATACTGCATGTGGCACTGACAATATTCCTTGTGGATATTCTCTAGAAGCCATTCATGTTCCCATTTTTACCCCTGGAAAATTGAGGCTGAGAGACAGTGATAAGATGCAAGGCACTCAGTGTGTGCTCCACTGCTGCTACCTGCAGCCAGCTGATGTCTTGTCTTCTGTGCCCCTAGCAACCTGGTAGATTGAACTTCAGCTATTTAGGCTGCAGTGCCAGCGAGACTGCGTACTGTCCAAGTGTCAATTCTGGCCAGTCAGGTCCTGTGAAGTGTTGGCTCCCTTGGTCTGAGCAGTTCAGCTCTAATGGGATGACACTGCCAAAGCTATTGCTTCCTGTCCATGACTAATACCTTGGATGACTCCGATACTTGTGTAGGGCTCATTAACTTGACCCCTGCCTGTTTTGTACAACATGCCTGACTTTGACCCAGTCAAGACTGGATATTTCTGCCATAGGTCCTGGGACTCAGGTGCCTGGGGCTTGACCCAAGCCAAGAACTAATTGCCATGTGCCCAAGGCTACTCGGTGAGTCCATACCAGAGATTTTCCAGATCCAAGCATAACACACTCTGCTGGAGCATAACATGCATGGCAGGTTAAAAGCGTAGGCTATGCCTACGTAACATGGCAGGAAGGTTAAAAATGTAGTAAGTTGTGGTGTGGTCTCAGAATGGCAGCAGCCTGAGGACTGTTTCACCCCAGGATGGACTGATCAAACCTACACTTTTATTAGTTTATTAGTGCCTTGCAAACTGGTCTTCCCACAGTGACAGTGAGTCCAGGGAGTACATTCTAATTTATGACAGTCATGATCCTCTGGGAAATTTGTGTACAACACCACTGGAATGGAGAGAAATGCTCTTGTGAAGAAATGGAGCTACCTTAAAAGTCACATAGGGCTTCACTTCCTTTTTTAAAAAAATATTACTTCGTTTGCACTTTTTCCAGGTCCTTTTCTAAGACTTCCAAAATCCACCCTTGGAATATTTTCTAAAAGATTTTGTAATCTTACATCTCCAGCCCCTAAAGCATTTCCAGCCCATGGGTCTGCAGGCCTCCCTGTTTTAGGCGAGCCACGCCCACCTGCGCTATAATTGATGTCATATATCAGGCACCCCCAAACTGCAGCCCTCCAGATGTTTTGGCCTACAACTCCCACGATCCCTAGCTAACAGGACCAGTGGTCGGGGAAGATGGGAATTGTAGTCCAAAACATCTGGAGGGCCGAAGTTTGGGGATGCCTGTCATATATGATGCTGGGTGTGAGGCAGGTAAAGGCAGGGTGTGGCTGGGTCTTTGCAAGCACGGCAAACTGGCAGTGGCCGCAAAGCCCTGTTGTGAGCTGCTCCCTGAGTGCCTGACAGCTAGCTGGTAGGCTGGCACTGGAGAACCAATCTGCACAGGACTTTTGCCAGCCCTACACAGTGCCAAGCACAGAGCTCACAAAATGATTTTGCACGGTGCTTCCCAAGCATTGCCCTCGGACCTTTTCACAGGCCACGCCCCCTGGTTCTGCTTTGCACCTCCCTTAAACACATTTGGGCTGGCTGGAATGTGTCTTTCAACTCTGATCATGTCTCTTGCTTGCCTGGATGGAGGAAATAAGAAGGGTGTGGAAGTGTGCCTAGAAACTATCCTACTGGACAAAGGGGAAATTCACAGTTGTTGCTCTGGCCACTCTTGCCTCTGGCCCTGCATGCCACTGATCTGTGGTCCCCCAAGAAGGTTGCCAGGAATGGAACATGGCCCTGGAGATGAAAAAGGTACCCAACCCCTGTGCTAGACAGCATAGGATCCCCATATACTGTACTGGTTCCATCCACCGGGCTGGTAGCAAGCTCTTCACAACAGAAAAGGTTAATAAAGGCTTCCTGCTTAAGATGAAGCATTTCCTAGGCAACGATCATTTTCATCCTGCCCTAGCCACAAGTGGCATGTACACCTGAGAGTGGCCCACTCTGGCAGGCCACAGAAAGGGTTGATCTGAAGCTGCAGGACCTTGGATAGCTCCGAGCCCACAATCTGCTCAGGGAGCATATCCCTACCCAGGCATTCGCTTATGGATGTGTGAAGGGTGTGTAGAGGCAGCCTCACCCTCTCATGGATGGCACACATGCCACCAGGCAATATGTGGGTTCAATCTGAAGAGAGATGCTTCAATGTGTGTGGGATTTCCTCCACTGCAACCCAGATTGGCTAGGGTTCCTGTGCCTGTGGAGGAAATCCCATGTTTATGGAAATGGCTCCGTTCAGATTACAGTGGTGCTTCGCTAGACGAATTTAATTCATTCCACGGGTCTTTTCTTATAACGAAAAATTCGTCTAGCGAATCCCATAGGAATGCATTGAATTTTTTTTTGATTTTTTTTTGCCCATAGGAACGCATTAATTGAATTTCAATGCATTCCTATGGGAAACCATGATTCGCTAGACGAATTTTTCATAAAACGAATTCGTCTAGCGAGGCAACCTCCGCTCGAAAAATCCTTTCGTTAAGCGGAAATTTCGTTAAGCAGGGCATTCGTTAAGCGAGGCACCACTGTAATCTGGCCACAAGCAGGCTGGAGGACAATGCTACTGCTCTTGTTTTGCATCAAGGAGGCAAGGCTGGCTCTGGAGTTCCTGCTGGCTCCTTCCCACATTTGTAAATAAATGCCTAAATAGGACTGTATCTCAACTGAGGCCTTTTATTTGGGCCAGGCTACCACCTCTAAGCTCTCTGGTCTGGAGCACCCCATTGCCACTCAGTGAGCTTCTCCCTTGTCCTTTATCTGATGTACTGAGCAGGTCCTGGGGAGCGTGAGGTCCCTGGTGTAAGGGGACCAGCTCCTCAAAGCAAGCTGGCTCGGGGGATGTTGTCTGGGAGTCCCGGTTTGAGGGATCTGGTTGAAGGGGCTCTAATGTGGTGATGGACTCTGGGTCTAGGTTCAAGCCCCTTGACAGCTTGGGCTACTTCCCTTCCAGCCAGTTTATCCTCCTCCTGTGCCTGAGTCCTGGCTATCATTCACAACCAAGGTCATGACCACGTCTCCTTGTCCTTGCTTATTCTCTGGCTTGAAACTCTCGTTCAACCCCTAAACACCTTCTGGACAACTGGACCTTAGACCAGAGGTAGCCAATATGGCACCCTCCAGTTGCTGCAGCTGATGGGAGCTGGAGTCCAACATCAGAAGAGCAGGACCTGCCTTAAAGAAAAGCACAAATTTAAACTGGACCCACCAAGACTCTCCTAGACACAACGCTTCAGCCACTATTAATCAGGACTCTTAAGTTTTGTGTGCTTAGTTCCTTCAAGCCTGTCCTCAAAGGATGTGCATTCCAGAGCCTTTATCATCATCAGTGCCCCTCTCCAAATCTGTTACCCATTTGTATACCCTCCTTAAACTGAACGCATTACTCCAGATGAGGTGTATGCGGTGCTGAGTAAGGTCTTGTTATTACTTTCCAAGTCTGGAGGGAAAAATGCTCCTATTAACATAACCTAAAATAGCACTGGTCTTCTGTGCCACTGCATCACACCAGCAATGCATATTCAAGGTTTTTTTTATTAAAAAAACAAACCCTATAAACTCTCTCAAGTCTTTGCTGGGTTTACTGCTGGCTAGCCATCTTTATCAACTGATGACTGGGAAAGTCCCTAGGCGCCACAGCACACCCAAATGACATCAATGTACATGCTAAGGGAACCTGCAGCCTCTGTGCACCTCACCCCCACCCAGAATGGATCAGATTTGCACTTATTGGAGGGTGAGCAGCATTGGCAGTAAAGGTCCAACATGCACCAGGAGGGAAACATGATACGCAATGGCCTCAGATGCTCCCACACACTGATGATGCATCGAAGCCATCTGGCATAACAGGGAGTTGTAGTTTGCATGATGTGTTGCCACTCCGGGTGCATCACTCACACACAGACACATCCAAGGGCCCCTGAGGCCATGTTTTTGGCACACACAAGGCCTCCCTCATTGTGCTATGTATGCTGGATGAGGGAGGGGTCAAAAGGGATCTGTGGGAGTACCTGAGGCCTCAGCACATCATGTGCGCTTCCTGGTGCACACTGGGCCCCACCCACTGCTATTCCAGCCTCCAGCAAGCAGTACAGCACAGGGGGAAGAGGCACACCTGACTCATGCTGGGAGGGGTGCGCAGAGGTCTTGAGACTAATTCATGAGCTCAGTGCCATCATGGGGCATGCAGTGGGGCCTGCTGGCCTTACCACTCTTCAATTAGCCCAGGAAATCAGTGGATTAATTTTGAGACATCCTTTTAATTAATCCAGCATTTTTAGATTAATTAAAGGATGGGAGTCGGGCAAGTCTCCCCGTTGCTAATTTCATCTCAGATCCCAACAGTGTTTACTGACTCTCTGGGTAGCAAGGCTGCTCAGCAACATTCACAGAGAAAAGTCAAAGAAGGCAGCCCTGGGTATGGAGATAAGTCGAGGGGAGATGATCCCATGGTCCATCAGTTCTCTGGTGCCTCTGCTCACCAGCAGAGGAACTGGAGGAGCAAGGAGAGGGCAGTTTCCTCAGCAGAGGATCCTTACCTGGGATCTGTGCCTTTCCAGGAAACAAAAGATAGTACTTGCTTAAAGGCACTAAATCAAGCTGCTCTCAAATTGTGGAGCAGAACCCCATTGAGAAGCTGTGAGAGATCTGCAAGGATTGTGGAGGGTGGGGCGAGCATGAAAACGATGGAACTCTAGAATGACAGCTGAAAACCAAGCAGCTGCCAAGCCCATCAGCATCACCCCAAGGAGCACAGAGGCGCCTCATGCCAAGACAGATGACTGGTCCATCTAGCTCAGTGTTTTCTGCTCGCACTGGGGCAGAGGGTTTGGGGCAGAGGATCGTTCCCAGCCCAATGGAACATGTGAAGCTGCGATCAATGGGATAAAGATTTTTGACAGGGCTAAGAGTACAAGTGGGTCTTTGTATGGGAATGAATGAAAAAGCAATGAATGAATGTTTCATTCCTTACATAGGAACACTGAAAGCGGCCTTATTCTAAGTCAGATTGGTGGTCCATGTGTGTTAGTATTGCCTACCCTGACTGAAACCCTGGACAGTTGCTGCTGGATGGGGGACATTCTCAGCCCTACCTGCTGGGGATTGAACCTGGGACCTTCTGCATGCAAGGCAGGTGCTCAACCACTAAGCCTATTCACCTTCCTGGGTAAAGTGGGTCCTCCAAATTTCACCTGCCTGAACCTCCAAACAAGTAGAGGGTCTTGTCAACAGTCTCCCCTGCTGCTAGGCAGTCTCCTGCCTCCCACCTCCCTTTCCAGTCCCACACAAGGAGCCTCCAATGGGGCTCTCTCTCCCTCACTGCAAGCCCTATTCGTTGCTAGTCAACCTCTCCACCAAAGCCCCAGGCAGAGCAACTAAGCACCAGGAAACCCATGACCTTTCCCACACAGGGGACTTGCACAAGAGGCTACCTCAAGGGATTTTAATGGCCAGAACTATTGGGAGCATTAAGTCTCTTTTGCCACTCCCTGCTGAGTTCAACTGCAGAGTGAGCAGGACAGACATTGGGCAGTTGGTAAGAGCTGATCTTTTATCCAGAGGACCTCCCTTTGCACCTGACTTTGCCCTGGTACGTAGATAGTTATGCACAGCAGCGGGACACACCCATGATGATGTTTCCATGCTTCCTGCCAGGACACACTAGGTAGAACTAGTTGAGGGGGCAAGGACAGAAAGTGGGGCAAATTTAGAAGAAAGGCCCAAGCTGAAAATGGCTGAGAAACCTCTCCTTACTGAGGTGGCGGGCACACCCAAAGCATGCTGAGTTTTGCAAGACCACGTGGTTAATTATAGTGCCTACTAAAATTTGCCTAGAACTCCGGTCAGGATCACCAAGCTATTACACCTACCCCACATGACCTTTCTTCCAGTCTCCAATCACAGGATTACTTTTACAGCAATATTACCTATCCGTCAGTCACTTCGCACCCTGGGTTTCCTTAGGATTCAGTGTTACATGGCAGCTGATGGTGAAGAGGTCTAGCGTAGTGGTTAAGAGACTGAGCTGAGGTCACACCCACACTGGACATTTAAAGCGCTTTCATATCACTTTAAGCATCATGGAGAATCCTGGAAACTGTAGTTTGGTAAGAGTGCTGGGAACAGTAGCCCTGCGAGGTCAGCACCCTTAACAAACTACAGTTCCCGGGATTCTTTAAGGAAAGCCACAGTAAGTGTGTGACCTGAATCAGGAAGCCCTTCTTCTGCATCTCAGCTCTGCCAGGTGGGCTCCGGGCAAGGAATTCTCTCTGCTTCAGCTCCCCACCTACAACGAGGGGGTACTAATACTGACCTATGTTACAGGGCTTTGAAAACACTCTCACACTGTATAAGTGTGTACTGCTGTCGTGATCCCAGGAACAGCGCAATGAATTTGCCCAAACAAACTCTTTCTCTTGGACACACATCGCTTACAGACTCTGAGGTGGTTAGTTCAGATAGGAGTCTCTCTCTCTCTCTCCCTCCTTTGGTGACCTCTTTTGTGAGGACAGACACAAATACCTCATTTAAACTTTACTATGATACTGCTATCATCATTGATGTCCCTAAGGGAACAGCAGGAATGGATTTTAAAACCTAATATGGAAAGAAGTGAAAGAATGATTCATGGAGAGAGAAGAGGAATGGCTGGGCCAGAGCTTTAAAAGAACACGGGGCTTTTTGAAGCCAAACAATACAAGGAGCTCCCTTTTTACGGAGCCAGACCTAATAGTGCCTCCCATTCAGCACTGTCCACCCTTTCCAGGGTCCCAGACAGAGATCTCTTTCAGCGCTGATCGCACACAACCCTTTAAGCGGAGATGCAGGGAACTGAACATGGAACCTTACCCATGCCTTGATTTAATGGTGGCATCTTGTTCTGGTGGTTGCCAGGGTCCCTACCTTGATCGCCTGTGCACAAACCAGATACAGTAGTGGGACCTTTGCAACAGAGCTCCTTTCACAATGCAAAGAGCCAAAAAGCCAACGAAACAGAAACTAAATTGGGAGTGGCTAAAGCTGTAGCAAAACTGCAGAGCAAAGGGAATTAACACTGCAAGAGCAAGGGAGGAGAAACCCAGAGCAATGAGTTCTCACCATCAGCTCCTGGAAGAGCAATAAGTGGTCTGAGTAGGTCCAGTGTGGGCAGACATTTTCACAGGGGCTACTAAAAGGTTTTTACCTCCCCACCCCGTCTCCCATGGGTGGCTAATGTAGGGTGGTAGCTCATTGGAGATGGCTCATGGGGAGCTTGAATTGTTATTCAGCTGGGATGGGATTCAGTCTGAAAACTGCTTGTTTAAGGCCACGGGTGGGGTTCAGAATAGAGACATGGGGAACAGAACCTTTGCAGCACTGTCCATGGGCTGGAGGAGTTGGGGGCTTTTTTTGGGGGGGGGAAGGACACTTGTGGGTGGGGTGGGGATTTTACTTCCAAAACTGACTAGACACGAGGCTGCCAAATTCTCTATTAGAAGGGACAAGAACACAGTGCAATGTATTCCTCATCTCTAATAGGAGAGCTCCTGTTCAGGGCTCCAACTAGCTCAGAATAAGAGCCTTGTAATGCTTCCAGAAAGGGGGAGGGGAAGGTTTCAAGAAGAACATAAGGGGGGGGGAAGCACTTCAGTACTCATCCCCCCCCCCAACATCCTCAAATCTCTCCCCACCTGTTCTTAGGGATGTGGGAGCAATTCATTTTGCACCATCCCTCACCAAACCAGTATGTGAAGCTATTCTTTGAAAATCACACTTGCAATGCAGTTCTCCACCCAAAAAAATGTGTCCATTAGGAAAAAGGGCAAAAAGAAAAAAGCATGCATTGGTGAAAATAACATACAAAAATATATTGGGGAAATTTGCTTGCAAAAAATGTATGCATTGCGCAAAACTGCAAAGAAAGAGGCGCAGGATTTTTTGTACAGACTATGAAAAAAACATGCAAACTGAAGTGGAAATGGGGTGTGGTAAACTGAACTTGAGACTGGAAAAATGAGAAACTGGGAGAATCCCAAATGGATAAGATTCTTCCATCCCCACTTGTGCTATACAGTGCTGGTATGGAGGGATGTTTCTAGATACCAGTAGTAGGAAAAGGAAATGTGGGGTGATGAGATCCTCATGGTATGTATGCCCAGGAGTGGCTGGGGAATTGTTATTACTATTATTATTATTAATCCCCTAAGTTAGTCTTCCCCAGATGCTCTGGACTACACATCCCATCTTGCCCAATGGTCTGGGATGACAGGAGGTGTAGTCCAAAACACCATCATTATATTTATAAAATGTGTATACCACCCTTTATCCATAGATCTCAGGGTGGGTCATAGCATAAAAAATATATAAAGACAAAAAAATACATTATAAAAACAAGAACAAACCAAACCAAAAACCCTTCTCCCCCAACACATTTAAAAGGATATATGATGTTAGCTATCTTTGTTGTTTAGTCGTTTAGTCGTGTCCGACTCTTCGTGACCCCATGGACCATAGCACGCCAGGCACTATCTAGAGGGCACCAATTTGGGGGAGGATACCCTAAGCTGTAAGCTGTGATGAGTTAAAACAAGCCAATTCCCTTCTTCCATCCCCGCCCCCGCAGCTGACATCCTCAGCAGTTTATTCTAAATGCATAGATCTGCTTTCCCCACCCAGATCTTTGGGACTACAACTTCCATCAGCCGCAGCCTGCATGGGAGCGGGGGCTGATAAGCAGCACGCAGCCAACTATGTTCCGTGCCTTCTATAGATCTTGGAAGCCACTTAACATCAGTCTCTCTTGAAACCATATATATATATATATATATATATATATATATATATATATATATATATATATATAAATCATACTTGGGGATTGCCCTGAGTATGCAGCCCTTTATACACTCCCAATGGGCATGGTGCTAAGCAAAGGTTGGTATTAGAAGGAACGATGACAAAGAATGGGAGTGTCCGATACACCCCCATCAAGGCAGAAGACAATTGGGAGACACTATTCTAGCACTGGAGAGATTGGGGTGTTAAAGATTTGTACCTCCTTGCCATGCAATTTTAGCCTCTTTCACATGTTATTCGCATGAAAGGGACATCAAACAAGTACTGGGGGTTGGTGTTGCAGTCCTGTCCCAGCCTATGGCTCTGAGCACACTGCCTGGCTTGGCCTGGCCTCTAGATTAGTGGTTTTCAACCAGTGTGCTGTGGCACCCTGGGGCACCTTGAATGATGGTCAGGGGTGCCATGGGCAGCACTGGCCTCTGTCCCTCTTTCCTCCCCTCCCTCCACTGATGCCCTCACATCTCATTGCCTCTCAAAGGCTTGCATAGCTATTTATTGCAGCAGCCCTGGCTACAAGCTCCACAGGCGAATCTCTTTGGGGCGGGGGCAGCTCAGCGACCAGGGGAGGGAGCAGCAGCAGGGGAGAGGAGGCTGAGGGAATGCTCCACAAGGAAGGGTGTTTGAAAAAGGGTGGGAGGCTGCCAGCATTGCATGCAAGGGGTGACAAAACTGGGATCCTGAGCCCCACAGGGGTGCCAAAAAAAAGAATGTAGTTGGTCAAGGGAGCCGTGGACTCAAAAAGATTGAAAACCTCTGCTCTAGATAATTATATACTGTATTAAATGATGCACAGACCTGTATTTGTGTGTGTGTGCACAGTTGATGACCCCAAGACCATAAGAAATTGCTGGATCAAGCCAATGGCCCCTTAAGCAGAGGTTGGGTGAACATCTGTCATGGATGCTTTAGTCGAGATTCCTGCATTGCAGGAGGCTGGACCAGATGATCATCGGGGTCCCTTCCAATTCTACAATTCTATGAGTCTACCCCCTATGGGAAGCCCACAAGCAGGGCCTGAGAACAACAGCACTCTTTGCCCCACCTGGGGTTTCCAGCAACTGGTGTACGGAAGCATTGCTGCCTCTAACTGTGGAAGCAGAGCACAGCCACTGTGTCTAGTAGCCACCAATAGCCCTCTCCTCCATGAATTCGACAAATCCTCTTTTGAAGCCATCTAGGCTGGTAGGTATGTCATCTAGACACACATGCAGGCACCACAATTTAAGGAGGATATTGACAAGCTGGAACGTGTGCAGAGAAGGGCAACCAAGATGATGACCCTTGGAGTCCCTTCCAAGTCTACAATTCTATGATTCTATGTCCTTGTTCCCTGCTGCTTGTGCAATGCTCCCTTTATGAAAGCAGAACATGTGGGCTTTTTTCATGCCACTTTTTTTTTTGCATCCCCCCCCCCCGCCCGCAAAGTGACGGAACAGAAACATACAGCTAAGGAATGACACAAGTTAATAATGCACGTGGAAATAAGACAGAAGGGAAATCCCAGAAGTTAGAGACACCACTCCAGAAATTTGACACACTGGTTAAACTCGGGTGGTGTTGAATACACCTGATTGGCCTTCCACCCACATTTTCCCAGAAGCAGCCTTGGGCAATCAAGTATGTATGTATGTGTGTGTGTGTGTGTGTGTGTGTGTGTGTGTGTGTGTGTGTGTTATGTCTGGACTCTTCTCACATTCTGGTCACTCTCCAAATACGTACTCAGTCTGACTTAGCCATGAAGAGCACAGGATTAAGTTGCAGCTAAGCAAAGTTCCATGCTGCCGCAAATCTAACCCCCAGTGAACCAATACATGGCTACAGAACTGGCCATGGTCAGTTGAGGCAGCCTGAAGGTTAACGGTACCTTTTATGAACATTGTGTAGTCTCCCCACTACCTTGGGCATGGAGGGAACCTCAGCTAAATCCCTGAAATGCGGTTAAGGGCGAGAAGCCAATAATCAAAATGCCCATAGAATTGTTAAAAGGTCAAGGCCTACCCTACCATGACTACAGCTAAGCACGAGACCTTCTTCGTGGAGTTGTGAAGCTACACATCCAGTACTGCCCCAGGAGATGCACAGGTGGCTAATATGTTATAGGTTGCCTGCCTTGTATGTGAACAGAGGTTCATCTGGCTCTGGAAGGGTCAGAATAAGAGGTGGTGAACTGGCTGCCCGTGGGTGACACTGAGGCCCCAACACAACCTCATCATGCCATGGAAGGGCAGCTTCGTGTCTTGCATGGCCAACTGAAAACCCTCTCATTGGGAATGGGCCTGACACAGAGAGGCCTCTCAGGTAATCATGCAACTGAAGGGGGAGAGAAGCAGCTGGCAGGTCCTTTGCCCAGTGTGTATACAGCAGATTCTACCTGGCCAATGTGCTCTGAGGGGTACCTATGTGTCATCATTGGGCAGTTAGCCTCTAAGCAGGTAGCTTGGATAGAATCCAGCACTGTAGACTGAAGACATGCTGCTGCTTGCCAGTCCTTATATTTAAGATGCATTTGCACTGATGACATGAATACAAATGTCAAAATGTTCATATACTACTACTAGATCCACACACCCCATTTCTCTACCAGCTAATGACAAGCCAGGAAACCTCAGTTTGTATTCAAAACGGTGGTGATTTCTTCATGTCTGTGACACCATTTCCAATAATGTTTTTTTAATGTTAAAACACACACACACACATACACACCAAGTTAAAGGAATGAGAAAGGAAGGATAAGAAAGGGGTGGCGTAATCTAAATAGAAGGCAGTGTTAAAACGTTTGCAAGTTGCCCCACGGTTTTAGGATATGGCAGGTTATAACTGGAAATTAGTTAGAGCTCTGGTGTGGGGCACCTTTGGTGCTCAGATGTTGCTGAACTGCAACTTCCATCATGCTTGCCCATTGGCCATGCTTGCTGTGGCTGATGGGAGCTGTAGTTCAGCAACACCTATAGGACCCAAGGTTCCCCACTCCTGCTCTATCTGGTGCAGGACATGCAAGACAATAGAGGGCTCCATGAAGGAGGAGGAGGAGCCACATAGTGCAGCTAGATAAAAACAGTGCTTGCATGTTATATTGCATTTGCCAAGACTCAATCTCAGGGAGGGAGCCTCCAATCGGAAACCTTGGTGTCAAGGGCACTTCCCAGCCAAGGAATGCATACCACAGAGAGTTAACTCTTCATGGTCAAACATAACACTTGCTTCTACAGCTCTGGAAACCTATGCAAACCAATCTAGTGTCTAGGTAGCTATTCCCAGGAATGTGCTTTAAGGAGCAGTTGCAACAACTGGGGACCACTCCCCCTCCACCAGTTGATGTACCTTCGCCCTATGGGCTGTGGGTACATAGCCAGAGACTATGCCTGCATGGAAGCTGTTTCTGCTCTTGTTGCTTCAATGATCTCCTGGTTCTGGGAGACTGTGGTGCAGGGGAAGCACCCGGCACTTCACTTGCCTGGCTTGCCTCTTCCTCCTCCTGCCTCTGATTCTTGCCTCCTGGCTGGTACGGGTCCCCGCAGACCACTCCCCCCACTCCTGAGTCAGACTCCAGCCCCATTCCCCCCAGTACACACTCGAGGGCATCCTGCCAGTCCCTGGCACTTGGGAAGGCGATGGCTACTGGACTGGGTTATTGGTTCTCAAAGTGGGAATTTGCAGGGGGGTATTTTTAAGCACAGATAAAAGGCAAGAAAGAGGGGACATGATGGAAGTTTACAAAACTATGCACGGCACGAAGTTTTTCTCCTTGTCTCATAACACTAGAACTTGTGGACCTTGAATGAAGCTGAATGTTGAAGGCTCGGGACAGATGAAAGAAGTGTATTTTTCACCAGCACATAGTTAAGACTACGGAACTCGCTCTCACTGGAGGCAGTGATGGCCACCAACCTGGATGGCTTTAAGAGAGGATTGGGCGAAGTCATGGAGAAGAAGGCTATCAAGGGCTGCTAGCCATGGTGACTATGCTTTGCCTCCATGGTGACTATGCTTTGCCTCCATGGTATGAGGCAGCAATGCATCTGAATGCCAGTGGCTGGAAACCACAGGAGGGGAAACTGCTCTTGTGCTTGGGTCCTCTTGTGGGTTTCCAAAGCGGCATGTTTGGCAACTGTGAGAACAGGATGTTGGACTAGATGAGCCACTGGCCTGATCCAGCAGGCTCTTCTTCTGTTCTTAAGTGGAGATGTGGCATTTCCCTTTGTTTCTCCCAGCTCAGGTTTAGTTCTGCTTTCCTGGCTAGTTTATACTCCCTTCTCCTTTAACAGCAAACTCAGTCGATGAGTGCTGACAGGACTGGGAGACAAAAGGTGGCCATTGAGAACTGAGAGGGTGGGACCAACATGCAGGGTATTGGTGGGGAAACCTAGAAGTATCTCCAAAGCATTGAGGGTTGTATTCAACTTAGTATTACTCAAAGCACAGAAATTAATGGGCCTGAGTTAGTCATATCCATTAATTTCAATAGGTCTGCACAGAGTAAGGCTAATATTGGATGCAACCCTAAAAACAAAACAGGTAACCCCCAATTCCCAAATAGCACCCTAGTTGGGACTGACAATACTCAGTGTTCTCCAGGAACCATGGACTGTTGAGTGTCAAAAGCAGGGTGGAGAGGAAGGGAAGGGAAAACCTGGAGTGGTGGTGTACAAAACAGCTTGTTTCATCCCCTTGCAGCTTATAATATTCTGGATGTGGGCATGGCTGATTAAATGGCCAATCCTGAACAGGAGCACTCCTGTTAGATGGTGAGAATACACTGGAACATTTTGTAGCAGGTACAACTTTTGCATGCATTTAAAACACCACTGGTGGCAAGAATGAGGGGGAAAGAATACTGGTGAGATTTCATTTTCCTTGGCCATGCCTTTACTTTCAAGGAGTAAAAGGGAGGGGGGGCATTGTAAGTTTACCAGTGGTGATAACTGGATACACCAATGGCAGACACAGGAGGAGCCAGAGGGAAAACACGAGTGGTAGCTGGTTCTGTGTATCATACTATTCCCTTACCCCTCTTGGCAGACAGGTACCATGGGTCATAGTAATGCTCCTCCAGGTCTCCCAGGGGTTGTAACTACTGCTTAATGATTAGTGTGGTACTTGACCGTTTATGAGCTGCAATGGGAGGGGGCAAGATTTGGCGAAAGCCAACACTCACTTGTGAACAAATGGGTGTTGTGAATTCCCAAAATAGGTCCCCACATTGAGGACCTATACTAGCGAATGCTGGCAAAACGTATTTCGGCAACTGCCAACTTTTACTAGTGTCATCTTGGGAGATTTTTGGACTGTTGCATTTGGGGTTGTCAGTCTTGACATCCGCCACATTTTAGACACGGATATGCAAAAGTGAAATTCGTGAGATACTGATATACCGCTAGCATCAGAATTCCCTCCGCCCCAAAGAGTCATGCTTTGGACTGAGTAGTATTTTAGCAAGAGATTGAGAATGAGGGAACTGAATGACTGCGCTAAGTTACAACAGGACTGTATCCATTTCTACAAGGCAAGGGATGCACTGGTATAATTAGATGCCACAAGATTCGCTACCAAAGGAGAGAACACCCAAGGCCTCCGCTTGGATGAGGCGTGAGGCATGTTGCCGCCCTGAAGACGATCCTTCCATGCCCGTACAATCGGGTCAACCTGTAAGATCCGGAGGGAGCAGTTTCCCTTGCCACACTGGGGTGGGGGAACCACACACACACACACACACACACACACACACACACACACACACCCCTCCTGAGATCCATGCCAGCAGTGAGCATGAGCAATAATTCAAACTCGACTGCTTCAGCACAAGGGGTGGGGGAGATATGAAGCCTCTACCACTGCAAATTCGTTCTCAAACCACCATTGTCTAGAGCTAAAAAGAACCACTTTTGATGTGTCCTGAAGATCGGAGCGAGGGGGAGCATGAGGGAGGGGGCAAATGTGCTATGGAGAGGACTCAGGGAAATGGCAAAGGAGAAAAATCATTCAGCTACGAGGCAAGACAAAAAAAAAGCGGGGGGGGGGAGGGTTATCCATTGTAATTTCTGGGCTGGCTCAGGATGATGTCATAATGGCAGGCAGCAAATGCAACGGCCAAATGCTGGGCACCCTGTAAATCTCTCTGCCCATGTGACCTCTAATACTGATTTGGCCGAAATACCAAATATTTCTATCATTTTACATGTAGGAGATCGTTTCTGGTTTGTGAAGCATCACAACCCCTCCTCCATCCACTCTTGGGATACTGCTGCCAATTTCCAGCTGTGTGTGTGTGTTATAGGGAGAGAGGGAGTGTGTGTGTGTGTGAAAAGGAAAGGATGGGGGAGGAGGCAGAGACCTCACTCTCTACAAGCACACACCCCTTTCGCTACTACAAAGACATCACTAGCAATCACATTTGCAATAGTACAAATGCTGGCTGAACCACCGCCACCATCTCCTCTTGCCTGCTTTTTCTTGCACCCTTCAGTAAAAAAGAAAGAAGGGAAAAGAGGGGAAAAAACCCAGCCCTCTGTCATTTTATAGGAGTTGCCCGGTCCTTTATAGTGTCAAATGGGAACAATGCAGTTAGCCGTAAAATGAATGAATGAGAATGAATGAATGCAAACAGCTAAGCAATTCGCCATGAGAGGCGGCAGTGGTTCCTTCCACTGGTCAAACCATCAGCACTCATTAAAATTATAATCATCAATATCTCCAGTCACTCAGTCGTTCCCCACCCCCCACCCCTCCTCCTCCTCCTCCCAGACAGACAGAAATTATACTCAACAAAAATGGATGCAATTTGGAACAAACCAATCAGAGGGAAAAAAGAAAAGAAAGAAAAGCACCTCTTCCTTCCAAAAGCCACGTTTAAATTTCAAGCTGCTGCAAATAAATCCCAAATTGCTAAGAGATATTTTCAAAATATTCTGCAAAGGATTTTTTTTCTTTAAATAAATAAAAAACCCACCTCTCTCTCTCCCTCAATATCTAGTTGCTATGCCAACAAAAAGATAGAAAAAGAGAGAGAGAGAGAGAAAGAGGGCGTTGGGAGAGAATTCTTGACCCCTTCCCCAGACTGACACAGTCACATCAGAACGAGGAGGGGAGGAAAAAAAAAGGATAGCAGGGCAAGGGGTGTGGTGGCTGCTTACCAAAGATGCTGATTTGATTGTGGCAAAGCGTTCTCGGTTCCGGTAGTGGAGGGCCCGATTCTGGACTGAGTGGGTAGGCCGCAGCTCAGGCCTGCGCTCCCCGTGGCCCACCTCATCCCTTATGAATACATGATCCTGCAGAAATGGATGAAAACAAGGAGAAAGTCCAGTTGTGCTCTTTCTTCGCCGGCTGCCTCTCTTTCACCCCTCTTTTTGCACAAGCCCTGCTGTTTGAAATGCATAGTTTGGCTCTCTGCTAGTCCCTGCAGCTCTCACAGTACAAAATGAATAAGCAACACATTGCAGCCTTCAGTTAGGAATGTCAGCTGATCGCTAGTGGGATGCCTTCTGAATCCCTGGCAGATTTTTTTTTTAACCTCCAGAATTACATATGTGCAAAAAAGAGAATCAAAAACACAAAGCGCTGCAGAGCAGTCAGAGTCCTCAGAAGGGCTTGCTTAAAACACTGCACCCAAATAATCCCTTTAAAAACATGGTTTCCATGGCTAGCAAAGATGCTGCTGCTGCTGCTGGTGGTGCTGCTGCTGCTCCCTTTGAACACAGAAGCAAGGATCTGCCACATTCCCTTTTCCAGCCTGGATTTTCCTCTGGACTTGCTATCTGCTCTGAAGAAGAAGCATTTCTGTCTAAATAGATGCAGGATGGATGAGACCAGCCTCTCTCTGTGTGTCTTGTGCTGGAAAGACTCTGTGACCACTCAGGGATCCTGCTTTCTAGTCATGATCGTGCACGGTTCTAGCATTTTCTCTCCATAGCCTTGGAAAGGATTTTTTTTTTTTACATTTAAAGAGACAGAACACAGTTTAATACAAATGATCTTTGCTAAGTTTTTTCTTCTCTCCTGTGACCCAGAGCTTCAGGAAACAATGACACGATGGCCAGAATTCGTGTTTTAAGTGTCATACTGCCTCACACATTTTTAAATAAATAAATAAATAAATAAATAAATAAATAAATAAATAAATAAATAAATAAAATGGATGCATATGTCATTTGAGAAATTGCATTCTTCTTCCAGTGGCAAATGTCTGTGTCTTGGATCTGGGACATGGGAGTTTGAATTTCAGATCATCTGTGGACTATGTTGGATGGCCTTCAGTGCTGTGCTACCTCTCGGCCTCAGTAACTCGTCTGCATAATGGGAATAAATCAGTGGCCTACACACTGTGTCATTTCAGGCTATATATTATCATCTACTACTTATAAATTATTATATATGCCCAGATTTAAACAGACCACTAAAAAGAGAACCCTGTTATTGCAATTTAGAATAAAGAAAAGGCTACTTTTAAGCTGCCAGCCTCCAAGCTAGCGAAACTCTAATTTCCCCCCCCCCCAACATTTTTCAGTAAGGAAGAAGTCTGGTTGGATTCATCCTGCCATCTAGAGTAGCTCCAAGAAGCAGGGTGTGGCATACTAAGAACCCGAAAGCAAGGGTGGAGAACCTGTGGCCCTCGAGATGTTGTCGGGTTCGGACTCCCATCATCTCTGACCACTGGCCAGAGTTGACGGAAGCTGGAGTCCAACAACATCTGGAAGGCCCAACAGAAATAAGACCAAGCCCATCTAGACAGACATCCCATTTCCAGTGGCATCCAGAAAAGTATAAAATGAACTTTCCGCTTTTTCAGAAGTCGGAAGTCAGTGCCACTGGATTTTCATTCTTATTATGTGCAAAGGGACTGTAAAACCAAGGAATTGGTTCTAATGAACATAACAAATAATACAGAACCAGGGCACCGACTGGAGACCAGGTTTAAGGCAGCCCATAAGTCCTAAGACTATTTATTTTTAAAAGCAAGAATCAGGATGCTACTTCAGGGGTATTACTCTGCCTGCCCTACATGCACACGCAGTACTTCAAGGGAGTTTGGCCACATACCCTTGCTAACCAGCATGGGTCACCCACAGCTTCCTATGGATCAGTAAGCTCCATCAAAAGAACTGGCTCTCCTCTTATTTTTAGGTGTGATCAGAGACTGATTGTGCTAGGGTATGCCCCCTTCAAGATCAAGCAAGCAAACCACAGGCGATTAATTCAGAACGGCATGAAAAACCCACTCTACTTGCTACCAGGATCTGGTGACTCTTTCAAGTTACTCCAGGTCCCGATTATCCTCCTGAATCTAAACATGTTCCGAATGACCATTTTCATTTATTACATAGTGTTGATGCTATATAAAGCAATAAGAATTGGAACACCCCCACCAAATCACTGGGCAATGGACATTCAAGAAGTATTACTGCATGTTGATGTGTCATGTAAGCAAGGCCCCAGAGGCACTCTGGGCAAGTCATCCAGGTCCTAAAGACTGATCTTCAAAACAGAGAAATGGTCGTAGACAGAGCTGGCTTTTTGTAAAGGAACGCAATTAATTGCCAGTGTTAATGGGTTAGCGAATGCTTTGCTATATCCAGAAGGCTCTGTCTGTCACTTCTTCCCCATCCCTTTCAGCATATACTTGCATTTCTCCTCCTTCTTCTCACATCCATGTGGACCCCGTTCCAAATCAGTCTGTACTAAATATCTCTTTTGTACCTTCCGAGTAAGTGCAACCCTAATTATGCATGCTCCAGACTTTGAGAATCAACCTGTACCCCCAACCTGGTGCTTGCCAGATGTTTTGGACTGCAACTTCCATAACCACCACCAGATTTTGGCAATGCTGGCAAGGGCTGATGAGAGCTGGGAGCCCAGCAACTTCTCGAGGGTAGCAGGGTGGAGAAGGCTGTCCTAACAAAACCACCCAGAAGTTACCAGGGCAGTTCCATCGTGTTTCAATTCCAAATTAACCGTGAATCGGAAGCAAAATGGTATCAGACAGAGCACTTGTCGCATGTGGGTCTGCTCCCGTTTCCCCGTCCCTCCTAATTGACATGGGGCACATGAACAAGGATCAGGACCTCTTACCATTTCCCAGGAGACTTGTCATCGGATTTAAGTTCTGTATAACATTCAAAAAAGCCAACGGGATGGAACAAGGGCAAGTCTGCTGTCCATCCACGTAAGTCTAAATGGCTCTTGTGAGGATGCTTGCGGGACATAAATACAGGAAGGAGTAAGGTCTCTTCATTGGACTATGCAGGAGAGATGTTCAGAAGTCGAGCGAGCACATCCTTGAAACTCACTGATAATGGTTTAAAGCCATTGTTTCCTATCTGCCTGAATTGCAAACACAGCCAATCAACAGGCCAGTGTGTTTGTACGGGATGAAAATAACACTGTGTGGTTGTTATAATTGTTATTGTCTGCAGAACCTTTTCTAGAGGCTGTATCCAGGAGGACCTCTTCCATTTTCTGCTCTTTTTTCTTAGCTCTGTAAGTGTAGCGGATCACTAAATGAGAAGTCCTAAGGTGGTGCAGAAGCATCATCAGTGGAGGTTGCTTAACAGCAAGTTACACAAACATGGCTGGAATACTATCCGGGTAGCTTCTTCAGCATATCCAAGTACAACCAGTTCTTTGAATAAGGAAGCTTGAGGAAGGATTCCCATTTCCAGCAAGAGGAATTGACTCACGATGTGTCCAACATTGCCACTTTATGGTTTTCTAGTGCGGAAGAGTCTATGCTTGCAGGAAGGATGCAATGTTTATCCTAGGAAAAACTGACCAAGATTCTCCTTGACTGACAAGTGATGAAGTGCATCTTTCAGACCATAGCTGTTAATACAAATAGGGTAAGATGCATCTGGCACGTAACTCGAATGTATAAGCAGCAACTTTTTTGAGGAACTATAATTTGAACTAAACAGGGCTGCTTTCCAAACAAGGAAATTTTGTAAAAAATAAATAAATAATTTTTTTTAAGGTACACATTAAAATTCAAAGGAACTTGGAAAATCTCATCAACTGTATTTGGAGGCTGAGCAGGGACTCCAACTTCATATCCATTATCATGCAAAAGATTCCTCTTACGTGGATGTGCAAACTTCATCCACTGGTGTGATGGACGGGTTCACTTGTGCGAGAAATAAGCAACCTACAAAGGCTACTTGATTGAAGTTGGCTTTATTCTACATCTTCACCACTGGCAGGTAAGTTTTATGCATGTGGGATTTATTGGTAGGACCACAGTAAGCTGCACTATACTGAGACATAGACCACTGGTCCATCCAACACAGCATTTGTCTGCAATGCCTGGCAAAGGCTCTCCCTCCTGCCCTAACTGGAGATGTCAGGGTTTGAACTTAGGACCCTCTGCATATGATGTATATGCTCCATCACAGAGCGCAACCCACACCCCAATTTGTTAAGGATAAAGGAAAACAGTATTTGGCCAAAGTTTGAGAGGCCAAATCTGCATTTTATTGGAGGAGGATAATGGTTGCATTAACTTAAATGAAACTAGCTTCTAATCATGTATCAAGATTAAATATTTAACTTCAAGAAAAAATTGTTATGATCCCAGTGGGCAAATAAATAAATAAATCTCTATCCCATGATAGTATAACCATGCCAGAGACTGGAAGCCCATAACAAGCCTATCATCAAAAAGATCCTTCATGCCTACATTGATTTTTTTTTGTTCAGAGACTTTAGCCCCAATCCTTGATGCAAGGTTCAAAATGTAAGGGCTGCTTCAAAATGCAAGCATATAGTATCTCATTGAGTATCCCTATCCTTCTGCAGAACTCTACATGTGTCTGGGAGCCTCCTAGAACATTGGTAATTTTTAACCATCAATATATATGTGTGGGCAGGAGGGGACACAGCTATGCCGAGACAGACAGCTAAGTATTATCGACTCTGACTGGCAGCACCTCCTGAGGATTTCAGACAGGAGTCTCTCCCAACCCTACTGGAGATGGCAGAGGTTGAACATGTGCATGCAAATCAAATGTTCTAACACCTCCCTTCCCTAACAATCCTCCTGTTCATATAAACATAATTCTATCTTACCAACGAATTCTAACCATGGCTAACAAAAGCTGTTTCCAGTTCCATGGTCTGTGCTCACTAATTGTCTTGAAGCTGTTGGGTTCAGAACCTGTTGGGAGCTGAGCAAGACCAGAATGGGTCTGGAATGGCAATGGCATCTAGCAATGGTTAACAGGCAACAGGTCACACTAGGAAACAAGTTCCAAAAAAGGTGAAAATAGCCATGTTCAGGAGAACCTGGGAGAGCTCTCGGTAAGGCGACCTAGGTAATGGAACCTTTGTTTCAGTAGCACCCTGCTTAACCAATCACCCAAGAAGTCAAGCAAGTCACTGACTGCTCAAGTCCCATCCCCTAGCTGAAAAGTAGCAGTGATATAAGGAGGCAGAGCTCTGCCTTGGAGTTTAGCAAACCTACACCACAAGGTGGCCACTAACCGTGCCCTCGAGCACAAGCTTACATGGGACTTCAGGGGCTAGAAAAGATGCAGTTGCTGATTATAGCTCCTTGCTCAGCAAGTCTGAACTTGTCACAGAACCTGTCCCTTGTTCTGCCTTGTACTCCTGCGCCCACAGAAGAGCCTCCTGCCTCAGAAAGAGGTCTGGGTAATCCAGGACAGGGACCTATTATTTATTTAATTTATATCCCTCCTTTCCTCCCAAAGGAGTCCAGGGCATAGATACCCTCCATGAATGATACTGTTCACAAACACAGCCCACCCCCTCCACAAACAGTTCTATCAGGTGACACATAATTCACTGCCCTGGGCTCCTTTGGGAAGCGTGGGACAGAAATAAATTAAATAATAATAATTTATTATTTATACCCCGCCCATCTGGCTGGGTTTCCCCAGCCACTCTGGGCGGCTTCCAACAAACAAACAAACAAACAAACAACTTTGAACACTTTATTCGTGAGCATGCAAGTAACTCATTTACTAGACTTTTGTTAGCTCTACGCTTTCTGGTTTTTCAACTGGATCCAGTAATTCAGCTTCCTCTGTTGCACCACCCAAACCCCTTGCAACTCGAGAGATGCAAGTTGCTTCCCCCTAACCTGACCCAAATGCTAATAACCAATAGCCTATGACAACTTGATTATTTATCAAGCCCACATTTAGATCCCTTTCTTCTTCCTTCTCTAACCGGTTATTTTCACTCTAAGCTAGCTGAAAGCTATACACTGGCTCCAAGTGAGACTTAAAAAATAAATAAAAGTAATCTTCCATTTTTAATCAGACATAAAACCAAACTGGGCAATATGCAACATTCACAAGTACATTTCGTATATCTGTAAGTGTGTGCATTGGTGTGTGTTTTTTTAAAGGGGGAGGGTGTTAAATGGTAGCTGTGAATGGGGGCAACTACAATTAGGAGTGATGCACATGGGGGGGCAGTTTAACCCTTTACCCCATATGCTGTAGTTCTCCTCAAAAACACCCCCTCTCCGCAGAAGCCATTTGTTGTGGGAGGGAATTTTTATTTTGAGGCAGGGTGGAAGAGAAGGATTAACCACAACTCCCCACCATGGTGTCAAATCAAATTGGGCCCCATGGCTATTTAATGCACCCCTTCCCAAACAGATATGTGAAAGTTTAGCCCTTTGCTTGTTTCTTCCAAGTAAACTATATCCCTATGCAACCAACCATAGACCATCTGTTGCTCTCATTTATGAAGCATTTAACTCAATTCCTCAGGCTTCGTTTCAGTTGGGGATGTGGGCTAACCACACAGTAACTGTATTTGGCCATATTCATCCCTTGATACCCTAAGCTGCTTCCTCCTGTCCGCCTCGCCAACACCAGAGTCTAAATTTAGACTCTGTGATATCCTTGGGACAGAGACTTCTGCTCATATTATTCTGCAGGTGGACGGAACTACAGAATAAGCAAAGCAGGCTTAGTTGGACTAAGAGTTCCCTGATGTGATAGCTGTCCACAAAGTAGTCTGCAAGTGAAGTTGAAGACTTATTCTAGAGCAGGGGACCTGGAGAACCTGTGGCTCTTCAGGTGTTGTTTGACTGCACTCCCATCATCCCTTACCATACTAGGTGAGCATGATAAAAGATGGAGCCCAGCACTGGAGGGCGGCAGGTTCCCCATCCCTGCTACAGACTCAGGAAGTACGTTCTCATCAAATGTGCATGTACTATTAGTAGGTTCTCCTTCTAAGGTCCAGCAGATTAATACATTCTGGCAGCATCCACTAACACACCTGTGTCAAAGGACTGCCTCAAATACCTGTTCAACACATCCACAAGTTGCTGAACAAGAGGCTCGGTGGGTGGTGTGCTAACGTGTATCTCCACATTTAATATCCTTGCAGTGTAGATGTTATTTCTCCAGTCACAAGTGAATGAAAATGAGAGCTTGTACAGTAGTGGTATGACACGCTTTTTTGGACAGGGTTCAAAACCGGCCCCAAAACCTGAGTTGTAACTATCTTTTGAAGACCATTAGTCAAAGGTATGAGGCTCTAAAATACCTTCATCTGTTTGGTTTTTTTCCCACTGGAAAGAGTACACTACTTCAGGGTTGGGACTGCAAGGCACCTTTTCTGACACAATAAACCCTTTAATGCAGGGTATCTTCTGTTCCTTATATAAACTAATTTGTGGTGTTGTAGTTGAATCTGCCTTTGAAATAATTTCCTATATGGAATGATAAGTTTGCACTGGTTGTGCAAGTTGGCTGCCCATGCTCTGGCCACTCTACTGATTTCCTTCTAACAAAATAACACATTTAGAAGCTTGGAAAGCCTCAGGAGGAAGGAAATTGCTGACACCATTGGAAAGGCAACCCCTATGCCATAGACATGTGGATTGAAAGGACTGATACATATTGGGTGGTGGTTTCTCTTCTGGGCTCACAAACCTCAAAGGCACCCGATGACCAACCTTACATCTCCTCTCACCTTGGCACAAACTCTTTCCAGCTCACAGAATTTGCACCCATTCATTCCAGGTCAGTTTGTTGCTTTCTGCATTGCTGGTGTCAAGAGACTCTGGAGTCTTGTGCTACCCTATTCTTCCATGATGAAAAGTACCTTCTTCTCACAGGTCCACATCGTGTTCTGCCATTTCGCTTCCTTATGGTCTTACCTTGCATATGAATTCCACAAACTGTTCATTATGTCTTCTTCTCCAGATGGCTCTTTTGCTTCATAAAATGTTTTCCTTAGCACTTTCAAAATAGCCTTTAAAACCTGTGTGTCCAGAATTCACATTTGTACTGGAAGACTGGTTGAACAGTTGTACAATAATAAAGCTGGCATTTCCAATTTGCTTGAGTGATCCTTGATGACATTGTCTTATTTAGGCATACATTGGCTCTGATAATTAATATATTCTTTGGTTATTTGGCTGCATTTTGTGATTGTTTCTAGATATTTTTAATTATTGTTCCTAGATACTTATAATTTTCTACCTTTCCCACATGGTCATTCCTTTTCCTTATTTTCTAGTATCTTAAAGTTTATTTGGGAATGTGAACATGAATTCAGTCTTGCTGCTTTTCTTTAATATGCAATTCTACAATACCTACGTTCTTTTGTACCATTTCCGCTCTTAATAGACAAATGTCATTGTACGATACTGAGCCGTCACCTCTAAACCGAACAAGGAAGCCTGCATGTTCAAGAATGGGATATTTTCCCCAGAATAAATAAGCACCCTTAAGGACTGAAGGGCATATACGTCTTTCCCCCCGGCTCATGCACGATTGGGGTGGGGTGAGTGGGCAGAGGAGGCCAAAGTGAAGGGAGTAAATATTACAAGACCTCACCAGAAGCACCAGAAGATTGTTGCCTCTGTTCAGCCTGGATTTCACAAAGAAACAAAATCATGAATACATCTCTCTCACACAGCCTTCTGATAGGAACATTTATGGAACCACCCTAAGTCCTATATCCTCTAGGCTTCTTCTCAGAATGGTTGTCTTTATATCTACTTGACTCTCTTCCATGGAGCAATCCTGAGCCCTAGGGGGATGAGAAACTGGGATCTCAGGTAGTGGGTTTAACTAGCTTTGGCAACTATTCCTTGATGCCGCTCATGCGAGCTTCAGGAAAACAGCACAGACCCCTTGGATGCCAAAGCACTGACAGAGAGCATCTTGATTCTAAATCTCCAATTGCTATGAGAGGGAGCAAAGTTCAAGCTGTCATCTGCCACTCGATAAGGTATACAGCTAAAGCTGATGCCTAAGCAGTTAGGAGGCTTTGTGGAAAGAGGGAGGTCTGTTCCCCAACCATTTTACATTCCAGCATTTCAGTGTTAGCTGCTCAGATGGTGCAAACTTTTAAAAAGTTCCTGGGTCAGTCTCCGCCTTGCTGCACCTGTTCTGTGGCCACACTTCTTTCCTTCACCTTTCTACTGCCATACCTTTACTTTTGAAACATGGGGAGCTGCATCCTATCTAGTCAGACCCCTGGCCCATCTAGCTCAGTGTAGCCTACTGACTGGTAGTGGCTCTCCGGTTTCAGAACAGTGGTGCCTCAGGACAACAAGATGTTAACCTGGCCTTGTGTATACAAAACAGGTGCTCTATCATTTATTCTACCTTGCCTTGCTCTAACCTTGCTTGCATCCAACCTTGTCTCAGCCTAAGCTTAAGAGGAACAGAGTTTGCCATCAAGTCCCAAACAACTAAGCTAGGTACCAAACCTATTTCAGATGTGAGAAGATGTGCACTCCTATAAAACCTCAACATTTTCCATTTAAAATCAGCACACAGCAAGCAAGCAAGCAAGCTGGGCTGTGTGTGTCTTACCTGTGTGTGTCCTACGTTTGTGTTTGTGTGTGTGTGTGTGTGTGTGTTTTGAAAGGGGGTAAGCAGCAATTTATACCGCACCATTCTTTACTGATGCTGTGTGGTTTTATGTACACACATATACACACATATATAATCAAGAACAAAGCACCTCTGATTAAGTCTAAATTGGTCTGGCACCAAAGAGATCTTGAGACAGAGCAGAAAACCCACCAGAAATGTCAGCTCAGTGTGTTGTAGCAGTGAAAAGGCAGATTCAGTGTAAGGGAAAGGGATTGGAGAACGGAGGTAAGCCTAAACTGGCATTCTGATGTAGAAATGTCTCCCTTGCTGTTTAATAGTCAGGGCAATCTCAGACTCCATTTGTCTCAAATTTAAATTTCTTGGGTGATGTGGACTGATCATAACCAGGAAGAACCTCACCTATGCATTTACTCCCATTTTCTCTGAACTATGAATTACCAAATGTTGCAACCTTTCCTCACAGGGGAACTGGCCCTGCCCCTTGATCATCTGAGTCGCCCTTTTCTGAACCTTCTGCAGCTCTACAATATCTTTTTTGAGCTGAGGTGACCAGAACTATTGACAATATACCAAGTGTGGTCACAATACAGATTTGTGCAATGGTAATGAAATACTGACAGTTTTATTTTCAATCCCTTTCTTAATGACCCCTAGAATTGAACTCGCCTTTTCCACAACTGGTGCACAGTGAGTCCTAGGTCTTGCTCTGGTTTGGATTACATCAGTGTATATGTGAGTTTGGGGTGGGTTTTTTGTAATGTGTTTCACTTTACAATGAAATGCACTTGCCATTTTAGTGCCCATTCACCCAATATGGAAAAATCGTTTCAGACTTCCTCACAATTTATTTTAACTGTGCTGGACAATTTTGGTTATCATTAGTAGACTTGGCTATCTTGCTGCTCAGCCTATCTCCAGATCATAGAATCATAGAGTTGGAAGAGACCACAAGGGCCATCCAGTCCAACCCCCTGCCAAGCACTTCATAAGATCACTTATGAACATGTGAAATAGGACAGGTCCCAATGTAGATCTGGGAGAAATATAATTTTTTTCCTACTCTCTGCTTTTGGTTTCCTAAAGATCTAATGTTCCATGAAAAGGATCTCTCTTCTTATTCCATGACTGCTAAGGTTACTCAAAAGTCTTTGGTGAGCAAATTTATCAAGAGCTTTCTCCATGACTGGAACAGGCACATTCCTAGTCTATATGAAGACAACTGAATTCACAAATTACTAATCTTCCTTCTTCAGATGTCTGACTGTCCCTCAGGTATAATTTTCTTTCCTGTCTCCCTTCTTTAAAAAGGTGTTAACGTTATTAATTCAAATTTCATTAAATGCTTGTATTCTGTTCTACTTTGCAAACTTTCAGCAGGCAAATGGACAAGCAGGGCCAACCAAAGATGCTCAACTCTCAGTTAAATCAATGGGTTATGGTATCTCTGACTGTTTCTGGATTAGGACCATTATTGTAATGCACTTAAGTTTTGTGGTGCTGCAGGTTCTTCTGTGCTGCTCTTCCTTTCCTTCTTAAGGGTGCACAGAAGACAATGTATGTCTACTGTGTCAATGTATGTCTACTGAAGTATTAAAACTCTTCCACAAGGGAGACACCATTTTTGCACTTTCAAACAGAAACAGAAGCATCTTTTAAACCATCTCAAAATATTATGTTTAAGAGTTTGGGTTTCTCTTCGGAAGTACTGAATCAGAGGGGCCTCTAAGGTAGGGCTGCAATATCTGCAAATGGGCAATAAGTTATCTTCAGTGTACACTTAAGGTCTTCTGTCCTTCTGTTCCTGCATGCAGTGCCTTTCCCTTTGTCTCCTTATCCGCTTGGGCCCAAAAGTGGGCTGCATGGCTACCGTGCCAGGATTTATAGATGCATCACCTGACAACAGACAATTTTCAAACTCTTTCAAAGAGGAAGAGAGGCACACCGTCTTCATTTCACCACTGTGCAGTTGCAATTGCTGCTGAGCGAGTCTAAAAATATTATTCCAATGGAAGTCTCAATGCTAACGCCTTCTTTTTGCCTTGGGTCACAGGCTCCTGAATATATCGTTTCCGATGGCCAAGTGAGACCAGGTGACAATGTGTATAGTAATGTAGGAAAACAGGAGAAGCAAGCATGCATATTTTAGCCCTCCAAGAACATACCTTCTGGGAGTGACCCAGTTCACGGTTAACCTGTTGAGGGGGAAATCCAAGCGCAGGTCTGGATTTGGGTGGAAGTTACTGAAGTTATCAGATTAGTTTGGTGGATGTGACCATTTCAACCAACATGCAAACCACTTGGGGGAAGACAGATGTTTAGAACACAAGGTGGTGGTGGTGGTGGTGGAGTTATAGGCAAGGACAAAGGTATACATGCAGTGCCGAGGTGCAAAAGCAGGGGAAGAGATTAAACAGAATTTTCTTAAAAGGACAAGTCAATTCTTTGTCTCAGAGGTATCTCCTCACTACCATCTTAAGAGGATTAACTTTTTTTTAAAGGTACTCGCATCTTACACGTGTGTTTCACTTTCCAAACACTACAAAAAAAATGCGAGCCTCCATTCATTTTCTGGGCACTATGATACACGCACTTTCAAAAAATGTGTTTCAGAAAACACTGGGAGCGGCCCTAAATCCTGCAAAGGGCACAGAACCTCCTCCCTTCAGCTCTTTGAGAAACACGCTGCCAGTTAACTTATAGTACCTTCACAGACCTGAAGCAGCAAGAGCAATAAAGCAGAGATTGCCTGAGACTGGGGAGAGAGAGCACCAGCGAACATACCTTCTTGTGCACAACAGAGGAAGTGGAATTAATGGTGCTCTCGTCGTCATGCATCATGACCAGCTCAGAGCTGCTCTCATCCATGACCTCCTGTATGCTGTTGACACTGCTGTTCTGACTGCCTGTGCCCACAGACATGCTGGGGATAGAGTGGTTGCTGCCCAGACTGTCCATCTTCCTATTCAGGTTTGTCCCATGCTCACTCTCCTATAAGACAAGGGGCAGGAGGGTTAAAAAAAAAGAGAGAGAGAAGTATATGCACCAAAGGAGGAAAGACTCCAACACACACTTCTTCAGTGGCAAGTGTGCAGGAAGGATTGTTTTCATATTTCATTAGTAATTTCTCTCTCTCATCAGATGTGATGGTGGCATTGAGGCAGTTTGCACAGAGGAGGTACCCTTCCTAATACACACTTTCCAGAAAATCTTTCCCGCCCACTGAATCTTTTTGTCATTCTTGCTCTTTTTAAAAAGTCTTGTGGCTACGCCACCGCACAGTGCAGTTACCCCAAAGCAAAGCTGTGTCACTGCCACACCTGAACTGAAAACCTCAGGCTTTTATTTCTTAATGCACTGTGGCCTTGTTGTGCCCCAAGAATGCTGCCTTGTCATCCCTGTAGGTTCTACACAGTGGAGTCTAAAAGCACAGATGGCCTTCCTAGTTTGTTCTTTCAACACTGTGCATGGTGGGGAGGTCTGATCAAGTCTGTAAAAGCATGTGCACAAATGTGCACCCCTGATATACATGGTTAAATTTGTGCATACAAGCATGGGCAAGACCTAAAAGAAAAGGCAATGGTGAGGAAATCCTTTTCCTAAGAGATTGCAGAGGGCAAATGCATGCATAATTGGAAGTTGGAAATAGGTCTACATAGCGAATATGTAGGCATGCAAGTTATTGTTACTGTTTTTTAAAACACTAATAAAATGGAGGAAGGGGAAAGGTAAGGGTTGGAATGGAATGAGATGAGATGAGATGGAAAACACTGGACCTAACAATCATTGCTACCAAATAGGAACAACTTGGTAGGATGCCCCTCTTTTGTTAAATACAGATGTTTGCATATAAGGTATCCTCAAACAGCATCAAATAACAAATAGGTCACAGTATTGAGTACCGACCAACAAAGTCAAGAACTGGCAGTGAGGACATAACTCTTCATATTTCAAGCTGCAGTATCATAGCAATTTGCTATGGGCTTTAAATGAACAGTGCTCCCAGTTTTTCATTCTTGTACTTGTCTACCATTTGAAAAATCCCAATGGTGAGGCCTAACCTTTATTGGTTTCAGAGATCTGGGATGCAGGGTCTAAAGCAGAAAAGAGGATGCTGGCAGGAATCTTTCTCTGGATTCACCACCTTGGTTCCCCCCCCCCCAATTTTTCTGGGAGAAAAAAACGAAGGGAAAACTACAACTCTGATCCTAAAAGTACCTACCTTACTTGACATATGATGATTAGTGAGCTAGTTTATTTATTTCATTTGGAAATCTAAGATTCCAGATTTCATTTGTAAATTTAAGATTCTTGTAGTGCCAAAAACCCCACTTTGCATTAGTTTAAGCACTCTTTGCCAAACAGTTGCATATTTTCAGAAATTGTCCTAGCTTACCTTCATTTTCAATTGCCTCCAATTCCCTGCCATCAGGGAACCAAACCTGCAGGTTTTATTTACTAAAATCCATCGCCTTAATCATCACATGTAGTAGCACTGTGATATATACCTGTATTTAATCCAGGGGTGGGTGAATACCCGCAAGGAGAAACAGAACTCAACAAAATTGGGGGGAAAGCAAGGGGGTACAGAGAAAGGTGAATGTTCACGCAATCTCATTTTCTTGGGAGTGAGGAATCTACTCTGCAGAAACTGCTGGTTTCAGTACTAGTACTGGAACTGGTGAATACTTAGAGCAGCCCTACATGAAATCTGGGTGTGTGTTTCTTAAAGAGCTGGCATGTGCGAGCCTGTAACAGAGAAAACAATGCATAAAAGTACAAAAAAAAAGTTACAGGTCTAAAGGAAATTATATTTTAAAGAAAATGCACACAGGCAACCTTAGCTTTCCATTTCCTGCTAAGCACATAATTGTCATTTTTTCAACATATTTTTTTGCAGAAGTTCCCTTCCTGCAAATTTCAGAAAGTTCACCCCCTATATATATATATATATATATATATACCTTTAAGATTCTGCACATCATGTGCCACAGGGTGGGGAGGAAGCGGTGGTCACAGATGGGAGCATTTCCTCCAATATTTACAGAGCCCTGGGAAAAATGTTAACTCACAAATATATTATCTGAAGAGCGTCAACAGTTTTAAGTCGTTATGCAGCCTTAGGGGGGAAAATTAGACTTGTACAGCTGAAACAGTCACATGTGTACTGACTGCACTGGGGTGCTCTGACATGCCCAGTAACGCTCAATTTCATGTGCAGCACACAGATATTGTTTGGAGGCCTGAAGATCAATAATGTTTGGACCATTCCAAAGGTATGTCTTGGGTGAGGGCAACTCGTAATAAGACAATGGTTTATTGATGCTTCTCCGCAATCTGCCTTCTACCACTTCAGCCCTCTCTACGTCCCTGCCATGTGCAATATAAATCTAGGGAGGGAAGGAAGCCCTTTTCAGTCTGAGGGGTGCATTTGCTCACTGGCAACCTTTTGTCAGAGAAATGGCCAAGAGTCTTTTCTTTGAACCACAGGTGATGCTCCGGCCGTACAAGAGCAAGAGCCAGAGGATTCTGCCCATAGACCACTCCCCTCCATCCTATTAAGCAAGAGGCAGGATCACAGTTCAGGGACACATACTGTACCAGCCAGGCAAAAGCGGTTGAGGGTGTGGAGTGAGGTATAAACTGGGGAGTGACAAGAGGCAGCCAGAGCTGTCTTGAGGGCTGCATTCAGTCCGCATGCCTGAAGTTCCCTACCGCTGACATGAATTGAGTTTGTAGGCCACTCTTGAGTTTGAATGCTTGAACTGAACACCTTCGCTGGCCTTTTCCTGAGGACCAAACCACACGTTACATTAAAACATGTAATTAAGCAACTGCATGCTTGTTTTTCTCTTTGCTAAAGCAGCAGCCACGGAAAGCTCGATCAGGATCAGGACTACAATGTAGTAAGGAGAGTTTAACCCTTCGTCTCATCATAATCCTCCTGACGCAATGCAAACAAATGACATCTCCAGTGTTATAGGGGATGGGGGAAAGTGTTGTCTCCCAGTAGATTAATGATCTGGAAAGAAATGCTCTGATTGTAGCCAGATTTCAGTGACAACATGAAACTTCTTGAGGGCTGGGTTGCGTCTGGCTGTGTAGGAGACCATGGAATTGGGAGCTTTCAGGGGGGTGGAAGTGATTCACAAGTTCCTGCTACTGTTGCTCATCATCAATGAGTGACCAAATATTATGAGCAAGCATTAAGACTGACTGACCCACCGTCTCCATCCATATTCTTCATAAAAGACTACAGAGTTTGTTTCCTTTAATGTTTTCAAGAAAAGACTGGCCCAGCACCTATTGGAGATGGTTTAGGTATACAACCTGGTGATGGTGCATAGTTAGTTGGTCCACCGAGTGCCTTTCAGTGTTGTAGTTCTATGTTTCAGGATCTTTTGGGGGGAGGGAGAAGTGGGGACAGAGAAGGTGCCTGCTCACAAGCAAAGCACCTATACGTTGGGCTGAGAACTAGAAAAATATATATCTAGTGGTTACTAAGAGAGTCTTGGTCCAACCCCCTGCCCCACAAACAAGCCTGCAAGTGTAGTTTTGGCAGCAAGCATATAAATGGATAGTAGTAACCATGCCTAACTTAATCACAGCACGGTAATAAGTTTGCTGACAGTTTCACCTGTAATGGGAAACAATTGTTTTTTATACGTTTTCCACATTGGCACCACATCTGTCTAGGTTTTGTATGCCTCAGCGCATTTAGGTTTCAGTTACCTGCGAGACCGTCTACCCCTGTATATATAGACCTGTAAGATCTCTTAGATCTTCTGAGAAATTCTACTCATGGTATCACACCCTACAGAATATCACAGGGTGGTGACCTGCAAACAGGCATATTCTGCTGCCATTCCTCTACTATGCAGTGCTCTTTCCTCTGTCATATGCAAAGCAGCTGCCATCAGTTGTTTCAGACATCTTGTAAAGGCTTATCATTTTGCTCAGGATTTCCCTGACCCCTAAGATTTGGGTCCCAATTTATGTGCACAAATTCCCCTGAATCTCCTTTTACTTGCTCTGATGTTTTTATACTGTTTTATTGATTTTAAGGCTGCATTTTTGTTTTAATGCATTTTGTTTTTATATTATACACAGCCTGGAAGATTTTAAAATGGTAAGCAGTTTAGAAATGCTCCAAATTTTTTTTTATAAAAAATATAAACATTAGGCCGTGGCTTGCTTGCTTTGGTGCTGACTTTATAAACAGAGCCTGACCATTAAATGCTGTATGGCAAAATTTACTTCTATACTCAGGACCGCTGTCTTGATAATTAAATGGCCTAAGGTTAAACTTCCCTAGTACTGTATAGGCTTCCGAAGAGCCTTATCAACTCCCTAAAACTTTCGTTTTAGAAGGTGTTTAATTCTGTGCTGGGCCAAGTTAAAATGCTCCTACTATTGCATATCCAACTTTTAAACTTCTGCCTTTTCAAATTTAGGCCATGAAAGTAACTTAACAATTCACAAACACGCACAAAGCTCCCATCATTGTTGAAAGCACCCCTGGAATCAAGTAGCAACACTGCTTGTACTGAATGATTGTTTTTGCCCAATTCCTCTACTTTGGGGACTCATCCTTCTTACTAGATTTCAGAAGTTCTTTGAGAGCAGAGGTACTTTTATTCAATAGCAGCAATGGCCTGTTTCTTCAGCTGGGGAGTCAGGAGGCCCAAGGTTATAACATCACCTCCTCTCCCAAGTGGGCTCAGCCTCAGAAAAACCTAGCCTCTCACAGTCTAAAGAATTTGACAGCCACTTCTCCCCCAGTCTGGAGAAACTCTTAGCACTGGAAAATGGGCAGATTACTTCAGAGTCTCCTTTTCTTCCATGAGAAGGGAGCAGAAGCAGTCCATAGGCTAACAGTTGCCCTTTTTTGTTCTACAGACAAGGGCCAGGCACATGTTTCACCCTGAGGGTTGCGCTGGCTCATGGGCAACCTTCCAGGCGCTGCATGCCAGAGCAGAAAAGTGAGCAGAGCAACAGAAGTGACTCTGACAACAGGCTACATCCTAGCCACACAAAAACCTGAGGCTTTTTACATATACCTTTCTCCACCCAGGTGCAAAAGAAGTATCATCATAGTTCAAGGACACATTCTAGTCAGACAAAGATGCAGCAAAGAGATGGTGAGGGGTGTGGGTCTAGGAAATAGTTCCAAGGGCCAATAAGATGAGGACTGCATTCAGCCACCAGGTCTAAGGTCCCCCACATTCTGTCCTATGGTAGGCAAGCAGGGGCCATTGCCTCAAAATACAGCGAGTCCAGTAAGATTAGGACAATGGGCCTGTGGTGACTCAAACACCAGATGGAGCTGAGGAGCTCTCGCCATACTTTTGTGCATGGCCTGACCAGTTTAAGGGCATAAGAAACCACTAGATCAGGCCAGTGGTCCATCTGGTGCAACATCCCGTTCTCACAGTCGCAAACCAGAAGTCCCCATGGGAAGCCCTCAAGCACAACAGGACTCTCCCCTCCTGCGACATCCAACAACTGGTGTTGAGAAGCATTATAGCGTCTGACAGTTTAGCAGAGACATGATATGTCTTCATTGGATCTTTCCCACTTAACCAACTTCCAGTCTCATCTACAGAGTTATCAATCTACTTATCAGTCTGTTGGACCCATCCTTCGATATACACTGTAGCCTGCCTTGCTCTTGCTTAGTTTTCTCAATAAAGTTAACACATTCAGACGGAGTTGACCCTATGTCTCATGTACTTTAGAGCAGAATAGAAAGGTGGGCAATCCTTTGTTGAGAATAAAGGTGCTTTGGGGGTCTGCTACCTCCTCAGACTAATGGGTGAGACTTCAAATTATTCTGTTTCCATAGACCTGGCAGCATACACCACCCTCTTCAGACACTTAATTTCAGAAACCAAGAGGAAAATATCATGGCCCAGAAATAAGATACAATTGATTCCTGTTCACAACAAAATTCAGCAAGTCATGCTTGTGAAAAGGGGGTTGGGGAGGGCCATGTGTGGTACAGGAGTCATTATTACAAATCACCGGGAAAGATAAACTTGATACCTCCTCCTCTTCCTGAGACTCATTCAGAGGGCCATTGTGGGCCTCTTGGAAAAGGATTTTCTTCATTTTCCGGTACTGAAGGTTATCCAGTTCTCGCACTGCGTCCTTCGTTCTTTGAATCAAGTCTATTAGAACCCGTGGCGGTCGCTCACAGCGAACAAACTCATGCTGGTTTTAGAAGGAGACAGAAGCACTCTAGGTCAGAAAAGGTAAAACCCCACAAAAACGGCACACGTGTTCTCAGCAAGATAAAAATTTAAAAATAAATAAATTAAACTTAAATAAAAATAAAAATTGTGCACATTGCGAAGGTCACCTTTTAATATTTCAGTTAAGAACATTAAGTTGGAGTGACTAACTGTGGTTGAAAAATAAAGTTCCTGTAAAAATAAAATAAAGTGATACCCCATATTTTTAAAAAAAGTGTGTACAGGGTAGAAGGCATTATGGTGAGCTTTCCTGCACACCTGAATTCCAGAAATAAATAATAGTGTTTTTCCCCTGTGTTTTCAAAAAGGAAGTGGTTGTAAAATAAAATAAGAAGAAAGGAAAAGCTCCCCAAAGAGGCACAAATAATTCCCAGAATTTCTCAATTGCCACTATGACCTTTCCCAGCCCACTTACAGTGAGTATCATTAAGACATACTAATTGGAGACCAATCAGCTCCAATAGACCACCCTTCATGACAGCCCTTTACAGCACCACTGGCATATTAGGTTAAATGACAACCAGGGATTTCAGCTAAGCAGAGTGGATCCACAACCATGTAGTGCTGATTGGGGACACACTTTGCTACTGAGCAGTAAAGTGGATATGCTGGACCCTTTAAGTCACCCCCTTCAGTCCTCCAATCTACCCTCACCTGCAACTCATCTCAAGCACCATGGCACATATCTGCCTTCTCTCCCTCTAAACCAGGCATCCCCAAACTGCGGCCCTCCGGATGTTTTGGCCTACAACTCCCATGATCCCTAGCTAACAGGACCAGTGGTCAGGGATGATGGGAATTTTAGTCCAAAACATCTGGAGGGCCGAAGTTTGGGGATGCCTGCTCTAAACTCATCTCCAACCTTAAACAACTTCAGCCTGTTTATTGGTAGTTGCAGCATCCTACTGGATTGAGGGAAGAGATCCAACTATTGCATAAGAGAGTACATTTTATGATGGGTTTATACCTGCAGCAAAACTGACTCTTTTTTTTTTTTTTAAAGTGTTTTTGGGGGCGCACTTGAGGGTTAAGCGAGAAGGCAGGTCCTCTCTAAAACAACTCACCCCCCCAACTTGGTGCCCTCCATATGTTTTGGAACGCATTTCCAATTAGCCCAGGTAATAATGGTCAGGGGGACGGAAGTTGTAATCCAAAACAAATGGCGGGCGTCAGGCTGAGGAAGGCTACACCAAAGGAATCCTGAATATGCAAGTTGGGCGTTTTCCTGCACAGCACCTACCAGACCCAAATCAAGCCACACGGAAACTGTCCTTAATTTCCCCCTTCACACTACAGAAAGTTCACATGCAGCCTAACAGAAATCCGAAAAGTTACCCGCAATAGTTCTGCCGACGATGGTCTTTCCTGAGGTATTTTCTGCAAGCAGTAATCAACAAATCCCCTAAAAGAGTTCGTCCTGAGTATAGGAACAGAGAAGACACGAGAATAAATTTAGATTTGGGGAGGTAAGGGGAAAGCAAGACAAAGAAAGCCATCAAAGCCTGTCACCCCGCCATCACTCCCCAGACCACAAGTTTTACTCAGTACAGTCAAGTGTGGTGCAACAAATAAAAGGAATACTGGATTTCAGGTGTGAGGAACACAGGTTTAAATCACTGGGCAGCCAGGAGGTTTTAGTGGGCAGTTGCTGGCAAACAACCGTCAGCCTAATCTAATCTCTCTCATGGGGCTTTTGAACGAAAAAATGAACTGTATGCTGAAGTCTTGAATAGTACAGGAAAAAGTTTCCTTCCAAATGCCAATTTAAAAGCGCACAGTCTCCAGCGCGGTTTTCGGTAGCCTGAGTGGCTTTCCAATGTTATAGCTGCTGCACAGAATAGCCACCGTGGGGAAGCTTGCCGAGCACATGGTGCAACTGAAGCATCAGCCTCAAGTAGAAGCTCTTGTATTAAGACCCTGCTACCTGACCTCTCCCAAGCACAAGATGAGGTCACAATATTGATAGCACACAGATCTTTAAAAGCTAAAAAAAATAAATTCCTTCCAGTAGCACCTTAGAGACCCACTAAGTTTGTCATTGGTATGAACTTTCATGTGCATGCACACTTCTTCAGATGCACACAAAAGCTCATACCACTGACAAACTTAGTTGGTCTCTAAGGTGCTACTGGAAGGAATTTTTTTTTATTCTGTTTCGACTATGTCATACCAACACGGCTACCTACCTGTATATTTAAAAGCTGTCGAATAAAGGCAGTAACTGACCAAACACGCCAATCTGATTCACAGCATGGTATTCATTTCAGATGCATTCAGCTTGCTGTACAAATTTTTATTAGTATTAAGATAGAGGGCCAAATATTCCCGGAGAGACACTCCACACTATGTGCAGCAATTGCATGGCAAGTTATTTGGAAACACTCATTCGGTTTCAGAATGGAAAGGCAGAACTTTGAGCACAAGACGTTTCACTGTAACTGACAATTACACGAAGACGCATCACGAACAACAGGCAAGTACATTTCCTGGAAAATGGACAACATTTGCAATGTTCTGGAACAAATTATAATATATGATTATATGTCTTTTACTCTTTGTTGTAATGTGTGTGTGTTGTTATTTTTTAAGTTTAACTGGGATGGCTAAGCTTTTTTCAGCCCAAGGCCAGAAGGTGGTGTGACCACAAACACACACAGCTCCCACCCCATAGCTCAGGGGTCAGCAAGGTTTATCTTGCCTGGGCTGGATTGGTCCCCCGGAGATCCCTCTGTGGGGCGGATTGCACATGCATGAGCGCGTGCACTCGCAATTTTTGGTGTCTGCATCTGCAGAGATGCGGTTTTCGGCGCCGCGGAAGCGAGTCCCCGCACCGCGCTGTGCCGGTTTAGCGCAGCACGAGAGAGAGTGGGTAGCTTGGTTTGGGGGCGGCTCGTGGGCTGGTCAAACGACCTCCGTGGTTCGCTTCCGGCCCATGGGCCTTAGGTTGCTGACCCCTGCCATAGCTGATCCATCACTCTGATGACCAAGGAGGAGGCAATTTACATCCTTATCAGGGCTCTGTCCACCTCAGCACTGGGTCTTCCTTAATTTCCTTGATCTTTTTTGCTGCTGCCTTGAGCGGGGTGAAACAGGCCTCTGGGCTAGGGGTTAGCATACATATATATTGTGGATTATCATATTTGCATTTTCTCCTTCAATTGAAAGAAGTGGCAATTTGAATTTGCTACGGGTGCACTATTTCTTACAGTCAACATGTAAAATGAACAAAAGGTGTGGCCCACAGGGATGCAGCACAGCTGAGTGGTACAGCACACGCCATCCCCACAGAAGGTCCTGGTTCCATCTGTGTGGTCTCCAGTTAAAAGAATTGTGTAGCAAATGACAGGCAGTGATCCATTCACCCTAATGGACCAGCCTCCACTGGACAGAATATAGTTTTCTGGGGGCTCCTCAGCCCGTGCACAAACATAGACTGGAATTTTAATATATGATTCTGTCATTCATGATCCACGCATTTGCTGCAGGAAACATCAATTTGAGGCAAGCATGACTGGCACATAAAATGTGAAGACACCAAGCCGTGTTTCCTCCGCATCCTCATCAACACTTTTATCCACTGGCTCGTGTTCATTGTCACATACCAGGCAGGAACAGGATCTCATCTTTCAAACCAGTAGAAATGGTGGCTGGAGTACCAAGAATTTGGGAGCAGCCATTCCACCAATGGGAAAGATGGGGAGCAGAGCTCACTCCATCAGCTCTGCTATGACAAGCCAGCTTCATCAGGCCTCCCCTCTCTCAAGCTTCACTTGGGAAGAAGCCATTCCATCAAACTGCCTTAGCAGGCGAGTTGGGAAGTAGGGCTAATGCCATCAGATTTGCTGAATCCTGGCCCTGCAAGCTGGTTATTATAAGAACAACTGTTTAAGAAACAGTGCCCGAGTTTGATCTCTCCCCATCCCACTCTTCCTCCCTATCCCTTTCCCCTTGTGTGTCATGCTCTTCCAGATTGTAAACCTGCAGGGGCAGGGACTGCCTTGTTTTAATTGTTAAGTCACGCTGGGAGCCTTTTTGGCTAAGGAGTAGGGTACATGTGCTCTAAATAAACGAATGAATAAGTAAGTAAGAATCTTCAAAATCAGGAGTAGACTGCAGATGGCATCTCTTACCATTCATTTGACTGTAGGGTAGGGGAGTCGTTCTGGGCTATGTGATATAAGGCACTCATAGCATTCATATTGAAAAGGGGTGGTTTCCGTTCCGCTGCAACGAGAGGGAAAGGAAGTAGTGAGAAAAAAATAGAGTACACAAGTCCCCACATGTCGAGGAAGACAATTGTGTTGAAATACTGCATACTTTCATGAACATTTTTACTGATAGCCCTGAAAAAATGGCAACTACCAAAATCACAGATTGGACTTGGGGGCAGATTTAACTAGATTGATCTGTTCTGGAAGGCAGAGCAGGGATTTTGTTTTTGTATATTTTTTTTGAAATTGTTATATACTGGAAAAACTATATATATATTTTAAAAGTGAGGAGTGGGAAGGCTTCTACTAGGGGCATTCTGCAACCAAGCGGATGAAAATTAGCCCATCGGTGTATTGTCCAGACTCTACAGTAATGGGGATAGCAAGGTTTTTTTAGCCTCTATCCTTAGTTTAAGAAATTGTACCGAGGTAATCCTTTAAAAAATATATCAAGTGAAATTTAATTCTGTGATCTGTATAGATGCTAGATGCATACAATTCCTTAATTTACCATACTTTTCCGTCTATAAGACACCCCCATCTATAAGACACCCCCCTATTTTGGGCGACTCAAATTTAAGAAAATGGGGGGGGGGTGGCTCAGAGTTGTTGAGCTTTTTTGCAGATGATTGCCCAGAGTTTTACAGCTGGGGGCGGGGGGGAGATTGCCAAAAATCACTCACATGCAGCATTGATGCTAAAAATCACCAGCAGCTGACAATCACCCATTTGCCACAGTGACAGCCAATCGCAAACGGACCCTTCCCCAGCAAAAAAAATCTTACCCAAGTGAGAAAAGCTGTCCGCTGGCAATCACGCCCGTCCCAGAACAGCTGCCGCCAATCACAGCAGCGACAACCAATCAACAGCAGTGCTTGCTGCAGAAGCCAATCACCAACCCAATTAGAGCAGCAGCAGCCAATCCAAAGCATCATTTCTAGCAGCTCCTGCTTATAACTGCAGCCAATCACCCGCCCACCCCATTCACTATCCATGTATAAGACGAGGCAAGTTTTTGAACATAATTTTAGAGTAAAAAAAAAACCTTGTATACACGGAAAAGTACGGTATATAATTTATTTATTGGGCTTCCATCAGTCACAGATATAAACCATGCTGGGACTCCTGTCTACTGATAGTACCACTCATGTTCCCCTGCTAGCACATTTGCTGCTGAGATTTCACTAAGTATTGCCCACGCAACCCTTTGAGGCCCTACTCCAGGTGTGCCTGTCTTTCAAAGCCAAGAAGGCAGCAACCTGGGACAGGGCCTTTTTTACAGCAGCACCGTGTGGGCCTGTGGAATTCCTTCTCCCCAATTCTTGTTTCTTCTTTTATTTTATTTTTATAGACAGACACAGGGGCCTCCCTATAAAAACGCAGCAGAGTATGAACAAATTAAGGACTACAATAAAAATGAACACTTCATAGAATAAAATGAGATGCAAATGTTAAAACAACCTCAAGTAAAAAAAAAGGACAAAAATAAAGAACTGAAAAAGAAAATCCTGTTTTGAGCTCTGAGGTTTAAGGGCCATAGGAACCATTAGACTTAAAAGATATGGGAAAATAAAGAAGCATTTGGTGCCAAATAAATAAATAAATCAGGTCCAGATGGGCCTCTCTCTGCGGGAGACATTCCACAGCTGAGGTGCCTCTATAGAAAAGACCCTTTCATTCATAGCTGCCCACTGCCCCCACTTAGTGCAGGCACCTCAAGAAGGTCCTTGGATTATGGATTTCACAGTCCCAGTAGGTACACGTGGGAAGAGGCAATCCTTCAGATACCTTCAGGTTCTGCTGTGAAAGGCCTTAAAAGGTCAAAGGCAGCAGTTAGAATTGGACTCCCAGAAACAGACTGGGAGAGTGAGAGAAGCTGATAAAATGCTGGCATCATAGGTTCAGAGGGGCCTATCCAATTTAGCAGTCCCATAGCCATATTCTGCGCCAACTGAAGTCAGTTCTCAAAAGAAGCCCTACACATAACACAGGAATTCCAAAAGGAATGTTTTCAGGCATCAATACATTATTCTTATTTTTACTTTCCTAGGTGCTTGTGATACTGCAGTTTTATTTCGGTCTCTTCTAATACTCCTCCTGATTGTCATTACATTGTTGTAGGTTGTGAAATTTTGCTTTGCTTTACTGAATTGTGTTTTTTGGTAGCCTTCATTTTTGGAACCTCACTGTGGAATTTTTTCAAGTTGAAAGGTAAGGTATATTTTTGTTTTAACCAATAAAACAAATAAGCTCTTCTTAAGCCATAAGGTATATATATTTGCTTGGTGGGGTTGTATAAAGAGAAACTGAAGTTCTACAAAGAGTAAGTTGTGTGTTTTGCTTTGAGATTCCGGTGTACTGAATGTTTTTATTTTATTTGTGGTCTACTGACTGTAATATACATAAAATAATAATAATAATGCCACCCATCTGACTGGGTTGCCCCAGCCACCCTGGGTGGTTTCCAGCAAATTAATGGTGAACAAAGTATGCTGTGTGCCCACACCAATGGCAGCACACACATGGTCCTGATACATCTCTCCTGACTTAGCGCACAACTAAGTGTTTGTTTGCAACAAATATCTATGCTATAAAAACCATGTAAAGATTTGAAGTCATACAATTACAGAAAATGTTTTATCTCAATTGTTTGCTTAAGCCTGGCAGCATAGAGAAGTTTTCAACAAACCTTTAAAGGTTAAAATGCATGGCGCCTGATGAATCCCTATTGGAAGAGCATTCCATAGGACTGGGCTGATGACCCTAAAAGTTTGGCGAAAATCCTGTTTATATGCCTGCTTATATTTGGTTTTTTCCTGTTCATAGTCAGGATCGAGAGAGATTTGCAATAATTAGCTAACCAAGCAACCCATAAATTTTGCAGCCAGACAATCTGCACAATGCAACAAGCAAACCTAAATTGTACAAAGGAAGTAAATTAGCATATTTGGTATAATTTACAAAGCATGGGGAGGAGGCAAGCGGCTCTGCAGCTTCCCCAAAGCTCCAGCCTCTAATGATAACTGCTACAAGTCTTTTTAAGATCCTTCTCCAGCTTCTAAGAATTTACCATGGACTGGATATTGAGTGCACAGAAAGTAAGCAGAGTTACTCAAGATGCTAAGTTCTACAACTGGCATCAAAGTACATGTGCCCACAGTGTGAATGCAGAAGCCATGTTGCCCCCAATTACAATTTCCATGGTTCAGAACTCACTTTGTTTGCTCTGGCTACTGTAGCAAAATGACTAGCATTATATCCCTGTCTTAGTCTCCACACCCCCAGGAACAACAGAAATGCCACAGTATAATCATAGTATAATCATAGCCACTTGAGAGCCCATGGGCTGAATCTGACTCCTGGAAACCCTACTGAATCGAAGTGTGGAAGAAATAGGCTGCCTGTTTCATTTGGTGATGAGAATCTTTACAAGGTACCAGAGAGGTTGAAGATATGGAGAATGTGGCCATGTTACTCACCTAACTCTATGCATGTGATTCCAAGGGACCAAACATCTACCTTTCCATCATACTGTCCTTCATCCATAGCTAGGATTACTTCAGGGGCCATCCTACCATGCAAGGATACAAAGAGTGCAGATTATGCAACACAAAAGTAAAAAAAAACACACCACAAGGGGGGTGTACAATTCCCCACACACCCTCCAAGTTATCATCACCAGCACAACAGCCCCGGAACGTAAAATAATCAGCATGGAGCAAAACTAAGCCATGCTGGGGGGGGGGGGGGAATAACACTAGCCTGCTTAGAGAAAAAATAAACTTCCTCCAGAGGTGATGGTTAAGGGAGTATGAGCAGAGCAAAACAAAGGAGAAAGAAAAAGGACAACCTAATGAGTCTGCAACATGCTGGCAGATGGGCGACCCACACCAACCTCAGTGGCATTGTACCTGGAGTCAGCCAGCAGGGGCTGAAAGGGTCCTAAGGCATCAATTTCAGTCTCACCAGAGACGGTGAGTTTTCTCATTGATACACCAACAGTGTTTTCCTGGAGATGCTCAGCCTGGGAGTGCAGCTATGAAAGAAACAAGGGGATCTGGAGCACAGTGGGGAAAGGCGGGGTCTAAGATAAAAAAGGGGGGGTAACAAGGCAAGACAGCAGGGAAATCCACACTAGGAACACAACTACACTGCTGGCTTTGGAGAGGGAACACATACATACATACATACATACATACATACATACATACATACATACATACACACATACACACATACATACACATACACATAGAATGCACACATAGAGCTCCTGCAGTCTATGTGCCCCCAACCCAAACACAGCTTCATGTTGTGCTTGGACCCCATCTGTTTCTGCGTGTCCACAGCAGCTCACCAAGGAGTTGCTTAATATTTGTCCATGCAAGAGGTGTCCTTGGTTAGATTCTAGTTTTGCAGGCAATTAACAAAGCAAGAGATGGAGAGCAGAAAGTCACCTGGACCAGGGCCGGATTTAGGTTTGATGAGGCCCTAAGCTACTGAAGGGAATGGGGCCCTTTATATGTCCAGCTGTCCTTTGTCAACAACAAATTGTCGCTGGTTTTTGTTTTGAATATATGCTATATGGTAATTTATGGACCTAATAGGTATCCAAAGCCTTTTGCACATAACAAAATACGTATTTTATCAAAGTAATTGTACTGAAATACAATTAAGAAGTATATTAATAGTGAAATAATTATTAAGCTCTAGCTTAAAATCCACATCCAGTATTTTTCTCCTTTAAATTTTTTTGGGGGCCCCAAGAGAGTGGGGCCCTAAGCTATAGCTTGTTTAGTTTATACGTAAATCTGGCACTGACCTGGACACATTCCAAGGGACAAGGAAAGCCCAACTCTGACGGTCCCCAGCCAAGTGGAGCTGCTCATGTAACTGTGAGTTGCCTCATTTCCATGTCACCTGAAACCACTGTTGGGCTTAACTACGACTTAGAAGATTACCGTGTGGCATGCAGGTGCACGAGGAGAAAATTGCAGCTGTTTCGCTTCTCCCTTGTTCCTATGCTATCAGGAAGTAAGCTATGGTTTGGCTTAGTGCTACATCTGTGCCTGGGCTCATGGTTTGTCTCTCTCCAAACAAACCAGGATCTGTAAACCAATAAGAAACTTTGCTTACAGCTCATGGTTTGTTTGTGTCTCTCCAAACCATGAGGCTGGATTCAAGCATAACAGTAAGCCAAAACACGGCTTAATTATTGGTATTATAGGAGCACAGGAATTGGGTCACGAAGAGTCGGACACGACTAAACAACAACAACAGAGCGGAGAAGGAGCAAAGCAGACATGGTTTTCTCCCCGTGCACCAGCATACTGGAATTTCACCTTTAAACCATAGTTAGGCTTAGCTGTTATTGCTTTAGGCAATAATAATAATAATAATAATAATAATAATAATAATAATAATAATTTTATTTATACCCCGCCCTTCCCGATTTGAAAACCGGGCTCAGGGCGGCTAACAGCAAATATAAACATTGATTAAAAGCAACTTAAGGCAGCTTAAAAACAGCATAAAATACAACATAAATGTAGTATCCATGTCAATAAAATTCAGTGTCTTTCTTTTTTTGGGGGGGGGGAAACCCAGTTTAGTAAATATCAAGTGATCGCCAGGGCTAACTGGCCAAGTTGGTCCTGCTAGGGCCAGCAAGGAGACCAGTAAAGAGTTTAAATGTGGGGTCCCAGAAGTGTTTCTTCATAGAAAAAGGAAAGGGAAAAGGGAATGGAGGATCAGGCTAATTCAAATTGAAGGCCAGGCGGAATAGCTCTGTCTTATAGGCCCTGTGGAAGGAGATCAAGTCCTGCAGGGCCCTGGTCTCGTGGGACAGAGCATTCCACCAGGTCGGAGCCATCACTGAAAAAGCCCTGGCGGAAGATAATCCGGCATCTTTAGGGCCCGGGACCCTTAAGCTATTATTATTCATGGACCTTAGGATCCTCTGCGGGACATCCCAGGAGAGACGGTCCCATAAGTATGAGGGTCCTAGGCCACATAGGGCTTTAAAGGTCAAAACCAGCACCTTAAACCTGACCTGATACTCCACCGGGAGCCAGTGCAGCTGGCAGAGCCCTGGGTGAATATGCTCCCATGGCAAGGACCCTGTGAGGAGCCTTGCTGCAGCATTCTGCACACGCTGGAGTTTCTGGGACAGCTTCAAGGGCAGCCCCGCATAGAGTGAGTTACAGTAGTCAAGCCTGGAGGTGACCGTCGCATGGATCACTGCGGCCAGGGTGGGGCGGGAAAGGTAAGGGACCAACTGCTTGATGTGGCGAAGATGGAAAAATGTCGCCTTGACCGTTGCTGCAACCTGCGCCTCCATGTAAAGGGAGGTGTCAAGGATTACACCCAAACTCTTAATGGAAGGCACTGGCACTAACTGAGCCTCCGCAAGAGAAGGGAGTTGGCCCCCCAACCCTATGCCATCCCGACCCAGCCAGAGGACCTCTGTCTTCGAATGATTTAATTTCAGACGGCTCCCACGAAGCCATCCAGCCACAGCCTCCAAGCATCTGGTCAGTGTGTCCAGGACCGAGTTGGGGCAAGCCACTCTTAGCCTCTCTTAGCATCTACACTTTGGAGATGAAGATACTGGGCCACGGCAGCATATGGAGCATTTTGAACATACTAATGTTTATTATACATTTAACCCCTTATTTCCTCTTCCAAGCACCCAAAACAGTTTTGATATCCTGTAAATTTAGAACATTCAAAAAGCAGAGAGAGCCTATTTCAGAAGATTTAGGCCAGAAAAGCCTACCACCCAAAACAGAGATAGGGACACCATGGCCCTCCAGATGTTGTTGGACTGTTGCTCACATCATCCAACACCTGGCAGGTCCCCAGTGTCTGATTTTGATCTGGCAGGATTGAGTCCAATCACTCTGGTGCTACAGCCAAAAGGCCTTGCTCTCAACTCACAGAAGCTGCCTCATGGGCAGATGGAGCCTGGAGCAGCAGAGCCTTTCCCACACAGAGGAAACCCTACAAAGAAAGGCAATGCTGTAGTTCCAGGTTGTAGATTTAGCTGCCACTAAGAGCAGAAGAGTGGGTACAAGCAAAGGGCAAGTGGAGGGCACCATCCATTGGAAGGTCAAAGCTGGTAGATGTGAACCAGCAGCACTGTAAGCAATGAAATTTGTGCTGGAGAAATTTCTGGGAGATTTTCCCATGTATGAGATAATAAGGGTGATCATAAAGGTACTGATTTCACTATTGTGGAGGAAGTGGCTTCAATAGTACTGCAGACACCTGTAGTCTTGCAACACCTGTAAGAGCCAGTGACAACTGCGTGAGTGTTATTCCCCCTGTGCTCATTGTTTGAAACAGCTGCTGTGCTTCTCCCTGAAAATGCATTTCCCCATCAACTCAAAATTGAGTAGCACATTGTATGGTATAGTTTTTTTTTGGGGGGGGGGGATAGATTTATCTAAATGGTCAGAATTGTAGTTACAAACTGGATCAGTGTGTGTGTGTGTGTGTTTGTGTCTGTCTGTGTGTTTGAATACACAGTCTCACTCACATATAAAGCATCCCACGAAAGACTAAACAGAAAGTTTCACTCCAGTTTCACTTACCAGTAAGGTGTCCCCACAAAGGAATTGGCAGGAGAGGCTATGGATGCGGACCCAAAATCAGCTAGCTTCACCTGACCTGGCTCAGTTAGGAGAATGTTTCCTGCTTTAATATCCCTTTTGAATAGAAGAAGGAAACCACAATCATTGTTTCAAAGAGGGTTTCTGTTTAATATGAAATAAACACCCTGCAGCTTGGAGGTCTGTTTTCAGTGCTTCTCATCCAGCCCCCAAACCCAAGGATACTCTTCCTTTATTGAAGCTTTGGTGCCAAGGTGAGATACAGGTAATAGGCAACCCCAATGATGTCTTAGTACAAGTAACTGGCAGAGCTGCAGCCAAGTTTTCTTCTTAAGCAGTTCATCGTAGGCCGAGTCTGGACACGAGCAAATAGAGTAAGCTGCATGAGAGGAAAACTCTTTGGTTCTATGAGAACAGATGGATTACCACATCTTCTAGCATGGAAGAGTTTAGGCTGAGATTAGTTTGATAGGTGACAGAACATTAAAGAGGAAAGAGGAGGGGAAATCAAAATTGGGCCCTGTTGGATGAGGCATTTCTACTAATCTATGGGTTCAATTCTATTCGTATTGACAATTTATGTATTACATGTATAGTGCAAGGCCTCTGCAAACATCAGTTAGCAAGATGCCATCAGCTCACAACGAAATCAGGCTACAAGTAGTACCAATGTGTTGCCCTCCAGATGTTGCAGGTCTCCCATAAGCTCTGATCATTGGCCACTCTTGATGGGAATAATAGCTGGAGTCTAACAACATCTGAAGGGTACCATGTTGGCTACCTCTGATGTAGTGAACACAATCCTCAATATGTTATTAAAATTACTTTTTCGTTTTGATTCTATAAATTCTGGAACAAATCACCTTGTTGGGTTAGGTTTTCTCAACTTACATAAAATAATACATGTCTCTATATATCCAGCAAAAATAAATAAATCTGTGAGTCACATTTCCTTTTGCATAATAACTTTGTAGTCTGCTAACTATACCATTATTATTATTATTTCCCACAATATTATAAGCCCCCTTTAAAAAAAAGAAAAGAAATTGTACCCTGCCCTTCAGTTTCACAACTCTCAGAAAGTTTACAATGAACAAATGAGAACAAGAAAAAATAAAAATACATCGCTAGCAAAAAAACACATCTAAAGCAATATTTTACTGAATTTATGTTGTTCTGCTCCATTGTGAGCAGTTCTATGTGCTTTATTATTATTATTATTATTATTATTATTATTATTATTATTATTATTATTATGGTTTTAACTGGGTGTGGGGTTTTTTGGAAATCACATATTCTGTCCTTGTAATCTGCACTGGGACCTTATGGTGAAGGGCAGGAAAAAATATTATAAAAATAATGTAATACATTGTGAAGGGCCCTGGTAAATCAGGACTTTGCAATGTGCAAGAATGATATGAGGGCCAGTCCCAGGGAAAACATTCATACGTAGAGCACTACAAACAAGGCAGCCCTCTTCCTGGTGCCAACTACTTAACAACTGAAGGTGGGTCCACAAAGAGAAGGGGCTTGGAAGACGACTTTAACTTCGAGCAGATTTGCGTAAGAGCAAGTGGCCCTTTAGATATCTATGTCCCAAGCCGTATAGGGCTTTAAACCTTGGAGGTGAATCAGTGGCCTATGAAAGTTACTAAGGAATTGCCAAGATGCATTCCCAATTCAGCTGGCCCCAGTCAGCAGCCGTATTTTGGACCAACTGGAGTAGCTTTCAAAGCTATATAAGGCAAAGTGGTAGTCTGCTCCGAATGTTACCAGTGATCAAACACCAGCAGTTGCCTTTCTTTGGCCAGGAGGGGTCACCGCTGGCACACCAACCTTAGCTTATGAAAGGTGCTTCATGCTACAGATACCTCTTGGGTATCCAAAGACAAAACCTGTATCTATACGTGCTCCCAGATAGTGAGTACAATCCTTTGTTAGGGAAGGAGGCAAACAAACCCATTTGAACCAGTCTGAATACCACTTCCCCCAATCAGATGAATCAAAGCAAAGAAAAGTAGTGATACATTTTTAAAAAGGAAAAGAACTGCATGCTTTTACCTATGTATCTTAAAATGAGAATGCAGGTAGGCCAGCCCCTGCAAGGCACCATCGGTAATGGCAGCAATCTCCACTTCCTGAAGTGGCTTCTTGTGAACTGGAGGGTGGGGTGGGGGGAGAGAAATTGGACAAAAATGAGTTTTATGCAATGCTAGGGTAGGAAGCACTGTCTATACTATTGCTAGCAGAGCAATAGGGTCAACACAAACAAAAACCCTCTTCTAAGCAGGAGGACAAATACCTGAGATGGTGATCAAAGCAGAAGCAACTGAAAAACAGACATCTCCTATCCCCCTGCCATTATCTTCCTGCTTACAATCATCTCTCCTCTGACTCTACCAGCCTCAGTTGCCAAAACTGTTTCTGAAACAACTCCACCCATTCTCCCTGATGCTCCTTATGCCTGGAACTCCCTCCTAGAACACTAATGTTGTGCCATATCTCTTCCATCAAGCTTTTTCCTCGAAACCCACCCAGGTGTAGAAATGAAATGCACTTTGCTTCACCCTCCCTTCACATGTTTCCGTCATCATATTTTGTACACCTTTACATATTTATCTCCACTGCAAGAAAGAAAGAGATCAGGGTAGAAAACCAGAGTGATTTTCTCCATACGATTTTCTTGCAACTGTAGTTACTTAAGAAATTAAAATGTGCAAGCACACCTACCTAGGATAAGAGTTAGTGGCTCCTGGGCTAAATCTGGCCTATTGAATGGTGCTATTTGGCTTCCTGGCTGCCAGTCTAAGAGACAAAGTATGCCTATGGATGTGCAGGATATGTGACAATGGAATTTGGAAGCAGGCCACAGGAAGGAGGGAGAACAGGGCTTGTAATCCTTCCTCCTCTCCGTAGCTGGTGCCCAGGCTCACCTCTCTCCAGTTTTGAATTTGCCTTCCACCACAGTAAATTCCTAACCAAGAATCGAGGAAATGAGAATACAAGTGATGGATTGACATACTTGGCTTACTTTAACCCAACTGCATGCAGACCCAGGATTGTGATCCTAATATTGGAATACTGAAAAGCAACAGCCAGTCAGATGTGATGCATCACACGTGATAGATACCACCCATATATTAAACAGGAAAGAATTAGACTGAACTGTGAATCACCTATGAAATGCTCTGTAGGGTAGGTAACTGCCACCACTAAAAGCAAAGCTGTGCTGTCAAAGAAGCATGGTAGGAATATTTCAAGGCTTACCTTCCAACAAATCTGAAGCAGATCCTAAGCAGTACTCCATTACTAACTGCAAGAAACAGAAATAAATGCAGCCATTAAAATAGAGAAGGAATGATAATTCACCAAGCAATATAAGAGCATAGTGTAAGGCGTGTATCTACACTGAGGACTGTGGAGCCTGGGAAATGTTTTGTGCAAGGTAATGTTTTTCATATGAAGTCTCAGCACAGCAATTTCCTCAAGCTACAATTCCCAGGATTGTTTGGGCAAAAGCCATGACAGCTAAAATGGTTTAAAACAACTTTAAGTTTGCAATGTATTACGCCAAGAGTTTGCAGTGACCCAGAAAACCGAGAGTTCCAGTTTTTGACCAAAGTTTAGCAAGACTGAGAGCTGTTCCAAGATATACATGTTAATTTTGGTATGCAATGGCTACAGTAGCCAACTCCCCCCCCCAATCCCATGTACAGTACTGTATCAGGCTTCAAGTAGGTGAAGACAACAGAACACGACAATTTATTTACCATTACTGGGGGATTATGGGGTCAACACACAGTGGGAGCAAGGCAGGAATTAGGAATTGATTATACAGTTAGCAGAAAGCATATGAGTATTGTACTATGAGGCTGCACAGAGAATGCTCCATATTTGAGTGTTCCCCCCAATACACATGCTGTCAAAAAGCTTCAGTTTTGCCTTCTCCCCCACATGTTGTATTTCTATGTGCTGAAATCTTTCCATCCACATAGAACATTCAAATGTGCACCACCTCACCTGTAGCCTAAAGTGGTACTGACAGGTCAGAGGACCACGTGACTTGAGGGCCATTTAATCTGGCCCCCAGAGAAAGAAATCCCTCCCTAGGCAATTCACAACAGCTGCTTTTTGTTTGTTTTTTGTTTGCTATATGTAAACATATAGGAGGTGGGCATCGGTCTGGATGATGCCCTAAGTCCATTCCAGTTTTGGGGATCCTGCATCCAGTGAGGGTTAGAATCTAGTGGAATAGGTTGCTGAACTTTGTAAGACAATTACTTTAATTAGCAACTTAAGTACCCTGATCAACATCGAAAAGATTGAGCTAGGTTGTAATAGCTATAGTTAAGTGATGGAGAACAATAGGCCAAACTGGGGCTAGGCTAGAGTAAGGTGGAAGCTGGGGAAGAGAGACATAGAATCACAGAAGCTGTGACTAATGGAGAAGTGAGATCTGGTGTTAATGCTATGAGGGGCGCCCCCCCCCCCAATGCTCAGGTTGTACGTAGGTGTGTAAATAAAAGCCATATGTTCTAAAGACATTACAGACTATGCTGCCTTTCTTTCAAAGAAACTGAACCCTGACTAAGCATTGGATCCACGGGAGTATCTCTCCACTCAGACATTGGGGTGGTGTGTAACAATAGTTTGCATATGCTATGATGATACAAAGCATTAAGGGCAGGCAAGCCTTCCTAAGCACTCTGGAGGTCCTCGGAGCATCCATGAGGCTGGTCCTAGTTCTCTAATGAGCAACCATTGTATTTAGAAACACATGTCTGTCCTTAAGCAGCAGCACAAACAGTGCGCCAAGACAAGGCAACCCAGCTGCGAACCCCCAATAACTGTAAACATTTTCAGTTTCCATTCAATATAACAATGTTGGGATCAGGCCTTTAAAGAATAAGTGGCAGTGTGGGATGATTGAAACAATTCAGCATTGCATCCAGGGAAAAACAGCTTCTTCACAGCCCATAGGACGTGAAATCCAAGCAAAGCTTTCACTCACCCAGGCAGTGTTTTCTTTCAAGTAACAACCCTTGTATTCTATGGTGTTGGGGTGCTTCAGCTGTCGTAGAAATCTGACTTCCTTGATAATATCCTGCCATTTCTGTTTTTTTTTTTTAAAAAAAAGAAGAAACTCAGTCTTTAGATCAAACTTGAGAAAAGAGGGGGAAAGAGAATGTGACAGATGAGCAACTGTTGGTTCCTGCTCTCCTTGAACTGTTTGATCCCAGCCATCCACTGGAAGAACTTGTAACAAAGGACTAAGTACCCAAAATTGCTTATTTCCTCCTCCCTTTCTTTCAATCCCCCTTTCCCTTTCCTTTTTAATTTGATAAGCTTGAGGGCATGGACTGTCTTGATTTTCTTAATCTGCAAACCACCCTAGAGCCTTTTTGGCTGAAGGGAGAGGTATAAAGGGTTTGAATAAATAATGAAATAATAATTTCTCCATATAGCAAAATAAGAACATCTCCAAGGTGAGCTGGAATCAGAGGCAATTTCACATGGAGTTCTACACCTGGGAAGAACTTGGATTTCTAAGAACCTCAGCTCCCCACCCCTCGTTTGTTTGTTAGCAACACAAGTATGGTAAGTTGAAACAAAAGTTTGTAAGCGTGCATCTGCTGAAGATGTACAGGCCAAGTGGCCTCTTTGCAAGGCTAATAGTTACTAGAGGGCAATCAGATTAAGTCATGCAAATACTGCAGTCAAAACAAAATATGCACATTAAGCAAAGATACATGATACTGTATATTTAGAGGTTTAGCAAAAATCTAAATAATGTTATACAAGTTGTGTGGTTCTGAATACTCGTTGCGAGAAGCCAAGTTGCAGGGAACTAGGCAGAGGCCCTTCTCAGTGGTGGCACCCGCCCTGTGGAACGCCCTCCCAACAGATGTCAAAGAGGAAAACAACTACCAGACTTTTAGAAGACATCTGAAGGCAGCCCTGTTCAGGGAGGCTTTTAATGTTTAATAGATTACTGTGTTTTATTTTTCTGTTGGAAGCCGCCCAGAGAGACTGGGGAAACCCAGACAGATGGGTGAGGTATAAATAAATTATTATTATTATTATTATTATTATTATTATTATTATTATTATTACTATTACTATTACTATTATTATTTATTGCCTGCTTTGGTCACAAGAATGGATGGGCACTTAGGAGCATTTTATTACATTACATGACTACTGAATTTGAGGAGTTGGCTAGTAGAAATTCCCTTTTTACAAGGATCTAGTTGTTCCCCATACTGGTATCATTCAGGTGTCAACAGGCCTTTGAAACATAGTGTAACATGAAACATGTATAAATATTGCTGGCTGTTATACATAGAATATTTCATTGTACATTTTTAAGTTTTTTAATTTGATTTTTAGATTTGTTTAGTATTGTTTTATGGCCGCAACCTGCTTAAGAGAGAAAGGGCAAGATGTAAGAACAAACGAACAAAATTAAATCACTGGACTGAGGAACAGTATTATTGCTGTTATTAAATTTATTGCCCACCCTTCACCAATATTCAGTATTAAAAACAGTCAAAAAACAAATTACTGTCATAGGAATAGGGAGAGTCCTGAAAGCACATCTCAATGTGCAATATTAAGCACCAAAATGAAAGTAAGTTAAACCAAACGCGACTCAAAAGGTGCAGAAGTACCACAGAATGGTGACAGAAATTCCAATTTCTGGGTGGGAATGTTGGAGATCTGCACAGCAGCTTACATAAGGCTGAAGGAAACCTGCATGCAGGATCTAGGTGGACGAGCAATTACATGGTAGTAGAGATCAGGGAACTTGAGGAGACCGGATGGAAGAGAGCCCAGGAGTAAAAGAGGTTGTGCTGTGAAGTGTTGGACTATGACCAGGGAGACCCAGATTCAAATCCCCCTTGAGCTATGAAGTAAACCAGGTGATCTAGTGCTAGTTACCATGTTTCAGCGACCCTAGCCACAATTAGGGTTGCCAGACTCAATAGAGGACAGGACCTCTGTGCCTTTAATTGCCCTGCTCTCTTTTGAGTCTGGAAACCTTAAAGAGAAATCAGCAGACCCTTTGCTTGGAAATTAAACAAAGGGTCTGCTGGTTTCTCTTTAAGGTTTCCAGACTCAAAAGAGAGCAGGGCAATTAAAGGCACAGAAGTCCTTTCCTCTATTGAGTCTGGCAACCCTAGCCACAATTGGGGGAAGTGGGGAGAACCTGGAAAGTCTACTCTGAGCTTACAGAAGGAATAGCAGGATAATAGCGTAATATAATGAAGGTGATGGGGAACACCATACAAGTGCTGAGTAGAGTAGGAGTTGCATTGCTAGGTGGTGTGGAAAAGTAAGGAAGGAGTGGCTTTCAAACCTTCACATGAAGGTCTCCAGAGATTTCTAGCTTAGTACACTCGTTTAGTACACTTTCAAATTTCTAGTGTTGCAAGTAGCTTACACTGAGGAAAAGCGGAATCTGTGGCCCTCCAAAAGCTGCTGGACTACAACTTTGATCATCTCTGACCACTGGCCATGCTGGCTGGGGCTGATGGGACCTGCAGTCAAACAACACCTGGCATGCTACAGTTTCCCTGCGTGGTCTACATTCCCACTTCACTTTATTAACAAGTAAATGCTGGTCCAGTTTTATTTTATTTTCAAAGTGTCTTTCTGTAGAAGTAGGTAGCATATTTGTAAACCACTCCAAAGCCTAATTTGGCATTAAAAATATGAATTGATTTTTAAAAACCCACAGCAACACACAACGGAACAGCCTGCTTCGCTGTTGTAACACAGAGGCATTTGCAGAGTTGTTTTTGTCCTTTTTACCTCATTTGTTTGCTTCCCACTGTAGGACATCTTCTTGATTGCCACCACCTCATTCGTGCGGGCGTTGGTGGCCTGGAAATTGGGGGGGGGGTAAAGGAGGAGAAAGAAATAAAGAGGTAAGACTTTTTACTCATTCCCCCCCCCTAAACTCAACGAAGCCAATTGATCAAGGAGAGACACTTCATCACAAAGAATTGTTAGTACTGCATTAGGAGTCATGCTAGGTGTCAGCAACACAAGATTCTGCACAGGTCTGCTAAACTATCAGCCTCCTGAATGGCATTCCACAGAATCAATGCAGATGGCAGTACCACTTGCCAAAGCCCAGCATCTTTCAAACAGTACTGAAATATTAACCTTGACATCTCCTACTGTTCTCTCCCATGTAGCCTTAGAACAACCTTGAGAAGGACCATACACTCTATCACTAAGCTGCTTCGTTGGGTGGGGAAGCACAAGTGGCAGCAGACCCATACCCCTCTGTGCCACTGTGCAAGGATGGGCAGTAGCAGGCTTGAGAAGTGGCACATGTCTCTCACCCGTTGCTTTTGGCATGGTCAGTACCATTTCCTGCACAAACATTTGACATTCCACGGTAGGCTAGACGCTGTTCAAGAGTCAGCAGTTTGCCCTCAAATCCACAAAGACCACGCCATCCTCTCTTGTGCTCCAATAATTAAGATCAGCTAAAATGAACATTCTTGGTTATGTCATCTGAAGGGTAAGGACAATGCTCAAAAGTTTTTCCAGCAGTTGTGAAACACCCTTCCCTGCGAAGACTCGACAAACTCTGTGCCAGCCCTGACACCCTTCCATAGTGCTGCAGAAACCTCTTGGAAACTGGGGTTAAGTTGTTGGGCGGCATCAGAGTTGGCAGTAGGAAGTAGGGCAAACAGACTGGCATGCCAAGCAGCATCTTGTTTCTAACAATGGCTAGCTGGATGCCTCTGGGAAGCATAAAAGGAGGAAAGAACCTCTCCAGCTATTATCCCCCAGCAACTGGTCCTCAGAGGCATGGTGCCATCACAACTCACAGCTACTGATGGTGTCATCCACCATGGATTTGTCTAACCCCCTTTAAAGCCAACCAAGTTGGTAGCCCCCACATATTTGTGACTCTGAATTCCACAGCAGATTCCACAGCTTAACTATGCACCATGCAAAGTGCTCCTTCTGTTTGTCTTAAATCATTAAACATTCAGCATCATTGGATGACCCCAGGTTTTGCTATTACAAGAAAGAAAAGCTATCCACTTTGTCTACACTGCATTTTTTTAACATTCCAAATAATAACAGAAAGCAGTTGCCAGTTTTCCTTACAGGGGAGTTGTTCCAGACCTCTGATCATTTTGGTTACCCTTTTCTGCACCTTTGCTCACTTTACAACATCTACAACTGTACACAGCATCACATGTGCTGTCACACCACAGATCTGAACAGAGATATTACAACTCCAACTGTTTTTTATTTGACCCCTTTCCTAATTATCCCCAGCACAGAATTCACCTTTTTTCAAAGCTGTGGTGCTCTGGATCAATCATTTTATTGTGCTATCCACCATGACCCCAAGATCCCTTTACTGGTCAGTCACTGCCAGCTCAGATCCCATCAATGAATATATGAAGACAGGACTTCTTCTTTCTTTCTTTTTTGCTCACTTCCCTCACCATTTCACTGAACTGTCTTTGCCATTTTATTACCTGCTTTTGGAGAGGTTCTTTCAGAGTTCTTCACAATCCTATGGTATTTTTGTTTTTACCACCCCGAATACTTTGGTGTTATCAGCAAAGCGGGCAACCTCACTGCTCTCTCTTAACTCTATGTAATTCTTGGTCTCCGCCAATGAAACGTTGCTCAGAATGAACAGACAGGTAAGAATCCCAGGCTTTTTTAGGGTCAGGTGAAAGGCATCCTGCATCGCCAGCCAAGAGCCACTGAGGCAGCACTACCTCATTCTGCACAGTTGCACTGTTACACTGGACAGCGAGCCTGTGGCTCTTCCTGCTGGCAACCTTTAATGTGGATAGAGAGCCTTGCTGTCCTCAGTTCAATATTCTCAGCACACCAAATGTTGGGGGTGGTGTTATTAAAAAGGGACAGGAAGATGATTTAATTAAAGAAAATGAAAATGAGTCTTGCTGCAATTCTTAGTTGACACCCATCCTATGCCGTCAAGCAGAAATTCAAATAAAACAGAACGTTGGAAAGTTAACAGCTTATGTTTCAAAAGTGCTATTTATTGGTTCAAGTGAGTCAGTGGTTCTGTATTATTCTGCTAATAAAAAAAATGAAGCTTTAGTTGACAGCCTCCCAAAGTACTTTCTGCAATGCCAGTAACATCTGGTGTTTCTTTTTCCACACCGGCTGCTTAAAATAAGCAGTGCCTAGCTCCAGAAGAAGCTGACAAAGGTGTGGCTATAGACCGCTTGGTGTGATCTCCTTGGCTGGGAGGAGGAGAATTGCTCCCCGCAGAACACTCTTCCATGGTGTTGTCTGGTGGAGCTTTAAATGATTAAAGCAGCAGGGCTCTCTCTACTTTCCTTGAAGGACTAATCCACAGCCTGAGACATCTTGCAGTTAAATAACAGGCTCAGACAGACTGTAAGTAATGCTGTGCGGCAGGCTGCTTTAAGTGGAACTGCCTCGTTTTCAAGGAATGCTACATCACTGCCGTAACAGAGAGAAACTAATAAGTTCAATCTACTTCATTTATAAAACTGGGTCAGCTTCATTAGATAGCACATAAGCAGCCATCTTTTGCATCTGGAAGCATACAAAACAGACTGCGTTGTGATGCGTAGCTCTCTTTAAAAGCAGAGGTAGCTAGCTTGTAGTTCAAAAGTGTTCGAAGGGCCACAACTCCCATCAATTAATCATGCTGGCTGAGGGACTGAAGGCAACGGTTGGCATCCGTCTGTCTCAGGAGACAATGGAAGAGTGTACCTTTAGGGATGAGGTCAAACACTTCGGAGTTACAGCGCCTGCTGTGGCTGTGGAGACTGATACGGGAGAGACATGTTTTGTTCCAGCTAGGGCAGATGAAGGCATCCAGGTTGTGCTGATGCAGATGTACCATGGCATAATAGTCCAAAAACACCTGAGGGGGCCACAGGTTAGCCACCTCTGTTTTAATAATATTTGTATTTATTTTTATTACTTAAATGAGGAGCTCAGTGAGGTCCCTAATCCAAATCTAATCTCTGCCAGGAACTCACCAGATAGCCCACACTTCTTATTTGCAATTAGGAGATCACACACACACACACACACACACACACACACACACACACACAGTGTAAATTTGTGTTCATCCTTCATGAGGACTCATCATCAGAAGCCAAGGTATCTTTCGGTCAGATGGAGATGCTGCTCTTGTCTGCTTTTTGGGTGGCCATCTGGAATATTTTGTAAACTCAGTGGCTCAAGCGCCAAGCTGTAAGCCTGGCAACAAACATGGGTCCTGGAATTCCTTATTAAATGCTTCCCTATGGTGAATCAGCAAGAGGAAGTAGTTGTACAGGTGAGAAATGGAAGGTGTGTTATCTGCTAAATCCTCCTTCCATGCACCACAGTCTCCCTGCTTTTCCTTCTCTACTTTTAAGGTTAAGCGTACACCTCCATACACCATTTCTCCCTTGTGAATGGGATCCATCACTCTGCAACAGAGAAGCAGAGGCCAGAGTTCCCATGTGCATATTGGCCAAGGCTGCGTATTATATAGCCATTGAGTTACTGCCAAAATCATATTACACCCACACACATTTGTGTATGTATAAAAAAACAGCAAAGCAAACAAGCAACAATAAAACCTAGAAATAAAACTGTATACATTTTCTTTATTTGCATAATGGATGACATTTTGGGATTGTGGAGAAGGGTATAAATAGCTTTGACTATGAAGAAAAACCCTTTTCCTCAAGTGAAACATGCTTATTGCTATGAAAAGAGATCTTTACTTTGTTTCACAGAGAATAGGATATTAAGCAAAAGCTACTTACAAAGTAAACTGCTCCAAAACTTCCATGTCCAATTTCATGTAAACCCACAAATAGTTCCTGAGGATCATCTTTGTAGAACAAGTCAGCTGCATCTGGGTCTTTTGGCACCCCTTTGCGCATGGTGAAGAGTATTAGGACCTTGTTCCCACCTCCAGTTCCCAGTCAGTTTCTTCCCTCATTGACAATGGAGTCCGTAGGTAACAATTCAGAACCTGGGGGGCGGGGAGGAAATTTGTAGACAACTGAAATCACTGGAAGTATTTAAATTTGTTTAACTCAGGTGCCTTCTCTGCAGATTTGAGAAAGCAACTTTTAAGGACATAATTTCTCCATGTTCCCCAAAGACAAGGATGGGGAACCTGTGGCACTCCACACATTGTTGGACTCCCAACTGCTATCATCCTTGACTATCGGCAGCAATGGCTGTGGCTGATGGGAGTTGGAGTCAAACAATCTCTGGAGAGCCGTAGGTTCCCCATCCCTGGGCAGTTCTGTTTAACTGTTAAACAGATGTTTCTAAGAGCATTCGGTTTGTTTATTTAAATCTGAAATATTTGTATCCTGCTTTCCTGCCTGAAAACAGGCCTTCATGGCAGCTTAATAAAAACAACTCCACCCATACAAAGGTGTTTTTTGGGGTGGGGAAGGCAGCAATGACGGAGACACCCTGTTCCCAACTGTGGCTTTTATAAATGTTCCACAGTGACCACATGGGAAAATAGCCCCCCTCCCCCAAGTTTTGTGTCTGAAATTAGGGCACTTCCTCTTAGGCAGCTGGTTCATGGCTCTATCCAGCAGCAGTGGTGACTGAAAAAGTGGAAGGAATGAGGATATTCAAATGTCCACTCCCCTGGCCTTAAATATTTCTGTTGCTGCTCCAAGTAGTGCTCTTGTGGTTTAAAAAGCATATTTTGTAGAAGATGGGGTTGTTTTATTTCCAAACAAACCTTTTCATGATATAATCCTCTATTAATAATAGTCCAAGTGCCACTCAAACAGCAAGTCCTTAAGACACATGTGCTTAGGGGGGGGGGGGGAGAACCCCACTGCTACTGTGCAGAATCTCTTAAAATGTTAGGGAAGTGTTTTTTTCCTCCTTACAAGTGTATAAGTTAACAAACAAAAAAAGATCAGGGTTGCGGGGAAGAAGGATTGTAATCCTTCCACCTTGGGACACGGAACCAATCAACATTTTAAAAGACTGCAGGATACAAGGATTTTAAAAAAGGCTTAATTAGAGCTGGGCAAAGTGAGATCACACCACTGAACTGGGGCAACTAACCTGGTATAAATCTGATAAGCATTTGAATCAGAAACTCCAGGAAGGATAAGTTTCTAAAGCCAGGTAAACTGGCCAGGCACTTAGGAAAACAAACACACTTTGGGGAAAGTGATGAATATAAGTTGCTGACAAGTGCTCCAAAGCCCCAAAGACAGGGCAAATTATATACATTAAAAAGACAGATAGTGGGTCTGTGGGGCACACAACCCCTCTGTGTCTTCCCCCTGCCCCCTCACTGAGGCTGCCACCACCCCTTTTCTTTATCATGGTCCTACCATCTGGCCATCCTCTACCAAAGGGGTAAGCAGACATCAAGATCTACTGGTACTTCAGCTTTTACTGAAATGGTTTTGCAGTCGGGCCACCAACTAGCTAGGTGCAAAATGGTTGCTGTGAAGCTATGCAAAATGGTGGCTCAGGGAGAAGCGCCTTACCTACAGCACCTCATAAGCTACATACTGGGGATGACCTGAAAATGCACAAATATACACCTGTACTTCTGAAAGCCTAGAAAAGAAGAGAAATGTCTTTTTGTAACAAACAACTGAAAGCCAGAAAGCCTTGCAGAGCCATTGCAAGTCATCTAGCAATTTAGTAACAGTAATAATAAATTATCCACTTTTCACTGTGCGGTTACAGAAAACCAGAACCATCTAGATCCCTCTTCTACCATGTTTTGTTAGGGTGTCTCATGGGATACATGGATGCAGTGTTAAAAGGATGGGGCCTTCATGGCGCTAACATTACCACCCTTTTGGTGCTGGGTTATGTATAATTTATTCCAGCCATTTGAGGAAATGTGAAAGTCATGCTTATTGCTGTTTCTGTTATATATTTTGGAGCTCTGCTGTTTATTGTTAAACTTGATGGTTGTTTTTAACAGTCTACAGTCATACCTTGGGTTACAGCCGCTTCAGGTTGCGTCTTTTTGGGTTGTGCTCCGCGCTGAACCCAGAAGTACCGGAATGGGTTACTTCCGGGTTTCTGCACGTGCGCAGAAACGCTAATTCGCGCTTTGTGCATGCGCAGAAGTGCCGAATTGCCTCCCGCACGGATCATGTTCACAACCCAAGCAGCCACGGTATATGTCGCCGTGAGAACTTTTGTATGAGACAACAAATAATGCTAGCTTGACTGAGATGGGAACCACTACTAAGAACGGCATATGGCAGGTGACTCTTCTAGGGTTGGACTGACGGGAAACTTAACTGAAAAACACTGCTATGTACTTGTACCATTAACTTCATTCTAAACAAGCCTATTGCACAAACAACAGATAAACATCCCCCCCACCGGATTACTGTTGCCACAACCATATTATACTAACAACCATATTATACTAACACAACCATATTATACTATCTTTCCAGAATATCACACTGCTCTCTACCCTGTACTGTATTGTCTATCAGGCGTAAAATAATAATATTTTTTTGTAAAGTACACTTGTTTACAGCTGTACCCATTTAATTACTATTTATTCATTATATTTCTGCACTGCTCCATAGTGAAAATCTAAGCAGCTAATAAAATTAAATAACAAAGAAAATTGAAACAAAGCAAGCAATACAAACCATATTTATTCTGGAAAATCCAGCAGGTTGCTCAGAACCCTTTGATTTCTAGCTGCCAGTTTTGAACAAGAGTTTTGAACATGTATGGAAAATGAGGGCAACCGGGGGGTGGGGATCTAAAGACAATTTATATTATAAAACATTTTGAGCCTAGAAGTTGGATGGATGGCAGTTGTAGGGTCTGTAAAATTTATGATTTTTGGTCACAGATGGTCTCGTTATTTTTAAACATGCAGCATTGTCAGTCTCATCCATTATGGAGCTAGGGGACTGAGGAAGTGTCCAGATCTTAGGGTCTATCACAGAGATAGGTTGCAAAAGAGGCAATTCAGCATACCTGGGTAACTATAGCAATAAGCATACTCTATGGTCCCGGCTCATTTCAGTAGAAACGCTAGGTCTCCTTTTCTGTTGTGTCTCTGGGCTCTATATACTCTTGCCTTCCAACCTGAGGAGTGTGGGAAACAGAAGTACATAATTAAAACAGATAAATACATTCTACAAATGAGCAGTTCCTGGTCTGCAGAGCTGGCTCCCAGACCATTTTTGACCCAATTGCAGCTGGTGCCAATTAACCATTTCCCTGATATTTGCCCTCCCACTCTTTGGGTCTCAACTGACACATCTTCCAGAAAACAAGGCAAAACTTTATCCTCACCTGTCATCAAAACACAAGGCAGCAATTACTTACCTTCCTGTTAACAGTGAAGCAGGAGCCTGGAGGGAGGGGCTGGCCTTCACAGCACTGAAGAATATAGTAACCTCAAGCCTCCAAGCCTACACATATTTTCAACAAAAACTATTTTGCTGGCCTCCATGTGAGAACTATATGTACTGTACTTACATAGATAAAGAACATTAAAAAGGAGCCCTGAAAACAATATTACTGAAAATGGCACTGTTTAGGGAAGCTTTTAATGTTTGGTGGATTTGTGTATTTTAATATTTTGTTGGAAGCTGCCCAGAGTGGCTGGGGGAACCCAGCCAGATGGGCGGGGTATAAATAATAAATTATTATATTATTATTATTTCCCCTTCTAGCTAAAGCCTCTGCATACACCTGCCCACCACTATGTCCCACGTTGAGTCTATAGACAGGGTACAACAATATTAAAATACTTATCAAAACATAAAAATACAGGGAGAAAATGCAACTGAAAGACTAGGGCAGAGTTAAAACAACTTATCGAGATCAAGGCCTAGGCACACAAGTGTGTGTGCTTTTAAAGAATGCTGCAGGGAGGCTCCTCACACGGTCCCTGCCATGGGAGCATATCCACCCAGTGCTTTTCCAACTGCATGGGCTCCCGGTGGAGTACAGGGTCAGATTTAAGGTGCTGGTTTTGACCTTTAAAGCCCTTTACAGCATAGGACCCTCGTACTTACGGGACCGTCTCTCCTGGTATGCCCCATGGAAGAGCTTAAGGTCCATAAACACCACAATACTTTAGAGGTCCTGGGCCCGAAGTAAATCAGATTAGCCTCTACTAGAACCAGGGCCTTCTCAACACTGGCCCCAACCTGGTGGAATGCTCTGTCTCCTGAGACCAGGGCCCTGTGGGACCTGATTTCTTTCCGCAGGGCCTGTAAGACACAGTTGTTCCACCTGGCATTTGGCCTGGAGCCAATCTGATTCCCTCCCCCAATCTCCCTTTCTTTTTCCCTTTTATGAGGCTGCATTTTTAATTTTTAACTTAATTTTGATGTATGTAGTCTTGTTGTTTGAGTTTTATTTTAATCAGTTGTTTTATATTTGGTGTTAGCCGCTCTGAGCCCGGCTTTGGCAGGGGAGGGCGGGGTATAAATAAAAATTATTATTATTATTATGCAGATACTCATCTAAGCTCAGAGGGAAGGAGTTTCCATACTTCCAGCACCACCACAGAAGAGGCCCTCCCTCTACTGGTCACTAACCATAGGCTGCATCACGGACAGGAAGGTCTTATCAGCTGATCATCACAATGATTGAGGAACCTCAGTTCCAGGGGACAAATGCAGCCCTCCAAGTCTTCTCTTTTGGGTCCTCAGGGCTCTGTTATTTAGGTAATTTTGCACAACAGACAAACACTTAAAAATTTATTTGTTGCGGCATTCCTTTACCCAAGGCGTCAACTCCGCTGACATCCAGCAGTGTGACAGATAATAGTTTTGTCTCCAACAATCCCTGGCCAGTTGGACATCAATCCCTGGCTGCTTTGCACATCAGCAGCAGTGAAAATGAGCAGTTATGGATGGACTTGTAAGGTCTAGTAAGTAAACAAGGCTTAATGTAAGTTATGAGCTTCTTTCTTTTGTAAGCTGATCCGAATATTTGTTGAATAAGAGAGGCAGGGTAGAAAATGCTTTTGGGCACTATTTTCTGTCTGGCATGGAGATATAACTGAGGCTATATTTGAGTTAAATTGTCTTTTTCAATGAAAGAAAATAATCACAGATGTGGGTGCTAAGAGAGTGGTTAGCAGGAGACAGGTTGGGGGAGCTAAAGTACCTGCAAGAGACTTTACCTACTTGCAGGGCTTCATATTCCACAATTAACTTGAACCATGCACACATGCAGAGTGTCCTGTTAACAAGCCTTTTTGTCACTGGGAGAAGGTGCCAACTGTGTACTAGTGCAATAAAGGCAAGCGCCTCTTTCACACGGTACTGGTGAATACACAAAATGCCCACTCAGCTGTAACATATGAAAAAGCCCTTCCAGTGACAATTCCAAACTACTGAGAGCCAAATATTTTTCAGCAACAAACTCACTTGCCAGCTTCAGCAAGCTGCTATTCTCTCAGCTTCAATTTTCCACTTGCAAAAGGGGACCACACCTTTCAGGTCAGGGCTGTTCTGAAAATTGCTGAATACACACGAAGCACTTCAAACACTCTAAAATGCTACTTATTATCAGTATCCTTACACTTACTGCTGATTTGCAATTTTTAATTTACTGGCCCATAATAAACCTGAGCATCTGTTTCCATGTAAAGCCTTGCCCCAGCCAAATAATGCTGCTGTTGTTATGTCTATTGAAGGACAATTGTTTGAAGACTGCAAAGCATCTGACAGCATGACTAAGGATGCATCCACAGATGGCAGCTGCCCACACTCCTGGCTCAGCGCTGTAGCACACAACCATAGTGCATTCAGGAAACTCAGAAATGTTCCCTTCAACATAGCCCCTACCCTCCCTAGAAGATGACAGCTATTCATGGATCAGACCAATACTCATCAGCCATTTGAATCAGCAGTGGGATCAGGGCAGGCTGAAGAATAGTACACACTTGCATGGTATGAAAGCAGCATATTCAACCCACCCACAGAAAAGACACTTGCAGAGCATTTTCCTGACTATAAACACCTTGCAAATTGCAGGAGAAACGGCTTTTTCAGTGGCCAAGCCAAAATCGTGGAATACCTGACAAGATGCACTTGGCCCTCTTAAGCTTTTTTGCTGGCTGGTAAAAGTTTTCCTATTATGGCAAGAGACTACCTTGCCAGACAGATTATTCTTATGTCATAAAAGCATTCTCAGATGATAGTCTATCTGCGAAGCCTATATCCATTTTTGGCTGATTTTTTTTTTAAAGGGATTTTTTAAGTTGTGATTGTTGTAAAGCTGCTCTGAGTGACGCAGATGCATTTGAAGGGTGGGATATGATGTTTTTCTCAAGAGAAACATAATTTTGGGGTTGGACAGGTCTCCTGGTAGAAAAATGCAGTACAAAAAAACCAACCCTGTTTCTAGTTATCAGCATCTTCTACTTTAAGATAAGTCCTTAGTTTTGAAGGCTGCAATATTTATCATTTCAATCTGTACCCTTGCTTTTCAGCCTAGCAGTTCTCAAAAGCATTCAATATGATAAAGTATCCCATTTAAAATTAAAACAAAGCCATCAAATTAACCAATTCAAAATCGGCCTGCTGAAATCAGGTTTGAAAGAAGCATTTTCTTGTAGCCAATAGAATAAGTTGTGGGGTATGTAATGCCCAAGACAGTTTATCCAGTTTGAAAATGGACCCACGGGCCCAAAATGGTTGCTGATCACTGCAATATGGCACTTCCCTTGTGTTCTTTCCGGTAACAAATATTCATTGAATCATAAGAGTTGCAAGGGACTCTCAAGGATCATCTAGTCCAACCCCCTGCAATGCATGAATATTCTGATCAGAAGAGCCAATACTTCAAAGGTGATTCAGAGCCTACTTCAAACAAAGCAAGGACATGGCCAATTTGTTAACTAAACGGAAACCTGATTGGTTTATTATCAAGTGGTCCATTCTAAAAAAATCCTGTTCTATCCTCACAGCTAGTGGCAGTAGTTCATTGTGTTGACATGACATGCCTTAGAAGACATATACAGGTGTTGCTTATCACTTATTTTAGTTATAATCCATCTTTTATTTCTGTTTTGTACATTGTTCTAAAAATCTTTTAAAAATAATACTTGAAGGGTAAAAATATGCTTTCTGAATGTGAAATGACAGTGGGAGTTCCTCCTAACTTGGAGGGCAAAAAATCAATAGTGAGCACAAAATTTTGGTTAGCTACTGGGAGCATACCACAGAACACCCAAAACACTACCTTGTTGACACACATTGGAGGGGAAGCTGTCTCCAGAGGGGAATTTGGCCATGAGCAATATTCTTATTGAGAAATCCTTGATAGCCACCTGAGGAACCCCAGTGTTGCCCAGAATGCAGGTTGAGATCCATCCACTACTCAAAGGGAAAGATGAACTCCACCAATCAGAAATATAAATCCTGCAATGAAGTATGTGATGAGGTGGAGGGTATTCCTTCTATTTTTCCCAGAGATTCTCTCTTATCACCCCATGAACATGTAAAGATTTCAAGGCCAAGTTGTATTTAGGAATCATTAATACTGCATCACAAGTTTGCAGTCGTTTTCTCCAGTGCAGCACCTCATCGGAACATGACTCCCACCCTCCAACAAATGATCCTGTTAATATCTGCAAGAGAACATTGGGATCCTTTCCCAAGATATATTTTGCCAATTTACTTCTTATGCACGTATTACTGGAATATCTATGTATTAGTGGAATATCTACAACTGTTAAGTCACTTTGAATTGCAAGCTAAGAGTAAAAAAGAGACTCATAGATGAGTCAAGTGTGAAAGAGTTACACCCAGTAGAAGGTCACTGAAAAACACATTTATTTGGAAAGTTTCTCATATTTCTATCATTGAAGGCAGGGACAGTTAAATGAATGGGAAGGATACCTTGCAAAAAAAGGCAGTTTTTTCAGAAACTGGTTTCTTTTCAAGAAGTCTTAAGGAACTTCTGTACTACATTCAATAGTTACAGTATTAAAACAAGGCCATGACAATCTTATCCATCTATTTCCTTCTCCACAGTGAGTGTATTTTATAGGTACACAATCCAGTCAAACTTAAGAGCCCTTTTGTCCCCTTGTCTCTAATGGAAGGGAGGGGGAAATCAATGGAACTAAATGCTTAACTTTAGTTGGATGGTGCCAAAATATTGTTTGTTGTGGGAAAGGTTGTGCACTGGGGGCCTTAAGGAGTGGTAGACTAGAAATGGATTTCAAATTAAGCCATTTCATACTTTCCCACCCTCCTTTCTGCTGTTATTGGGTTGGATAAAAATGAAATCTGCTTCAGCTACTGGTGGTTGTTGCTACTTAAAGGTAAAGGGACCCCTGACCATTAGGTCCCAGTCGTGGACGACTCTGGGGTTGCGGCACTTATCTCGCTTTATTGGCTGAGGGAGCTGGCGTACAGCTTCCGGGTCATATGGCCAGCATGACTAAGCTGCTTCTGGCAAACCAGAGCAGCGCACGGAAACGCCGTTTACCTTCTCGCCGGACCGGTACCTATTTATCTACTTGCACTTTGATGTGCTTTCGAACTGCTAGGTTGGCAGGAGCAGGGACCGAGCAACAGGAGCTCACCCCATTGCGCGGATTCGAACCGCTAACCTTCTGATTGGCAAGCCCTAGGCTCTGTGGTTTAGACCACAGCACCATCCGCTACTTACGGTAGCAACCATTAAATGGGTAGGTTCCAAGACCATTCTGAAAGTCTAAGTCTTAAAAACAAACCAAGATAGGGTTGGCCTCACTGACACTGGTACAGCAGTTGAGAGCATGATGAGAATCAGCTCTAGCTGAAACTTATAATGCCAGCCTACCTTATTTGAATAACCAAACAAAGAAACTATCAATGTTAGCCTGTGTCGACCTCTGTTTGCTTTACTTCCTTAGACCAAAGACTGCGGCTAATGAAACAAAAGCTATCATACAGAGCATGCAGGGAAAAATAACGCCCATTTTGAAAAGAAAACAACTTTAAACCTCTGCCAAATTCAGGTGACATTGTCATAATATTGTAACACTTCAATGTCAGCCAATTTCCCTCTCCCCTATTTCTCTGTTTTCTCCATGTAGCCTGATGAAGGGTTCTGGAGGACTTGAAAGCTTACACACTATTTTGGTCTTTTAAAAAAGAAAAGAAAGAAAGTTATTGCTCTAATGTGGCTATTGCATTTGTTGTTGTTGTTGTTGTTGTTGTTGTTGTTGTGGACCAACATGGCAACCTTTGCTTTTTGAGCTTCTTTTGTGTGTTTGTAATAAGCAAGCACTCAAAGTATGAATTAAAATAAACCATTGAGATAGAAATCCATAAAAAGTAAAATATCTAGGGATTTGGTTAAAAACAAGAAATATAAATGTGTATAAAGATAATTATGAAAAAGTATGGTGTGAGATAAAAAGGAATTTAGAAATATAGAGTAGAATGAACCTTTCTCTATTAGGAAGAATTGTGGCAATAAAAATGAATGTGCTGCCGAAAATGCTCTTTCTTTTTCAGACAGTCACAGTAATGGTTAAGGATGATTGCCTCAAAAGATGGCAAAATGATATTTCCAAATTTGTCGGGGGGGGGGGGAGGCCAAGGATTAAACATAAGATACTTACAGATACAAAAGAAAGAGGAGGCTTCACCCTCCCAGACCTTAAAATTATATTATGAGGCTGCATGTTTGGTTTCGATTAGAGACTGGATAAAACTGGAAAAGGAAGAAGCATTAGATTTGGAAAGATATGACAATAGATATGGATGGCATGCATACCTATGGTATGGGAAAGGGAGAGTACATAGATGATTTTATAACCATATAATTAGGAAATCATTAATGAGAGTTTGGGAAAGGTATACAGTGGAACCTCAGTTTACGACTACCTCCGTTTACAAATGCTTCGATGAGCGAACACTGTGGACCCAGAAGTGTTTACATCAGGGTTCCGCAGCGTCGAATGCGCAGAAGCGATCTGCGCAGCGCACACAGAAACACTCTATCGGCGCTTCGCGCACGCACAAAAGCGTGCCTTCAGCGAGCAAACGCCTCAACAAGTGAAAGCCTCCACCGAACGGATTGCAGCCGCAAACCGAGGTACCATTGTAATGATTTAATAGAACAAAAAAACACCTTGGTGGTTATCACCAATAGAAGCTTCGTTACTCAAACTGCTTGGCAAAAAGGGAAAGTGGCTTACATATAGAGATCTATTGGAAGACCAAGAAGGAAAATGGAAATTAAAAGACTATGAAGAAATTAAAGAACATTTTCAGAGATGGCTGCATTACAGTTAAATGAGATGTTCAAGGAGGATTTTAAAAAAGCGTTTAACTATACAATCTCCAGATTATACCGGTAGAAGTGGTGAAACTATTGAAGAAAGCATACAATATTCTGCTAGAATGTGAAACGAAAGACAAAGAGGTCAAATCAGTCATGATTAAATGGGCGCAAGATATAGGACACAACATACAATTTGAGGATTGGGAAAAAATTGTGGAAGGTGAATTTGAAATTTGAAACTGGTTGTTCTCTTTTGAAGGAAAACTACATGAAAATGACATATAGATGGTATATTACACCAGTTAAAATGGCAAAAATGTATAAAACCGGATCAAACATATGTTGGAAATGTAAACAAAAAGAAGGTTCTTTATATCCTATGTGGTGGGAATGTAGAGAAGTTAAAAAATTCTGGGAGACGATATATAATGAATTGAAAAAGATGTTTAAAATGACATTTGTAAAACAACAACAACAATCAGAAGCATTTTTGTTAGGGATTCTAGGACAAGACCTGCCAAGGAAAATAAAAAACTTATTTATGTATGCTACAACAGTGGCAACAGTCTTGTTAGCACAAAGATGGAAGAATGAGGAAATCCCAACGACAGAACAAAGACAAGAAAAACTTATGAGTTATGCGGAGTTGGCAAAGATGGCATGCAAACTATGTGAGAAGGACAACCTTGACTTCAAAGAAGGATGGGAACTTTTTACAAACTATTTAAAAAGACAACAAAAGGATTTTGACTCCTTGGCAGGTTTTGAACAAATATCCACAATTCATTAGTAGAACATATGATAGATAAGGTAATGATATGTACAATTTTATAACTCGCACAAAACAATATGTACAAACAAAGAGAGGGGAGCTGAAGGAAATCCTTAGAGGGTGGGAGAGGGAGGGATGGGAGGGGGAAAAGGGGAGAAATTGTAATTGGCTATGTGATTGGTAATTTGTATTGTTTAAAGAAAGTTTTCTTCAATAAAAATATTTAAAAATAAACCAAATGCTAAAATGTGTCTAAACACCTATACTATTTACAAAAATAAATTAAATATTACAAAAGGGCATTTTCAAGTTATACTGAGAAGTTTCTGCCCCATTTTTAAAAAGGACACTGTCATTGCCTATAATGAAGATTTAGCTCAAGTTAAGATCATATATAAATAGTCCCATTACAATGAAACTATCGGTAGCAGGTTCTAAAGCAACACTGGGTTACTTCTAATATTTTCAAATCAGGCATCACTTTCTTTCTGACAAGAGGTGCAAGTACAGGCCCAAACTTTATGGGGGGGGGACCTCCAGCCACATCTGTGGCACCTTCCATAATTACTTACATTGGAAATATCAGGAAAGCATTAATTTTTGTGTACATGCTTTTTGGCAGCTGGAAACAAAGATCATCAGTCCCATGTGATGAGCTAACTCTTCACGCTCCACAGGACAGTTGGGAAACATTTCCTTATCGTTGTACTATTCCAGGCCTACATATTTTACACACAAATAAACAGGTTAATTTAATATCTAATGTATCAATTAGTGCATGGAGTTGTGTTCTGAATACAGGTAAGCTTTCCTGGCTTTCCCAAACCCACAGTGAATGCCCACATAGATTAGTCACACTTCTAAGTGCTCACTGGGGTATATGACCAGCACAGAGGGTCGGAACACCATATTTACTTTATCATCTTTCCTATGACTCATCGTTGCCATGCCTCACTTCACGAAATAGAAGACAAGCAGGGAGAGGAAAGCGAAATCCTAAGAGTAGGAGACTAGCTAAGGCAATCCCCTAATGTTCCATGGCAAACCAAAAAAAGGGGTCAGAATGCCAGCCCAGCCCTATTTCTTTAATGGGGAAAGTGTGTACCAGGGCACAGACAAGAGCAGCACTACTTCTGAAACCTCATTCCCTATCCCCACTGGGGATTTTAAACAGAATGCTAAATGGCATATATACACAAGCAGAGAAGAATGTGGAGCTGGAAAGTAAATTATTGTTAACAGGCAATTTATTCATTCTTCTTCTCCCAGAGCCTGCATTCTCTGGCTGAGCCTTAAGGGTGTGGTGGTTATGCAGTATTATCGGCACAAAGTGGAGAGTTCTCCGTTATGATCCTTTCCATTATCATTTTGGATAGTTTGTTTGGGGGGGGGGGACTTATGGCATCAACAATACAATTAGCACACAACTGTGGATCCTTGCTTTTAATGTGAATTAATTGGGGGTGGGGGTAGGAAGAGAGAACGGGCAGATACAGCAACCAAATGAGCAAAACAAGGTAGAAAAACTAAGCCTCACTTTAAGTTACATAAACGTAAGTTACTAGGATACATTTTAAAAAAAAAAAAAAAAGCCTCATCCCCTACCCACCCAATGGATCAATGTGCTCTGCAGCAGAGGGCACTCTGCAGATACCATTTATTTATATTTATTTATGTGTCATTTTTAAAAGACATCAAAGCAGTTTACAGCAATAAAAACCAGAAAACAGATGATATTGGTGACCAAACTGGGATAAAAGGGTTACGGCAATCCCTGAACCCTAGAACTAAATTAATACAATAGCCTTCAACCTGGCTTGGTAGTACGTAAGTGAACGCCAGTGCAACTGTTTTAACAATGACGCCGCATGTCCTCAGCCAGAAGCTTCCAACAGCAGCCTGGCCGCTGCATTCTGCACCACCTGGAGCTTCCAAACCAGACTCCAGAGAAGTCCCACATACAGCGCACTACAGTAATCCAGCCTTGAGGTCAGCAATGCATTGGCTGAGGTACTGATTCCATCTTCAGTTAAATATAATACTATATAGGCCTTGGGTGGCTAACCTGGCCTCTAAGGTCATGCACATCTTTTAGTGGGGTGGGTGCTATTATGCTGTCGGCTGAGCATTTTAGGTATTTTGCATCATACACTGTTTTAAACTGTCTGGTTCTGATTGTTTTATCTGTTATCTTGCAAGTCTCTCTGGGATATTTCGTTTAGGTAAAAAGGGACTAATGGAAACACCACCACCACCTGTCTTGTTGTAAAAATGATATTGTATTAATGCTGAAAAATCTATAAAATGCCTTATGACCAGGCCAAGACATTTTCCTGCCTCAGTCAAAGGGCAACAGGGTGCCTCCTGTACAATGAACAGAAAGCTGACTGGCAGTTGAATCCTACTTCAACACTGGTAACAGGGCTGCATCCTTCACTACAGCCAAGGATAGCAGGATAGCTTTGGGGGTATGGGGCAGGCCATGTGGGACACACAGCTCTGTCCCTCAACATTCACCTCCTCTCTCTGCCCGCCCGCCCCCAGCATTTGTAGCCTCCTCAGATAACCAGCTTACTCTTACTAATGCCAATGCACCTTGTTTTCTGGTCCTATACATCACATAAGAACATAAGAAGAGCCTGCTGGATCAGGTCAATGGCCCAGAAGCCCCAATGGGAAGTCTACAAGGAAGTTTGAGCACAAGAGCACTTGCCCCTCCTGTTGTTTCTAGCAACTGGTATTCAGAAGCATTGCTGCCTCTAACTGTGGAGGCAGAGCAGAGCCATCACCCCAATTAGAGGTACAGTGGTGCCTCGCTAGACGAATTTAATTCGTTCCACGGGTCTTTTCTTATAACGAAAAATTCGTCTAGGGAATCCCATAGGAAGGCATTGGTGTTTTTTTTTGTTTTTTGTTTGCCTATAGGAACGCATTAATTGAATTTCAATGCATTCCTATGGGAAACCACGATTCGCTAGACGAATTTTTCGTAAAACGAATTCGTCTAGCGAGGCAACCTCCGCTCGAAAAATCCTTTCGTTAAGCGGAAATTTCGTTAAGCAGGGCATTCGTTAAGCAAGGCACCACTGTATCTGGATGCACCATGAATCATTTTGCTCATTTCATCAAAGCTTTTATCCTTCCCCCTAAATTCACACAAGCAGGTACACACACATTTACTTAGAATTTTGCTTTAGGTAGGAATCACAATTGACAAATAAGCTGCAATTTTAGAGAATGTAAGTGAGAACCAGTATTCGTTTGAGATTTCAGGGCAATCTTTTAATATCCAGAGTCTTGATGTTGTATTTTTAAAGGCTGCTAGCATTTTGCATATTTAAAGTCCAATAGCAAGAGGAAAGATAAACTACTAAGATGGACAGCAAAACCAGATCTTAATGTATTGTTCTTCCATGGACCGTAGCTTAAAAATCCAGTTTGGAGTCCAGAAGTGGATAACTTTCTGATCAAGTGTCCATTAAATAATTGGTGATAAGGAAAAAGTGACTAAAGAACCAACCTTTAAATATACTATATAACTTCAAAATAATGTTGAATTTTTCACCCCTGCCCCATAGGCTAAGCTGCTAACAGTATTTTAATATAGCATTCCAGTATCTTCATATATAGATTTGGTCAAGCAAGCACAAAAGGATGTGGTATAATAAAGCATATGATGAATGCTGTATTGAGAAGGATAAAATACACACAGCTGAGTGTGGGTTAAAAGTGTGTGCATTTGTTATGTATGAGGCATCCAATTAAATCCCTAGTGCTGCAGTACGGGGCATCTCCACGCCACAGAATTTGGTTCAAAAGGCATGCCCTATTTCCCAAGGCCCTCTGGGAATTGAAGTTCTCTAGGGTATGGTCTCTGAAGTAGAACGCTCTGCAGTATTTCAAACTACAACTCCCATGATTCTTTAGAAGCAGCATGGCTGTTAGTTAAGAAACCGATTATATTTTTAACACAAATATTCCCCGAAATTTCAAGACAGGAGTGCTGAAAAACCTGTCTGCAGCCATCCATCTCTGGGAAACAAAACCAATATACGTGTGACGAAGAAGGAGGAAACACTAGGAAGCATTACAGAAAATTGTGAGGAAGAACAAAAACTGACAGCTGGGAGAATTGAGAGCACAGTGCTAGGAATTTCTTCTTGACAAATGTAATATAGTGCATACATAGGGAGAATTAATGAAAGCTACTCATGCACACTGCTGAACTTTACAATTCACTATAACCGCTGAGGAAAAAGACCCGAGGTTAGTGCAGACAGCTCTCTGGAAGCATCTGCTTGGAAAAACAGCCCGTCACAGAGCAAATAAAGCATTCGGCCTCTAAGGGTAATACAGTACTAGATTCCATGATGCCCTTGACCATAACAGCATAAATGGAGCCAGCTGAGTAGTACTTTATCCTAGGCCACTCTTCACCAACCTAGTGCCCTCCAGATGCTTAGTTGTTTTAAATAATCCAACATTTGCCCCTACCCACCCCACCACCTCAGAAAACAGGATGGACAGGTGCACGAACATCTTGCCACAAAACAAGCCTATGTCTTTTAGAAAGCAACTGCAGAAAATCAAGTTCTTAGGAATACTGACCACTATGAAAGATTTAGTGAAACCCAGTTTGGACATGCTTTTGCAAATTACCGCCACAAATATGAGCAGATGGCAGGCCCTGAAGCCATCATTACAGGGCTCGGCAAAATGAATGCACTTTTGCGCCCCATGTGTTTTATGAGATCTCTTAATTACCTACTGCTTATTTTTGCAGGCTCTTGAGAAGATTCCTATGGAGACTAAAACCAGTGCACACCCTTTGCCAACTTACATTTGTCCATCCAGAAAGTTAATTTTATTTCCCTAACCTTCATGTCTATCATTCTGATCCACCCTCCTTTATTTATGTTAATCCTAAAGCATCATCATTAATATTCCCAAATGGGTTTATTTGAATCTATATTGGTGGATCCATTGGAGAGTGACAAAGCACAAGCTCTGCATGAAAAAGGTTACAGGTTAAATCCCTGGCATCTCCAGGAAGGGCTGGAAAACTCTCTGGTCTGAAAATCATGAGAGATGCTGGCAGTGATTATAGGCAATACTGAGCTAGATGGACCAATGGTTTTACAGTATATCCCCTTTGAGTCCTTGGAATTTTGACCACCACATCCTGTATGTTTCTATACATGCCAACTCCATTGACAGACTATGAAATGGCTTGGATCTTTCACCAACAATTCTACCCTGAAATCCACTGGAAAGATCTTTGTACACAAATCATGGGATGAATGCTGAGATTGACAACCTTGCTGGACCCGTAGATGTTCCCCTACTTTCATAAGCCGAGGGGCAGTGCTGTATTTTTAAGTGAGATATAAGTGGCCACACTTATAATGCAGCAGCTTTGGGTTCAGGTACCCTCTCAGTCTCAGCCTGCTCTGCCATGGGTAACATTACTGAAGGGACTAAAACATTTCCTCATTCCACTGTTGCGTAAGTCACTTCGGAAGCCTTTTGGCTAAAGAGTGGGATAAAAATGGTTCAAATAAAAATCTTATATATTTACTAATTATTTTAAAGAAAGAGAGAAAAATATGTATGCATGAAGCACAGAGGGATTTTGAGATCCCTGGTAACAGGAAAAGGGGGGAAACCAGCAGTTCTCTTCAGTGGAAGTTTTGCTTCAAAGCAATTGAATCACCACCATAAGACATGCTCTGTTTACTATAGCATAATGGTTTTCCTAAAGAGTCACATATAACAATCCTATCTCAGATCCATATGACTGGCACTGCAGGATCTCTGAAGGTATATTCTCTCTCTCTCTCTCTCTCTCTCTCTCTCTCTCTCTCTCTCTCTCTCTCTCTCTCTCTCTCTCACACACACACACACACACACACACACACACACACACACTTTGGCCCTGATCAAATGTTGCCCCATTCTGGACATTAGAAGTACCAACTCAAACCTTGCTGCCATTTAGCTTATCCAGACCCATTTTAGGATACTTCTAGGAAAAAGTCAATGTGTCCTAGCTTGGAACTACTTTGCTAGCAGTCAAGAGCAATGTCTTCCCAAAATTTGCCTGAACACTATGGTTATACAAATTGTTACTAAACACTAGCAAACTTATTTATAAGAGTTACGTTTGCTGTATTGTTAATATCTAGAAGGAGAAAGTGATTATACTGCAATTTTTTGAAGACTACAGAAACTTTCCAAGATTCATTTTGCAAAATTGAAGTGTTCCAACTCCCAGAGAAAGACAGCAGAGATTCTCTGGGCCAGTAAAAAGAAACAGACACAGTATGGGAGTGCATGGATCCTGCAAATACAGAGCATGCCCTGTGAGCATGGCAACAGGAAGCTCTGGATACACATCTTGCAGAAATGAAAGAAGCAGTATCTTCTCCCCTCTGTGTGGCACACAAAAGCCACACATAGCTTTAGCAACTGGGAGGGATGTTTGGAACACAGTTTTGTTCACATATTGCAACTAAACACGCATGAGACCGCAACAGCTCTGCTGATCAAGGGCCAATATAGTCTGGCATCCTGTTGCCAACGGTGGCCAGCCAGATACCTCCAGGAAGTCCACAAGCCCTCTCCCACTGTTGGACTGTGGCATCTGATCTTTAAAGACATATCTGTCCAGAGATATAACACCCAAATAGTGGATCAACACAACTCAAGTATTTGCACTCGTATTAAGTCCAGAAAAGAACCAATACAAGGTATGAAAAATGGGTTATGCAATAAATTGGAACATCTGGAGAAATTTAGTTTGTTAGCAAGATTTGTCCTAAAATAAAAAGCTGCAAATACAATATTTAGGCGAGAGAGGCAGGCAGCAGTGCTGCCTCCTTGAAAAGTATAACCTTTGAGCAGCCCAAATGCTTTCAAAGCATGTCTTTTCAAAATCATGGGGGCTAGAAACTTGGCTAATTTTTTTAAGAAAACAAACCTGAGCACCACTAAAACCATATTCCTTGATACAATTCAGATCCTGTAAGCCCCAAAAGAAAGTGGCCCAATTTTGTATTTCCTTGCTATAAAACAGAGCAGGTATGTGTCAAAACTGGAAGAAAGACAAAATAGGGGGTGACTGCAGGAACTGAGTCGTTCCTATGCAGGAAGTAACAGTAGCTATACTTGCATCACATTTATTTACCATACAGCAAAGATACACATCATAAGCAATATCTCAGTCATTGCACGAGAGACTTACCTGTTCTCAGAGGGAGAATTCATTGAACAACACCCCCCTCAAAAAAATTGTAAAGTAACACAGGAAGTCCACATCATTCTCATTCTGCAGAAGAATGTAAAGCCCTCACTCCTGCCCAGCCATCTCTAAGTAATCGCTCTGCTTTACAAGATCTGAGTGGCACAAAGAGAACCAGCAAGGGGGAGGGAAAAAACCAGCCACCCCCATGCACTCCAAGCATCTGCAACCACAAAGACTCATGCTTGCAATGAGATAACTCCAGATGCTAAAAATAACCAGCCGGCTGCAATTCCCACTGTATGTAGCTGGGCAGAAACACTTCATTTCCCCCAAGTATGCTTCATCCTATAACGCAACATTAAAAAGCCAAACTTAGGCCTTTGTGGCATGTTTGCCCTATGTGGTAAACTCTCTTGTAAAACGAGAAAAAGCTATGGAACTTTTGAAAGAGTAAACCTAAACCCAAATTGATCTTTAGATTTCATTTATCAGACTCTTTGATGTAAAAGAAATGAACAGATTAGATTATGGACTTCTGAGTCAACCAGAAGGTTGGTGGTTTGAGTCCACCCATGGATGCTTGTGGGCAGGATTCCTGCATTGCAGGCGTTTGAACTCAATGATCCTTTGGGTCTCTTTCAACCCTACAATTCTAGGACTGCCTCGATGTCAGCTTCCCTGTTCCCTCTTTGCACCTTTCAGCCATCACCATGGCTGAGCAAGGATTCAAACTCAGTTCTATTCCAACACACAACACTTTAACCGCTATACTGGTGAGACCCCAGAGGACATCTGCAAAGGGAGAGAACCAATGGGCAATAGCACCCCCAAACAAATGTGAACCACTCTGAATGACACATCCACAGCATTGGGAGGCTGTTGCCTTTGAGATGCCCTGGCATCAGATCAGCCTGATGCTTTTCTTTTTGCATGAAGGTCACATCCACATGATACATGGATTCCCCCAAAGAATCTTGGAAGCTGGGGTTCACCCCTCACAAACCTACCATTTCCAGAACACTTAACAAACTACAGTACTCAGGATTCTTCGGGGAAAGCAGTGTGTGTTAAATGTATGGAGTAGATGTGACCCAAGTCTCCTTTTGCGCACCAATCTTTGCCAACAAATATGCAAAATAACTGGGGTGTGTGTGTGTGTATCTGATAAAATGAGCTCTTTGGCTACCACAAGTGAGACTGCCTTTCACCAACACAAGAAAAGGGTCAAAAAGTATGCTGGGGAATCTCATAGCAAGCAGTTTCCTAGCAGCGTGAGTGTGCCACCTGGGTAGCTTATTTTGGTATGCAGGGGCATATAAAGTTCTTTTTATAGCTCAGATTTGCTCATGCAGCTCTGAAGAACCGGGAACAAGAAACCAACTAGGTAAGTGTAGTGAAGAAGGTAATGGGTATGCCTGTGTGAATGTTGAGAAAGGAGTACTTTTGAAATATACTTCATGGACACCAGGCCAAGGTTCAGTCTTTATTGCCCTTTAGACTAAGGTTACCAGATTTTTTTCAATGAGTTTGGGGACCATGGATTTTGTATGGGGACTGATTTGTAAATCTGGGGACTGTCCCCGGAAAACGGGGACATCTGGTAACCTTACTTTAGACAAGCCCTGGCAAAGAAACCACCTGCAGAGGTGAGAACAATTTGCTGGAAGTGCTTAGACCAGGCATCCCCAAACTTCAGCCCTCCAGATGTTTTGGACTACAATTCCCATCTACCCCGACCACTGGCCCTGTTAGCTAGGGATCATGGGAGTTGTAGGCCAAAACATCTGGAGGGCCACAGTTTGGGGATGCCTGGCTTAGAGACTAGAGAAAGGGGGATTCATAAAGGACAGAGGAGGCCCTTATGCTATTGGAGTTTGCAGCATCTTTGCAATCCATTTTTCGCATATTTGAAGGCGTATGTTTTTGTATTTTTTTTTAGACCATCCACATCCATCCCTAGTATGCGAGAAGCAGAATTTGTGCCTTTTAGGAACTACTTTTAGGAATTTGTGCCTTTTAGGAACTACATGTGAAAAGGATCTAGGAGTCTTGGTAGACCACAAACTTGACATGAGTCAGCAGTGTGATGCAGCAGCTAAAAAAGCCAATGCAATTCTGGGCTGCATCAATAGGAGTATAGCATCTAGATCAAGGGAAGTAATAGTACCACTGTATTCTGCTCTGGTCAGACCTCACCTGGAGTACTGTGTCCAGTTCTGGGCACCACAGTTCAAGAAGGATACTGATAAGCTGGAACGTGTCCAGAAGAGGGCAACCAAAATGGTCAAAGGCCTGGAAACGATGCCTTATGAGGAACGGCTTAGGGAGCTGGGTATGTTTAGCCTGGAGAAGAGAAGGTTAAGGGGTGATATGATAACCATGTTCAAATATATAAAAGGATGTCATATAGAGGAGGGAGAAAGGTTGTTTTCTGCTGCTCCAGAGAAGCGGACACGGAGCAACGGATTCAAACTACAAGAAAGAAAATTCCACCTAAACATTAGGAAGAACTTCCTGACAGTAAGAGCTGTTCGGCAGTGGAATTTGCTGCCAAGGAGTGTGGTGGAGTCTCCTTCTTTGGAGGTCTTTAAGCAGAGGCTTGACAGCCATCTGTCAGGAATGCTTTGATGGTGTTTCCTGCTTGGCAGGGGGTTGGACTGGATGGCCCTTGTGGTCTCTTCCAACTCTATGATTCTATGATTCTATGATTCTACTGTACAGTATATATTTTCAGCTCTTAGATTATACAATATACATCTGCCTTCCCTAACCTGGTGCCTTCTAGATGTTGTTGGACTAAAACTCCCACCACTATTGATCATGCAGGCCAGGGCTGATGGGAAGCTGTAGTCTCTACAACATCTGGAGGGCACTAGTTCCAGAGGCTTAAAGATAAAAATGTCACTCCTCTCTCTATATTTGCCAAAGTCTGTGTACAGAAAGAAACCACCTTACAAATGAATACACTTGAAACAGTCAATAGTCACCCTGTCCTGGAAGCAAGGCTTGAAAACAAAGTATGTCCCATCATGTGGTTCAAAAAAATTATTACAGAATCATAAATAACCAATTCAGCTAAAATGTATCATGACAATTATTCAAATAATCAAATAACTAAAACTTCAAAGAATAATAAAATTCAGAAGACTAGGAACAAGCAAGCAACACTGAATAAAACTGCAGCCTAAAGCTGTTTTCTAAACCATCCTGCCTCGTCTTAATACACAAATGTAAGCTAGCTAGCTAGCAAAAAAAAGTGTGCAGTATTTTGTGTACTTATTTGCAAGAGGGTAATTAATGCTGTGACCAAGTTGACCTAATATCTAAGCTTACGAGAACAAAGAAGAATGCTTTCAGTGTTTTATTGAATGGCCTTTGAAACAAACATTCAGAGTTCTTCTGCAGCTCCTATTCATTTCAATGCAGCTGTAGATACCATAAGATGCGGTAGATGTGATTGTGCCGCATTACAGGTCAGTTCGAAGGCAACTACTCTATTACCAACTTAAGAATGGAAAGCGAAACATAGTGGACCAGAAAAGAGGTTTAAAGATGCTCTCAAGGCAAATCTAAAAAAAAATGTAGTACTGTATTGGCACTGATAACTGGGAAACACTGGCCTGTGAGTGCGCCAATTGGAGAATGGCATTTTCCAAAGGTGTCATAGACTTTGAAGCACAGACTCAGGGTGAAAAGAAGAAATTAGCTAAGAGGAAGGTACGTTTGGTAAATCCTCACCGTGATCAACTCCTACCTGGAAACCTATGTCCCCACTGTGGAAGGAACTGTGGATACAGAATTGGCCTCCACAATCACTAACGGACTGACTGTTAAGACTGTTTTCATGGAAGACAATCTTACTCGGCTATGAGTGATCGCCAAAGGAGGAGGAGGAGGTAAAAACTTCCCAGTATATGCGATTGTGCAGCATTACGGGTCAGTTCTGTGCATCCCCCACTGCTTCCCACAAAAAAAACCACTACCTAAGTAAGCCACCTCAAATTGCCTTGAGGTAGATCACCTCTGATAAATGAATAATCCATTCAGAACAGTTGGGAAATAAATTTTAGCCAAGAATACAGGGGAATCAACTACTTGCTTTTGGGTATCAAGGAAACTGCACACCAGGTTGTTCATGCACCAATTAAAAACTTGACTCAGATCAGTCCAGCCTAATACCATTTTCCTCTGATTGGAAGCTGTTTTCCAAGATTTAGAGAGGGATGTGGAACCTGAGGTCCTTCAGAAGCTGCTGGACTACAATTCCCATCATTTCTGAACATTATTATTATTATTATTATTAATTTATACCCCGCCCATCTGGCTGGGTTTCCCCCACCACTCTGGGGGGCTTCCAACAAATAGCAAAATACATTAAAATATCACAGATTAAAAACTTCCTTAAACAGGGCTGCCTTTAGGCATTTTCAGGTAGTTGTTTATCTCCTTGACCTCCGATGGGAGGGCGTTCCACAGGGCGGGCACCACTACCGAAAAGGTCCTCTGCCTGGTTCCCTGTAGCTTTGCTTCTCGCAGTTAGGGAACCGCCAGAAGGCCCTCGGCGCTGGATCTCAGTGTCCGGGCTAAACAATGGGGGTGGAGACACTCCTTCAGGTATACAGGACCGAGGCCGTTTAGGGCTTTAAAGGTCAGCACCAACACTTTGAATTGTGCTCAGAAACGTACTGGGAGCCAATGTAGGTCTCTTAGGACCAGTGTTATATGGTCTCGGTGGCCACTCCCAGTCACCAGTCTAGCTGCCACATTCTGCATTAATTGCAGTTTCCAGGTCACCTTCAAAGGTAGCCCCACGTAGAGCGCATTGCAGTAGTCCATTGACCATGCCTGCTAGGGCTGATGAGTATTGCAGTCCAACAACTTGGGGAGGGCCACAAGTTCTTCATCTCTTGCCTAAGAGATGTTTCCCCACCCTAAAATTACCCAAGGTAATTTTAATTGGAAGTGGTTTGATGCATACAAAACATGTGCTGTACCAGTAAGCCATGAAACAGTGTTTTAGGTACAGCATAAAATTCCAAACTAGCTTTCAGTACATTGCAACCACACCTTTGCCAAATGAGAGCCATCGTTCATCTCCACATAAGCAGATTAAACATGTCAGAAGTACAAATAAATGGAAAAATCTTCTCAGGCTGCTTCGTGCCAGTTTTGTTGCTCTCTGTCTGATAAATGCAGCAAAAAGTCTATTAAAGCTTTCTACTTAAACTCATTTAAGAATACAAGAAAATTTCTTTTTATTTATGGTTTGTTTATGGTATGTTTATTAATGGTGTTTCTAGACTGGCTCATAACCACAGTTCTCTGGATGTCATACATGAAATATATTTTCCTACGATATAAAATCAAAACACGGCTCCATGTTGATTTTCTTTTGCAACAGAACCACACTCACTGGCCTACATTTCTGTATTTATTAAATTTCTATAATGCCCTTCATCTGAGGATCACAGGGCAGTTTACAATACAAAAACAGAAAGAAATGTAACACAGTAACAAACAACATCAATAACCCCCTACCCACCCCCAGTATATATTTTATTGTATTATGTACAGAGAGTGCATCACGTCAGGATGATTCAGCACTGACTACACTACTGTGAATCTATCTTGAAACACTGCAAAACTAACAGCAACACCCCCACATAAAACCACCATAGAGACAGATAGAAATGGTTTAAATAATAATACAATTTCTCCAATCAGCTCACGGCAGTGTACTTAGTTCTGCCCCCTCTTCTTTATACTCATAGTCCTACAAGGTAGGCTAGGCTGAGAGACAGTATTTGTCCCAAGGTCACACAGTATGTGACATGGTTGAGTGGAGATCTGAACCCGGGCCCCCTTTGCAGCTCTGAGAAAGCGTGGCAACACTAGAAAGCAGGTGTGTGAACCCTTAAGGTTAAACACATAAGGAAAATAGATCAGTGCGGCCTAGTGGTTACATGGTGTTTCCGGTGCATTCTGGCACTTGTCACAGTGTCCCATTGAGCCAGAAGAGGGTTAGTCATGCTAGCCACATGACCTGGAAAGCTGTCTGTAGACAAACGCTCGCTCCCTTGGCCTGAAAAGTGAGATGAGTGCCGCACCCCATAGCCACATTTGACTGGACTTAACTGTCCAGGGGTCCTTTATCTTTACCTTTTACCTTAGTGGTTACATGTATAGAACTGCAGAAACCTAGGTATAAATCTCCGGTCATGACCTTGGGCCAGTTGCTCTTTCTTAGCCTGACTTATCTCACAGTGTTGCTGTGTAGGTGGTGGTGGTGTCGTCATCGTCATCCATTAATGTTGTTAGTCACTTTATCTTGTCGAAAGAAACTTACAACCATCTTGTGTTGGAGGAGAAATATGCAGAGCATGTACTCTTTGAAGGGAGGGTATAATGAAAGGCACGACTTCTCCCTTTCCACCTTTGCCATACCATGAATAATTTTACACACCACCTTGCCATTGCCACCTTGATCACTTTCCCCCCTAAACTAAAGGGGCCCCCGAACTTACTAATTGAACTGCTATAGATTTCCCTAAAGATTCATGGGAATTAAAGCTTAGGAAGTATGCTGAGAAATCTATTGAAGAGCCATATCCAGACCCCAGGCTGGTACTTGAACCAAAGCCCTTCCCAGTTAAAAGATCTGCAGCAGCTTTTCATGCAGATTGCTGTGATGAGTTCATTTTAATGCACTGGGTTTTTATTTATTCATAACTTTATTTATTCATAATTAGTCGGGAGTTAACAACCCAGTTTTCTGCTTCACACATCAGGCTAGGGCACTTGCTCACAAATAACTCACCTGCTGCTTTTTGTGGGTGTAGCTGAAGTTATCTTTCTATGGAAGATACCTTGAAGTATTAAGACCAGCTATTGCGCCTAAAGATTCACTTCAAAACATACAGCATTGGAATCAGCCCTAAAGAGCAATCTGCAATAAACAATGTGTTTTCCAGTAGTAGTTATAGGTATATTTTTTTTCCTTTAGTGGTGCAAAATGTCCACCCACAAAAACCAATAGCAGAATGCTATGAGATGAGAAGGGATGAAAAGAGCATGACCACTTATTCCTGGAAAGAAAACTGGGTGGTATGAACACACTCTAAGGGACACAATATACAACTGCAGGTTTTTAAAATATTTTCTGGATTTGTTAAACTAGAGAGCATATCTAAAAACTAACAGGTTAAAAGGGAATTTGTACAGTACTAAGGCTGCCTTTTTCCAGTTTGAAAGCTTTCCATTATGGCTCTGCCAAAAGTGTTTTGTAAGCCCTTCTACATTAAATCTGACATTTCCCTACCTCTACAAGTTGAGTAATGAATTCTTCATGCACACAGTGTGAGCTCACCCTGTTAGAAATACAAGCACATGAACACTGCACCCATGTGCAAACCAGGAAGGCAGCCCAATCCCAAGAGTCAGTGGTAGAGCTCCACCCTGTCACAAAACCTTTCACTAAATGTTTTAGTACCACAGTCATCCTTCTGTTAAGAAGCAATTTCAATAATAAAGAAGATTTTCACTTTGGTTATAAGAGAGCAACAAAACATCTTAAAAACAGATCTAATCCTTATGTGTAAGTACGTAAATATGCTCAGGCACGGAGCATAAGAATGATGAATATTACAAGCATTTTGCCACTACTGTCTCTGAACTTGAGCCTCTTTTGGGTAATAAGGCAAGAGCAGGTCAAACAATCATTCCTGACCCCTATAAAAACTTCTGGATGAAGCTTGTTCCATGGATGATCTATAAGGGGACTCAGCTGCTGGGTTCTCTGGAATAAGCTAGGAACTTTAGCCTTGCCCTTGCCCATCCCCTACTTGGCACTGACAAGCCTTGGTGAGTGACTTACTACTGACCAGATTCCCTCACCTCCTGTCTGACTATCAATGAAGCCATGAGCTGCAGCAAGCCTCTGCCCAGCCAACCTCTCCAAATTTATGTGTGGGGGTGCTTCATGTACATCTATGTCATTTTAAAATGGCAATGATGAACAGCTTTTTGGTAAGGATGAATAACTCCATTCTGTTTAAGATGCAACTGAGCCAGGAGCTACTAAGCAGCAGAGAGTACAAGTTTTGGGTCAGTCAGGGGTGGAGTAAGCAGGAGCAAAACATAGCCATGCTCCACCCACCTTCCCGCATAAACACAGAGGAACTGGATAGCTCAGTTGGTAGAGCACAAGACTCTTAATCTCAAGGTTGTGGGTTCAAGTTCCACATTGGGCAAAAGAATCCTGTATTTCAGGGGGTTAGACTAGATGACCCTTGTGATGCCTTCCAACTCTACAATTCTATGATTCTATTAAGTCTCAGGGAATATCACCTGACCTGTTTAATTGGTGAATAGAAATGCACAACATTAATCACTGTGAATGGTAAGGAGTATGAGGGCTCTGGTTTGATCAAGGCCTAGCTAAGGATCCAACTCAAGTGTTTGTTTTCTTTTTAATCATGAGCTTAGAAGGCTGTTTCTTAAACTCATCCCTACAGTACTTAGATTTCAGTCATATGCAACCACCCTCTCGGACAGAGGCCACAAAAAAGCATTTTAAAAATCTGTGACTGTTGACCCACAATGGCTGGTTTCCAACAATCATGGCTGATCACCCTGATCATACCATCAAGCAAGCAAAAAGAATGTGGTGTTGTCAGTATATTGCTCATGAAGATTATTTCCTCTCTCCCTGCACCACAAGTGTACAGTCTTCCCTCAAAAGATGGGCAACAAGGAGGTGGTAGAAAATAGCCTTTCATATTTTAATCCTAAAACTAAGATGAGACACTTCCATGACAAGAGGTTCCTGTAATAAGATGAGACACTTATGACAAGATCCTGTAATACTGTTGAATATTTATGCAACCCTCTTGAAACTACTGCTCCAACTGTGGAACTGACAGTATACAACCCCCAAACTCAAAGTAGCCGCCGTATGGTAGGGAATCAAGAGATGAGGTGAAGGCCTGACTCTAAGCTTGGGGATATTACATATTCCTCTCTTTTTAAAAACAGCAATTAGGAGTACAAGGGTTAAAAGGAAAAGATACGAGGAGAGACATGCAGTAAGCAGTCTACCGAATTACTCACAGTAAGAATTACAACTGTTCTTATCCACCACTGTTCTGGAAGCATTGGGCATTTTTGCAATTTGCATTTTCCAAAAATTATTATTTTTTTCAAATTTAAATAACACATATTGGACTGCTAATGTGCATGTAAGTTTATCCTTTCTGGTAAATTAGTGCAAAAATTGCTTCCAATCAAAACAGTTCCAACTATGGGCCTGACTCAACCAGCTCTTCACCAACCTCCCTCCATAGGTTCTCAAGCAGCCAGCAGCTATTTGCCAGTCACATGACTTCCATTTCCCTTCCTCTTCTACTCTCCCATCACAAGTCACTACCAGTTACACAAGTTCAGATACAGAAGCAACTAAAAGCCATCATGAACATCAGCTCGCTCACACAGATGCTTCCTTCTTTAAAGAAAAAAAAGGAAGAAACCTTTTATATTTCCTGAACTGAAGCACAGTCCTTATTACTTACATAACTGCAAAGGGATAAACTAAAGAATCCACCTTCACACTACCCCAAAATACTGTTCTGTAGCCACACACAGGAAGTGGTCTATACACATACAAATTTTAAGGATTTTTATCTCATTCATGCAAACTTGTGCATAGTTTCTATCACTCTTCTTTCCCCATTATAGACAACTTCCTTCACACACACAAAAAGGAAGGCATGAAAGTTAATTCAACTCCAGTGTTCCAACACTAACCAATACCCTTCAGATTTCAATGCAATGGTAGCCACAGTTTTCAATACTGAAACATACAATAGGGTCTTGGTGCACTTAAATGGCACATGGACAATTCAGGATCAATTCTGCCAACACAATAAACATTGATTAGATTAAAAATCTAGCATCTATATAGTACATTTCAGGATTTATAAAGACAAGTGTCACCTTTCAAACTAAGAAGCACTTCAAGCCTACCGAAATAAAAGTAAAGTAAACACAATGATTAAAAAGAACCTAAAAACAGTGAGTCTGCACACACTCAAAACATCAGAACAACAGCATAAATTTAATCCAGTTATAAGCACAAATGCCTAGGAGAAAAGGAAACTGGTTAGCAATGGGATGCCTGCAAGTGGAAGGTGCAGCTCAGGGTCAACAAATGAGAAGGCCTTCTTGTTGTGATATCCTCTGTGATCCTACCTTAGTAACAAAAAGCAAGGCTTCATTCAATGACATATGACAGGGTGGTCCAATGAGCAGTCTGAGGGAAGCCTTTCTTTTTTTGGAGACCCTCAGCAACATTTGACACCCTCTCCCAGCCCCAGACCGAGAGTTGATGGTGGGGGCGTCAAATTTTGGCCTTGCTCCTCCTGCCCCCTGATGTGGAACAAGTTCTGTGTCAAAGTTCTCTTGCGGCCCACTTGGTATGAAAAGTTGGGCCATCATGACCTAAGCACAGGGAGGAACATATGTGCTAAAAAATAGGACAGGTCTCTTGAAAGAACTGCTCAGATAAAGCAGACAGTATTATCATTCCTATAGAGGGAAATGAGCCTGAATGACAGGGTTTTCTTGTGGCCACCTAGTGACTAGCTCATGCGCAAGGTGAGCATGATTTGAGAAGAGAGAGACTTGGTAGTTCATAATCTCAGCTACCACAATGAGCCAGCTTTTAGCTCTTTTTAAAGGAACAGGATACTTGGTGTTTGTAATCTAGGACTTGTTAGAAACCGTAAGCTGTTGCAGTTGCGAGCACGTTGGAAAACTGTGCCCTACTGTACTGGATGAAAAGTCTCTGTGCTGCTCATTTGCCAGCTAAGAACAAATGATTATAAATCTATAGATGAAATGCTGGCTGTGCCGCTGCAATGAAGAAACGAAGTGATGCAAAGAGTAACTTCATGAGAACATCTGCCTGCACGTTTTCTTATCAAGCATAGACATACTGTATAAGACTACTGCATATAAGACTACTTTTTAACCCAGCAAAATCTTCTCAAAAGTCAGGGGTCGTCTTATACGCTGGGTCGTATTTATTATACGGCGAGTATATCCCAAACTTTATATTTTAACTGGAAAAGTTGGGGGTCGTCTTATATGCAGGAATATACGGTAATCAACCATACACATAACTGTAACTCAGCGCTTTTGCATTATCAGTAGACTACCCATTTAAAGACCCTACACTATTTAAGAGTTGCTGCAAAGTAGGCAGTCATTTCATAAATGAGGAAACATAGGAAAGTTCTTCCCAGTCACTGTTCTGCCTTTCACAGTTCATTACGAGATCCTGCAACCCAGTCTACTTTGGGCAAATTGCACCCATTTGTCTAGATAACTTGTCAATTCCAATCAGCTAATTTCTTTTTAAATAGGAGGAAAGTTCAGCCACTACACAATCCAATATCAAATGCCCATTCCCCTATTTGGGGGCAGCACCCATGCAGCTAATTTATTAGAAGACTACGGTAAGTAAAAATGCATGGGTATTTTGGAAAATAATAACATCTGCAATTTATAAGAGCAATATATGGCAAACCAAAAGCTATGGTGAAGCCCAATAAAAGTTGGTTAGAATGACCATTCACAGAACCCTGTACTTCCTTGGTCAGCATAACTATTGCTATATTTTGAAAAGTTCTTGAAGGACAGTAACACCGGCTCTAACTACTGCTCACTTCCACTTTCACCAAGCCACAATCAGAGAGCTCTTTGACCTCTTCCTCCCCAATTCAAGAGCAAAACTTTGGCAGAGTTCATTTCCTAGTGCCCAATTGCTCTACTCACTCCCTTTTCATTGGATTTTGGCACAGGAGTGAGCAGCTGAAGTACAAAAGACACTGTCACCGGCTGCATTCACATGTGAAAATAAGCCAGAGTTAGTGGATGCCTGTGTAAATGGTTCCCACTGTAGTCCTCCTCTAGTGCAACCAACTAACTATGACCCTGGCTTGCCATTAAATTCTAACAGGGGGGCCATGGTTTGCTGCAAACAAACCACAGTGTGAAGCTAAAGTTTGTTCTTCGTTTTCCCATCATAGTTTGTTTTAGCAAAACAAGTCACAAACCTTGGGGTTACGGTTAGCTGTTCCCACTTGCAAGATAGAAAAGGAGAAATGTGGTAGCAATCTCTGCATTCCTGATATACCATTAACCATGGATTACTGAACAGCTGACACTTGGACTGCATTTTGCCTACATTTTATGTAGACACCTAAGGAACATGCATTTAATTGCCCTTTCTTCAGAAGGAGTCCAGGGCAATTTTCAGCAAAGGTAAAAATATAATGCCATAGGGGTTGTTACCATTAGGAACGAGGAGTTTGAAGTGTTATTTGCTTGTGTACGGTGGCAGAAGTGGGCAAAGTGAGTAATGAAAGGGGGATTCTTACAAGCTATGCCAAGGACCAAATAGGAAGCCTCAGGAGGTCATACTGCAACTCCCCCAAGCTGCCATTTTTTATCCTCACTATACTCTTTCATCAAGGCTTTGTCACAGAAATAGTTTGGACAGTTAAAGCAAAAAAAAAAAAAGAGTTATCTACAGGAATCCCAGTTTTGATGTCGTCTACATGCAACCACATTCCTTCCACTGCAAATCATGGAAGTCTAAACACAAGTTGTTATACAACCAGTTGCCTATGGATTACTAGCAAACTATTCCAGGATCAAAAGGGAGGGGGAAACCTAAGAAATAAATAGCTGTATCCAATATTAAGTGATCATAATACATAGCACCAAGAAAAGGAGGAAGTGCTAGCAACAAAGCAGGATGGCCGAAGAGCCATACACAGAATTATTTGAACAAAAATGTGGACAGCTGAAATGGAGCCTCACTAATACACAGGGAAATGACCACAGAGTTAGTTCTAGAATAATCTGTCTTCTTATGAAATGAAGCCAATATAGAAAAGTAAATACATGGGATTAAAGTCCTGATGCTTTAATTACTTGCCATACTTCTAATGCAACACAAAACAGGTACAGTGGTGCCTCGCTTAACGAATGCCCTGCTTAATGAAATTTCCGCTTAACGAAAGGTTTTTTCTAGTGGAGGTTGCCTCACTAGACGAATTCGTTTTACGAAAAATTTGTCTAGTGAATCACGGTTTCCCATAGGAATGCATTGAAATTCAATTAATGCGTTCCTATGGGCAAAAAAAAAATTCAATGCATTCCTATGGGATTCGCTAGACGAATTTTTCGTTATAAGAAAAGACCCGTGGAACGAATTAAATTCGTCTAGCGAAGCACCACTGTACTTTGTAATAGTACGGTATACAGGCTACAAGTGATGGGAGTAGCATGTAAATAAACAAGCCCTACTTTCCTTCTGCAAGAGCATTTCTAGGTCTATGTTTAAAGAGATGAGCATGGTACTTAGTAAAGCTGCAATATACCTTCAACCCATCGGAAACTCACTGCATTACCACTTTTACCTCCAGACTAAAGTTAAGCTATGGCATGAAAACTGCTCTCATGGCCAAAGCTTTTAAAACAAACTGCACACCCATGGTTTACATCTCTCACTGACCACCACTAACTAAGGTAACTAACCCAGATTTGCTTTACTGTCAATACAGTACCTCCCCTCCCTGTAGAGCACCAGTTCCCTGCAACTGAGCACAACTTCTTTCACTCTCTAACTCTCCACACACCGTGTCACTGCTGCCCTTCCTTCATCCTTCTTATCCAAACTTCACAGTGTCATTCCACGCCCACAAGTATAAGTAGTTTACATCTTTACCTAATGTTATACTCCAAGTTAGCTATGTAACGTGGGTGTTTTGATGTTAACTACATATCAATTTGCTCCTGCAACCTTTCACAGCTGATTCACAGGATCCAAGATGTCATCTAACACAAACACACCTTAAACAGGCTTGTTGCATACTCATGTACAGCTTTCCACCTCTCCCCAAGCTGTTACTCCTGCTTGGCTGCTCCCTCACACTGCCCCCCCCCAAAAAATTATTTCCTCTCATCTGCACCCCACACCGAGTTGCCACACTTACATTGTTGCTGCCAAAGCTACATCTGCCCTCAAACTATTTTTGGGCTCCCTTCACACCTGACACCACTCCGCCCATCCCTGACTCCTCACATTTCGCTCCCTCTTCTGAAGCTATTCAACACTCTTTGTTTCTTCACCCCTTCTTGCACTGGGGGTTGCCCCCTTAACCAACCCTTCTCTTTTGCACCGAGGACCCCTCATAATGGGCTGTCTCACTGTTGAAGGCATACATATTGTTACATCTCCTAAATTGCCCTCCTCCCTTCTTTTGTTTTTCTTCAAGCAAGGTCCAAGTACACACATCTCTCCCTACCTCTGCCTCTCCTCAACTCCTTCTTCCACCTCATGCCCTTCTCATCTGACACTGTTACCAGGGAGAAAGTAGAAAGTCCCCACATCTACTTCCAGGGCAGGCTTGTGTCTCCAGCTGTTTTTGGATTACAATTCGTGTCATCCCTGACCACTGGTCCTGCTATCTAAGAATGATGGGAGTTGGGTTTCCAGCTGTTTTTGGACTACAAGTTTGGGAAACCCTGCTCTAGGAAGCTGCCTTATGGAGTCTGGCTATCAGTCCACCTGGCTCAGCAGTGTCCACACTGGCTGATAGCAGCTCTCCAGGGCTTTGGGCAGAGACCCCTTCCCAGCCCAACCTGGAGATGCTGGGGCTTGAACCTGAAACCTTCTGCATGTGAAGCATGTGCTCTATCACTGACCCACCCACCCCTCATCCCCCCCCAGGTTTCCCTTTCACCTGACATTACCTCCATTCCTACAGCATTAAGGAGGACTTCTATCTGGCACACTCCCCTCCAAATTCTTTAACCCTCTTTCATCCCACCTGCAGGTCCATCTCACATACATACCCATCCACTTTTCATCCCTTTCTGTCTCTCTTCTCTTCAACTTCCTTCTCTTCAACTTCCTTCCAACCTGTATCTCCTCTCAACCTTCCAACAGGTTCCTCTATCACCTGACATTTTCTCACCCTACTGTATTGGGAGAAGATTTCCTTTCATTATTATCATTTTTAAAATCATACTTATATTTCAAATTATTTCTCAGCCACCTTTCAAATAGTCTTCCCAAAGGACAGCTGACCTTAATGACCTTCTCTATGGCAGCTGCAAAATTGTGGAATTCCCTCCCCACAGAGGTGCATCTGGTTTCTTCACTATACACCTATCAATGAAGGTTGATGGCACACTTCTCTGTGCTGGCATTTGACACCTGAGACATGTGTTTTCAGGTCCCACTCTATTCCTGTGACTATACTCCGTTTTAATTATTTGAATTTTAAATTGTTGTAACCCGCCCTGTAACTTGTTGGTGAAAGGCAGGCAACCAATTTAACAATAATGAGGAAGATGTTGTTTCTCCTCCAGACTCTTTCCTTCTCTTAGTACTCTCTCATCCCCAAACTTGTTTTCCCTACCATTATCTCTCTCCCAATCACACAATTCCTCCTCTCTTCTCCCACCCTCTCCAGTGACACTTTCCTTTTCAGCTGATGGTGTTCACATATGCTCCCTTCTTCCCTCTAACAACTCATACCACCCCCATGTCCCACCCCACTTATGACCTGCACCAGTGTTGTTGTTTTTCTGGGGGTACAAGGGTATGTAGCACCAGCACCTTTTTTCTAAATGAAAAACACTGGTTAAAAGTGTGGCACTTAATGTAACAACTTCATGGTGAGTACTGGCACCTCTTTTTCTACAAGAAAGCACTGACCCCCCCCCAACCCATGTCTCTCGTTGCCTTCCTCCAACTTGCTCCTTTTGCATTCTCCCACTTGATCACATCTCCTAACTCCCAATAGTGTGTGTCTGTCCCTCCTGCCTTTGCAGCCTTCCTCTCTCCAATGTCACCCTCCCCGCTGGCCTGCTTTCCCCTCCAATTGCTCATAAATCCACCTCACATACACCTTCCCACCTCACATACACCCTGTCATTTCTCTCTCCCTCTTTTGTGTTTCCCAACTTATTCTCCCACCAGTGTCCCCTGTGGGCCTCTCTCCTCCCTGCCTTCCCCATCCTAGCACCCCACCCTGCCCTCAGATCATTTGTCCCTCTGATTCCCCTCCCCAAAGTCCTAGGGTCCCACCCCGCACATACCCTTCCCAATTTCTCCCCCACCAAATGTTCCCCTTATTCTCCCACCCCTCATGCACAACTTCCCCCATTCAAGTCTCTGGCTATCCGCCTCCCCTTCCTTCCTGTCTTCTCATTTGCCATCTTCCCTTCTGGCCCTCTTCCCCCTACCATCACCCTCTGGCCCTCCACACACCCCACACTCCACACCAGGTGAGCCAACCTGAATAAAATATTGGTTGGGGGGCAGGTAAGCCCTGCCCTGCATAATTGATCACAGGACATGGCACACACACACACCATTTGAATGACAATGCCCATTAACTTGGGGGGGGGTCAAATATTTTAGCGGGGTGTGTGTGTAAAGCGACCTCAGCCCCTAGCAGTTGGCTCCTATGCAAAAAATCATCCTGGGGTCCCACCCCATATATCCTTCCCCTCCAGCTGCTCTCCAACCCCCCTTTACTGGAGAAGGGGAATATAAATAAATAAATAAGTAAATAAAAATAACATATGGGGAGGGACCACAGAACTTTTTTGCGCCCGCTTTTTCCACCTGACACTCCCCCCCCCAATCTCCGTCGCTTCCCCCTCCCTCCACGTCGTTTCTCCACAGCTGCCTCCTTTCCCGCTCTCGAAGCGCTTCTTTTCTAAACTCCCCTCAGAGTCCGGTTCTCCGCTGCTGCTGCTGCCTTCACTTCCACCCCCTCGGAAGATTTTCCTCCCCGATAGTGAGGGGGGGAGGAAGGGGAGAGAAAGAGGTGCGGGGTCCCCCCTTCCCCCGGGGAGCGCTTCTCCTCCCCCTAAGCTTCTTCTCCACGCCCGACTCTCTTCCTCGCCCCCTCAGGCTTCCTCCCCGCCCGCTGCCACCGACGCCTGAGGGGAAATCAGCAGCTCTCCCCGGTCAAGAGAGCCCGACTCCTCCGGACGCGGAAAAGTTCTTCGGCGCCCTCCGGCCCCGGCAACCCCCGCTGAGCCAACCCCAGCCTGAGCGGGTGGGGGAGGGAAGAGAAAGGGACGGGGCGACCGGCGCGCTTGAACCCACCTCGCTCGGCTCCTGCTGCCGCCGCTGCCGTCACCGCTTCTCCGCCTGAGGTGCGGTTCCTGCTCCTCTCGTCAGGCGCGGCCAACCGCGTTCGATCGCCTCGGCGCTCGACTTCGCAGGCTGGCCGACCTCGGGGTGAGCCTGGCCTCGTCGCCTTCGCTGTCGTCGGGCTAACGTCGTCGGCCGTCGGCTCGTTCGGCCTACCCTCCTCGTGGGGGCGGGGAAGGGGGCGGAGTAGGGCCGGCGCAGGGCCAATGAGGATCCGGAACGCACTTCCGCATTCCAGTAGAGGGGAATGGAAAGTTCTTTCCCGTGGGACGGGCAATAGCGGTTGGTTGCGTTTGAGAGGAGGTTCAGGATGGGCTGGGAAGAATTGAACTGGTTTAGGATTTATTTATAATATACTGTATATATGTGTATGCATATGTATATGTCTTCTTTTTTGGCGATCACTCGTAGCCGAGTAAGATTATCAATCTCTTTTTAAAAAAGTGACAGAACTGATTGTGGAAACTATCGAGGCATCTCTCAATTAGCTGCGGCCGGCAAAATTCTTGCAAGGATCTTAGAAAACCCTCTGGTAACAATATCCGAGGTGACCCTTCCTGAATCCCAAAACGGTTTTCGGCCTTCTAGGGGGACAGTGGACATGATTTTCACCGCTGGACAGCTTCATGAAAAATGCAGAGAGCAAAACCAACCCCTGTATATGGCGTTTATTGACCTAAGGCTTTCGACACTGTAAATCGTAATGTCCTGTGGACTGTCCTTCTGAAAGTTGGCTGCCCAGATAAATTTGTAAACATCATTCGGCTCCTCCATGATAATATGACAGCAACAATTGCAGATAACAATGGCTCTCAAAGTGAACCATTCACAGTGGGATCAGGTGTTAAACAGGGTTGTGTTATTGCCCCAACTCTATTCATTATTTTCATTGCCATGATCCTACACTTTGTGGACGGGAAACTCCCCACCGGAATAGAAATCATATATTGAACAGATGGAAAGCTCTTCAATCCGAACAGGCTATGTATATGTGCTGTATATGTATATCCATCCCAGTTTCCTCCAGGGAGCTCAAGGTGGAGTACATGGTTCTTCTCCGCCTTATTTTATCATCACAACAGCCCCGCGAGGTAGACTAGAGCAAGAGCTAGTGACTAGCCCAAGGTCACCAAGTAAATTTCATGGCTGAGCGGGATTTGAAACCTGTCCTTCCAGGTTTTATTTAGCCCAACACTTTAACCACTACACCACACTGGCTCTAATTAAATACTGACACACTAGGCTGCAAACCTCCTAGGACTTAAGTATCACTTTTCACTACTCTTAAAAGTTCCCTGCAAACTTGCTGTGAGGTTTTCTTCTTGCAATAAAATGATATAGGAAATAATATAAATAAATAGTTCCTGGGCTAGAAGAGGATAAACTTCATGTATTTTTTGTAACGTGTGTTAGCTCTTCAGAATGTGACTTAATTCTAGCTTCCTGTCTGAGCAAAGCCACTCTGCTGAATACCTCTTCTTCTTCTTCTTCTTCTTCTTCTTCTTCTTCTTCTTCTTCTTCTTCTTCTTCTTCTTCTTCTTCTTCTTCTTCTCCCACCCATCTGGCTGGGTTTCCCTGCCCACTCTGGGTGGCTTCCAGCAAAATATATTGTATTTTGATAAAATATCAGTTTTGCAACAGTAGTATCTTGCAAATTCAGCTAAAATTGGTATATTTCTAAATGTGGAAGTACATATATATTACACACATACACACAAACGTAGTCAAAGCAGCTTGTGCGTTTTGTTTAAGAAACACTGAAAAAACACATTAAGAAGATATGAACTGGAAAGCCCCCTGGTTTTCTTAAAACATAAGCTGTGTTATACCGAGTCAGATCATTGATCCATCTCACTTCATATTGTCTTCTGCACTGACTGGCAGAAGACAATATGGAACGAGATGGACCAATGAGTATAGGAGGGGAGTGTGCTCCTGTGCTTGGGTCCTGCTTGCAGGTTTGTTACAGGAATATGGCTGACCACTGTGAGAACAGGGTGCTACACTAGATGGTAAAGGTAAAAAAAATGTAGTATAAACACTGACAACTGGAAAACACTGGCCTGCAAGCGCTCCAGTTGGAGAACAGCCTTGACCAAAGGTGTCATGGGCTTTGAAGACACTCGAACTCAGGATGCAAGGGAGAAACGTGCTACGGTAAGAGGTAGGCACGCTTGACAAATCCACACTCTGATCAACTCCCACCCGGAAACCAATGTCCCCACTGTGGAAGGACTTGTGGATCCAGAATTGGCCTCCACAGTCACTAACGGACTCATTGTTAAAACCGTGTTTATGGAAGACAATCTTACTCGGCTACGAGTGATCGAAGAATAAGAATAAGAAGAATAGATGGGCCATTGGCCTGATCCAACATGTTTTTATGTCCTAGGTGCAATCTCTAGCATCTCCAGGTAGGGCTGGGGAATGTCCTCTGTCTGCAACCTAGCAACCTGTTCTTACAGTGGCCAACAAGATGCCTGTAGGAAACCTACAAGCAGCGTCCCAACACAAAAGCATGGTCCTCTCCTGTGATTTATATAAATTGGCATTCAGAATAATTCCTGCCACCAACTCTGGAACTAGAGCATAGCTGTCATGGCTAGTAGGCATTGAGAGCCTTCAGCTTAAAATTCAAATCCTGTTTTAAAGCTGTCCCAAGTTAATGGTCATCACATCACTGCCTCCTGTGGGAGCAAGTCCCGTCATTTAACTGAAATACTTTATTGGTCTTGAATCTTCCAGCATTCAGCTTCATAAGATGTCCATGGATTCTAGTGCTATGAGAGCCACTTTCTCCATGGCATGCATAATTTTATAAACTAGTATCATGTCCCAGCAGACCTTCTGCATGCAAAGCATATGCTCTGCATCAGAGGTTCTTAAGAAAAGAAGGAGCAAGAAATAACTTCTGCCTCTAGGATAGGCACACCTGTTCACCATGGTCTAAAAAGGTGATGACAAATATGAAGTGGCCCTTCCAGTTACACCCTCCAAAAGCAGGCTTGTGGAAATATACCCATTCCTGCAATATATGTCAATGTCCAATAGAAAGTGTTTCTTCATAGTCACAGATAGTGCTCTGTGGCAGAGACAACACAAAGGATTAAGTTTTAAATGCCCTCCTCCCCCACCTCTCTCTGTTGTGTTTGCCACCAAACCGCCTCCTGTTGAGGACCTCCAGTACAACGGCATTGGATGATGAGCTAGAACTTGCTGAACCTGTGATGAAGGCAAGATTTCATTTGCTATCAGTTGCTGCTTGCAGCTCCTATTATATATCTATGTAGTAATACAGTAGTACAGTAGTAATAATACAGTAGTAATAATATTTATACCCCACCCATCTCACTGGGTTGTAAGCAAGCTTCTGCATCCAACAGAACACTTTATCAGACTGGGTACTGAGAAAAACTGGATGGTGGAAGGTGAGAAAAAAGCTGGCTTGTAGCCATAATGTTCGCATTGGTCAAAAATATAATTTTTGTTGCATTGTTTCAAAAGGGGAATAGCTATGGGGTTGTCAGGAAGGGTGCCTGCACTTCAGAGTCTACTACTGACCCAGTAGTTATTTGTGGCAATTATTATCCAGCCCTTAGCTAAAGAGGCTGCCAGAGCAATTCACAAAAATAAGTATTAGTAACAGGCCCACAATCTAAAAAAGCCCACAATCTAAAAAGACGTAGCACACAAGAAATAAAGGGATGGGAGGGAGGAGGACCACCTGCCCTTAAAATACGAACATATATTAGGCTTGCCATAAGTCAGAAAAAACTCCTGACATGTCCTGGTTTTGGGGTGTAAAAATTGCACCCAAAAGAATTGGCAAAATGCCAGGGAAAACCTGGACGTATAGCAACGTGATGGAAAAAAGCTCCAAAACCTTAAAATCAGTATTTTGGGGGGGATACCCCCAAAAAGCTAAACAATTTGGGTTTGTTCCAAGAAAAAAAGCTCAACAACTTTGCACGTGTCAGGAAATTTACTTTCTGAAATATTGTATGGCAACCCTGCTATATATGGATGTGTACATCCACACACAAACCCTTTTAAAAGCAGTCCCGAGCGCGCAGGCGGAAGCAGACCGCAGTTGACAGCAATTCTACATATGTATGCGATAATAAGCTGTTCCCAAAAGTGGGGTGGGGCCCAGAAGCGAACCTAGAAACGCTTAGCAGCGAGTTGAGTCTAACCCTACAACGGTCTATGGCTGAAGGCGCCATTCCTCGCGTCTACGGGTAGAAAGGGGGTCCAAACCGCGAAGCGAAACGAACGTGAAGCCAGCCTCCCGCCAATCCACCTACCCACCCAGCTCAACCAAGGCCCGGAAGTGGTTCTAGCGCGCCTGCGCGCGGGAGGCGGGGCCGCTCGCGGCTTGTCTGAGGTGGGGAGTTAAGAAGAAAAAGGAGGAGGAGGAGAAGGCGACCGGGTCGTCCGCGGTGGCTTCGGCGGCGGTGGAGGCTGCCGGTCGACTACGCCTCCCGCTTCGGCCATGAGCGTCGCCGCGCTGGTTTCTCCCGCGCTCCCGCCGGGGCCTCCGGCTTCTGCCGCTGCCGTGCTGCCCGCCGGGACGGGCCCCGCCGCTGCCGCGGCCATCGCCGCCGCTGCAGCCACTGCCGCCGCCGAGAGCTTCGAGGATGAGGAGCTGGACAGCCCCGCCGACGAGGAGGACGGGGAACGCAGCGGCCGCGCGCGGGACTCGGACGAGGGTGAGTCGCCTGCCCGCTTCCACCCGCCTTCTCGGAGGCCCCGAGGAGCCGCCGAGCAGGTTTTCCCGGGAGTAAGCCGCCGCGCGTTTCTGCTGGGGGCTGGTTCCCGAGGCGGGGGGGGAGCGCGCCAGAGTTGAGTCTTGCTCGCGAGTAGGCCCATTGGAATTCATGCGCGTGGTTAACGGGGGCACATGGAGCTCGGCGCGTCTGCTCTGCACTGGTTGCGATGGGACCACCTCAAGGCGGCTCCGATCCGTTCTTCCCGGGAGGGGGGGGGGAAACCAACTGTCGGGGACTTCCGGGTCACGAAGCTCGTGGGTATTGTAGCCGCCCGTTCAGTCTTTCCTACGAGTAGACCCCGTCGAAGTTTACGAGCCCAGTGGCTAACTGACACCTAGTCATTGTATGGACAACTGTTCAAAAATTGGTGCCTGAGTTAGATCCCCCGCCTTCCCTCCCTGTCGCTTTTCCCTCCTGTGCCTTTAAAAAAGGAACGATCGTAAACCTTCAGGCAGGGACTGTTTTGTTTTAGTACATTGTTTCCCAAACTCAAAATAATTCCATGCCCTTTTTGAGAATTTAGTCTTACCGGAGTGCCCCTTCCCAGGTGAAGAGAAATTGGAGGTAGTTTTAATGTTTTATCTAGGCTAGAGCAAATGCAATATATGGTATTAATTTATTAATCTATAGCAAAAACTATGCATGCACACTACAAAGAGAAATAATTTTTTAAAAGCTTAAAATAATAGTAGTAATAATAATTGTATGGATCCCTTTTTTTAGCCAGCGATCCATATGGAAGGGTTTAGCTAAAACAAAAGAGAAATTTTGTTAATTAAAACACTTTCATCGCCCATCAGTATAATCGTTCTGTAAAATGTATGCTGTGGGTGTGACCTCAGTTGCAGGTGGCTAACTTGTGAGTAAATGTACACATTTGCAACGCAATTCTTTTAATATATAGTCATTTGCAACAGAACCATCAATTTTCAACAACAGTGTCATTCTTTACATAGGTGGAAGTAATGAATGAAAGAAAGAAAAAAGAAAGTTTTAGGGTCTATAGTATGGGACTTCAAAGGAGGGTGTGGGGAAAGGCAGAACCTCATACAGAAAATAGAGAAAATCATTGGGCCTTTCAGTAGTCACTTTGTCACTTTTGTTAACAAATTGAATAGAAGGATACCAAATCCCAGTGTCTTTCTCCTCCCCTGGGTCAATTTTTCAACCAAGGCTAGTTGCCAAACTATTGTACCAAGTTTTAAAGGAGGGATGTTCTGCTCTTCGCACAGCACTCTTATTATCTTATGATGCTCAGTGGGGTTTAATGCTGGTCACAGGAAGTATTCATATTAGCTTTTGATTTCCTAGTTGCAAGTAGGTAGCCGTGTTGGTCTGAGTCGAAACAAAATAAAAAAATTCCTTCAGTAGCACCTTAAAGACCAACTAAGTTTTTATTTTGGTATGAGCTTTCGTGTGCATGCACACTTCATCAGATACACACATCAGTAATAGGATTTCCTGTTACTTATCTAGAAATGTATGTGAGAAAGCATGTTGCAAGTCCAGAACCCAGTTAAGTGTGGTACTTCTCCCACTGCTTTTCATTTCACCTATTTATTTCACAAAATGTATACACTGCTTGCTTGATTGTAAAAAAACAACAACCTCAGAGCAGTTTCAGAAAATAGTAAAACAAGAAAAATGTACAGCCATGGTTTAAAGCAGCATGCAAAAGTTAAAACACTAAAACAGATTAACATTGTTCATTGATCTGTTTTTATCGATTGCCTGGTCTGTGTTGAGCATCAGGCATTTTATATAAACTTACAGCCCAACTTAAAATGTTAACTTCTGGAATTTACTGTAAGAGCATGGGTAGTTTAAAAAGGAGGCTCTGAAGAATAGCAGTCAGATGTCAGGAAAGAAAACATCTCGTGACCAATTGGTAGCGTATGTTTACTTGGCAGTAAAAGTATTTGTTTCCATAGGATTTTCTTTCAAAGAAGTTAGTTTAGGGTTGCAGCTTTTTTTTCTTTTTTCTAACTTCAAGAGGGTAATGTTTGCTCTGCTTCAGTGAATTTCTTCATATGCATAATTACTTTATGGAACTTTCTGCCATAAGACAGAAGGGCTGTGGTTCCATGGCAGAATTCAGGCTTTGTATGCAAAAGTTGTCAAGTTCACTTCTCAACATCTTCACGTAGAGCTGACGCCTGCTTGAGTTTGTGGAGATTTTCTGCCAATCTGTATAGGGCAGGCTGTAGTGAATTAAGACAAACCAATGGTCAGCCTCCTACATTGTATTGTCATGTTTAATTTGATACATTGGCACCCTGCCTTGCTGTGATGTTTGAGGAGGCTTTTATTAAGAGGAATGTGCCTGCTCCTCTAAAGGTCTTGGATGTGCCAGTAGTAATTTTTCCAGTAATTACCAAAAGCCATGGAGGCACTGAACAGAGGCCTGTGGGGAGGCAGGAGAAGGGACGGGGGGGGGCACTGTGTTAAAGCCAGTGGGACACTGGAGAACTGTGTTGGGATCAAAGAGTTTGCATGGAATGAATATTGGGAGGAAGTTGACAGACACAGCTGGTAAAAATCTAGTTATGCTGTCTGGTGGGAACTGTGGTACATAATCAGGTTCCTGCCTTTATAACAGAGGTCTGGATAACACAACAATAAGAAATGGCACAGTTGTTTTGAATGAGCTTGCTCTCTTGTGTGTTTAGTTTTTTTAAGAATTCTGTACAGTTCTTTTTTGTACCTCAGTGGTGCTTGTTTCTGCTGTTAAGTGGGGAATGCTTGAACAAAGAAACGTACTGATTGGTACTGCTCTGACACTCGCTGATGTTCCTGTTCCTTAGATACCGAAGATGCAAGTGAAACTGATCTGGCCAAGCATGAGGAGGAGGATTATGTAGAAATGAAGGAGCAGTAAGTATTCTCCAGGTTACAGATACATTTCAATGCCTCTTTCGTATGAGTAATATCCCAGCTCAAAGGGAGTGAGTTTCAAACATATGTTGGTGGGGCTCCACCACCAAGTACAAAAGTATTAATTCAAAAAGATTGAAATTCACATCACATTTCCCTAAATCAAAGAGCTGCTTGCAGCAGTCGTTGTTATTTCTCCCTATAGCCCAGCCTTCACCAAATGGTGCCAGGGTGGGTTAGAAAAAGATCACAATTAAAATAATAACATAAAACCAAATGTTGGAGTAACAGAAAGTAGCAGCACAGAAGAAGAGTCGAGGTGGAGGCCTGAGTTAAAAGAATTTGTACCTTGAGCGTAGAGAAATCATTCCCTTGATAGTCCTGCACTTCTTACTTCCATCAAATGCAGGCTTTCCCCAACCTGGTCCCTCCCTGCTGGCTGTTTTGGACCACAACTTCCATCATCTCTGACCCTCGTCCATGCCTCATGGGAGTAGTGGTCCAAAACAGCTGCAGGGCACCAGGGTAGGGAAGACCGGTGTAGTGTTTCGAGAGCAGGCCTCAAGCTCATGGGCCTCCTGCCCCGCCACCTCCAGTGCAGCTGCAAGGAGATGAGAAGCTTCTGTTTTTGAGCAACCAAAGTTCACCATGTGGTTCAAACCTGAATAAATTGTTAATCTCAACAACTCTTATTGAAAGCAAGCTGACTTCACACTGGTTCTGTATTGCACATGAACTAAGTTTAACGTTTCTGCTGAACTTTAAGCATATCAGTGGGACTTTGTTTGGACAATGTATGTGCCTTTTAGATCTGTAATGGCTTTATGCTCCTGACTGTTTGTTTTTTTAAGTGTTGGGTTAGTTGATGCTTATTAATTTCTGCCTTTCATAACATTATCTTTTCTGCGGTTAGGCATCTTGTGACATTTTGCCTGGACAATACCTTCTGGAATACAGATTAGATACAGTGGTACCTCGGTTTAGGAACACAATTGGTTCCGGAAATCTGTTCATAAACTGAAGCGTTCATAAACTGAAGCGAACTTTCCCATTGAAAGTAATGAAAAGTGGATTAATCTGTTCCAGATGGTCCGCGGAGTACTTAAACTGAAGCATTCATAAACTGAAGCAAACTTTCCCATTGAAAGTAATGGAAAGTGGATTAATCTGTTGCAGACGGGTTCGCGGAGTACTCAACCTGAAGCATACTTAACCCGAAGCATGGGTGTAATTGGTTCTGGACGTCTGTTCATGAACTGAAGCGTTCATAAACTGAAGCGAACTTTCCCATTGAAAGTAATGGAAAGTGAATCCGTTCCAGATGGGTCCGCGGCGTTTGTAAACCGAAAATTAGTAAACTGGGATGTTCATAAACCGAGGTTCCACTGTACTGTTGTGGCCAAAGCAACTAAATTTTATTGTCTGGCCCTTTGTGATCAAAAGCCTTTGAGGTAGAAAGTTCTGCAGTTTGGGCTAGGAAAGGTAGGGGAGGAGGATCATACTTTCACATATCAAGATCTTGGTTTTCTTCCTTTTTTTAAAAAAATAGCAAACTTTTATTGCTCCTTCACTTCAGCTCTAGAATAGAATAGAATAGAATAGAATAGAATAGAATAGAATAGAATAGAATAGAATAGAAATTTAGCAATGGAAAGAATCAATTGAATAGGAAAGTAAAACCAGCAGTTGGTGTTCACTGGGTTTCCTTCATTGGAATATGTATTCTCTTTGCAGGATGTATCAGGATAAATTGGCATCTCTTAAGAGGCAGCTGCAGCAACTGCAAGAAGGTATGGTTTAAATATCATGACATGACATTTATTCACAAGAACAGCAGGCTTTACATTTAATACCCAGATCAAATAAAAACATAACATCAGAAGAGCCTGGTGCAGGCACCCCCAAACTTCGGCCCTCCAGATGTTTTGGACTACAATTCCCATCATCCCTGACCACTGGTCCTGTTAGCTAGGGATCATGGGAGTTGTAGGCCTAAACATCTGGAGGGCCGCAGTTTGGGGGTGCCTGGTCTGGTGGATCAGGCCAATAGCTCATTTAGTCCAGCATCCTGTTTTCACAGTGGCCAACCATATGCCTGTGGGAAACCAGCAACAAGAGCATTCTCCCCTTCTACAGTTTCCGGCAACTGGTATTCAGAGGCATTACTGTCTCCGACTATGGAGGACAAAATGTTTGGGAGTTCTCTTAAATCAGACCTTCTGGAGAGATGTCTTAAGCCACATCTCAATATATGCCCATCCAGCCCAGATTTGTCTACTACCTGCTGCCTGATCATTTCATTGGAGATGGCAAAGATTGAACCCGAAATCTTCTACATGCAAAGCATGTGCTCTATCATTGAGTTAGGGTCTCTGCCATTTACATGCAATGCAATTGAGGAATATTCCCTGATTTGGCATAGTGCTGGATCTTTCCTGACCAGCGTTGTGATGGTTCTCATTTTGAGATTTCAGTACTTGCATGCAGGCATCACAACTTCTCTTTTTTTCCAAGTAAAAAAAAGGCACTTTTAATATATTGCTGGTTGGGTCATCTCAGGGGACAGCAAACTTTTTCAGCAGGGGGCTGTTCCACTGTCCCTCAGACCTTGGGGGGGACGGGACTATATTTTTTATGGGGGGGGGAATGAACGAATTCCTATGCCCCACAAATAACCCAGAGATGCATTTTAAATAAAAGGACACATTCTACTCATGTAAAATCACACTGATTGGGCCAGATCCAGCCCCCAGGCCTTAGTTTGCCTACCCATGGATTATCTGAAAAACAGAATCTGGAATGTATTGAGTTTTGCCTTAATAGTGTATTATTATTATTATTATTAATTGAGTTTTGCCTTAATAGCATATTATTAATCTTATTAATCTTATTTATTAAATTTGTATACTGTCTTTCATGTGAAGATTCCAGGGCAGTTCACAACAACAAAAAATACAAAATGACAATACAAAATACATAATAAAACATAAAGAAGACCAAGCCAATAACCCCTTCTCTCACAAACATATTTTTAAAAGCCTTTGATTGTTAATCAGCTGAACACCTGGTTGAAGAGAGACAATTTCACCTGGCACCTAAAGATATGTAATGAAGGTGTCAGGCAAGCATCCCTGGGGAGAGCATTCCACAAATGGGTATTACACATACCCAGACCTTTTAAATATATCACTTTACCTTAATTTGGGACAGTCAGTTGACTTTTATTTCTACTAAGCACAGAGCTGAATGGGGCAGTGGCTTTTCCTAAACTGGATGTGTCCACTTCTCATGTGTACTTAGCACCAGTATAATTTTACTGAAAAGGACACTGGGGTTGGGGAGATGAACCAGTGATGTTGATTTTGTGCCTGCTTCTCTCTTTTAAGGACTAGAAAGTAGCCCATACTCTTTTTATTTCTTCTGAAATAATACTCTTTTTATTTCTTTTGAACAGTATTATGTTGCTTCTTCGGCAGTGGCTTATTACTTGTGGGAAGAAAATTTATTTAAGCTTGATCTGTAATTTTTAAACTTCAGATTGAAGTAGGACTGCTCAGAATAGGTGGTGGTAAAATTGGTGAAGGGAATGGTCTTTTTTTAAAAAATGAAACTTGGAGGTATACGAATAAAAATCTCTTCTGCTTTGCGATATAAGCTGCGTGATTCAAGCTGTGTGCAGACACTTCTGTGAAATAACAGAAGCAATGACCTCTGTCACAAATCCTGGGCCCTAGATCAGATCAGGCACTGATAGTTTGATAGTGAGAAAAAACAGTGTGGAGTCCTTTTCAACAGTGTTATGGCGCTGTCCCATTTTGTTGCAGCGGGAGGGGTTGGCCTTTGAGGTTCCATCCAGCTCTGTCATTCTATATTTTAATCTATTGATTTCAGTGTGTTAATTTTGTATGTTTTAATAGGTACTTTGCAAGAATATCAGAAAAGGATGAAAAAGCTGGATCAGCAATACAAGGAAAGGATACGCAATGCGGGTGAGCAAACTGCATTTCTGGTGACTTGCTTGAGGATTTCTGATCTAGGCCTAGACAAGTACATGATAATCATGCATGAAACCCACTCAGTGCTTTTGGGTGATCTTACTTGTGTATTGCAGTCTCATTCTAAAAACTTTCTAGAGGGTTAGTTGTGTTTGTCTATTGCAGTGAAAGCAACCTCTTGTAGCACCTTTTATTTATTATGGCATAGGATTTCAGTGGACTAGAGTGCACTTCTTCGGGCCGTTTATTTCCCTGTGCAAATGCCGCTCAACCTGTTCTGGAAGGTGTTGAAACCCCCTAAATGAGGTGTTCAAGTTTAAATGGACCTACAGATGTATCTGATGAAATGGGCTATAGTCTACAGAACTTTGTGCCATAATTCATTTGTTGGTCTTTACAGTGCTCCTTCTTGGGTTGATTCTGATCTTAGACATACATGTAAATAATTTCTATTGATTTTTTTTCCCCAATCAGACTGGCTTTTATAGACTTATTCTGGGGCAGGCTTACGGTATGTTCCAGCTAAGGAGAAGGTACAGCAACCAGTGTTGCTTTTCTGCAGTTGTATTAGGTGTTTCAGCACAATTCCTTGTGTCTACCTGGAAGTATATTTCCTTCAGTTCAATGAGATTTCTTCCCAGCTATAGGGTTGCAAACTTAACTGTTGGCTGTCTAAGATAGGAATTGTTTGGTATACGTTGCACAAAATGTCTAGTTACTTTGTCAGTGCAGCTACTGATGAAGATTAATCTGGTGCAAGCAGAAATACTCGCAAGGGCTGGTTTTTCAGCCTGTCTTAACGGCCTATAGCTTGCCGTCATCAAAATTTTCATTCTAGGCTTAACCACTCTTGAGTTAAATGTGCTTAGTTCAGCAAAAAAAAAAGTAACTTATTTTCTCTTTCTTTCAGAGCTTTTTCTCCAGCTGGAAGTAAGTGTGTGTATATATATGTGTGTGTGTGTGTTTCCATTTCTGTTGGTCTCGGGTTTCATTAATGTATTCTGTTCCCTTTTTCAGTCATTTTGAGTAGAACTTCCTTTCCTTTGCTGCAGAATGTTCAAACTATTCTGCAAATTGGGGTCGACCTTTTTCTTGCCGTGAGGAGAAGCTCAGTATTGAGGGTGCACGAATCCCAAGTCATTTGAGAATAGTTATTTCCATCCTTTATTAGGTTGTGCCATTGGTTTTGCAGCACACTTGTAAATTGTGTTTTAAAATAGACAGACACCATATACTTGTGGAAAGGGAGAAAATGCCGCTCAAGTGAGGCTGCCTGATACTTAACAATTAAGAGAGCCACAGGTTCCTGTAGGAGGCAGGGGGCATGTATCCAACTTCACAGATGCTTGGATAGATGGACCTTTGGCCTTATCCAGCAGAGGGCTCTTCTTAAGTCCTCATACCTGCTTTCTGTTTGGTGACAAGACACATGAGCAGTTTCATTGCACAGTTTGGGAAAGCCCTGTGCCATTTGTCAGGTGTAACCTCCGACTCCGCAGCTTCTCAGTCCAGTGACCCCGAGCACAGTGGTTCCCCTATCAACACCGATGCGTGCCTGGTGTGGTTCTGCCCTGTAGATGACTCCCTGATTTCTTTTGGGCTTGGCTCAGACAGAGCAGGTGGAACGGAATTACATTAAGGAGAAGAAAGCGGCCGTGAAGGAATTTGAAGATAAAAAAATCGAGCTCAAGGAAAACTTGATTGCCGAGTTGGAAGAGAAGAAGAAAATGATAGAGAGCGAGAAGCTAACTATGGAGCTAACAGGAGGTAAATACAAAATAATAAAATAAAGCCAGTATCTCTCTTTGGGGAAGAGGGCATATACAGTGGACCCTCTGGATACGAACTTAATTCGTTCTGGGGGTCCATACGTACCCCGGAAAGTCCACATCTAGAGGCATCGCTTCTGCGCAGGCATGTGTCATGATAGAGTGCTTCTGCGCATGTGCGCGCAGTGGAACAGTTGGCCGCGTTCGCAGCCTGAAAGTTACGTTGCCCGAAGGTAACGTAACCCAAGGGTCCACTGTAACCGTACAATTATATTGTCATAATCTGCCCAGGGAGCTTATGGTGAAGGGCGGGTAAGAAATCTTATAAATGAATCGGTCAATCGATATCTCAGCAATGGAGCAAATGCTTTGTAACCAGAAGTGTCCAGGTTCAATCCCTGGTATCTTCAGTTAAAAAAGGATCAGGTAGCTGTTGGCATTGTAAACCCACTTCTGCCCGAGACCTAGAGGAAAGTGCATTATTGGATGAATTAGGTGAGAGAGGGGGAAATGCCTCTCTAAACACATGCAAGCACTGTCTGCAAAAAAAGTACCTTTAGGATAGGGACTGTGGCTCAGTGGTAGAGCATGTTCTTTGCATGCAGAAGTCTCCAGGTTCAATCCCCGGCATCTCCAGGTAGGGCTGGGAAACAACTCCCTGTCTCAAACCCTGGATGGCCATGGCTGGTCATGAGCTAGATGGGCCAACGGTCTGACTTTGTATAAGGTAGCTTCTGGTGTTCTTACAAAAGCTGCTGCCAGTGAAGAGAAGATGTTTTAATGAGCTAGAAGACTCTGATTAGAAATCAGTGACCTGTGTCCCTAAGCCTGCTTACTAAAAAGCAAATGCTGCTCATTTCAGTGGAATTTTACTAATTGCAGCTTTCACCGCCGAATCCCGATTGCGCGTTTGCACCATGCATACAGTTTGTAGACATTTCCCAATACTATTTATTGAGTAAAATTAAGGATACACTTGTATATTTCTCAAATTAGGGGCTGAGTCACAGGCTGAGTCTTTGCATGAAAGAAAGGGGAACACCCCCCCCCCCAAAGAAAAGATTAATGCAGAAAAGCACAGTTCTTTTTTTCTTACTCCGTTTTTTAAAAATCAATCTGTGGACCTTACCAAAAAACTGTCCTTCCTTCAGACTCCATGGAAGTGAAGCCCATCATGACAAGAAAATTGCGGAGGCGGCCAAACGACCCCGTTCCCATCCCTGACAAAAGGCGGAAGCCGGCCCCTGATATCCTTTGACCAGCTACCTGATCCGCCACAGCCCATGGTCCAGCTTTTGCTGTGGGTGCACAAGCTTTACTTGAAAAGAGAGCTTATCGGTTGGCAAATCTTCCCCTGCGATGTGAGGCTGCACAGCATATTAGCCGACAATCAGCGAGGCCCAATGCGCCTGGCCATTGCACCATAGCTCTTCATGCAGGAGATCCTAAGTTTAGCCTCTGACACATCTAGTTAATGAGCATTAAGTAGAAGGTGATGGGGGAAAGATGCTCTGCCTGAAATTATGGAGAGCTGCTGCCAGTCAGAGTGGGCAACACTAGGCTCAGAGGACATTAGCTTGGCCCACTGTAAGACAGCTTCCTATGTTCCTCTCCAAATGGGTGGGCAGAAGGTAGATCAGGTATCAGTGGCTGCTATGCTCTGCCTCGACAATTGGAGGCAGCAAACTTCTGAATGCCAGTTGCTGGAAGCCATAGGAGGGGAGAGCACTCTTGTGATCAGGTTCTCCTGATGGGGTTTCCATGAAAGCATCTAGGTGGCAACTAACCTCCTTTAGTAGTGGAGGTTATCCCGGGGCACCGTTGCTCCTCCCTTTTGCTTCAGAGCAGGGGCTTTGCTTGGTTCTGTTCACTGGGTCAAGTCCCCTCCACTCCCCCTTGGCTCAGTCCTGCCTGCTTCAAGACGATGGGGCTTTCCTGGGGTTCTGCCCCTGTGAACCGTTCCGTATAGTGCTAGCAGCCGGAGTCAGTCTTTGCCTGCTTAATAATTTGCCTGCCATGGCAAGTGAACCTTCTGTGGCACGTCTATGATATGCCCCAACGAAGGAGAGACCCAGAAGTAGCTACAAAGAGGGGCGTCGCTCCTGGGCTAAGTTCTGCCCAGGAGATGCAAGCCACATTTTTGTACATGGTTCCAAAGTTACTTCCTCCTTAATTTGGATTACCTCAGCTAAATTACCTGCTAACAGACGAACAGATAATGGAGGATCTGAGGATTCTCAATAAGGTAAGTGCTTAGCGTACCTGGGTGTGGTTAACTTTTATTCATTCAGACAAGCCCCTCCTTTTTCTGCATGGCACTCAAGATGGCTTACATGGTTCTCCCCCTCTTCATTTAATCCCAACAAAAACCCTGGGAGGGAGGTTAGGCTGAGAAAGAGTGATTGGCCTAATGTCACCCCATGAGCTTCATGGCCGAGTGGGGATTTGAACCCTGTTCTCCCAGGTCCTAGCCTGACACTTAACCACTGCACCACACTGGCTCTCAGGGCCGCATTCCTTTCTGGGCAGCCTTTGGGGGTGGGAGGTAGTGGCATTGGTGGGGGTGGTCAGAGGCAAAAGTGGGCAGACCAATGAATGTAATTTTTGGATCAGTACAGTACAGTAGGCTAGTTTCTACGCAAGCTCACATGCCCCTCTCCACCCTCTAAATGCACTAATGAATTAATATTAGAATATTAATAATACAGTGGTGCCTCGCAAGAGGAATTTAATTCATTCCACGAGTCAATTCGTTTTGCAAAAAATTCGTCTTGCAAATCGCGATTTCCCATAGGAATGCATTGAAATTTCTTTTTTTGCCCATAGGAACGCATTGATTAAATTTCAATGCATTCCTATGGGAAACCGCAATTCACAAGACGAATTTTTCGCAAAATGAATTCGTCTTGCGAGTAACCATCAGATCGCAAGACGCATTCGTCTTGCGAAAAATTAGTCTTGCAGGGCATTCGTCTTGCGAGCTACCACTGTATACTGATATTAATTCTGTATTACATTCCTTTTAAAAAATGTTCTACCAGTATGTTAGTGAAAACTGCTGATATTTTGTGAGAGGGCAGCCTAAAAATCCCTTTAATAAATAAATGTATCCAAAGATTTGCAGCCCAAAATGAAAGAACACAAGTCAATTGGAATAGATGAATAGTAATTTAATATATGAATTGCTTCCCATGAGGCATTCTGAAGTGATTTACAACCCAATACAAAAATCTGTGAAAGTTACGAACGTAAAAGAGTTGTGTATCTAAAAACATTATTTTAAAAAAGTGAGTCTGTGTATGTACTACAGGCAGCTCCCCATTTACACACATTCAATGCACACAGGCATCTCCATGAACCTGGAAGTGGCATGAGAAGGGGCAAAAACGTCCCTCAAAGAATGCAAAAATGGCATGAAAACAGCGTCTAGCAATCCCAATAGCCTTTGCAAGTGCAATCCCAGGAGCCCTTGCACCAAATTTTGAAGCCTAAGGGGAGTTTGAGTTTGAGCAAGAAGGTTTGGAGGCAATGACTGTCGTGTTTGCTTTTTCAATGGTGTTCCCAATATACGCAATTTCTTTTAAATGTGTGGTGCCTCAACACGTAACCCCCGCATAAATAGGGAGTTGCCTGTATATACATAGCATCGTTTCAGTCCAATTCAGATTGATTTATTATTATTATTTGATTTTTAAGTTTCCTTGAAAATCACCATCTTAAGTCAGTGTACAATAAGTGTACAATAAGGATAACTAAAAGCTGTTTATCACAAAAGGACAACAAATACGTTTAAAGCTGAACCAAAACCATGCAAAACCATGGTAAAGTGTCATTTAGCCAGCTGGGGAAACCTGTCTTTATCTGTTTTTGGAAAGTGCAGAGAATGGCTGCTTGTCCACAGAGTGGACGCAGCCACACTAAAAGCCTATTCTGGCTTACTGCGGAGTGGGCTTCTGAGATCTTTGGAACTCGCCAGCTGGGAATAAAGATCCCCATTCAGAAGACATGTTGGCCTTCATGAAATGTTCTGTTAGGTCAGTTATTTCTCTTCCGGTTTATGTTCTTGTAGGGAGTCACTAAAACATCTTTCTTGTTTTTCCTTTTTATAGCTTAAATCACCTAAACGGCCAGGTAAGTGGCAGCCCTACCCCAATAAGGTTTCCTAGTGTATTCAAAATATGGCTTAGGAGATAGGAAGGTGTGTAACTCAATGGTGGAGCCCCTGCCTTTCGGGCAGAAGGTCCCAAGTTCAACCTGCGGCATCTCTGGCTAAAAGGATGGCGAGCAGTAAGGGATGGTGGAAGTACTTCTGCTTGAGACCCAGAAGAGCTTTTGCTGGTCAGGGAAGGCAAAACTGGGCTGGATGATCAAATAACCTGACCTAAACTAAAGTAGCCCTCTGCATTGTTACCGTAGACTGCTTTATGCTAGAGTATATAGGGTAATAATTTTAATGGGTCCAGATTTGAGTATAGCTAATGACCTTTGAAAAGCCAAGAAGTAGCAGAATGCTTGGATGAGTTGCTATCAAAAAGCTTCCTTTGCTGTTTTGGCTGGAACGCTCGCATCTCCCAGTCGTAACCGGCCCCCGATAATTCCCAGCTATGCAGAGGGAAAAAACAGAAACTCAAAACTGGGAAGGAGCCATAGTTCAGTGTAGCCTAGGCACCCCCAAACTTCGGCCCTCCAGATGTTTTGGACTACAATTCCCATAATCCCTGACCACTGGTCCTGTTAGCTAGGGATCATGGGAGTTGTAGCCCAAAACATCTGGAGGGCCACAGTTTGGGGATGCCTGGTGTAGCCATTCCTAACTGTGCCTTGCAGACATTTTGGACTGCGACCCCCATTGACTTCAGCCAACATAGCCTGATGGTGAAAGATAATGGGCCATCCAGCGAATACCTGGCGGGCCCCGGGCTCCCTGCCCCTCCCTCCTTGTGCCATGCTGGATCCCTAGAATCCATGGAGGCAACCCACTTGCTTTGCATTTGTAGGGTTCTGAGAACCCTGGGGAGCAGCTACTTATTTAAGTTTATAATCCAGCGCATGGGCAGCCAGATGTTGTTGGAGTCACAGCTCACAGCCCCAGTTAGTGTTCAGGGTTGATGGAAGCTAAAGTCCACCAACAACTGGAGGAACACCAATACAGGACTCAGCCAACCTAGTTCTCTTCAAATGTTAACTCCCGTGAGCTGCAGCTAGCACAGCTGTTCTTGCTGGGGTTGATGGGAGTTGTAGTCCAAAAACATCTGGAGGGCGCCGGGTTAACAAAGGCTGAGCTAGATTGCCCAGTGGTTTGACTCTCTGCAATGTAGACCTGCACAAATCGAACCGGATCTCTGCCTGTGTGCTCTGCTCACAAAGCTTGATATTTTTACCTCCCACTGTCGGCTTAAGGTCCCAGCAATCTCTCAGTATTGCCTGAATCGTAAGCTGCTGCTTAGGGGTTAGACTGTGTATAGAGTTCACTCTTCTATTCCAGCGTCTCCTTCGTCACCAGAACACCTGCCGGCCACGCCTGCCGAATCCCCAGCACAGCGGTTTGAGGCAAGAATAGAAGATGGCAAACTGTACTACGATAAGAGATGGTAAGGCTTGGTGCGGGGAGGCGGGGCGTGTTCTGATGTCATGGCCTTCTGAGCTGCAGCGGCATTAGAGATCAAAGGATAGAAAGGGCAAAAAAAGGAGCAATGTCATGGAGGAACATCCAGGAGGCTTATCTCTTCTACGTACAATGTTGTAAGGGTTGTATCACAGTGGTCAGAACATCTGGTGTGGCTTCAAAAGGTCCTAGGTCCAGTCTCCAACATCTCCAAGTAGGATGGGAGAGTCTCCTGTCCACTGGCTTGACTTGGTGTAAGTCAGGCATAGGCAAACTCAGCCCTCCAGATGCTTTGGGACTACAACTCCCATCACCCCTGACCACTGGTCCTGTCCTAAAACATCCTGAGGGCCGAGTTTGCCTATGCCTGGTGTAAGTCAACTGCCTAGGTTTCTTTCAGGGCAAAGTGGAAAATGGCCTCTCAGAAATTCTCTATCCTATTTGCACGTGGTGAAATTTGGACGGAAGAGGAGTGGAATTCTTCCAACAGTTTTGTGGTGCCCCCCCCAAAAGAGAGTTCTAACTTGAGAAAATTTTGACTCTGCTAATATGGAATTAAGCTCAGTTATTGGTTCATACTCGTGCAGTGTTGACTGGTAGGCTGGAAAGCAGGGAGACCAACAGTAGGTGGCGCCAGAGTCAATAATAGGGCGGAGCTGCCTAATTCTAGTTTTCTTCCCATCCTCCTCCTGCTAAGTTCTACAAGGGTTCGCTTCCACAATATTAAAACAAACTACAGTGGTGCCTCGCTTAACGAATGCCCTGCTTAACGAAAGGATTTTTCGAGCGGAGGTTGCCTCGCTAGACGAATGAAAATTCGTCTAGCGAATTGCGGTTTCCCATAGGAATGCATTGAAATTCAATTAATGCGTTCCTATGGGCAAAAAACAATGCAAAAAAATTTCAATGCATTCCTATGGGACTCGCTAGACGAATTTTTTCGTTATAAGAAAAGACCCGTGGAACGAATTAAATTCGTCTAGCGAGGCACCACTGTATAATTAAGGCAGGATGAACAACTGTGCTACTTTATTCACAGGCTGAAGAGGTCACGGATAATTGTTGGCCTAGCCCTAAGACAGGCATCCCCAAACTGCGGCCCTCCAGATGTTTTGGTTTACAACTCCTAGCTAGCAGGACCAATGGTCAGGGAATTGTAGCCCAAAACATCTGGAGGGCCGAAGTTTGGGGATGCCTGCCCTAAGAGATGTAAAGGCTTTAAACTTCTACCAGGGGGTGCTGCACTCCTCTTTTTATGTTCTGCATCTCTCATCTTACTCCCCATTTCCCTCTCAGCTGCTTCCAACAAGCGGGATTGTTTTCTTTTTCTGTTTTTTTATTGTCACAGTGCTCAATAACCAGAAGGTGTAGGGTAGATCTGATTCCTTGCATTACGCAATCAGTAACTGGAGTGCATTGCAGTCTTATGTGCCTTTAGTCAGGCCATGAAAGGTAGCCCTGGGCTTGCCTGCTCATCCCTTTGCAGCAAAGGTAGGGAACCTTTCTGCAGCCCAAGGGCCACGTTCAAATCTGGACAGCCTCCCGAGGGCCACATGCACCAATGCTTCTGAATACGAGTTGCTGGAAACCAAAGGAGAAGAGAGTTTTCTTCTGCTTGAGTCCTGCTTGTGTGTTTCTCATAGGCATCTGGTTGGCCACTGTGAGAATAGGATGCTGGTCTAGGTAGTCCACCAGCCAGTTCCAGTAACCAGGCTATTCCTGTGTTCTTATAGGCAGCTCAGTGGGTAGAGCACATGGTAGCCATATCCTCGTAGCAGAGCAATCAGCAGCTTCTAACCCTGATGGTTATGTTCTTCCACTTTTGGAGGTAGTAATGTGTCTGAATACCAGTTGCTGGAAATTGCCGGAGGGGAGAATCGCTCTTGCACTCAGATCCTGTAAATCAAGGAGATTTACATTGCCAAATCTGCTCTTGCCCCAGTGATGGCAGCCACCTCGATTCCACCCTCCCAGGAAGCTGTCAACAAAGTAAAAAAGGGGGGCATTGGTCGTCTTTTGGGTTGCTAACATGCTGACCTCCAAATGTTGCTGTTATCATTTATTCATTAATTGTCTTTAAAGAATCTTCTCAAGAAGATTTACATATAAGATAGCTTGGAAACAGCAAAAGCAAGCATAAAACTGAGTAGACTTCCTAGTAAAAGGCCCATTTATCCAGCTGGGGAAATACCTTCCGTTGCTTCTGCAAAATGCAGGGAGTGGGCAGCCACATAGAAAGCCCAGCTCCCAAGTTACTGTAGAGTTATTAAGACTCCAGGTCCCATCATCCCTGGCCCTGCAGCATCTGAAGTCATCACATTATCACCAATCCACTAACACAACAGAAGTTCTGGAACGCTACATTTTTAAAATTCTCATTCTCAGAAGCTTTTTTGCCACAAGGTGGCAGAATGTGATCAGGAATTATTTTGCTGGGGGAGAAATGGTTTGCTTGTTTTTAGCAGTACTGCGCCTTTTAGAGACCACCCTTTTATGTAAGTAAGAACTAGTATCATGAAGCCCGTTAAAATAACGGGTGCTAGAGCAGACCTGTTCCTCTAGCAACCTCGGGGACATGCGCAGAGCTGATGAAGCGGCAGGTCTACGCTCCAAGTCCCAACGGATAGAACTGACCTGATGGGGTGGGAGTTAGGAGAAGGCCTCGCTTTCTTTCCTCCTCCACAAATTCCCTTCCCGGACCTCCTACCTCAGCCCGGCTCGAGCACCGCAGCGGCCTGCCCACCTCATTCTCTCTCCCGCCGGCGTCGCTCCTCGCGCGGATGAGCCGCCGAGCCGCGCCCTGAGGAGGCCGGGCCCGCCTCTCCCATCAGGGCCTACAAAGAAGCAGCAGCAACAGCGCCTGGCGAAGGGGAACGGGCGGTCCTCGTGCCCATCTTGCCGCCTCAGCCTGGCTCGTCTCCCTGCCGGGCCAAGCGGGCACCAAGCTCCCCTCTCCGAAGTGTGTCTGCGCTCCAAGTCCCAACGGCTGTCCGTGGGGCACATGCACAGTGGCGCAATCCCACGGACACAGGGACTGGACGCAGAGACACTTGCATATTATTATATAGGATTCAGATTGGTCTGCAGAATATAGCAGGGTTCCCAAATATAGCAGCAGCTCCTCCCAAATATTTCATTGAGCTAATCCAACAATAGACATAGGGTGGCTTTGGGAACATATTACTGACTGGATACATACCCCTAACCTGGATACATACCCCTAGCTTGGCTTTGTAACCCTTCCCCACCCCCCACTCCCTTGACTCATTGTAGTATGTTGGCCTGGTGAGTCCCTTGCAATCTCCATAGATCCTGTTTTTTCCTAATTGGATCTCTTCTCTGAAAAGCGTAGTCTGCTGAATTAAATGCACCTCCAAGAATGGAGGAAGAGGATCTGGTTTCTGATAATGTCCCGCTCCTGTAAATTGCAATGTTTTTCACACCAAGCCGTATGACCCCTTGATTCTTAAAAAAGGTAAAGTTAAAGGACCCCTGACAGTTAAGTCCAGTCGCGACTCGCGAACGACTCTGGGGTTGCAGCGCTCATCTTGCTTTACTGGCCGAGGAAGCTGATGTTTGTCCGCAGACAGTTTTTCCAGGTCATGTGGCCAGCATGAATAAGCCGCTTCTGGCAAAACCAGAGCAACGCACGGAAATGCCTTCTACCTTCCAGCTGGAGCAGTACCTATTTATCTACTTGCACTTTGACATGCTTTCGAACTGCTAGGTTGGCAGGAGCTGGGACCAAACAACGGGAGCTCACCCTGTCACAGGGATTCAAACCGCCGACCTTCTGATCGGCAAGCCCTAGGCTCAGTGGTTTAGACCACAGCGCCATCCGCATCCCCCTTGATTCTTAGTCATGGCCTAAGAATTGAATTCTCTCTGGCCTCAAATGACCCCCATCACTATTTCCATATAAGACTCTAGGGAGCTTTGGGGCTATTTCTGGGACAGCATCCCTCTGAGCCACACAGAAAGCCAATTTTTTAAAACTGCAGGGATGTTCTGAAGTGCTTTGTGGGTGCCAAGGAAGTCTGGTGTTGGAAGGCGAGGGGAAGTATCAACCCCCCTCCCCCAATTTGGGTGCATCTGAAGCAGTGCTTTAGATTTTAGCTAACCAGTTTGCTCAAAAAAGTCCTATTGAAAGAGGATAGCGCTGGGTTTGTTTATTGAGAATTTTTCATTACAGCAAACAAATATTCCTATACAAGACTCAAAATACGCAACAAGAACAAGTAAAACATAAGGAAAGAAACTACAAAGGAATAATACAGAAAAATAAATAAAACTAATCTTAATAGTGAAGCTGTGCATCTTGAAATCGCAGAGCTAGAGAAATAATATATTCTGAGAAGGCCATCTATTGCCAAATCCAGAAAGATGTCAGTAGCATGGCGGGGAGGGGGAGGAATATGTAGATGGAGGACACATTTTGTGAAGGTTGTGGCCACAAATGCTTAGGTAATGAATCATACCAGAAGGTTTTCTCTTTCTCAGGAGGCTGAATCCCCTCTCCACCAGTTGTTAAATATATAACAAGCAGGTGCCAAACAGAAAGAAACATAACTTTTGCTCTATTTATTTGACTCACAGCTGTTAATTTTTCTGACAGTGCAAGTTGGGGAGGGTTTCTGCTGTCAGATTTAAGACCTTTAAGAAAAGAAGTGACATCATAACTGAAGGTGCTCAAAACAGTAATTTGGGGGCAGGTGGGTGGAAGGAGGGCTGTGTCTAGCTGAACAGATCCACTAGTGCAAGGAGTTCCATGGCTACAATGGAACTTCTGCCCCCCTCCTCTCCCCGTGCCCTCCCAAAATTTATTTGTTTATTGCATTTATAGCTCCCCTCCTCCAAGGAACTCAAGGTGGTATTCATGGATCTCCTCATTTTATCCTCACAAAACCGCTGCGAAGGCAGGGCAAAGTGTGAGAAAGTGACTGGCCCAAGATCACACAATGAGCTTCATGGCTGAGTGGGGCTTTGAACCCTGGTCTCCCAGCCCCACACACTGCTAATAATAATAATAATTTATTATTTATGCCCCACCCATCTGGTTGGGTTTCCCCAGCCACTCTGGGCGGCTTCCAACAGACATTAAAATACAATAATCTATTAAACATTAAAAGCTCCCCTAAGCACTACGCCACACTGGCTCAATTTGCTCTGGAAGGTTGAGGGAACTCTAAACAGGATTTAGAGAAGCCCAGGCAGGTGCGCAAGGAGGAGGAGGAGGGGAGTACCTTTGCACAGCCGAAAGTCATTTCGTTTAGCTGGATCCCTCTCTGCCTAATCCTTTGCAGTGAAATTTAGTTAAAACCTTCAGCATTAGCGTACTTGCCATATGGCGGTTGTCTGAACTCGTCAGCTAATTAGCGTTGAAGGGGGGTTTCAGTCATCCCAGTCGCATTCCGTACTTTCTCCCATTCGTGACGCGGCTCTTTAAACTGAATAGGCCCTTTGCCTGCTCTATGCTAGAAGCCAGCCTTGATCTCGCTCGAGGAAAGTTTTCCGTGAGATTGCCTGCAGAAAGAAGACTCAACCCGCACGCCTTATTTAAACTGGGCGGTGAATGGGCCCGTACAAGGGAAGGGCCGTAGCTCAGGGGAAGAGCATTTGCTTGGCATGCAGAAGGTCCCTGGTTCAGTCCTCGGCATCTCCAGTCAGGGCTGGGAGGGGCAGCCTGTCTGAAATCCTGGAAGATCTAGATGGAGCAGTGGTCTGCCTGAGTGGAAGGCAGCTTCCTACCTATCAGGGGAAAACAGCATTGTCCTCCAGGAAGCTCAGTGGTGGTGGGGGAGTGCATGTCTGGCATGTTTATGTGCTCACCAGCCTCCCTGCAAGGTGGGCTTATGGCTAAGGAAAATGCCTGAGCATCATGGCTGAACAGGGCATCGAAATGTTGAGTCAAATACTTTCTGCCACAGCGCACTGGCTTTCCATGCCCCCAGGATGGTATATATGTGTGTCTCGATTTCACCTTGCTGTTTTCCTTCAGAGTGTCACTGTTGGCCCTTTTCCTTCCCCTTTCCTAGCATTCCTATTCCTCAAGATCAACACTGCACTCCCCCACCCTTTGCTGTAAGATTTCTTTTTTGGTTATTGATTGTAATGATGCCTCAGCAGAGTAGTTAATATTTTAAAAATAACTTGCTGGTGTGGGAGGACAACATTTTGAGTGCATATTAAAATCTCCAAACTGTCATGTCTCAAAATGGAATGAAACGTCAGAGCTTGAGAATTGAATGCTCCCTCTTTTCTATATTCCTTCTGTCCTTCTTTCTTCCTATCCTTTCTTCCTCCCTTCCTCCTGATGGCAAAAGATTAACTGTTTAAAGCTAGGCATAGGCTTCCCTGTGACCTTTTTATTCGTGTTTGGCAGGTTTCTTCCTTGCAAAGGTGCGAAAGCAGAGCATATAGCCTTTGCCCTCCACAGATTTGCCTAACCTTCTTTTAAAGCCTCCAACCTACATTGCTTTAGAAGAGGATTAGGCAACTTCATGGAGGAGAAAGCTTTCGGTGGCTACTTGCCATGGTGGCTATGCTCTGCCTCCGTGGTTGGAGGCAGAAATGATTCTGAATATCAGCTGCTGGAAAATGCAGGAGGGCAGAGGGCTCGCGTCCTGCATGAGTGTTTCCTACTGGCTTCTGATGGTCAGCCACTGTGAGAACAGGATGGAGAACTGGATGGGCCATTGGCTTGATCCAGCAGACTCTTTGTAATTAAAAAGGTGGCTGAAATGCAGACTGTGTGCAGGAACTCAGGCCTGCCTTTTCACCAATTTATAGCAAGAATGTTCTGTTTGCTCTGTGGTAACGTGGCTGATGGAAATTGTGCGCTATTGTGACACGATTGGAGAAGAAATAGAATGTAAAAGATGTCCATCAAATGATGTGCGCATAGATGGTGTGTAGATTTGAGTGGTGTATTTTCTCTCCGCCCACACCTTTTCATAACACCAGAATCTGGGGCTAAATGAGGTAAGTCTTCATTTTGCACAATTAGCAATTGCATCAGTGGCTTTAAAAAAGAAGAAGATTCCTTCCAGTAGCACCTTAGAGACCAACTAAGTTTTTCATAGGTATGAGCTTTCGTGTGCATGCACACTTCTTCATATATCTGAAGCAGTGTGCATGCGCACAAAAGCTCATACCTATGACAAGGTGGTCTCTAAGGTTCTACTGGAAGGATTTTTTTTTATTTTTTGTTTTGACTACGTCAGACCAACATGGCTACCTACCTTTAAAAAAGCAGGTTGCAGGTGCAAGGATCCTATTGGGATAGTTGTAGGGGGACTTCAATTCTCTCTCTCTCTCTCTCTCTCTCACACACACACACACACACACACACACGGCACACTGTAGGCCTGGTCCAGATTGTGGGAGATCTTACATTACTTTTAAAATACCGATTCACATTGTTAATCCTGTGACTGGCACCTCACCTCATTTTGCCCTCGGACACGACATTAAATAGAACTGTGATGGATTCAGCACAGATGGTGTAAACTATGCAGAGAGGGTCTTTTCATTGGTTTCCGCCCCCTTCCCGCTTTGTAGAATGCTCCCCTCGGGAAGCTCTCCTGGCACCTGTGTTAATTGCATTTCAGCACCCAGCAAAGCAGATCCTATCCCCCCCAGGCCTTTAAAGAAGCTTTTAAGAGAGCTTTTAAGCTACTTAATGTATTTTTATTATTTTGCTCCCTATATGAATTGATGGTGGAGTGTGGGGGCGGCAGATTCAAATTAACTGTTTGACTGATTTCTTTGTTGATTATTAGTTGCCTGTTGGTTTGTTATTTACTGTTTTATTGTTTGTGGCCTAGAGGCTGCAGTGTTTGGATCACTGAGAAATTTAATAAAGATTGTTCTTCCCACAGCATGCAATAAACATATGGATTTTGGTTCCTGGCAACCCACCATTTCCCCTTTTAGATATGAGGCTCTGTTGAGCTCCAGTTTGGGTCCTATATTCAACTCCTGTACTTTTTCTTGCGCATATATATATATATATATATATATATATATATATATAAGATATTGGTCTGTTAACCCCAAATTTCCCATTCTCCCATTTCCCATTCTGTCCCCGCATCTAGCCTGCACTTATAAGTCCCTTTGCTAACGATTACATTTCATCAATATTCCCTGCAGTGAAGAGCACACTGGCTGTCATTAAAGATTAAAAAGCAGAAGGCATAATAAATTTGAAGCAGGAGAAAGTGGTCGGTGTAGTCTGCATATTGCTGTTGGTTGTGTTTATACATCGAAGAATTCTTGAATGCTAAACCACAGTTTGGAGAGGGGAACGAGTCAGCTGCTTTGCTCATGATTTGCAAAATATAGTTTGCAGACGAAGGGCATTATTGCATTTGCACCACACGGCACTATCAAAAGCTTTTTGGGTGACGGCCAGCTTTGCGCTCGGCAGTCATAAAAAGCTGGAGCGACATCTTCACCCTGTTGCACACGTTCTGCCCTTCTCCGGAGTTGCTAGTTGTGCCTCTGAATGAAGCAAGCTTGCACCCAGAACACTTGATTACAAATATTATTAGTATTAATTTTATTTATTACTCGCCCTTCACCCCCAAGTTCCCAAGGGTGTCAAAGGCTAGTGTTAAGGCATAAATAATAGCTGTTAAGGTCAGAGCGAAATGAGTGGGTGTGTGATGACGGGGGCAGCCAATCTGGTGGCCCATAATCCCTGATCGTTGACGTTGCTGGCTGGGGGTGATGGGAGTTTAGTGTCCAGCGATATTTGCAAGGCACCACATCAACTGCCCCTGGATTAAAATGTTCCTTTTTGGGGAGGCAAATGGCTCATACCGTGTTTCTCATATTATAAGACACGTCTTATATTTATTTTTTCCTCAAAAAAACACACTATGGCTTATTTTCAAGGGATGTCTTATTTTTTTCCTCCTCCTCCTGCCGCGGCTGGCATTGCTGCTGCTCCTATCACTATGTCTTATTTTCGGGGTATGGCTTATATTCCTTGAATGCTTAAAAATCCTGCTATGGCTTATTTTATGGGGATGCCTTAAAATATGAGAAACAGGGTATTTGCGGGGAGTGGGGGACAGAGGACACCAATTGATTTTTGTAAGTTGGGTTCTTGGGCTGTATCTAGAGTGTCAGGTAGACTCATAGCTCTTAACCTTTACTTGCAGGTATCACAAAAGCCAGGCTATTTATCTGGAGTCGAAAGAGAACACCAAAATTAGCTGTGTGATCAGTTCCGTGGGAGCCAATGAGGTAAGCTCAGGTCTTCAGTAAGTTTTGCAGGCAGTTGCCAGGTTTGAAGCCTAAGGGGTTGGCAGTCAATGGGGCTGTGGACCATGAAACAATATTATTAATTTCCTTGCCTCTGGCTGTGTACACCCCCCCCCCAAGAATTCTGGAAACTAGTTTGTTACAGGTGCTCGGAATTGCAGCTCCGTGGGGTAAACTACAGTTCCCAGAATTATTTACCGGGTGGCGGCACTGTGCTTTAAATATATGGTATGCACACAAGCTGAGTGTGCTTGTTTATGTAGCCACCTGACTTTTTTCCAGTGGCAGGATGAATGCAACTTTTGGAGCAAAATACTGAATCTTCTGTCTAGTCAATTGCATGGCAGCTGGTGGCAGAGCTTCAGGAATTGGAAGTGAGATGCCTTTATTAAGCCGAAACTCTTCATCTGACCATTTTTGTTAACTCTTCCATATATATATATATTTTAAACACAATTACTCTTCCGTAACTAAGTGAAGCTCTTTATCTAGTTCTCCATCCCAGTTTATGTGCCAAGAGCTGACAACTGATAGATTGAAGTTATGTCCCACACTTCTTGCCGAAAGAGCCCAGCGTGGCAGACACATCAATAAAACAATTTTAAAACATTCTGAAAACACTTTAAAAACCCAGTGATTTCAGGGTTGCCGGTAGCAATATCCTTCAGCCATCAAATGTTTGGGTGTAAATAGCAATGTTTTCACCATTTCTGCTGAAAGTCAATGGCAGAGGCAGATGCACTTCACCAGCAAGGGGATTTTACAAACATGGAGCCACCGTTGAAAAGGCCCTGGTGTAGAGGCCAATGGCGACCAGGCATCACCTGCAAGGCCTCTTGGAGGCTGTTCCAAACCTTCCCGAATCCCACCATTTAAATCCCTTCCTCACACCACAACTCTTTTGCTTTCGTAGATCAATGTAGCTCATTCTTGGCTTGCGCACACCATCTGATCCTATCTTCAGGAAACTAATTGCCTCATCTTCGGTTAAAGTGAGTCAGGGAGACCTTGAGTTGGACTCCAGTTCCCATCCTCCTCGACGCTGACATTGTTTGATGATTTTCTAGAACTGCTGAGGAAGACCTACATGAATTCAGCAGAGGGCCAGTCCACTGTCCTGCAGACCTTGTGGGGGGCGGGACTATATTTTGGATTTTTTTAAAAAAATGAACGAATTCCTATGCCCCACAAATAACCCAGAGATGCATTTTAAATAAAAGCACACATTCTACTCATGCAAAAACACTAGGCAGGCCCCACAAATAACCCAGAGATGCATTTTAAATAAAAGGACACATTCTACTCATGTAAAAACACGCTGATTCCTGGACCGTCCATGGGCCGGATTTAGAAGGCTATTGGGCTGGATCCGGCCCCCGGGCCTTAGTTTGCCTGCCCATGGTCTAGAGTCTAGACCAGGGTTTCCCAAACTTGGGCCTCCAGCTATTGTTGGACTACAGTTCCCATCATCCCTGACCACTGGTCCTGCAACTAGGAATGATGGGAGTTGTAGTCCAGAAACGGCTGAAAACCCAAGTTTGGGAAACCTTGGTCTAGACCCGGGGATTTTTTTCAGGCCGCCCCCTCCCTTGGTTTCACAAACTCACCCCAGTGCCTTCTATCCTATAAAAAAAGCAATAGTCAGAATAGTGGTTGGCATAACCCACTACGGAAGAGAATAACGCAATAAAATTCAAACAAGTAACAATTAATTGCACAATTAGTCATCTAGCACAACCCCATGCAACAATTAATTGCACAATTAGTTGAATAATTAAACTATTGAGTTTAATTATTCAACAAAGTTGATGAACTTGATCCCAGCTTTTCAAAAGTCTAGCAGTCATTTATACCTCCACTGCCCCTCTGCTGAGTTATTTTATTACTTACTAGATTTCTACTCTGTACCTTCCTTCAATGGAGGGCAGGGCAGCATAAGATTTGAGTTGTAGTTGCTCGGACTGTTTCTGCTTTCCCCTCTACCCAGTTGGTTGCTTGTGTTTTTGTTCCGGAGGTTGGATTTTATTCTCCTTGGCTTGGTTTGCCGTTGACTCCAGGTAGGAGTTGACATAGCCAGTTATTGGGAATCACCATTTTATGGCTGTGGTGCTCTCTAAATGGGACAGTGCTGAGCTAGATATTCGGATTGACATTTTACAGCCTCCCATGTTCCTATATAATCCAGCCCTTTAATGAGAACTGTGAGGACTAGACGCTTACTCTCTTTTTTTAGAGGAAAGGCCTTGGCTCAGTGGTAGAGCCTCTGATTTGCATGCAGAAGAGCCCATTTTCAATCTCCAGCATCCCCAGGTACGGCTAGCGAAAGGAGGATCTCTGCCTGAAACCTTGGAGAGAACCACTGCCAGCCAGTCCAGATGGTCCGGAGCTAAATGGACCAGTGGTCCGACTGTATAAACTTCCCCCTGTGTTCTTAACCAAAGACCAGTGGCCACACTTCCTGGCTCATCCCATATTTCACAAAAGGGGCCGAGGGAGCAAAATAATCTTCATCTGTTTATCTCAATTGTTAGAGCATGAGACTCTTAATCTCAGAGATGTGTATTTGAGCCCCACATTGGGCGAGAGATTTCTGCATGGCAGGTGGTCTTTTCCAACTCTGGGTCTGTGTACTATGTGGATTGAAGTTGAATCCTGACAAGACAGAAGTACTGTTTTTGGGGGACAGGAGGCGGGCAGGTGTGGAGGATTCCCTGGTCTTGAATGGGGTAACTGTGCCCCTGAAGGACCAGGTGCGCAGCCTGGGAGTCATTTTGGACTCACAGCTGTCCATGGAGGCACAGGTTAATTATGTGTCCAGGGCGGCTGTCTACCAGCTCCATCTGGTACACAGGCTGAGACCCTACCTGCCCGCAGACTGTCTCGCCAGAGTGGTGCATGCTCTGGTTATCTCCCGCTTGGACTACTGCAATGCGCTCTACCTTTGAAGGTGACCTGGAAACTGCAATTAATCCACAATGCGGCAGCTAGACTAGTGACTGGGAGTGGCCGCCTGGACCACATAACACTGGTCCTGAGAGATCTATACTGGCTCCCAGTACGTTTCCGAGCACAATTCAAAGTGTTGGTGCTGACCTTTAAAGCCCTAAACGGCCTCGGTCCTGTATACCTGAAGGAGCGTCTCCACCCCCACCATTCAGCCCGGACACTTGAGATCCAGCACTGAGGGCCTTCTGGCGGTTCCCTCATTGCGAGAAGTGAGGTTACAGGGAACCAGACAGAGGGCCTTCTCGGTAGTGGCACCCACCCTGTGGAACGCCCTCCCAGCAGATGTCAAGGCAATAAGTAACTATTCTACTTTCAGAAGACAGCTGAAGGCAGCCCTGTTTAGGGAAGTTTTTAATGTTTGATGCTGTACTGTTTTTAATATTCGGTTGGAAGCTGCCCAGAGTGGCTGGGGAAACCCAGCCAGATGGGCAGGGTATAAATAATAAATTATTATTATTATTATTATTATTATTATTATTATTATTATTATTATTATTATTATTACCTCAGCACCTTATTGGCAAGGTTGCTATTTGCACAGGTAAAGGGAAAAGAGACAGCAATTCTGTCAAATCTCCTCTTACATTTTTATCTGCCTTTCTCCATACATGTGGGGTAGCTCACTTAGAGCGTGAGATTCTTGATCCCGGCACCGTGGGTTCAAGCCTCACATTGGGCAAGAAGATTCTTGCATTGCATGGGGTTGTGCTAGATGACCCTGGTGGTCCCTTCCAACTCCACGAAGCTGCATAAAACCCTGCCTCGAGCAAAAACATGGGAACTCAAACAAGTGGGCAATTAAAAGGAAAACATTTTGTACGGCTCGCTCAGGCTCTTGAGTTATGGCTGCTATTCAAAGTGTCTCTTTCAATTAATAATGAAACTAGTCACAAAGATGTCATTATGTTCAGTGGGTGATTATTCAAATGAGCGTGCAACGTCGTACCGAGAGATGCATTAGAACATAACCTTAAATCAAATTTAGCAATTTCGCTCTTATTAACATTAACAATAAGCATCTTAATGCGGTTAGGTGCCCGCATAATTGAAATTAAGTCCCAACTCGCCCTGTCGCTGGAGACGTGCCCAAACTTGGGGAGAAAGGTTCTTCTGGCGCCGGCCACTTTAAGTAGGCGTGACGTATTTCTCAAGTCAGCTTAGGGGAAAGGTGCATTTTGTCTTTTGTATTTCAGCAGGAAATGAAAGAATTGCTGAAAGACCGTTTGGGAGAGGCTGTAGTGCACCTGTTTTGGGTGCAGGATGGCCCCAGGTTCCATCCCCGACACCTCCAACAGGAAAAAGGGAATTTTGGGAGCATAGGAAGCTGCCTTGCACCTAGCTAGAAAATTGGTTTGTGCAGCTTAGTGTTGTCTACACTGACTGGCAGCAGCTCCCTAGGGTTTCAGACAAGGGTCTCTGCCAGCCCTAACCTTCTGCAAACTGTATTACATAGACAGGCCTCTATTATTTACTGGCGTTTCATTGATGTTTTCTAACGGATGCTTTGCTGATTTTTATCCCAACCGCTTGTGTTTTTTACCACCTTGATAAATTTTCACGGAAGCGCGTACTGTATAATCCAACCCTGATGAGAACACAAAAAGTTGATTTTTCTTTTGTCCCCCCCCCCCCAAACAAAACCTTGCAGATCTGGGTGAGGAAAACCAGCGACAGCACAAAAATGCGGATCTACCTTGGACAGCTCCAGCGCGGAGCCTTCGTCATCCGGCGGCGGTCGGCTGCGTGACTCTGGCCCTGCGCTGTGTTAAAGACAATCAGCTCTTGCAAGAGACTTGTGGTTGCTCTTCCTGGGTCTGAACCGGCAGAAGGTCCACCTCCCTCCTTGATCCTTTGGATGCTGCCCGTTTTGCTGCCCATGTTGCTCCTGCTGCCCTCAAGCCTCTCTCTCTCTCTCTCGTGAGCCCGCCCACGGCGTTAGTTTAGCTTTCTCATTTCCAAAGACTACTTAAAAGAAGAATGTATGCCTGTGGTCTCAAGTCCATTCCATTCTTGTATATCCTGCAGAAGAGCACACACGATGTATCTTTTTAAAAATTATATATATATATATTGCATTGAGTGGCACAAGCAGGGTAGCCTCGGGGAGACGCAGCGGCTGCCTGCACATCTGAGAGGTGCTGAATGGAGGACAGATCCGACCGCAGTGCCTCTAAAACAGCCGACCCCGTGAACGAAGCTGATCGCAGTTAGGCATGCAGGGAAATAGGAGTTTTCTGAGGTCCTTGGGTGTCCTGAACTTCCAGTTGCTTTTATTGAAAGTGTGGTTAAGGGGAATCGCACTCGATTGCTCCAAAGCTTGATGGGAGGCGGGGGGGGGGGGGCGGTAGCCATTTGTATATCCCAGCAATGAACAAACCCAATGTTTTCTTTATGTTTCCTGTGGAGGGTGAATCAAAGGAACAATTGGACTCTGGGAGGGAGGGAGGATCTGTGAGCAGCGCTGTGGAAATTGCTGGTGGCTGTCCTACAAGCTGCTTTCTTTGCTGTCGCAGCTGCGATGATTCTTGCGTGGCGGCTGATGGAGATGGCATGAGCCCTGTATGGACACGTGTGTGTGTGTGTGTGTGTGAGAGAGAGAGAGAGAGAGAGAGAACACGCATCAGCAAGCCCCCCGATGTAATCTCAAGGGATAGTAATTCTTGGAACCAGATGGAATGTGCAGTGCCAATCTTTAGAGAGTGCTGTACTGTTTTTATGACCTGATGGTGGTGGTGAAGTTGCTTGCAAAACACTTTTTATCTCAATACCTGCTGTGTGGTGTCTGCTTTTCTCCCCCAGCGCTGTTGGCTGTCCCAGTCCAGCCTATGTTGTGAATTCCGATTGAAGCAGGCCTGATCAACCGCCTCTTTTAACCCTTGCCCGTTCTTCCGACGCAGCAATTGCATGGATCCTCAAAGCCCTCCTTTTGACACCTGCGGGGGTCCGGTTTTTTGCACTCCTTCCTTATTCAGCCTGAGCCTGCCATGTGTCATTTCCAGTTTGCTACAGCCAGATGGCAGTCATGCCACAGCAATGGGGTCCGTGTTAGAATCTCCTGATCTGAACCCTGGAGTTGGGGGGTTGTGGTTCAGGCAGCTGGCCTTTCTGACACTTCATTTGCCTGCCTGCCTGCCTGGCTCCCATCATTGCCAGCAAATAAGTGTGCATCGGATTCTGCATCCAGCTGTACATCAATCTCTCTTGCTACAAACACTCTCTTTGAGACCTCCATTTTATATCTGTCCTTTAAAAAAATTGTTGCCTCTTTCGCCTTTGCTTCAGAGCCCAGTTCCCCCAAATAAATTGTATGCAATTGAAATGAAGCAAGGACGTGAAAGTGGTTGGAAATACCTGCTACGGAGCATTGGAAGCTGCCTTCTGCTGCGTCAGACTCAGTATTGTCTGCACTGACTGGCAGCAGCTCTCTAGAGGCCTTTCCCAGCTGATGCTGAGGATTGAACCTGGGACCTTTTGCATGCAAAGTATGTGACCTGCCTCCGAGCTACAGCCCTTTCTTGCGTGGAGGGCAGCCAGAAGCATGCAAGTCTAGACTTCCTTCCCTTTTTTTTTTTGCCGCCTTTTAAGTAACTAGTCCATGGTGTGCTGCTTTTAGGCAGTTGTCCTACATCGCTTTTCACTGGGTTGCTTGGGGCAGAATCAGTTTTTGGGAGAAGGCAGGCAGGGTGGAAAAAATGAGCAGCGGCATCGATAGCAGAAAAGGAAGCTCCCTTTTGGTGCCTGTATGCGTTCCATCTTATTCTGGGGTTGGGGGTGCTTGTGACCCTTTAGATGTGGTTGAATTCCCATCATCCCCTGCCAGGATCACCAGCAGTCATGTTGCAGCCAAGTAACAACTAGAAGACCATACCTGATTTGTCTGCAGGAGACCCCTGATCCTGCCAGGGCTGGTTCACAGGCTGCCTTGGGAACTCGACCCTAAGAAACAAAAGCAAATGTGCTTGCCGCGGATCTGGGCTGTGCTCTGTTGCTCATTTTAGGATCTCCAAGGGCAAATTTCCAAAAGGGAGCCGTAAAAAAAAAAATGAGTAAAAAATGAGTTTTTGTTTAGGACGGCTAAATACTCTGTTATGGGTTCACATTAGCCTTTCCTCTTGCCAGAAGGATTCTTTGTGTTTCTTGAGAGTGGATAGCATTGTGTTTAGCAGTGCAGGACTGGGTGGGAGGGTTTCCTTTTCAGCCTGGGGCTTGAAATAAGGCTAAATTCATCCTTGATTGCTCACACCATCCCTATTTGAGGTCTTGATACACCGGTGCCAACTTTTATTTATTCAGGGGTGTTTTTTTCACGAGGACGAGTCAAATTCTTATGTGCAGTGAGGATGCAAATCAATAAAGCATTTTGCCGATTTGCAGTATAAGCATCCAGTCACTTGCTTTCTTCCAATCTTGTTTGTGGACATCATTGCCGAGTTGGCAGCCTTCTGACAAGTGTGTTCGGGGAGAGGAATTGGCAGCAAGGCTGTGTGTTCAGCCCGTCAAATCTCTGCCAAGGCAACAAAGCAGGCCTTGAAAGCAATTGCTGTCCCCTGCTGTCCGTCCCTTCCTGCGGAGGTATACTATCCACTGTTCTATTGCTTGGCCCCTTATGCATAAAGGGATTTGGGCTCTGTTCCATCTGTGGGTCAAGGATAACATACAAGAGCGTCAGAGAAAGTCTCAGTGTCCATCCTTCAACCTTCACCTGGTGTGACTCAGTATCAGGCAGGTCCCTAAGTTCTGAACACAGAGGTTCCTTATAGCTGGGGATGGGTAGTGGATAGCATGTCGAACTATGATCAGGGTTCAAATCCCCACTCTGTCACGAAGCTCACTGGGTGACCTTGGGCCATTTGCTGCTTCCCGGCCTAACCTACCTCGCAGGGTTGTTGTGGGGATTAAATGAGAGCCATGGAGAAAAGTTGGGATATAATTGCAATAAATAAAACAGTACAATATAGCCTTCCAGATGTTGGGATCCAGCTCCCATCAGCTCCAGCCAGCATGGCTAATGCTGAAGGATAATGAGAGCTGTGGTCCAGCAATATCTGGAAGGTCACACATTCCCCATCTCTGTGTTTGGCACCATTGGCTATAATGGCCATTTGACCTATCCTTGTAGAATTCGCTTCATCCTTTCAATATACCACTCTGGGCACACAATAGGCAGCTTCCTATATAACACTAGAGGTTCACAGCTTCCAAGGCTGTGTTAGTAACTCGTATCTGTAAGCCAGGCCACATAGGGCACCTTAAACCAGGATTGCAGCCACCGAAATGGAATGCCCAGTTGACATTTTGGGGCCAGATGGCTCAAAACTTTTGGGTTCCTGAAATTAATTCTGGTTGTGCAGATAAAATATTATGGATAGAAATCTACAGGATGTATCACTAGTTATCTCCCGCTGGACTATTGCAATGCGCTCTACGTGGGGCTACCTTTGAAGGTGACTCAGAAACTGCAATTAATCCAGAATGCGGCAGCTAGACTGGTGACTGGGAGTGGCCACCGAGACCATATAACACCGGTCCTGAAAGATCTTCATTGGCTCCCAGTATGTTTCCGAGCACAATTCAAAGTGTTGGTGCTGACTTTTAAAGCCCTAAACAGCCTCGGTCCTGTATACCTGAAGGAGCGTCTCCACCCCCATCATCCAGCCCGGACACTGAGGTCCAGTGCCGAGGGCCTTCTGACGGTTCCCTCACTGTGAGAAGTGAGGTTACAGGGAACCAGGCAGAGGGCCTTCTCGGTAGTGACGTCTGCCCTGTGGAACACCTTCCCGGCAGATGTCAAGGCAATAAACAACTACTGTATTTTAGAAGACAACTGAAGGCGGCCCTGTTTAGGGAAGTTTTTAATGTTTGATGCTGTATTGTTTTTAATATTTGGTTGGAAGCTGCCCAGAGTGGCTGGGGAAACCCAGCCAGATAGACGGGCTATAAATGTTGTTGTTGTTGTTGTTGTTACTACTACTACTAAGTGTGTGAAAACTGGCAAGGTCCAAGGATCTCCAGGCACACATCTCCAGATGGTGGAGACGTCAGGCGCCATGCTGGCACCCACTAGCCAGGTGCAAAACGTGCTTGTCGAATTTCAAATGCTGTTCTAAAGTGCTGATAAATATGCCAGCTCAGGTTGCTAAGAGTTGCAGCCTAAAGCATCTCATGGGCACTACGTTTCAGAAGGCTGGGGGGGGAGAGGTTTTATGCTAGAAGCGGCGTAAAGAGTCGATAGGCTTTTTGCTTCCAGACCCGCGTATCCCAAACAGCTGATTATGAATGCTCTGCTGTTTTCGAGGGTTGCGCACCAGCCCTGATGGTTTGAGGATAACATGTTCCCCCTGCAGCCATGATTCTTGCAACAGCTATTAGAGGCTGAGCGAGCTTAACTGATCAGCACAGCAAAAACCGTACAGAGTGCAATTGCTCCGAGATCAGCACAAAACACTGCCGACAAGGCCTGTTTTAGCCGGGGCTGGTTCCGGGGAAGTTGAAAACTGCTGCAGAAGTGAAGTTTTGCAAGCCCCCCCCCCCCATCTTGATGGATCTGTTTAGTGCTGTGTCGTGCGCATGAAATTCAGAGTTACGCACATCTCCACACCCTTTAATCCACAATTCCCTGCGGTTCGCAGTCAGGGCTCCAGGCCGTACACCCTCCAAGCACAGAGGTTTGCTTCACCGCCACCTCTCTCGCAAAAGGATAATCCTCCGTGGTTTTATCGCCGCAGAGCGCCAAACAACCTTGCAGAAATTGGCATGGAATTTCCTTGGCGCCATCTCTCCAATCCTCTCCTCGCTGCAAGGACGGTAAAAGCTCATTTAATCGACCAGCCGTTGAAAAAGGACTTGCCACAGGCGAAAGGGTTTTTTGCATGTCGGGAATAAAGTGCAAGGGGCAAAATGCCCTTTTGAAGGCTCCTTAGGACAGCCTAACTAGGGAGTGAGTGGAAGGTGTTAGAAGAGAGTGTAAGGATCTCCAAACCTGTTGATTTTGGTATCTCTCAGTTCCTCATTTTTCAACTTCTAAAAAAATGTTACTGAATTCCATTCCTACCCCGTCCTTCCTCCCCAAGGAGCCCAGGGTGGCAAACACACACAACTTAAAAAGAAAAGAAAAGAAATCCAAAACAGGTTAAAACAATTTAAAAGTTACAATTACAAACATCTAGAAGCAGTTGCAGTTTAAAACCTAAGAGTGGTTAAAAACATTTGTTTCCATCTGATATCTTGGGCTTGCCAGGAGAGTTATTCATCAGCTACCAAATTCCTCTGGGTAAACGTTTTCAAATTCCTCCTGAAGGTTAACAGTGGAGACAGGCACACCTCCCTAGGGATGGCATTCCACAACTGGGGAGCCACCACTGGAAAGGACCTGTCATGGGTTAGTCACAACTGGACAGATTTTTTCCGTTCTTCAGTTTACTTCTCCACATTTCCTCATCACTTTGCTTTTTGTTTATTTGGTTAGATCCAAGAAATTATTCAGCATTCTTGTATGATTCCCGCCCCCCAATGTACACATTTTTGTACACCTTGCCTGGTATACACATGTCTGGCAAAGCAGTTTTCCCTAATACGATACATTTAGTTGTGCCCCCCCCCCCCGCGTAGACTAATATAGGGACATGTTATCCAATGATACACTTTTTTGCACACTTTACTTGGCTGGAGAAGTGAACATTTCAAAGGACGGCTCTGTTGTTTCAGAAAGTGCAAGTTAGGTAACTGCCTTTAGATGCAAACTCAGCGCTGTGGGTTAAACCACAGAGCCTAGGGCTTGCCGATCGGAAGGTCGGCGCTACGAATCCCCGCGACGGGGTGAGCTCCCGTTGCTCGGTTCCAGCTCCTGCCAACCTAGCAGTTCAAAAGCACATCAAAGTGCAGGTAGATAAATGGGTACCGCTACAGCGGGAAGGTAAACGGCATTTCCGTGTGCTGCTCTGGTTCGCCAGAAGCGGCTTTGTCATGCTGGCCACATGACCTGGAAGCTGTACGCCGGCTCCCTCGGCCAATAACACGAGATGAGCGCTGCAACCCCAGAGTCGGGCATGACTGGACCTAATGGTCAGGGGTCCCTTTAAGAACATAAGAGCAAAAGATGTTTGTGTGTGCGCATGTATCTTTCACACAAACACACACACTCAAAACACATACACAACATTTCTTGATTGCTTTGTAGTGAATCACGAAATGGCAATCAAGTACAGAGTGCAATATATTAACAAACACATACAAACCTATTGAAATACTGTATACCATTCAATCAGTAACACAAACATGCATCCCTCAAGACCAAAAATCCCAGTCAATTCATTATGTGCAACGAAGACGGCCGACTAGATGAAAAACAAGCGGCAGCCTGGGAATTCTAATAATCTCTCCTATGTCTTACCTGGGGCAGCAGCCCCCTGCCTGCTTACCTGTCTGTCTCACACCCAACGGTGTGTTTTTAACTTGCACCCGGTGCTCCCAGTTTCACACTGACATGGTTTCTGTGATACTGTAAACAAAATGTCATGTTGATTCCCTTGAAAGCACAGAAATGCATGCGGGCAAAACTGGAACTTGTCTCTCATTTGCCTCTTTAATGGGTGCTTGTCCTTCACCTGTTTCTGTCCTGGGGAGGGGGTTGCCTCCGGCACCCCAACTTTATTTCTACCTCCTCTAAAGCTTGTTAACGTCCCCCGGAAAATATCTCTTTCCCCCAGCTTTGTGTTGAAGTACAGAGCTCAGATCCTTTTGATCTAGAATTGGGCACTTTCCCCAACCTGTACAGTTAGATAAAAGGTAAAGGTAAAGGGACCCCTGACCATTAGGTCCAGTCGTGACCGACTCTGGGGTTGCGTGCTCATCTCGCATTATTGGCCGAGGGAGCCGGCGTATAGCTTCCAGGTCATGTGGCCAGCATGACAAAGCCACTTCTGGCAAACCAGAGCAGCACATGGAAACGCCGTTTACCTTCCCGCTGTAGCGGTTCCTATTTATCTACTTGCATTTTGACATGCTTTCGAACTGCTAGGTTGGCAGAAGCTGGGACCAAGCAACGGGAGCTCACCCCGTCACAGGGATTCGAACCGCCGACCTTCTGATCAGCAAGCCCTAGGCTCAGTGGTTTAACCACAGCGCCACCTGGGTCCCTGTACAGTTAGATATGTGGCGCTTAATAAAGATTTACATACCCTCGAACACTTCTCTGATGAAAGTAGGAATGTCCTAGTCCATCATAACAATAATTTTATCATTTATACCCTATCCATCTGACTGGGTTGCCCCAGCCACTCCAAGTGGCTTCCAATAAATATAAAAACATCATTAAACATTAAACATTTTAAAAAAACAACCCACTTCCCTATACAGTACAGGGCTGCCTCCAGATGTCGCCTAAAGGTTATCTACCGGTAGTTCCTTATCTCCTTGGCTCAGGGGTCACATAACTCCATAGCCTCCAACATTTCTCCAATGAAAATAGGGATGTCCTAAAGCGGGACATTCCAGGATCAAATCAGAAACTGGGACAGCTTCTGTAAATTCAGGACTTACTGGAAAATAGGGACACTTTGCTATGACCCTTTTGCAGCTACAACTGCAATCAGTAGCGTCTTAAGCTTGTCTCGCGCCCTGCTGCAGGTATCCCTAGGGTGCCCCCACGCCCCCGGTTTTCCCCCCACCCTCCCACACGCACGCCTGCCGCCTCGCCCGCACATTCCTCAGCGGCTGCCTTGGCCGGGGAAGAGCAGCACCGAAGCCTCCTGCGGAGTGCAGTGCACCTTCCCGCCAGGCCCCGACCATGGTGCCTCGTCCTCCACCGCCGCCACATCCCGCAACAGGCCCGCCGTGCTCGCCGCCTCCCCCTCGCCGGGAGGCCTTGATGCTCTGCCTCAGCTGAGCCATCGCCACGTGCAGAGCCACAGGGCTGGGAAGGGGAGAGCGCGGCCTCCGGAGAGGCTTTGCCACCAGCGCGCACACAGCGCGGGGAAAAGGAGAAGGAGGCGCAGCACGGTGGCGGGACCAGCATAGGGCTTAGTGGCTGGTTGCGCCCCGCAAGCACTCCCCCAGAGGCTGGCGTCTGCCCTATGGCAAAAATGCCTCTGACTGCAATTATAGGCAAGTTTTTAATGTTTGATGTTTTGATTTGCTGGAAGCTGCCCAGAGTGGCTTGGGCAACCAGTCAGATGGGCAGCATTTATTATTATTATTATTATTATTATTATTATTATTATTATTATAAACATACATACCCCGCATCATGCTGGGAATTATTTATTTCATAAAATTTATGCCTTGCTTGTTTGTGAAAATGAAAAACAAGATAAAACAAGAAATTTATCAGTGAAGAATAATAATTAAGACTTTTTAAAATGTTAAAATAACAGTGGGCTAAAAACAGATTAAAACATCTGCATAGGTTTGTCTAAAACAGGCATCCCCAAACTGCGGCCCTCCAGATGTTTTGGCCTACAACTCCCATGACCCCTAGCTAACAGGACCAGTGGTCAGGGAAGATGGGAACTGTAGTCCAAAACGTCTGGAGGGCCAAAGTTTGGGAATGCCTGGTCTAAAACATAATGTTCTGAGCAGGCACTAAGAAGCATATAGTGAGGATGTCTGCCTGATATCAATAGGCGGGGAGTTCCAAAGTGTAGTTGCAGCCACACTAAAAGATCCATTGCTTACAAAGGTATTAGGTGGCAACTGTAACAGTGCCACTTCTGCTGATTCAAGTCGTCAAGTGGGCATATATGGGGCAAGATGCTCTTGTAGGTAAACTGGTCCCAAGTTGTTAAGGACTTTATATACCGGTACTCATAGCAATACTTTGAACTTGGCCCCCGGTAGGTCACCTCCTGCTTTTCTGGAATTAGAGCGGCTTATGATCGCAGGTTAAACAGCCAGCCCAAGAGCAAAAAGCTGGAGGAGATCAGCACCAACTTCATTTTCTTTTTGTTTGTGTTGAAGATTCGAAGCCCACCTTTTGATCGCGCCATCTCCACGGCAGCTTACAGTGGATTAAAACAAGGCGAGGATAAAACACGAAGCAATTAAGGAGGCAACCGGAATGAGTAGCAAGACAGCATCCGCATTCCTAAGCAGCACAATTATCTTCTGTTCGGAGCTGAAACAAATGAGGCAGCTTTCGATGGCAGCTCCGGTCGTCGCCCACCTGTCTCGCACAGCTAGGGGAGAAATGATTATAAACGGAATATTTTTAAAATCCCCTTGTAAATCCTCAAAACTGTCCATCAGGGTTGTATGTTGGATTGTACAGCTGCTACTCTTAGGGTCAGCATAAGAGTGCAAAATTCAGCAGCTCCTCCCACCCCAAATAAGCCTAATGGGGGTTGAGCATGCTCAGTGTGCAAGGAATATTGGGGGCCGGTTGCAAAAGAAAAAATGGAGATGGAGGAGTGGAATGCTCTGCCTGACTGGGACGCTGACCAGGAGCGCTGCAGTTAGGAGGTGTGAATGCACTGCAACATTTTCTCGCAGCTTCCCTTTTGTTTCTCTATATCAAGGGTGGGAAACCAAGTCTAGGGGCCAAATGCGGCCCTCTGGGGTCTCTCAGTCTGCCTCACGGGACTCTTCTCCAGGACAAACTGGCCCTGCTTTGCACCCTTGAGTGTTTTTGCCTAGCTGGAATGTGTCATTCATGCGTCTTGCTTGTCTGGGTGGAGCATAGAGATGGTTGTGTGTGTGTGTGTGTGTGTGTAGAAAGTCCCCTGCTGTAAAAAGGTAAAATTCACATCTGATTCTGTCTTCTGTGACATTAGCTAACCCTCCCAGTTAGGTGTCACCTGCAAATTTGATGAGCGTCCCCTCAATTCCTTCTTCCAAGTTGTTTATACCGTGTTTCTCATATTATAAGACATGTCTTATATTTATTTTTTCCTCAAAAAAACACACTATGGCTTATTTTCAAGGGATGTCTTATTTTTTTCCTCCTCCTCCTGCTGCGGCCGGCATTGCTGCTGTGCCTATCACTATGTCTTATTTTTGGGGTATGGCTTATATTCCTTGAATGCTTAAAAACCCTGCTATGGCTTATTTTATGGGTATGTCTTAAAATATGAGAAACAGGGTAAAGGCAGTGAACAACAACAGGCCCAGGATAGAAAGAACCCTGAGGCACCCCCCCTTTTACCCAGGATGGCGAGAAAACATTAGTGAGCACCAGTGCTTTTTTCCCTTTTAAAAAATATTTAGGTGTACTCTCATTTTCCTACTCATATTGAAATACTGCCCCTCAATGAGGCCAAACTTAGATTCACAAAATGTTTTAGGGGTATGCATCCCCCCCAGAAAAAAGCACTAGTGAGCAGATTTTGTGTATGGTCAATCAAACAGCTACAAATCCACCTAACAGCTACCTCGTTCAAATCCACATTTTACCAGCTTCTCTGCAAGAATACTATGGGGGACTTAGCCAAAAGCCTTACTGATATCAAGATACACTACCTCCGCAGCATTCCCCTGATCCACCAAGCTTGTAGCATTATCAAAAAGAAAGAAAAAGAAATGAGATTTGTCTGGCATGACTTGTTTTTGAGAAACCCATTCATTTTTTCTGTACCTGGCTTAGAAACTTCAGTAATGAAGCTGTGTAAATAAATAATAAATATATTGATGGGAGGACAAGCTCCTCCAGCAAAATACATGCTGGAAACCCAGACAGATGGGCGAGGTGTGAATAATAAATTATGATTATGATTATGATTATGATTATTATTATTATTATTATATATTATTACTATCTGGCCATGCCACGCATTGCTGTGGCATTTGTTAAATGGCGGCTCAGAGTCCCCCTTCAGATTCTCCAGACCGTCAGAGTCCCCCCTGTGTTATGTTTAGATAGGGGGATACCTGTGTCTCCCCACACTCTGTAGCGAGCCATCCCAGGGAAGGTCTTAGTTATCTCTGTCACCTATTGACAGACCCCCCCCATCCCGCTGGTACGTGATCTCCTGGGCGGGCGCGGGTCCCTGGGGAGCAACCTGGTCTCGGATGTGCGATCTCCGAGGCGGGCTTGGTTCCCTGAGGAGCGGCTTGGTCTCGGGGCGGTTTGCTCTCTGTTGGAGGCATGGTCTGCGGGGCTTGAGGGATTGTGGGAGTATGTTTGTCCATTGTTCGTTGAATGTCCACTGGAGGGCGCAAATTTTTTGACCACAAATCCAGGTTTTTACCTGTCTTAGGTGTGTCAGCTGGTCAGTGTAGGTGCATGATTACCTACTCACATGTGACTCTGAGGTTGTGGCCAAATTTCAGGACGATCGGGTAAGTGGTTGTGGGAGAAAAGTGGGGAATAACACACATGCACCTTCACCATTTATATATATATAGATTATGCAAACATGTATTCTTTTATTTTTTATTTTAAAAAATCATTGGAAAGGTGAGATCGTTTGATTATTTTTTTTAGAAAGATAAAAGAATAGGTTGTTTTGTTTTAAATCTGGAAGCTTTGATGCAATGCCATGTGGCTGCATTTTTTTTGTTTTGTTGTTGTTGTTGTTGTTTTTTTTTAACGTAGAGGCAAGCAGGAGGTCGATGCTGTACCTTGTTCAGAAGTATCCTTGGCTGCCTGTGAGCTGGTTGGCTTTGGAGAGAATGCCAGGTGGATGGCTGTCTTTAGAACATCAAGCTTATCGTAGGATCGCTGAAAGCAAGAAGGTGTGTGTGTGTGGTTTTCTCTGTGTGTACATTTCACAGTACTAAGATTTTGCCACCTGGGCTGAGCATAACTAATCAAAATGAGATGGTGGGAGGAGAGGCTTGTAGAGCAGACATTTGCCACCCGAAACGCTGTGAACTCTGATCGCCCATCACCGTTCCCGCCTCGCCCTCTTCCACTCTGGGAATGCAAATGGGCTACTCCTTCCCTGCAATGTCATCCGGAGGGCAGAGAGAATTGGCATGAAATCAAATTAGTCATTGTAATGATTTCTTGAGTCCTGTGGGTAACTGGAAGGCAGGTGTGTAGAGCTGAGCGGAAAGGGGGAAATCTCAGTGTGTGGAACTGGTCGGAAAAAAGAGACACCCAGAAGGGGCGAAAGTAATGCTATACAAGACAGATGCACATTTTTTAAGAGCAGCAGGTGGGCAGCTTGGAAAGCACTCGTTGCGTTCAATACTGACATTTATCTCATAGGGTGGTCTCCGAAACAACACGTTTGCAGCTCAGTCAGTTAGAACCGAGAGGAAGCTACTTACCTGTGGAGCAGGTGTGGGTAACCTGTGGCCACTCCAAATCTCAGCGGCTCTTGCCAGCACGGACAATGGTCAGGGAAGATGAGAGTTGTAATCTAGGGACATTGGGAGGGGCTGCAGGTCCTCCACCCCCTGCTGTAGGGGATGCCTACAGGCTAGCGCTTGTGGCGTTGCGAACACGCATATCCCCAGAGCATATCGGGGGCAAGCCCAAGAAGCTCAGTGGTTTAGACCAGAGCCTCCAGATGCTGTTGGACTGGAAGTTCCACCAGCCGCAGCCAGCCTGCCTGGCAGGTGGAGGTGGCAGGTGATGGGAGTTCAATCACAGAACTGTAAAGCCAAGAGGGACCTTAAGGCTCATCTAGTCCAACCTCTGGCAGTGCAGGAACCACAGCTAAGAAAGGCCAGCAGCATGCCTGGAACGCCACCCAGTTGCCAACCCCTGTTGAAATGTTTATGATTCCTTTTGTTAGTAATATGCAGAAACAAACATTGATGTGCGCTGTTGCGGTTTTTAGAAGGGAAGATTAAATGTAGGAGGAGAAGGACTGACAGTTGTTTCAGTGATGGGCTCGTTCGAATGTGCAGTCCTCGCCATCAGCTACGTAAGGCAGACATAATATTTTTGAGAGCGGCGCGATGCCCGCCTTGCACTGCTGGTTCAGAAGCTGCTGGGGCTGCTCTTTTCAATCTGACATCCATAATTGCCAGGTGGTTTCATGTGCGGAAGACAGCCCGCATCCTTGCTGGATTTTAAATGAAAGGAACTTGGTAGAGACAGCACTAGCCTCACTGCGGCTTCATCTCTCATGCTTCCCTAGGTGGAAATTGCATGTGCGTTCTAGGCCGGACCCGACTGTGAGGCAAAGTGCAGCAGCTGCCTCAGGCAGCAGATTCTGATTCTGAGGGGTGGCAGCTCCTCCTGGGCCTTCCCAATAATGGACAGATCTGACCGCACAAGTAATTAATTGTGTAGCAGAAAAAAAAGTGGAGATCGGTTTCGATTTATTATATTTCTGTGCCGCTTTTGATTCAAATGAATCCCAAAGGGGCTTACAAACAATAAATAACAACAACAACGTGATAGAACATAATAGAACATCACAAATACAGCGGGAATGGTATAGAACAATGAACAAATCATCAGTAAAACAATCACAGTCTGTTAAACCAGGCACCCCCAAACTTTGGCCCTCCAGATGTTTTGGACTACAATTCCCATCTTCCCCGACTACTGGTCCTGTTAGCTAGGGATCATGGGAGTTGTAGGCCAAAAACATCTGGAGGGCCGCAGTTTGGGGATGCCTGTGTTAACTGTTAACTGTTAACAAAGCGACAATTATAAAATAAAATAAACATCACAATCAAAGCAATAGTCATATTTAGGGCTGGATGATATCTGTTTTTCAACATCATGATATTGCAATACCAATAAATATATCACAAAGTGTGAAATAAGAATGGAACTATGCAGAGGCATTGGCTGGCTCTATGGTTTTTTCCACATCGTGGTTTTTGTCACAATATTTTCCGCCCTACATCACGGTATTTGTCAGTATTTCACCAGGGGTGGGTGGGGGTGTTTTGGGGAGCAGCCTAGGGTTGCTAAGTTGCTGAGATTTTTTTAAGGAAACCACCAAAGTTGTTGAGCTTTCTAGAGAAGCCAATCAGAGCCATTTTCTACCTGGAAAGTGCTGTGGGAAATTCAAAATGGCCACCGCTGTACTAAAATGGCCACTTCCTTTGCTGCTTTATGTGGGCCACCAAAATACTTTTAAAAAACGGCTTTCGTAAAGTGGATGCTATTATTGCTCTGATAGCTCCTGTGTTAACAAAGAATGCATTCACACACCCCAGAAAAGGAAAAAAATAGAAAAATTCATTTCAGTAGCACCTTAGAGACCAACTAAGTTTGTCATTGGTATGAGCTTTCGTGTGCATGCATGCTACTGGAAGGAATTTTTCTATTTTATTTTTGTTTTGTTTCTATGGCAGACCAGCACGGCTACCTACCTGTAACCAGAAAAGGATAGTGATTGAAATAGCATTGTTGAAAAGTCACAAACCTATTTAGAACCTGAAATATGAGGGTTGCTTTTTTTAGTTTGACTTTATTTTCTTTGCAATAATTAATTATTGGACTTATATCCGACTTTTGTCTCCAAGGCATAGCTGCCAAGTCTCCCGTTTCCCCCGGGAAATCCCCGTTTTTCCAGCTGTCCCTAGCTGAAAAAACGGGGTTCCCC